>NC_091090.1:54727500-55327500 GCF_032405125.1 Capricornis sumatraensis | reverse complement strand
ACATATTATTCATGTTCTACTCAGTCTGTATTTCCCTGGAGGTTCTCAAGAAATCTCTAGTAATATCTACCAACACGTCAATCTGTCGACGTGCAAATTACATCGGAGTTTTTTTGCTAGTATTTATATATGTCTGGATGATCCTGATAAAGTATCAGGAAATCATTAATTTATATGTAAAAACTTTTACCTACTAATGAGAGGAAGTTTTAAAAGCAAACAGGTTTCCTCAAGTGAATCACTAAGAAAATTTTCAAAGTAAATCTCTGAAATACAATACGAAATCCAAAACTGTGACACAGTTAAAGTAATAAAAACAGCAAGGTAAACGTCACTGAGACATGACCTTAAGCAGACACCACAGTAAGCTTCTAACACACGATGTGCATCCAGTAAGAAGCCAGGGATGAGGTCCTAACATTATTCCTGTTTCACAGACGGGAAACCATGGTTCAGTGAAATTAAATAAGTTGACCAAGGTCACGCAGCCAAACCCAAAATTTGAGCCGAGGCAGTGCAATCCCAGGACAACAGCTTCACCCCATCCGGCCCACACTTCATGGGCAGATGACAAACGCCTCCGCCTCTTTCACGCCTGTAAATCGGGAACTTAGAGCCGTGTGCATGGGAACAGCGTTCAGTTGCAAAGAGGAGATTCTCTCCACGGTAACAGCCGTGCACACAGCCCCAGCACCACTGCCTGCTAGCCCTCTGCAAGCCCAGGACTGCAGTCAACGGGGAAGCCCCAGCAGACACCGAGGGTTACCTACCTGAGAGGGCGTCCTGTGCCTCAAAGAAAGTGCTGAGCCCCCCTTTCACGTACGCCAGGCTGCCCTCGCTCTTCTTGTTAGCCTGTCTCTTCAGGTGGGTGATCGCCATTTTGAGTTGTTCAAAACTGAAGTGAAATGAAGCCACCAGAAGACAATGCGTTAGTTGTAAAATGCTGAGGCTACACTGGAGAGACACAGACTAATACAGTATGTAATCAGATGAGACCATGCTTTCAAAGTCTTTCCCAGATCTAACCCTCTGCACATTACAGATGCCAAAGTCACAGCGGCTGTGCAACAGCTTTGCACAGCCCTCACGTGTCAGACCCCTGAGAAGTTAACTATACATGCAGATATGCTTACACTTGACAGAAATCAACACAGGATTTGCCAGGTAAGGAGTTGTGAAGAGCATCTCCCAGGTGCAGAGGCCTGGACCACACAGGGGTGGGTGGCGGGACCCCTGGACGTCCACTCCGTGCACGTCGCAGCCAGGCCCCACCATTAACAGTGATTTCACAGGAATCATGGGGGTCGGCTCAAAATTTACGTGACTGAACAGACCATACTACTTCATCTTGATAACTCAAGCAGAGAAAAACCGGCTGGTCTCTGTATTTCAGAAGTTTCATTACCACTGAAGCTAAGAAAATCTGGCTATAAATTGTTCACTATATTCTTGAGTGCCAAGACGGTACTACACAGAGACTGGAGATCAATCCTGACTTTCGGTAAGAGAAGCGCATCTATACCGTGAAATCAGAACCATCTTCCCCAAAGACAGACTTCAGACATTTGCTCTAAATTTACCAGGCCAAATTTACTCTAATTGTATACCAACTTTTCTTGTTTTCTATGATGGTTTTGATCCCAATAGGTGAAGGAAGAATTTCTTCTAAGGTGTATTTTAACAAGTTGGGGTGTTTCAAGGACACCAATTTCAAACAATAAACCATTTAGTCAAGCGTTTCTACTACAGCAGAGTGCTCCAGCTAGCCTTGCATGCGAGCCACAGGCCTACTGTCGCTCAGAGGTCAGGCAGGCTCTTAGGCAGCGGAACAAAGGGGCCCTGTAAGTGGGTGCGTGGCCCGTGTGCACCTTCTGCTGATTCTAAGTCAAGTCTTTGAAAAATGACAAACAACTCATCTTCCTTTGCTTTCTGGTCAGGAAGGAGGTGTCTTCCTTGTTTCAGACCAGTACTTGAGAACTCTGCTACCTGAGCAAGGAGGGGGTCACATGCAGACACAGGACAACAGCTGAGACCCAAGCTTTACCGGGCGGCACAAACAACCGAACATACAGAAGCGTCAGGGCAGGAGGAGACAGGGCTCCTGGAAGTAACGATCCCATTTTACAAGTAAGGAGCCAGACGCTCTGACATGCTCACAAGCACCCTGAGAAGCCACACGGCACGGCCCGCTCCTCACCTCGCGCTGGAGTGGTTCTCAATCAGGTACCAGGCAGCGGAGAAGTTCTCACTTGTAAAGTCAGCACTCATTCCAGGGAACAGCGTTTCTAAGTCCTTCTGGGGAAATTTACCTCTGAGGGAGGAAAAAGGCTTAAGATGTCTTTAGAGTGCTATTGCTACAAAGAGGTAACCAACAGGAATGAACATGGACACACATCACTGCAACGATACATGACGCACTATGGAGTCTAAGTCTGTGCATATCCCACAAAACTGTAGATATAAACTTTGTGTATATATAAGATAGCAAATTAGTTAAAATGCAGAAATTGTATCAATAAAAGAATAGAAAACTTGAAGAGGCTGCGTTGATACTTCATGAAATCTATGCAAATATGAAATCATTTCCTATCCAACAGACAAAATTTGGGTACACTGACATTAAAAACAGTACATCAATCTGTTAAAATACTTTCTGTCAAAGACCTATGTGAGAGCTGGCTTAAGACACACTGATGCCGACGCACGGCAGTTGCTGACCCAGGCAGATCCACCCAGCACTCGCGCTTCTACGCGCACGCCTAGATCAATTCCTAGGAGAGCTGACGCTGAGGGACAGTCCCTTACCTGCGGCCCCTCTGCAGCCAGGAGGGAGTCTGTGCGCCACAGGCGGAGGGCGGCAGGGCCAGGCTCCTCACGGCTCAGCAACACCTCTGGGTCCGGACTCAACCAGTCGTGGAACCCACTATCTCTGGACTTCGTATATTATGAGAAATAAATATCTTCCTTGCTTACACCACAGTGAATTTTTGTTTTCTATTACTTACAGCTGAAGGCACCCTGAATCTACCCCAAAATAAGATCTGTTACACAAACACCTAGAAAGCTGACAGTGAGTGACACCGCTGAAGCAGCGATGCCCCATGGGGAGCACGCCGGCAAGCGCAGAGGCAGCTCAGGGCAGTGTGCACAGGTTCACAGAGTTTCTGAATAACCTTGAGGAAACCTCTTTACCTCCCTAAGGCTCCATTTATTCATGAGGATAATGAGATCATAATCTCTTCCTCTTAAGAAAATGCTGAGGATTAAAGTAGATAATGCATGTGGAAGGCTTAACAGGTTTTGACACTTAATAAATGCTCAACAATGTTACTTTGTTACCTTTATTGTTTACACTTGGCTCTCTATATTTAATAGATTCTTTCATTAAGAACCATTTTATCTGATTCTAACAACATGATGAGTTATATAACCCCATTTTACAAAGAAACAGCCCCAGTACTTCTATTGTCAAGCAAAGAACCGGAGGATCTTATGGAAAATGTCCGCAGACGTAGCTGAAGTCTAGAAACACAGAAAGTGAGGGAGAGATTCCGAATGCAGGGAGCTGCTGGCGGTCCTGCTCGGAGCACGAGCGAGAGCAGAAGCTCTGTCTCACAGGAGCATGCAGTCTGGAGGCTTAGCGCTTGGTCCAGAGTGACTGGGCCTGGGTCTGACCCTCCACGTGAAGCCACAGATGAACAGCAAGGCACACTCTAAGTGACGGACTAAACCCACACTTCAACCTCGCGAACCAGAGAGTGCGAGCAACAGGCTAACGTGTAACACGCGAAGTGCTTCCACTAGGGAACCAACAGTTCTAGCAGCTGACAGCCGTCGTGGCCCCACAGCGCACGCTCCCCATTAGATGGCAGTGTGAGCTCAGATTACACCTTCCGAAGGGTTTGGCCATGAGGATCCAGGTACAGGGGTCAGGTGCAGGACTACAGGAATGTCCTCAACTCAGCAGCATTCGCTTTCAAAGAGGAGACTGACCTGGCGACCCCAGACAGCAGAGCAACAGGAGTCCTTCTGAAAAAAGTTCCCCACCCCTGCAGAGAGGGCTGGGTGCAAGCACGGCTGCGCCCAGGCCCGCGCCGCAGCTCCCGACTGCAGGCAAGAGCTGCAGGGGTATGGGGGTGCAGGGGAGTGCGGGCCCCCCCCCGCCGGCCAGGTCGCACGCGGCCCCCCGCCCCGCCCCGGCCGCACGCGGCCCCCCGGCTCTCACCCCAGCTGCTCTCTGCGTTGAGTGTCATCAGCCTGCTGGAGGCTGCGCGTTCTTTCCCTGTTTTGGTCTCACAGAGTTTCTGGGCGCAGGCACTGTACCACAGTCCACAAGCCTGTTTCTGAAACTTCCTGACGGCCCTCTTTCCCAGGCGCTTCGCTTCCGCACTCACACCAAGAACTACTCGCCACCTTCCCCTGCTTTCTGACTGGAGCAGGAAGACTGGTCACCTTCTCTTGCTTCTGGAAGGCAGCCTGCTGAGGACACACCAGACTGCGCGGCTTACAAAGCCTCTGTGGACACAACCCAGAGGCCAGGCGGGCATCAACGCACTGCTCGAGACACCTCTTCCCAGGCAGTAACTCCCAACAAACGGTGAATCATACAAAAACGGGGTGTGGTGTGGGGGGAGAAGCTCCATTGTGATGCCCTTACTCCCACACACGCCAGTCAGTCTAGTCACTCGGTCGTGTCCGACTCTTTTGAGACCCCATGGACTGCAGCACACCAGGCCTCCCTGTCCATCACCAACTCTCAGAGTTTACTCAGACTCGTGTCCATCGAGTTGGTGATGCCATCCAACCATCTCATCCTCTGTCGTCCCCTTCTCCTCCCACCTTCTATCTTTCCCAGCATCAGGGTCTTTCCCAATGAGTCAGCTCTCTGCATCAGGTGGCCAAAATATTGGAGTTTCAGCTTCAACATCAGTCCTTCCAATGAATATTCAGGACTCATTTCCTTTAGGATGGACTGGTTGGATCTTGCAGTCCAAGGGACTCTCAAGAGTCTTCCCCAATACCACAGTTCAAAAGCATCAGTTCTTCAGTGCTCAGCTCTCTTTATAGTCCAGCTCTCACACTATAAATGATTACTGGAAAAGCCATAGCTTTGATTAGATGCATCCTTGTTGGCAAAATGATGTCTCTGCTTTTTAATATGCTGTCTAGGTTGGTCATAGCTTTTCTTTCAAAGAGTAAGTGTCTTTTAATTTCATGGCTACAGTCACTATCTTCTGTGATTTTGGAGCCCAAAATTATAATAAAATCTGTCACTGTTTCCATTGTTTCCCCATCTATTTGCCATAAAGTGATGGGACTGGATGCCGTGATCTTAGTTTTCTGAATGTTGAGCTTTAAGCCACCTTTTTCACTCTCCTCTTTGACTTTCATCAAGAGGCTGTTTAGTTCTTCTTTGCTTTCTGCCATAAGGGTCCTATCACCTGCATATCTGAGGTTATTGGTATTTCTCCCGGCAATCTTGATTTCAGCCTGTGCTTCATCCATAAAACTACCATCTCCAAAAGTTTCACTTACAAATACTCTCCTACTAGGTAGAGAGGACTTTTAAGAAATAAAACCTAGGGAAGGCTTTCACTTATTAATATGAACCTGTTTTTATCTTCTTCTTCTTTTCTTTTTAAATTATGATGTCTCCATCATAATTTAAGCAGTGCAAAAAATGCCCATTTGTGACAATCAGTATAATAAATTAGAAATACAGACTTTTTACGAGCAAATTCTAGTCTCAGTTCACGTGAAGTTATTTTTTTCCAAGTTATTAGTAACATTTTTGTAAGTTTCAAGGCTCTGCGTGTGAAAAACATCAGTTAAAAGCCTAGGACGGTGAAGGCCTTCAGCAGCCGAAGGAGGCCATCAACGCCCGCCGCTAGGCCTGTGGGCAGAAACGCAGCCGCGCCCCGCCGCGCACACAGGGAGGAGCCCCCCTCGCTGCCTCTCACTGGCGGCTCCCACTCAGAGGCACCGCAGGGCCCCCGGGCTCCATCCTGCGCGTGCGGCTGTGGGGCAAGAACCCCCATAAACACTCACACGGCCAGACAGGAGCCGACTCCTCTCCCACAGGCGGCCTCAGCACTTCTGTCTGGGAATAAATCAGGACCACAGCACTTTGCAAGTAGCTGTGATTCTTCAAGCCTTCTCAGTGCACATGTTTCAACAAGCAAGTAATTAGATCCTGCTACTCCTTCTCTGATGACATTTTTAAAAAAATTAAAGATGGGTTGCCTCCCATCTTCTAACTATAAAAGCAGCCCCAAATGACAGTGATAGACAGAAATAAAAGAGACAGTAAGAGGAAATGTTCCCAGGGCTTCTAACCTGAGTGCAACACCGTTGTCTACAGGGACCAAAGCTTTTACCTAAAAAACATGAAGTGAGCCAGGGAAATAAAATCCATACCCACATTTTAACATCTGTTCTTCCTTTCGCATCCTCTTCTTCTAAAATACGGCTTCTCTATTTGAGGTCAGACTTCAATAAAACAAATGCAGCTTTCCTGACAGTATCTTTAAAAGCTAAGAAGGAATCTGAAAAGCATTTTTCTGGCCCAAACTACTCTCTTCTCTTGGTTTCCATACATTTTCCGACTTTCGCCTTCTGTTTTCTTGCTTTCTGGAATCTCCATTCTTCCTTTTGGTCAGAACACTTGTGAGAGACTTCACATGGGCCGTCCTTCCGCAGTGTGGAGGCCTGCCAGGGCCCCACGCCGTCCAGGCACGCCTGCTCTCTGTGTCACAGAAGTGGAAGTGGGGGCTGAGAGCGACTGGGGGGCCGGCACAGAGGCCTGTCGGGTGCGGGTGCGCCCGGGAGACCGCCAGGCCGGGGGCGGGGGGGGGGGGGGTGTTCCAGCGCAGCGCCGCCTAGCACTGCCCACTCTGCCTGTGCCCTGGGACTCCCTCTCAGCTGGCTTAACGCTCCACTGGGCTCCCCATTAATTCATGAGTTAAATAAAAGTTTGGACGTGTCTGCATTTTGTATTTGTATGACAATCAAGCTTCTACCTTTTCCAAAACTACCCTTTAGTTATTCCACGGCTGAGCAAATTATTATTGAAACTTTCAAGAACAGCTTGGAAAAAACCTTATAGTCAATTTTTTCACCGTCTGAGCACTTCTCGAATGCACATCTCACTATCTTAAGATCTGAATACAAGGCATCACCTGAAATCCTGAGTCAAGGAAGGACTCTCCTCCTGGGCAGCAGAGCCCTGACCAGCAGGCTGCGAGCACACACCCGCCCCTGCCCCACCCATGCAGCACATGCGACACAGGCCCCTGCCTGCAGCCTCCAAGTCACCTGCAGGCAGCAGGAGGGCCCGGAGCCGACTGAGAGAGGGGCCTGGACCCAGCCAGCTCCTTCAGAGGAGAAAGGAAGACCATCCCCAAAGAGTCGCACTCGGAGTGCCTTCTGGCTGGCCACCATTACGTAAGGATTATCCTGAAGCCTATTCAGAAAGAGGGCTCGACTGGATGGGAGGGGTCTGGGGGAGAACGGACCCAGGTGCATGTGCGGCTGAGTCCCGTCACTGTCCCCCTGAAGTCACCATGACATTGTTAACTGGCTATACCTCAATACAAAATGAAGTTTACGGTCTGAAAAATAAGATAAAGGAAGAGGGCAGTAAGAGACAGTTCAAGCCCCCTTCACGGTTAGCGGCAGCGGCAGTGACAAGACAATCAGGAGGTGAGAGGGCATGAAAAGGTCAAGAGATTGAACTGCGGGTGGATCACAAGTTAAACGAAAACTCAAGGAAATCATTTTATGATAGTGAAAGTCACTCAGCCGTGTCTGGCTCCTCATGACCCCATGGACTATACAGCCCATGGAATTCTCCAGGCCAGAATACTGGAGTGGGTGGCCTTTCCCTTCTCTAGGGGATCTTCCCAACCCAGGGACCAAACCTACAATGTCTCCCACATCGCAGGTGGATTCTTAACCAGCTGAGCCACAAGGGAAGTTCATTATATGACAGGAAATAGCCAATTTAATCCTAACTTTGATAGTTCTGTCTAAAGCTCAAACAAAAGTCACAATGTATTCCTATACTCCTGTGTGAATCTTTTTCAGAAGAAAACCCAGAGGGCCCTTCTGCTCCACACTGCATGTGGCGGACCTTAGAAAGAAGCGGAATCCAGGGCGCTGAAGCAGGCCACTGGAGGATTTACTCTCAACCACAAGGTCCCCTTGTGCAGGAAACACTGTTCAAATAAAGACCCAGCAATTACCTTTCTTTCCTGGATGTTCTTAATCCTTAAACTCTTAATTTATCAGGCACTGAAACCCTTCAAACAGCTCCAGAATGACCCATGGTGGCCAAAGAGCTTCACAGCTGTGACCCAGAACAGTCCGCACTCACTGAAACCGCCTTTTAAAACCCTCAGGCCTTTTTCAAAACAGGACAACCTCCCAAGACACACACGTGCCCCCTACCCCCTCAGCTGGCAGAAACCCTAGCAGGGGAAAGCAGCCGGCTGGTGGCCGACTGGTGGTCTTCAAGGGGAGGCCTGAAGGTTAAATACATCGAGGTTAGTGGTCAACCGTCCCCATTCCTAGAGAAACCTAGAGAAGCAAGGCTAACGGCTAGCAGATTGCTCCGCGGCCTGCAGGAGTGTTTACGAAGCGACACTCAGCAGCACTCTCGCCAGCAGAGCCGCCAAGGCCGAGAGAGAGACCAGACAGGACTGCAGTGCAGGGAGCTTGCGCAGGAAGACGCAAAGACCCAGGCGCTGGCACAAGAGCGGTGAGCACCGCGCTCGGGCCGAAGAGCCGGGAACGCCAGGTCTGGCCCAAGACATTTTGAAAGATACCATTTACTTGCCGTAATTCTGGTAAAGTAAGTCTGAATTAAGTATGAATTACAGGTAGAGAACATAAACAGAATGACAAGACTACACGGGCTCTAATTACTGTGGAATATTTCCTGAAAAATCAAGCACATGGAAAATTCTATTTTAATCTCAAATACCATCTAAATATTTAAACTTACCAGCTCCAGACAACACACTAACTCTCATATCATTAGAAGTATGTTATTAAAAATTTCAAAATACTTTTTTCCTTCACAAAATGAAAACTCAAAAACTAAAGAGGTAGGTAGTTTTGCCAACACTTTAATTGGAACATTCTCTCTGGCAGGCTCCAGAAATGACGCTGACTCCCAACGATAGAGGCATCTTCAGTTATGCTTCCTTGCATGTTTCTGGAGCCTGACTACATGAAACTCAGCACATGGAAAGCAAGGCAACTGAGGCGAGGCAGGACTCACTTTTCAATCTCGATGCCGAGTGGGTTGGCAGGACGCAGGGACAAGGGAGGAATCCCTTTATTCCTGTCGGTGCGCATGTCATAGTAATTCATCTCATCAACCCACACAGCGGACTGATCCAAAATGCCTGCCGAGACAAGGAGCACGGGCTTAACAGGGCACACACTCCCCAGGCCCTGTCTAAACCTTACTGTACTGCTTTACTGTTTTAATACCTAACACAAAATGCACACTAAAGTAATTTTTTAAAGATCTGAGAGCACAAAAACTTTAATTTCTTTCTTAATTAAAAGCACTAAAAATCCATAGAAAGGCAAAAAAAACACCTCTTCACTGTACTGTTCATTATTCAAAACAGATAATAAATTAACATCTGAGAAAAAGTTCTGCTAAAACAAATGTATTTTACAAATAATAAGCAGTACAGTTAAGTTGATACATCAAGAAAAAGTTCTGCTAAAACAAATGTATTTTACAAGTAACAAGCAGTACAGTGAATTTGGTATATCAAGAAAGTATCCAACAATTCCTTATATAAAGAAATCAGTCAAACATGTTCCAAGGAATGCACAGCTCGGGTGATGGAAATGGCTGAGACATTCAGGAAAAACAAAACGTCATCTCTGAAAGCAGCACCCTCTCTCACGTGACTGAGTCTTTCTTCACTCTCCCTGGCACGATGCTTCCCATGGTCCACTCTCAGACCCAGGGGCTGGGCAGGGAGATGGGTGAAGCAGAATGCAGCGCAGGGCCCGAGCCAACTGAAGGGAGGGCTCTGGGCCCAGGCAGCCTCCGGGCCCAGGCAGCCTCCAGTGGCAGGACCCCCGGTGAACCTTCTGTTTCGATCAACACCACACTCATGCCAGGACGCAAGGAGGCTGTCAGAGGGAAGTGCAGGTCCAGACACTCCCAAGTGCGGTTCCGTAAGCCTTTCCTGAGCCTGTACATGTTGAGTCCTGGGCAGAGCACTTTAAGATAAAATCAATACTTGATAATAAGTTCTCTTTGTCTGCTATAAAAAACATGATACAAGATGGCACTGCTGGTGCTGCTGCTGCCAAGTCGCTTCAGTCGTGTCCGACTCTGTGCAACCCCACAGTCGGCAGCCCACCAGGCTCCCCCGTCCCTGGGATTCTCCAGCCAAGAACACTGAAGTGGGTTGCCATTTCCTTCTCCAACGCATGAAAGTGAAAAGTGAAAGTGAAGTTGCTCAGTAATGCCGAACTCTTAGCGACCCCATGGACTGCAGCCTACCAGGCTCCTCTGTCCATGGGATTTTCCAGGCAAGAGTACTGGAGAGGGTTGCCATTGCCTTCTCCGACAAGATGGTACTAGGTTCTGTCAAAATGTTTGACAAAATCTAAAAGGTTCCTCCAGAAAACTGCAAACAAGTTCCTACTTTGTAATTTCACAGTTCAGTTTTCGAAGACATTAAACAAAATTAAGCAAAAATAAGAATACTGTGCATATAAAAATGTACACATATATTTGCATACACATTTGTATACCTATGTACAGGGATTCCCTGGTGGCTCAGACAGTAAAGAATCCGCCTGTAATGTGGGAGACCTGGGTTCAATCCCTGGGTTGGGAAGATCCCCTGGAGGAGGGCATGGCAACTCCAGTATTCCTGTCTGGAAAATTCCATGGATAGAGGACCCTGGTGGGCTACATCCATTGGGTCACAAAGACTTGGACATGACTGAGCAACTAAGCACAGTACAGCAAGTACCTATATGTAAATCACATTTTGAATTTTCCCTTAAATCCCTCAAACTTTTATTTAAAAAAATTTAAAAATCATTTATGTATTAAAAACTTTAACGATATAATGGTAAAGAAAGGTTTTATGCTCTAAGACAGAACACAATATTTGCAAAATTCTTTGCTTTTCTATATGAGAGAAGTATGGCCTGGGTTTAATTTTGCCTGTGAGAGCTCCAAATTACATAAGTATCTATCTGCTGACCATGTGCCAGGCACTACAAAACCACAAAGACAAAGCAGCGGAGACGCTGTGCGCATGGAGAGCAGGAAAGAGCGGTAAAACGATCGTCTGTGGAGCACTGGCTCCTACTCCACGCGAAGGCCTTCGCTAGGCTCGCCCCTGAATGTCCCAGCTCATCAGACCTCTGGCGGAGGCGACCCTGGGACGCCACTCCCACCCACAGCTGTGGGCCGCGTGTATGATCAGCCGCGTCTGACTCTTTGCGACCACACGGACTGTAGCCCGCCAGGCTCCTCTGTCCACTACAGGCAAGTGCACTGGAGTCGGTTGCCATTCCCTCCTCCAGGGACCATCCTGACCCAGGGACTGCACCCGCAGCTCCTGCGTCTTCCACGCTGGCAGGCAGGTTAGGTGCCACTGTGCCACAGCTGGGGCTGTCCCCAGGCTATCCCGAGTTCTGTCTCACACCAAGCCCCGCCCCAGATGAGGAAGTGCAGCTAAGTGCACAGAGGGAACACAGAGCTGCCTGGGGCCCAAGGAGCGGGCTTCTCTAATCTGGAGACGAGAGGCACACCTCTGCCAGCCAAGTCTTGTCCAGGCCAGGAACACAGGAAGGGAAGAAAAATGAAACCCGATTTAGATGGTATCACTGGCTAATTTGTGTCCCAGAAAGAAATGTCATTATTGTATCACGATCAAGAAACTAAAACTGGCATTTTGACATGTTAAATGAGCAGACTTTATATAGAACTTAAAACAACATTTGGTCTAAGGATTATCATCCTTAGGGTTTACGTCAGCTCAGTACACTGCTTTTTCAAAAGTAATACAAATTTTAACCAATATCCTATTCCTAAAGAAAGAAAGAAACTAAATCTGAGAGTAAGTACATTTTATACTAATTTATCGACTGTCAATTTTAAAAGACAAAACCCGACTTCAGTTTATTCTTGAGAGAAAAGTCGCAGGAGACGATACCTATCTTCTCAGGTCTGAGCAGCTTGAAAGACACCGTGGAGGTTCCTCTGCCACCCGACTTGGTCGTGACGATGATGTCTCCTTTGTCATTCTTGGCCTGTCCCACTCGACACACGATTTTACTTGCAGACATCCACTCTGCTGTCAGGAGGCAATTATGCCCACAGATTGTCAGACCTGAAAGTAAAAGCACGCACTGTAACAAAGTCCAAACCGACGACTATTTCCATGAAAAGACAACTCTGTTAGTGTCGCTAGGCCTTTTCCATGAACTGAAAAGCAAACACAGAAATAACATATCCTGGTTCATTGGTTATTCTCATTTTTTAATATACCCAATATTATTTGCAGATAAACTACGGCCTCTACTGGATTCTGTCTGTTTTTTCTCTAACATTTAAAACTCCTCTAGATTACAGCTGATTTTCTGCAAGCATGAGTGGAGTCAGGAACTAATAACATGACAACGGCTCTAAGCATTCCAGATTACTTAACTATAAGAGTCTTGAATTGCTTTCATAGGAATTAGAAAGGAAACTGTTATATTTTTAGAAGCCTAAGTTATTGCTATAAAGTTCTAAAGTGTATTATTAATAAACGCGTACATCATTCTGGGAAAAAAATTTACCGTTTTCCTAACAAGTCTGCAGATGCTTCTCCTGGTGATTAGTTACACGTAATATTACAGAATAAAGCAAGCGCCGCGTTGAGCATAGCCTGGCGTCTGCTGAGTCAGCAAGTGTCCTCAGGCATTACTGGATTGCTAGTGCGTTCTTCACGGCTGCGTATCACTCCTGCAATGGTGTCGGCCCATGCTGCCTCAGTGTTTTCCTAAGGTCCTGTCGCTGCACTACACTCTGCTCCAAAAGCTCAGCCCGCACCTGGCATCTCTGCCCACCCCACGTGAACTGTGGGGCAGTGAATACACAGGGAAGACGTGATCCCAGCAGGGCACCAACATCCCCCCACGCACGTCTCTGCAGCATACACACCAATGTGGTAAACATTCAGGGAGAAAAGAGACCAAAGTGTATGTGGCAAACACACGCACCTTTTCTTCTCATTTAACTTCTGATACTGCTTAGCAGTCAAATTTGACAAATGTAATTTTTTTTTTTAAAATCAGATACCAGGAACACCTCAACTTATGCCAAATTCAGTTTTAAAAAAAATGCAGCGAGGGATTCAAGCCATCTTTTGTTACAACTTAAAGCACTATTTAGTAAGAATGCTATATTAACCATAAAAGAATAAAAACAACTCCATTTTATTTATTGAAATTATTACTGAAAATAATTATAAATTATAATAATTTATTGAAATAATATTCAACCCTAAATATTCACTGGAAGTACTGATGCTGAAGCTCCAGTACTTTGGCCATCTGATGCCAACAGTCAACTCATTAGAAAAGACTCTGATGCTGGGAAAGATTGAGGGCAGGAGGAGAAGAGGGCAACAGAAGATGAGATGGTTGGATGGCATCACTGACTCGATGGACAGGAACTTGAGCAAACTCTGGGAGAGGGTGAAGGACAGGGGAGCCTGGTGTGCTGCAGTCCATGGGGTTGCAGGGTCAGATAAGACTAAGTGAATAATAACTGAAATAATTCATTTCAGAGATTTTCCTACAAGATCTATTACTATTTATTCACATAAGAAATTTAGTTTTTCTATTGCTAGCCTGGGGGGCTGCCATCTATGGGGTCGCACAGAGTCGGGCACGACCGAAGCGACTTAGCAGCAGCAGCGCTTAAAAGCTCCTTTAGAGTGAAGTTTCCTGGTGTTTTTAAAGTGCTGACATTGACATAGTTTAAGATGCAATCATAGCTCAAAATTATTTTTCAAAATGGCAATGTTTATTAGTTTTCCTGATGCTTAGTTTTTATTATGAAAAATCTAGGCAATTTAAGAAGTTGTAAACACCCCTGGAACACCTTTCCATCTCCAAGATAAGCCTGAAAAACACTTCAATACATATTTCCTCAAATATCTTTTATGCACACATTCATCAGACCATGTATTTAAATAAATGGAAATAAATGTTTTAACTTATGAACTGTTTAATTACAGATGCTGGATATTTTGATATCACTGTAGGTCAATACCTAACTTGATATTTTAAAGTTTCATAATATCAAGATTCTGTGATCTGAAAAACTTCAGAAAGGAAACAACCCAATGGTAAACATCAGGACTCAATGTACCACAGGTCCTAATGTGAGGTCACTGCTGGGGAGCCAGCTTACAGCTCGCACTGAGAACTGGGAGACCTCAGACGTGCCAAGTCGTGAAAGCACACGCGGATGAGCAAGCGTGCACGACCGCCACGATGGCCCGCGTTCGCAGGGAAAGAGCCAGGGCAGCCGCTCGCTCATCCCACTGCAGCGGCATCAGCCTCAGACTCAACAGGCCCTGTATTTTAACTAAAGAAAAAAAAGAATAATCATCATATTATTTAAAACAGATTTAAACAGGTCATTTTAAATGTTATGGAAATTAAATAAAACCATAAGATCTATTTCTTAAGCATGTTCTGCTAAGAAATCTGCTTCATGAAATATAACATTTTTTAAAATACCTTGTAGAATTCTAAATCAAGTGTTTTTAAAGTGTTTTACTTGGCTAGTATAGATGTCATCAGAGTTTAAAATGTTTAAATTATTTAGTAGGTTAAATCTGCTTTTTAAAAAAATGGTTTCTTGGCAATACCTGGACAAGCTGGAAGTTGAACTATCAGGTTCACACAAGTCCAAAACACTTAGTCCAGCAGACGCAGTCAGCGTCCACACAGGTCTGTGACCGTCCCATGCGGGGGCTCAGGGACCACCAGTTTAACTGCGGGATAGAACTTCCAGCTAGACGGTCATTTCCAAGAATTCTAGGGATGTTTCCAATTTTTATAAAGAACAATCTGGAATGAGCTTTGTCCAGAACCAAGACATAAAATTAGACTACTTTCATAAGGGTAATAAACTTAAGTTTTATTTACGTAACAATCACAAACTACAGCTAAAGAAAACAGCTTAAAATGAGACATATTCAAGTAACACTAGTGAAAAGATCAAGCTGGGAAGGGCAAGACTCAATAACTAAACATGATACCCAACTCCAGTCAACTTTCTCCTCCGCAAGGGATTTCTGGGCAGCCACAAAACAATGTCAACCAGCAGCTATACCGCAAGAGAAACAGGCGCCAACTCATAATCTCCAGTGTTTACCCATGGCGTCGCTGTTCAACTGCTAAGTCGTGTCTGACTCTTTGCAACCCCATGGACTGCAGCACACCAGGCTCCCATCTTCCACCATCTCCTGGAGTTTGCTCAAACTTGTGTCCATGGCGTCGGTGATGCCATCCAGCCATCTCATCCTCATTTCGTCCCCTTCGTCTCCTGCCCTCAGTCTTTCCCAGCATCAGGGTCTTTTCCCACTGAGTCGGCTCTTTGCGTCAGATGACCAAAGTACCGGAGCTTCACCTTCAGCATCAGTCCTTCCAATGAATATTCAGGGTTGGTTTCCTTTAGGACTGACTGGTTTGATCTCCTTGATGTCCAGTGGATTCTCAAGTCTTCTCTAGCAACACAATTTGAAAGCATCTGTTCTTTGGTGCTCAGCCTTCTTTATGGTCCAACTCTCACATCCATGCAGGACTAATGGGAAAACCATAGTTTTGAGTACACAGACTTTTGTCGGCAAAGTGATGTCCCCCACTTTTCAATATGCTGCGTAGGTTTGTCACAGCTCTCCTTCCAAGGAGCAGGTGTCTCTTAATTTCATAGGTGCAGTCACTGTCTGCAGTGATTCTGGAGCCCAAGGAAATAAAGTCTGTCACTGCTTCCATTTTTTCCCTTCTGTTTGAGATGAAGTGTTGGGATTGGAGGCCATGATCTTAGTGTTTTGAATCTTGAGTTTCAGGCCAGATTTTCCATTCTCTTTCACCCTCATCAAGAGGCTCTGGTTCCTTCATAAATTACGAAATGAGTCAACAGAATGTCTGAGTCCAAATAAATTAAAGTGGGAAATCAGAATACATATTCAGAAGCACATCCTGAGATGCCTCCCTTCCTCGCCCTGAATGTGTCTGCACACCCTCACAGAGTTGTTCACAACTGACCACACAATGGACACTGACGGTTTGCTCTCTACCCACGGGCACAAGTTTAGAGACAGCCCGTGGCTGTACGTCTGGAGCCTTGGCGATCCCCACCTTGAAGGGCATCTTCGTGCTGACAGGTGGCCCGCAGGTCCCAGGTGTGGCCCGCAGGTCCCAGGTGTGGCCAGGCAGAGAGCACAGGCTCCTCCAGGTGGAGGGAATTTGGATTTGGTTCCAAGAGCAGCAGGACCAGAAGAGGCTACGCTGAGCTGAGCCTGAAGAGGAACGCAGACGGCCACGCAAGGACAGGGAAGTGAGCTGGGCGGCTGCACTGGCGATCCCAGCAGGAAAAGCCAGCACTGAGCAGGTAAGACAGCGCCCCACTGCCGGGGTCTGTCTCAGGACCAAGAGAAAGACAGCACAGACAGGAGCTGATAAACTAACGCTTTTAACAAAAAGTCAGAAAACCAAATAATTCTTTCATTTCCATCCAGGTGACCCTGCACAGACCAGGGGTGCTTTCCTATCACCGTCACTATTTCCAACAATGACCTGGCACCTTGCCTCGCTGCCAACATCAAGACGCCTGTACTGGGAACACACAGCACCGGCCCTGCCCTTACCTATGAGGTCCGCTGGCCCCGTCCCCAGGTTTTCTCCTCTAATCGTGACCTTCGTCCACGGGATGCCTTCATTCGGAGAGATGCCTGTCACAAGAGGGGGCTGTCGGGATCGAGACATTGTGCTTGTTGACGAAACGAGGTCGCGCTACAGAAACGACCTATTAAAAGAAAAAGAAGAGTTAGTGCCGACTGAGACCAGCACGCATGAGAAAGGCCAGAGGCGCACACGGGGCCACACCCGGCCGCCTTCTGCACACACTGGTGCTGGATTTCAGCGGGCGGTCAGCCCACTGGCCACATCTCCTGAACACGAGTGACCCAGGACACGAGCTCATGTGGGGACGGAAACAGGCACGTGGACTTCGCGTCAGGAAAGACAGAGGCCTCCGGAGCCCCACACACCACCTCTGCACCCCAGACACACGCTGGAAGCGCCTCAAAGAGGAGGTTCTGACCTAAACAGATTCATGACAGTTAAAGAACGCCTCCGTTCTCATAGGTGTATGGAACTTCATTTTGTTTTCGTATTAGACTTAGCACAGCAACTTTTAAATGTGCTCAGATCGATACACTGACAGTTCCAACAGGCAGGCGGGAGCAGCGACGTGCCGCGCGCCCCCGCGCGGGGCAGCGGGCGTGACGCTCCTGGGTCAGAGGCTCTGCCCTCTAGCCCTGGCGCTCCCCCGCAAGGCGCAGCACCGAGCGCACAGGGCGCCCCGCGTGTCTGACTCTCGCGACCCCGTGAACCGTGGCCCGCCAGGCTCCTCTGTCCATGGGATCCGCCAGGCCAGAGCGC
The DNA here is from genome assembly GCF_032405125.1 of Capricornis sumatraensis. Taxonomy (NCBI): domain Eukaryota; kingdom Metazoa; phylum Chordata; class Mammalia; order Artiodactyla; family Bovidae; genus Capricornis; species Capricornis sumatraensis. Next base: position 55,309,779 of record NC_091090.1, on the reverse strand, counting down.
TGGAGTGGGCTGCCATAGCCTCCTCCAGGGGATCTTCCCCACCCAGGGATCGAACCCGGTCTGTCTCCTGCATTGGCAGGCGGGCTCTTTACCACCAGCGCCACCTTGGCAGCCCGGTAAATGAAGAGAACTCTTCAAGGGCTGAAGACTTGAGATGCCCCAGAAGACGAGGGGAGGGTGGGCTCAGGGGAAGAGCACGGGGGCGTGCTGGCTGCCTGTCTTCATGGGCAGTCTCGCGAGCTAGACTGTGGCCCCTGCCTTCACCCAGGTGAGAAGTTCAGTCTCTGATGTGACCCAACAGAAAGGACCAGGACTCGGGGACATCAGGCACGGGGGAGGAGGGTCCCCACCCTCTAGCCTAGCTCCACCCTGTCCGGGCAACAAGAGCCACTCTGGGGAAGCTAAGGGGCCCTGAGAAGAGGGAACCAAAGACTCCAACAGGGAAGGTCCTCCCGAGAAGAAGGCCTCATGCAGCCACATCTCAGAGAAAACCCAGACACAGACCAATTCTGCCCACGCACAGATGAGACAAACAGCTGGCACAGCCTTGTCCTAAAATACTCAAGGACAGAAAGAAAGTGTACGGTGGTCAGGGAAGATGCAAGAGGTGAAAGATCTAAGAAAGACCCAAAGGAAACAGAGATAAGGCTGGTGGCGTGGGCTGAAGTGTCTCCCCCAAACTTGTGCTGAAGTCTGTCTCTCTGTATCTAACTGTGCACACTGTTTGTTGAACCCATGGTAGGCAAGGCGCGAGCTAAGAAGCTGGAAGACGATGCAAGGAGCCGTAGGGACTGCACACGTTTCTTCTCTCCCGGCTGAGGCAGCAGCCGTTAGCAGCAGCCATCAAATAACTCCAAGTGCTTTCCAGGTGGCGCTTATATACGCTTACAGCATGGAAGCAGCCTGGGGCCAAGCGAGCGCCCCGAGGCGTGCACGCGCTGTGTGCAGGGCTGCACGTCATCTCAGCGTCCATAGTCGTCATCTACGAAACGCGGGGCACGCGGGAGAGGCCACGGGGCAGGAGAGCCTGGCCGCGCCATCTTGGCTCATCTGCTCTTTCTCTACCAAGTCCAGAGGCAGGGCCTCAGAGAGTGACTGTGTTTATGAGTCGGGACTCTACAGACCGTCCTCTTTAAAGTGAGGGAGACGCGGTCACGAGGTGGGCTCTGATCCCACAGGACCAGCATCCTCACGGGAAGAGGCGCGAGGACACAGACACACCGAGCAGGGCCACACGACAACACGGGGGAAGGCAGCGCCCGCGGGTCCAGGGGGAAGGCCGCCGGAGAAGCCGGTCCTGTGACACCCTGATCTTGGACTTCTAGCCTCCAGATTGTGAGAAAATGATGTCTGTTGTTTCAGCCTACTGTACTTTGTTATGGCAGCCCCAGCAAATTAACACAGTGGCTAACAGAAAAACCACACCCTTCAAAAGTACAGTAAACTTTGACCCCAAATAAGTATCTGCAGAAGGAGAAAACTCGTACGCTTAAAAGAACAAGATGCCACCTTCAAAAGAGGCAAAAGAAACAAGATTTATGTTGTCCTGTTAATGTAGAAACTGACTGTTGGTTTAACCAAAGTGGTAACAAGGCTGCAGATAGGCAGGTGCGTTTCTGGGAAAAGGAGGGAGTTTTAAACTTCATCCAGAAGTGACCATCAGGACACTGGCAGATTAGCCACGGGGCCCGGAAACACGCAGGCGGTGCTGGCAGAGAGCTCAGCGAGTCTGGGGTGTGGGGGATAATGAGGAGGTGACGGACCTCTGCCCCTGGGTTCTGGTGGGAGATGCAAAATCCAGGGAGTGTCTTCACTTTCCACAAGCCCTAGTACCATTCGCGCGAGCTCCTCGGGGCTGCCCAGTAACAGGGCTGCCAAACCAGCCCTGAGAGAGCAGCCCTGTGAGTGGAGGGCTGGGGTTCTGAGCCAAGCGCCTTCAGCTTGCTCCTCTGGAAAAAGCGAGGAAGCTGGAGACTGGGTTCGGTCAGCCTGTGTGACTCACCCAACACGACTAAATCAGCAAAGCAGCAGCAGCAGAGGGTGTCAGGCCAGAGCACGTCATGTCCCTCCCATAAACCAGACACGCAAGCCAAGGTGATCTCCAACTCCCCTCCCTCCCCGTCGCGCCCCGTGAATCAAGTCCCCGTGCAGAAGCGCTAGGCTGACTGCTCCTCTCCCGAGAGGCCACCCGAGACTATCTTAACTCCCCTCCCTCCCCGTCGCGCCCCGTGAATCAAGTCCCGGTGCAGAAGCGCTAGGCCGACTGCTCCTCTCCCGAGAGGCCAAAGCCAGCCAGCTCCTGCCTGGCCGCTGTGCCCCCACCAGCCCTCCCCTGCAATCCATCCTCAGCAAACACCGGTGTCAATTCTCCAACTGGTCAGACCTCCAATTACAGGCCTAATCATCACCCCTGATTCAAAAACAGCCTCCAGGACGCCCACCGCTCAGTGGTCTCCAGTGCCCACAACACGCTCAGCACTTATTAAACCTGCGCAATCAGACCTGTCTACCCTACCCGGCACCTCACGCTCTCCGTCATCCACCTGACACTAGCTGCACAAGCCCCTCGCTTCTCGCGAACCACCGAGTTCTTTCACACCTCCCTGATGTCATCTGCCTGATTCGACTGAATGGAACGGCTTTCCAAGTTTGTTAGAGCCTTACCAACGTTTCAAAGTCAAGCTTACATGTTAGGGTCTCGCTGTGACATCTACCCACTACGCCAACTGTCTCGCTGTGCTCACTGTTCACTGAACCCGGGGTAGGCAAGGTGCGCGGGGAGCCGGAATAAAGCTCGAGAAGCTGCAGCAACTGCAGACATCTTTGTTCTCTCCTGACTGGTGCAGCGGCCACAGGGCATTTTCAGGTGGCGCTTATGCGCTCGCAGAGCAAAGGCAGCCCGCGGCCCAGCGTCCATGCGCAGTGCTATGAGAGATCTCAGCTGCTGCGTCACCACGCATTTACGGAACGAGGGGTGAGGGCCAGGGCTGTGGGGCGACAGAGCCTGACCACCGCCTCTCTCCCTCAGGTCACTTTCTCTAAGAAGTCTCCTGGATCCCTCCTTCCACAGAACTTCATCCTGCTGTGAAACAGAACTGAAATTAAAATACCTCTGGACTCAAAAAAATTTAAAAAAGCAAGCATGTGTGTGCATATATACACACACACACACCCCCAAAACAACTAGGACAGACAATTCAGTTTACTCCCAAATTTCTAAATCCATTTTGAAGGCATTTACAGAGGAGCATAATCTTACTTTTGACATCTCAAAGCTTGTCCAAGTAAAACAAAGTGGTGTCTGGTAATAACAGGTAATTAATTATCTGGGCCACAATGGACAGTCATGAATCACAAGCACAAAATCTACTTTCTTATTTATGACTGAAAAAGTACAGCTCTACTCCAGACACACACATCAAAGGCAGCTGAAAATCCAGTGTTCATTACATTGGTTCATATGCAAAAATTAGATGGCATTCCCTTACCATGAAGCATCATCTACGTATCTTCAAGCGTGGACAAACCCTAACCTCAGGAAGATCAGTGAGCCATTTAAATTACAAATATAAGAGTATCCGCTGTCTACATTCCAACACCCTCAATGCACAGGACAGTGCCCACCCACAAGGTACGCACTCCGTAATTATCTATGGAATGAATCCTGGAAGATGTCTCTTTCCAACCCACCTCCAATTAGAAACATCTAGCGTTACAACTAATGTTTTAAAATTTAAAATCAAAAATACATGAAGTGTATTACTATCATTCTCAAGAAAGACTCTAAGCCTCAAGAAAACAGAATTTAGGTTATGAACATTTTCAGTTCCGTAACTCATGCTAAATTAACAAGGATACTTTTAAAGGGAAACTTTCATCTACAGTTAAGTGCCTACGGATCTTCCTCCCAAGGATTTTACAGACACGCTGAAGCAACAGTCTGAAGCTCTGTCAGAAGATCTTTCTTATCTAAACACACTGAACAGAGGTTAGCAAGAGCCTGACTTTGCTGTCACAAGCCTCGTTCTTTAATTAAAGCCATGTCCAGCCTTTACAATACACAGCCATGCGAGAGCGAAAGAGGTGAGGAAGAACAGTGACCCATCTAAGATCACACGCCACAGGCTAATTCTATCTTTTGAAAGCAGAACGACAGAGGCAGGGGGTAAAGGAGCCATCGCTACTCACGTAAGGCGACTCAATACAGACACAGAATAAGCCGTTTTCAGGGCACTATCCTCACCCAAGCACACCGGTAATAAAGCGTTCAGGGATTCCTCACCCAAGCACACCGGTAAGAAAGGGTTCAGGGATTCCTCACCCAAGCACACCGGTAAGAAAGGGTTCAGGGATTCCTCACCCAAGCACACCGGTAATAAAGGGTTCAGGGATTCCTCACCCAAGCACACCGGTAATAAAGGGTTCAGGGATTCCTCACCCAAGCACACCGGTAATAAAGCGTTCAGGGATTCCTCACCCAAGCACACCGGTAATAAAGCGTTCAGGGATTCCTCACCCAAGCACACCGGTAATAAAGCGTTCAGGGATTCCTCACCCAAGCACACCGGTAAGAAAGGGTTCAGGGATTCCTCACCCAAGCACACCGGTAAGAAAGGGTTCAGGGATTCCTCACCCAAGCACACCGGTAAGAAAGGGTTCAGGGATTCCTCACCCAAGCACACCGGTAAGAAAGGGTTCAGGGATTCCTCACCCAAGCACACCGGTAAGAAAGGGTTCAGGGATTCCTCACCCAAGCACACCGGTAAGAAAGGGTTCAGGGATTCCTCACCCAAGCACACCGGTAAGAAAGGGTTCAGGGATTCCTCACCCAAGCACACCGGTAAGAAAGGGTTCAGGGATTCCTCACCCAAGCACACCGGTAAGAAAGGGTTCAGGGATTCCTCACCCAAGCACACCGGTAAGAAAGGGTTCAGGGATTCCTCACCCAAGCACACCGGTAAGAAAGGGTTCAGGGATTCCTCACCCAAGCACACCGGTAAGAAAGGGTTCAGGGATTCCTCACCCAAGCACACCGGTAAGAAAGGGTTCAGGGATACAAAGAGACAAGTGGCAAAGGCAGACAGCACTGGGGCAGAGCCTCACACACGCACAGGCGTGGGCGGGGGAGCCACAAGTCACTACACACCGGCTCTCAGCCTCAGCTCCACACGTGGTGCCGATCAGGGCTACAGGTTTGCTAAAAAGGAATCATACGAGAATCTGCTGTGTTGCTAAACAGAATGTAGTTTCTAAACATCTTTAGTTTCACAGCTCACGCCAAACTAGCAAGAGTGTTTTTAAAGGACAGCTTTCATCTACAGTGGTCTTTAAGTGCCTAGAAAGAAAATAACCCCATTTAAAATCACACCAAAAAGAATTAAATACTTAGGAAAAAACTTAACCGAGGAGGTGAAAGGCCAATACTCCAAAAACGATAAAGCATTCAGGAAGGAAATGGAAGATGATACAAAGAAATGGAAAGATATCCCATGTTCACAGACTGAATGAAATAATTTTATCAAAATGTCTGCACTACCCACAGCAAAACACAGATTTAAAGCCATTCCTATCAAATTCCTATCCATGACATTTTTTACAGAACTAGAACAAACAATCCTAAAATGTGTACGGAACCACCGAAGACTTCATATAGCCGAAGCACTCTTGAGAAAGCACAGAGATGGAGGAAGCACGCTCCAGCTTGAGACTGTACTACGAAGCGACGATGCTGGCATGGAAACAGATATACACATCCACAGGACAGAGTGCCCAGAAACACAGCTATTCACGGCACAGGAGGCCAGACTACACAGCGAGGGAAACGGCCACTTCAGCAAATGGTGCTGAGAGAACTGGACATGCAAACAAACAAACTACGTCTCTCACACCATAAACAGAAATTCAGAATGGATCAAAGACCTGTATGCAAGAAGGCACAAGAACTGCACTCTTTCACACTGACTTCAGCAGTGCTTTTTGCCTCTGTCTTCTCAGCAAGGGAAACGAAAGCAAAAACAAATACACGGAGCTACAGCAAACCAGAAACCTCTGGCACAGCAAAGGAAACCGTCATCGAAACAAAAATGTAACCTACTGAACATAAGATGTTTGCAAATAATATGTCTAATACGGGTTACTATACAAAATATATTCACACAGCTCAGTATCAAACAAACAACCTGAATAAAGGCTGGGGAGAGGGACCAAACAGGCACTTTCCCAAAGAAGACACGCAGATGTGAAGAGGCGCGCGCAAAGATGCTCGACGCCACCAACCGAAGTGCCGATCAAAGCCACAACAAGGGTCACCTCCCATCTGTCAAAGTGGCTATTCACAGACAGAGGAGAGATGAGCACCGGCCAGGATGTGAAGAACCCTCATGCGCTGGGTTGGTGGGGATGTGAGCTGCTGCTGCCACTGCGGAAAACAGTACAGAGGTTCCTCAAAAAAAACTAACAATAACTATCATACGATTCAGAGAGTCCACCCTGGGTCTGTATCTGAAGTAAACAAAAACAATAATTCAGAAAGATTCACGCCCCCTGCCCAAGTTTATGGCAGCTTTATTTACAACAGCCAAGATATGGAAACAGTCCAAGTGTCCATCAACAGAAGAACAGATATACAGATGCGGGGTGTGTGGGTGTGTGTAGATGTACACACAGGTACACACACAGACACACACATTCGCACACACGGGAACACTGCTCAGCTATTACGCAGAATAAAGTCTGCCATTTGCAACAACATGGACGGTCCCACAGGATATCATGCTTAGAGGAAAAAGTCAGACAAACAAAGACAAACACTGTATCTTTTCACTTGTATGTGTGTGCTAAAGTACTTCAGTCGTGTCCGACTCTTTACGACCCCATGGACTGTAGCCCACCAGGCTCCTCTGCCCATGGGATTCTCCAGGCAAGAACACTGGCGTGGGCTGCCATGCCCTTTCCAAGGGCATCTTCCCAACCCAGGAATCGAACCCCCATCTCTTATGCCTTCTGTACTGGCACACACGTTCTGTACCAGTCTTGCCACTTGGGAAGCCCTGACTTATAAATAGGATTTAACAAAGAAAGCAAACGAATGAAAACCACAAAACAGCAACAGACTCACAGATACGGACACCAAACCAGCGGCCACCAGCGGTGGGGGGGATGGGATGAGTCTTATCGGGGATGGGGAGGAAGCGCGAACCACTACGTATAAATCGAAGGGTGCAAAGTACAGACAGGAAACGCAGAACTGCTTTATAATAGTGTTACCCGGGGCACAATCTATCGATACTGAGCCACCACGCTGTGCACCTGGCACTAACACAATCCGCTCAGTCGTGTCCGACTCTCTGCGACCCCATGGACTGCAGCACGTCAGGCCTCCGTGTCCTTCACCAACTCCTGGAGTTTACTCAAACTCATGTCCGTTGAGTCAGTGATGCCATCCAACCATCTCATCCTCTGTCGTCCCCTCTCCTCCCACCTTCAATCTTGCCCAGCATCAGGGTCTTTTCAAATGAATGAGTTCTTCACATCAGGTGGCCAAAGTATTAGTTTCAGCTTCAGCATCAGTCCTTCCAATGAATATTCAAGACTGATTTCCTTTAGTATGGACTGATTCGATCTCCTTGCTGTCCAAGGGACTCTCAAGAGTCTTCTCCAACACCACAGTTCAAAAGCATCAATTCTTTGGTACTCAGCTTTCTTTATAGTCCAACTCACATCCATACATGACTACTGGAAAAACCACAGCTTTGACTAGACGGACCTTCGTTGGCAGAGTAATGTCTCTGCCTTTTAATAAGCTCTCTAGGTTGGTCGTAACTGTTCTTCCAAGGAGCAAGCGTCTTTTAATTTCATGGCTACAGTCACCATCTGCAGTGATTTTGGAGCCCAAAAAAATAAAGTTTCTCATTGTTTCCACATTGGTTTGCCATGAAGTGATGGGACCGGATGCCATGATCTTCGTTTTCTGAATGTTGAGCTTTAAGTCACCTTTTTCACTCTCCTCTTTCACTTTCATCAAAAGGCTCTTTAGTTCTTCGCTTTCTGCCATAGGGGTGGTCTCATCTGCATGTCTGATGTCATTGATATTTCTCCTGGCAATCTTGATTCCAGCTTGTGCTTCACCTAGCCCAGAGTTTTTCATGATGTACTCTGCATATAAGTTAAATAAGCAGAGTGATAATGTACAGCCTTGACACACTCCTTTCCCTATTTGGAACCGGTCTGTTGTTCCATGTCCAGTTCTAACTGCTGCTTCCTGACCTGCATACAGGTTTCTCAAGAGGCAACTAACACAATGGTATAAGTCAATTATTTGTTGCTGTTTAGTTGCTGACTCATGTCTGACTCTTTTGTGACCCCATGGACTGTAGCCTGCCAGGCGCCTCTATTCTTGCCTGGGATTTCCCAGGAAAGAATACTGGAGTGGTCTGCCACTTCCTTCTCCAGGGGATCTTCCCAACCTGTGTCTCCTGCATCGGCAGGCAGGTTCTTTACCACTGAGCCACCAGGGTAGCCCAAGTCAATTATATTCAACTTAAAAGTTTTGAAAATTTTAAACAGTAATAATTCTGACATGTCTCCAGACTCATGTTAATTTACCAAGAAGTTTTCAACTACCTGAACCTGAATGGGAAGAAACAGGACTACGAGGACCCTTACGGGGATTAGACAGACAATTCTCTCTTTTCTTTTTATGTTGGTATGGTGTTGATATGTTTACACTGAAAAAAACATACACTTAAGAGTGATTTTTTTTTTTTTCAGTAATGGAATTAAAAAGTCACTGTATCTTATGAATTGCTGGTCTAGTTTTTAGCGAATTATATTTAGTGGAACAATAAAAACTACACTGAAACATTTCTGGATATAAGGAAGCACTATAATACTACATTCTGTCAGTGATTTATTCTGTAGATAAAATGAAAGTTAGAACCTAAGTGTTTTCTTGCTTCTCAGCACTGTTTCTCTAAAATAAAGAACTGGAAGAAGCTGAAATAAATTCTAAACTTGATGCCTTTTTTTTTTTTTTATTTTAATGTGAGGCACTGGTTTACCACACAGTTATCATTTTGTGGCAAATAAATTCCTTCCTACCTATAAGAACAAAGGACATCATACTAGGACAATAAGGGTATCTTCAAAAAGGTTTTAGACAGTCGTTTAAATTTTATCTTTTTAGGTAACAGATCACATGGTAATCTAGACATATTTTAATAAACCAAAAATATTCCAAGCTATAGGTCTCTGAATGAAGCTTTGATAGTACAGCCTCTAAAACTGAACATCTATTAACAGTGTGGAGATCTGGGCTCTGGGCTGGGCTCTGGCACGGACAGCCGAGAGCCCCTGCTTTCTTCCATGTGCTATCAAACAGTTTTCTCGTTTGCATATAAGGCGGCTGGATGAGATTACTCTTAAACTCACTTTTTAGCTCTTGATTCTATGAAAGTCTTACTAATTAGGACAAAGGTTTTAAATTCAATTACTAATGTAGGACTATAGAAACTGTCCTTCCTAGCTTTTAACAATTAAGCTATAAAAGCATGTTGTTATTCATTTAAAAATTCTTGTACTTATTATAAAAATTCCTATATATCAGAAGAATCTGAATTTCTAAGGTCTTATATTTCAGTGTTAGGGTTTTGAGGCCTAATTATCCCCTTCATTTCTGAAAGTTATACTGCAAAGACTCCAAAGGTATCTTTGCAAGATGACTTCATGTCTAGGCTGCAAAGCCTTTACAGACACTTCTAGAAATAAATGATTAGAAGTGAGGCACTGTAATGGGCTTCCCTGGTGGCTCAGACAGTAAAGAACCCACCTGCTACTGCAGCAGTCATGAGAGGCATGAGGCGCAGGCACAGTCCCTGGGTTGGGGAGATTCCCTGGAGAAAGGCCTAACAATTCACTCCAGTGTCCTTGCCTGGAGAATTCGAGGGACAGAGGAGCCTGCAGGCCACAGTCCATGGGGTCACAAAAGAAGAGGACACAACTCAGCAACTGAACAACAGCAACAAAGCACAGCCACAGTCGCCACAGACTGAAGCGCACAGCTACTTGCTTAGAAACGAACCACAGGCTTTTCATTTCCCCAGTTTCATTAAAGAAGAAACAGAGAACGAGATGAACAGACAGAGGAGGGAAGGAGGGGGGATGTATCATTTACATAGAAAGAGAGAATTTAACTATAGCGTAGAAATTCTCATTTAATTAATAGACCAAAGGAAAATGTGGAAAAGATACCAGAAACAAGCATGATATGTCATTTCTGTGTGATGGCACAATAAAAAAAAATACAGATCATATAATTTTCTGTGTTAAAGATCTGTTTTGTATCTTTTATCTTTCATTTAAGGTCTATAAAAATGCCCACAAGGTCAAGGAATTTTAAAGCATTAAAAGTAGTTTTTAAAACAATCTTCACAAACAGCTTTGAAAATATTCACCAAGCACTTGAGTTTAACTTAGGAATCAGAAAGCAAACAGCTTCACAAAGCTTAAACTTTAACTCTGAAATGGCTATGCATTATTAATTTTAAGACGCTACTTTTGAAAACAAGTTTAACTGTTCTATACTATAACCTGCAGAGAATCAGAATCTATTCAAAACCAAAACAGACTGCAGCAGCCAGACTTCACGGGACTGTACTATAACCTGCAGAGAATCAGAGTTCACTCAAACCGGAAGCAGCCTGGAGCAGCCAGACTTCACGGGACTGGCCTAGGTCTTGCGTTCCAGTGTTCTTTTCAAAACACCAGGAACGGAATTCAGAAATCAGCAAATAAAACAAATTAACCAAGTATTTTATCACCAAATCTAGTAGGAAATTATTCATTACTGATGGAAAGAGAGTTGCGGGAATTTACTGAGTATGCAAAAATAAAGGCTGCCAAGCTAGTGCTTATTGCCTAAGCTATTAACAAGCGAACATTCAAAGAACATGAACCTCCCCTCTTCACAAGATTTTAACTCACTGTACTAGCCTTTTATGATCTCTTCTTCCTCTTCTTAAACTAATAAAGCAATAAAAATTATTTTCTAAATAGAATACGGAATACCATGGGGAAAACAAGGGAATTTGGTTTGCATAAATTACCCATAAAACATCTTGGTGCACATCAACTTCACTGTTTCTTTGAATCCCTGTGTGAATAAGCGGCGCTGGGCCCCAGCTCTGCCCACCGTGAGCCAACACCAGCTTTGGGGTGCCCTGGAGTCTGCACCCAGTCCTGTCAGCCACGGGCCCCACCCACCAGTGGGCTGGCATCAGCTCAAGGGCCCCCAGGACCCTGCAGAAGATACTCAGGAACCTGCTCTACCCACCAGTGAGCCCACTGGGCCCGGTCTCCACCCATGTCTGTAAATACAAATCTACACTAGTTTCAGGCTCCTCAGTATTCCACTGTATGGATACATCATCAAAGTGGCATTTAGATGGCTTCTGATTTTTTGTTATTGGACCATAACAATGAACACTTGACCACAAAAGGTTTTTGCACATTTACCCAGCTATTAATAGTTCCTTTCAAAACATTCGAAGAGGGATTGCTGCCAAAGGGTGTGACATGAATACCAAACTGCCCTGCACACTATCAGCACACCCTCCCACCAGCAATGGCGGGCGTCAGCAACCCGTCTCATCTGCAGCTATCTGACAGGCAAAACGCAATCGATAGCTTCAACTTCCACTGTGTGCGATCCCATCGTCATCACCTTTGCACCTTTTTATTAGGGTTAATTCCCTTAATTATAGAACCTCTAATGAGAATGCTCACTCTCTGTCTACACTGTCCAATCTTCCCGGTTATCACTGGTTTTCCACATTGCTTATGCTGCTCCTGAGGGCTTCCAGGTGGTGCAGTGATAAAGGGTCCACCTGCCAAGCAGGAGACGCAGGTTCGACCAATCCCTGGGTCAGGAAGATCCCCTGGAGAAGGGAATGGCAACGCACTCCAGTATTCTTGCCTGGGAAATCCCATGGACAGGGGAGCTACAAACAGTCCATGAGGTCGAAAGAGAGTCAGGTACGACTTGGCAACTAAACAACAGTGCTCTTGGCCCTCCAGAAATCCTTAGTCTTTTAACAGCAAGCCCATAGTCACGCGTTCAAAGTCAAGTCCTGGTATTTTAATGCTGTTTTACCTTTAAGATTATTTAACTCATTTGGAATCCATTCTGGAGTACTGAGACTAGCTGGCTGACCACAATAGCATCTCACCAAATGACCCAGTTTCCTCCACTGATCTGAAATGCCACTTTCACCACCGACAAAAGTTCTCATTTTGAGTCTGTTTCCGGACGTCTTTCACCCTACTGATCTAATTTGCACCGATGACATAATTTTACATTATAATCAATTGTCTGATAGTACGATTAACCTTTAACAAGTTATCTTAGCCACAGCACACAGATACTGGTCCAGATGAACTCTAAAATATTTTATTTCATTATAAAACTAATCCTACTAGGATTCGGATGGCAAGTATCACCACCCTGAAACACTTTATTATTTTTTCATCTGTGTCAACTGACTCAAGTTCCAGTAGAGAAGGGGTTTTGTCTGCCCCATATACTGCTGTACATCCAGAATGCAGAACAGAGTGTCATACAATGAATACTTAAGACATACTTGTTAAATGAAATGTATCAATTGCACAGAATTTCTGGGTAATTTCAGAACAGTTAAAATATCTACAGTGTTGAATCTTCCCACATACTCATTTTTTTTAATGACTATCAAGAAACTATTCAGCTCTGTTCACAGGAAAAGTTCATGTAATTAATCTGTAACCAACTTATTGACTCTCTCTCAATTGAAATCATTTCCCAAAAGATCTTTTATGCTGTCTCTGCAGGAAATCTTATTGCCTTCAAATACTGTAACAACTCTGGCTCTTAATCATCAGCACTTGCATCATTTGTTTCAACTGCTTTACTGCGTTCGCTGCAATGTCCCAAACGGTGCCAACCACGGCATTCACAAGCAGACCGACCACAGCAGGCAGCCCTCAAGAGCCTCGCTCCTCCATCGGTCTTACCGTATTGCCCCAGGAGAAGCCTTTCTACTTAGGTCGTTTTCCTAGTCACTCCAAAGAAATTTTAACATCACAAATATACTGTAAAACCTGCATTACGTACCTATGTCTATCTGCACATCATACACGAAGGTTTAAGAATTTTTGGTCCCTTCAAGAGCTAATTCTCCGTTACTGCGCCTGTTAGGAATACATGCTGTAGCATTTCACCACTAAGATGTCTGCTACTACTATCATGTGGTTATACTGCAGAAAATCTTTATTCTCATTTACTGAAAGTTACTTTTTAAAATTAGAAACCGATTTTATCAAATATTTTTCCAGCATCATGATCATCTTTTACTCATTAATACAGGGAACTGAGATAATCTCCCTACTGATGGATTATCTCTGTCCTAAGAGTAAGCGTACTTGGCTCAGTTTTGCTAGTCCTTCAGGCATTCCTGGATTTAATTTGCTAATTTAGGAGCCCTGCATCTCCAATCTCATTCACCATTAGTCAGCAACTCCCTTCTCTTTTATTCCACTGTCTGCGGTAGTATCCGGAAGCATGCAGCAGTTTCCAGGTGTCACTGAGAACTCACTCTGTCCAGAGTGCTATGCTGGCTTACAGAAAGAATCTGAAGTTTTTCATATTTGTCGTCTTATACACAGCATAGGAATTTTCTATTCCTTGTAGGTTTCTGTTACTGGCCTATAAAACCATCTCATTCTAGTACCACACTGAGTATAATTATTGGGTGTGACTGGGTATTATTTGGGTATGATTATTTCCTTCATGATCATGAAGGTGAAAGTCGTTCATTTGTGTCCGACTCTTTGCAACCCCATGGACTACACAGTCCACGGAATTCTCCAGGCCGGAATCCTGGAGTGGGGAGCCGTTCCCTTCTCCAGGGATCTTCCCAACCCAGGGATCGAACCCAGGTCTCCCGCACTGCCGGCGGATTCTTAACCAGCTGAGCCACCAGGGAAGCCTAACCCTAAGCATGATCCTGGGTCTGTAGTTTATAAATCTTAATGATCCTGGGTCTACAGGTTATAAATCTTAATGATTCTGGGTCTACAGTTTATAAATCTTAAGGATTCTGGGTCTGTAGTTTATAAATCTTGATGATCCTGGGTCTACAGTTTATAAATCTTGACAATTTTAGTGTATTTTTCAGAAAGGCAGTTATTTTGTTCTGATTTTCAAGTTGAATTTCACACTACTTCTCCCAGAGCCATGATTTTATTACGTCTTCCACTGCCTTGAGCATCTATAACATCTCTTCAGGGCTAGACACATCAATACTTTGTTTTAATGACCTTTTATAACAGTCCGAATGTAAGCTATACATTCCATCTTCTTTTTCAGGCGCAACATTACTAACTCATTTCTGACAACTTCAACATGTGTTAATTCCTCTTCCCTGTATTTTATTTTGCTTTTCTATATGTCTGGACTGAACACTTACTTAATTTGTTCTAATCCAATATAATTCTCACTCTTGACCCCCACAGGTAAGGATGCTCCCTCTGACTCACTTCAAGATGTCCGCTTTGTGATTCTCTGCGGCTTGAATGTAACATGATCAGACGCACACTTTCTAGCACTGATCCTGCCTGGTCTTCTCCAAGCTTCCTGGATCTGCGGATTCTTTAACACTGGGAGAGTCTCAGTCACTATCGTTTCACGTCATTCCACAGAGAGGCATTCATGCACAGGAGACTCAGCCGCCTGCTACCTAGACCCTGCGGCCCATGTTCATCCCTCCACCCCTCCACCCTGTCCCCTAAACTGTATGCTGAATAAGAAAACAACAACAACAATCCTTTAAAGTGGCTTCTAACAGTGGTTTCTTATAAGGTCACAGCGAGAAAAGGGCCAACAGTAGCTGGAGGCAATCCACAGTGGTTTTCTCACTGTTCTGGTCGCAAGGCCCCTTAAACTCTTTTTAAAAAAGAGAGGGGGGACCTCCCCTAAGGGACCTTTGGTTTATGTAAGTGATAGCAATTAATATTTACTTTATTAGAAATCTAAACCTGTAGGATGCTTCAGGCCTTCCCACGTGTTGCCAGTGGTAAAGAATCGGCCAGCCAGTGCAGAAGACTAAGAGATGTGGGTTCAGTCCCTACGCTGGGAAGATCCCCTGGAGAAGGAAATGGCAAGCCATTCCAGTATTCCTGCCTGGAGAATCCCATGGACAGAGGAGCCTGGCGGGCCACAGCCCATGGACCGCAAAGAGTCACACATGACGGAGCACACACACAACACAGGATGCTTAAGTGGCTTTTTACTTCCAGTGTGGAAAGCTATAGGAAAAGCTCATAGTGTCTGCACTCTAACTCCTTTTCTTTAAGCTAAGTGATTGGTCCAACTTTGCCAACAAAGGTCCGTCTAGTCAAAGCTATGGTTTTTCCAGCAGTCATGTACAGATGTGAGAGTTGGACTATACAGAAAGCTGAGCGCTGAAGAACTGAGGCTTTTGCACTGTGGTGCTGGAGAAGACTCCTGAGAGTCCCTTGGACAGCAAGGAGATCCAACCAGTCCGTCCTGAAATCAGTCCTGAATATTCATTGGAAAGACTGATGCTGAAGCTGAAACTCCAATACTTTGGCCACCTGATGTGAAGAACTGACTCATTGGAAAAGACCTTGATGCTGGGAAAGATTGAAGGCAGGAGGAGAAGGGGACGACAGAGGATGAGATGGTTGGATGGCATCACTGACTCAATGGACATGAGTCTGAGTGAACTCCAGGAGTGGGTGATGGACAGGAAGGCCTAGCGTGCTGCAGGCCATGGGGTCGCAGAGTCAGACAAGACCGAGCGGCTGAGCTGAGCTGAAGTGACTGGCCTCAAAGTGATGCCACGAATTAGCTGACAGGGTGATACTCTAACTGTTCTGAAAAGAACGCAAGACCAAGAGAACACTAAAAGTGGTTAAAAAAAAAGACATAGGTAGGCATATGCGTGCACACGCACACGCGCACACACACACATATTTAGCTAAATATGTGTCATTTCAGAATACTTACTGCCAGAAACTTTTTCTATAAATTTTAAATTATATATTTTTTATATATACATATTACACGTACTTATATATTGTAACTTTTATAATACATGTATTTAGCAACTAAATACATAAACTTAGCGACTAAACAACCAAAAATCCCTACACACACACACACATGGATGTAGGTGTGCACACACACACACGTAACGCAGTACACAAAGCTCCCACGGGGTAGCTCCCTGACCATATGTTTAGAGAAGCTGCAGCCTGCACAGCAGTTGACCTTCCTGGATAAGACCCTGTTGTGAAGAAAGAGCAAAACCTGCCCAGCTGGCAGCAGCTCAGCACAGAGAGCCTTGCGTTACTAGGGAAACCCCAGAGAGCCTCCAGGGACAGGTAAGCCTGGTCCTGACCTTGGAGGCCTGGGACCCCCCAGGAGTGATGCTGGGCAAGCACCACTGTCCCTCCTGGCCCCTGGGGCCAGAGCCAACCTGCAGGTCCAGATGCAGGAAACAGGCCGGCCACCTCAGCCAGCTGTGTTTGAAGAGTATCAGCTTCCTCAAAGAGGGCCTAGAAAGTCCTAGAAAAGGGCCCCAAAGCTGGCATGAAGTGACTGACTCTTGTTTCCTGCAATCAATTGAACGGAAATTCAAGCTCTGAGCTAGTAATTTATATGAGCACTTTCAACTTTTGCAAATAAAAAATATAATTCCTTTTTTAAAAAAATTAGATTATACAGATAAATGTTACTATATAGTTTATATATATATACTGATTTTAGAATGTACAGAAAAAGTTCAGCATTCTAACATGCTGAGAGTTTGATTAGTAATGGTGAGACCTCAGAGATCAGCTTGTCCACAGTCACAGGAGAGAGCAGCAGAGCTGAGATCCATCCAAAGCCAGGCTCAGGGCCACGCTATTCGACTCTCCTCTCCGTGTGATTAAGTTTTTATTATGGAAATTTTAAACATACGTAAAAGAACAGAGCCCAGCATAAGGAACCTCCACATTTCCATTTTGTCCGTTTTCAACCACATCTCCTCAACATACGTTTATGCTGTTTTCAGTGAGCACTTTAAAGCAAATCCCAGGTACACCGTCTCACCCATAAACACTTCAGCGTGTGACTCTGTAAAGGGATACGCTAACTGTGCTTAAGAACTCCTGGGAGCATTAGGTTATCACTATCACCACGAACACAGAACCCCTCAAAAAAGGACACAAAGAGGAAATACAGGATTGCAGCACTTAAAAAAAAAAAAACTTCTGACATCGCTAACTTCTAAAATCTTCTGTGGCTCAGATGGTAAAGAATCTGCCTGCAATACGGGAGACTTGGGTCCGACCCCTGGGTTGGAAAGATCCCCTAGAGAAGGGAATGACTACCTGCTCCAGTATTCTGGCCAAGAGAATCCCATGGACAGTATAGTCCATGGGGTCACAAAGAGTCGGACACGACTGAGCGCCTTTCATTTCCAAGGCCAGAATGGAAAGCGAGCAAGGGACAGGAGGGAGGCTTTCCCTCTCAGATCATTCACCGAAGTTCAGGGTCAGCATCAGCAGGAAAAGCAGACCAACCAGCCGCCTATGTGAGCTCCTCTGGCGGGCGCCAGTGACCCAGCCTCCCCTCCTGACGGGCACTGGCGGCACTGACCCCATCCCAGCAAGACCGCCGGGAAGAGGGAGCGGCCGAAGTGGAAATCTAACACCATCAACAGTCTACGTGCGCTCACTTAAACCACGAGACACTCAGCCTTCTCTGCGAGACTGTTCAGGAATGACTGAGGAATGCAATCGAGAAACTACTGCTCGATTATTTACAATGAGCAAATCAGGGAAAAAAGATATTGTCCTAAATTTAGATTACTGCATAAAAACAAAGTTCCATTTGGTCCACGGCGACATGCTCAGCACAAGCACTCCCATATGGGGCCTGCTGTCTCTTTTTTTTGCTAGTCTTGACTTGTGGAATCTTTACTACGAATAAGTCAATATGACTGTTAACAGATAACTACAGTAAACGGGTATGCCAAAATCAATGCAGATTTTCAAAAAAGGTCAAAGAATCAACTGTCAGTTTAAATTGGTCACTTTTATTGCAATTGTTAAACATGACAGAATGTCACTTAACTCCCAGATTCCTTTACATGAGCAGAGCTGGATTTGACCCAAATTTTACATAATGGCTTTCCCAATTTCTAAAAATGCATCAACTTTGTCACTTATCTTAAAACTTCTGCTTTAACTACCTAGCTCTATCTCAAAAGAAACTTCCCCAAGGCCACAAATTTTGACACAGTGAAAGCGAAATCCCGCCGCACTCAGCAGCGCCATCATTTCTGAGCCTGGGGATCAAACGGGGAGACGCCTCCGGAGGAGGCTGCAGCCCAGCTGTGAAGGATGAAGCTGCTGCAGCGGAGCCGGCTTAGGAGGAACTCTGGGCACAGTCCCGGCATCTGAAGTAACATAAACAGTCGTGCTCCCTCCCATCCAGCCTGTTAGCAGCCTCTTGGCTGAGGGAGACCACACACTCGGACCACACAGCGCCAGCTCAACTCGCACGCAACGTCCACCAGCTGTCAGTGCGGGGGAGGGGAGGCGGGCGGAGGGGAAGGGACGGGAGGGAGAGCAGGCGGGCGCAGGGGAGGGGGCGTCCACCAGGGACGCTCCGGGGGGCGGGCGGGGAGAGGGGGTGGGCGGGGCGGAGAGAAAACAAGCCGCCAGGCCCGGCGTGGCCTTGACCTGCACTCCCCCAACCAATTCAGTAGCTGATGAAGGATTAACAAAGCATCCATTTAACATCAATTAACCTCCTGTCCATCACAGGTCAAAAGAGAAAATTACCATTATAAAAGCCTTTCATTACGATAAAGACAGATTCGTTTTCTTATAATCTATAATAAATACTTAAATAAGGGCACATTCTTTTAGATTTATATTACCGTTTATTTTAACCTGCCTTCCTTTTTCCTTTAATGAAACACACAACACGAATGTGAAGTGTTTCTGCAATAGAGATCAGAAAATTTTAATTCTGTATTTTTTCCGTATATCACTGTGGAACAATCTTTAATTTTTCAAAAGACTTACTGGTAGAATAAAAGACAGTAAATGGTTTTTTACATAACTTCAGAGTAAATATACATAGAAAAAAATAAGAAGTAGTGGCATTAGGGGAGAAAAAGCAGAAAATGTAAGCCCAAAAATAGGATTAAAAGGATTTAAATCAATTTTAAAGGATTAAATCAATTTTTTAAAACTATTTAGTATGGAAGAATTTTTATCTGAATAGCAGACAAGAAATGTGAACAAACCAAGGGATCAGGTGATCTTTCCCAGTAAGGTACTGAAACAGAAAAGGGGGCAGGCACAAACTTTAGAAGAGAGGCTACAGCTGAGGACACGACATAAACATCCGGTCCCATCACTTCAGGGCAAAGAGATGGGGAAAAAAATGGCAACAGTGACAGATTTCATTTTCATGGACTCCAAAATCACTGCAGACAGTGACTGCACCCATGAAATTAGAAGACATCTGATCCTTGGAAGAAAAACTATGAAAAACCTAGACAGTGCTTTAAAAAGCAGAGCCATCACTTTGCGGACGAAGTCCACATAGTCAAAGCTATGGTTTTCCAGTAGTCCTATATGGATGTGAGAATTGGACCATGAAGAAGGCTGAGTGCCGAAGAACTGACACTTTTGAACTGTGTGGAGTTGGAGAAGACTCTTTAGAGGACAGCAAGGAGATCAAACCAGTCAATCCTAAAGGAAATAAACCCTGAATATTCACTGGAAGGACTGATGCTGAAGCTCCAGTAATTTGACCACCTGATGCGAAGAGCCAACTCATTGGAAAAGACCCTGATGCTGGACAAGATTGAGGCCAGGAGGAGGAGGGGATGACAGAGGATGAGATGGTTGGATGGTATCATCGACTCAGCGGACGTCAGTTTGAGCACACTCTGAGAGACGGTGAAGGACAGGGAGGGCTGGCATGTTGGAGTCCATGGGGTCGCAAAGAGTCGGACACAACTGAGCAACTGAACAGCAAGAGTGCAACGAAAGCTAGCATCCACGCCC
This sequence comes from Capricornis sumatraensis, assembly GCF_032405125.1. Taxonomy (NCBI): domain Eukaryota; kingdom Metazoa; phylum Chordata; class Mammalia; order Artiodactyla; family Bovidae; genus Capricornis; species Capricornis sumatraensis. The sequence continues at coordinate 55,289,652 of NC_091090.1, read as the reverse complement.
CCCCCCCCCCCAATCGCAGCACTCTGCAAGCGGGTATGGCCCTGAGCAAGCCACAGGAGCCAGCCTCGACATGGGCAGGAGGCAGAGGGCCAGCCCTTCAGGGTTGCAGGGCTCCTGAGAGCTGCCCTGCGGCAGGCACACCCTAGGCTGGGCCGAGGACCTACACCGTGCAGCTTACATTCTAACAAAGATCCAGGCTTCCTGAGCCCCGCGGTCCACCGTCCTTTCCATCCTGGCACCAAGCTGTACGTGGGAAAGAGCAAGGAAGGAACCACGAACACCAAAGCCGAAACTTAATGCAAACTGTATAGTCCACCCCAGTCTTAAATGCCACCAGCAGTGTTAAAGGGTGTTAATGAAGCTTCTGAACAAACCCAGTACAATTTTCCAGGAAAAAAAACAGCAGCACACAAAGAGCCTTATTAAGTCAGTTCTAAACTCCCTCGGCCTGAACTCCAGGCATTCCATCATCTAAAATGCACTCACCTCTCAGCTCTGGGCCTCTGTTCCTAGTAAGCCAGCCAGACATTCACGCGCCTTCTCTCCAGAGGGCCACATTCTCCCCCATTAGGGTCTGACTTCCATGCTGCTGCTGCTGCTGCTGCTGCTAAGTCGCTTCAGTCGTGTCCGACTCTGCGTGACCCCATAGACGGCAGCCCACCAGACTCTCACATCCCTGGGATTCTCCAGGCAAGAACACTGGAGTGGGTTACCATTTCCTTCTCCAATGCATGAAAGTGAAAAGTGAGAGTGAATTCGCTCAGTTGTGTCCGACTCTTACAACCCCATGGACTGCAGCCTACCAGGCTCCTCTGTCCATGGGATTTTCCAGGCAAGAGTACTGGAGTGGGGTGCCACTGCCTTCTCTGCTGATTTCCATGAAGCTTTCCCAATTCTTTCAACCCCGAAACATCCTCTCCCCTCTCCGAATTCCTACTGTATTTACACTGACTATTGCAGCTTAGTTCTTGACTATTTAATCGAGTAGACAAAAATATCCCCTTCTGAATCCAGACCGCTTTTATTTCTAACATGTGTCAGGCATATGTTAAAATTGGGAGACACGAAAATGACTAAGACTAATCCCTGTCTGGCAAGAGCTTCTTCTTTTGACAGACGTGTAAATAGCTGCAACCCCTGAGATAACACAGGACAGGACACGTGCTAAGTGGTTACAGGATCCACGGAGCTGGAAACTTTCAGAGCAGGAAACTCTGAGATAATCTGGTTTTCTATATTCTCGGGAACAAGGAAACTGAGGCCCAAAAAGACTGCTCAGCACCTCAGCCCACGCTACAAGGCCGGGAGGGGAGCACACGGGCCGGGGCGCGGGGCTTCCGGGGCGCGGGGCTTCCACTCCGTGCTTTCCAGCCTGAAGCCTAAGGGCGCCGGCAGGCGTGTCCACAGCTCCATGAGGTGCAACTTCTCCACAGTCACTGTGAGTCTGGTTGTTTGTATCAATAATTCTTTTAAGCTAACATAACAGTGTGGGAAGTCACGTGACTGTAACTCAATACTTCCACCATGCGGTCTTACCAGGGGACCACTCCAGGCGACTCAGGAACACCTTCCTGGGAACCTGAGAATAAGCAAGGCCCTAGCACACTGCTCACCAGAGTTACCAGCGTTACTTCCCATTCCAGTCAATCTAAAATCCTCTTAAATCCTAAATTTAGGCCAACCTAAAATTGGCCTGAAACTCACCTCCGCAGCAAACATGTAAGCTCCACTCTGTGGAGGTGCTGATCTAGGAATCCTGGCTAGAGGAGATGAGTACACTAGAGAAAGGGCGGGAAGCAATGGAGACCCTAACTGTACAAGCAGCACTGCCTACGTTGCCTAAAGGTGCCAGGCCTGACACTAGAAATTGTTCTAGATGTATTAAAGGGGTATTAAAGGACTGCCTGTGCAAAAATATTAAGTACTAATTTCACTTCCCACCAGGTTTATCCATAACAGGCTCTCAAATTTTCGTGGAATGAATGAAAATTTAACTTGTCAGGTTAATATCTTTTAGAGAGGTAATTTTCAAAATGATATTCAGTTTAGGAAATTAAATACCTGAAAAAAAGAAAACATCATTTTCTGAAACTTCCAGGCATTGTTCCATGTTACACTGGGGGATTTTCTGTTTAAAACCACAAAATTTTTACTTAACCAGACAGAAAAGAAGATTTCAGTACTAAGCACACATCATCCTCTTTCTATTGCCTCCCTGTGGGTCAGCAACTTTTAACACACAGGTCCCTTAGGAAGCTTTCTGCTTCCAATCCCAGACACCCTGACAACAAGCCTGCCTAGAAAATAATCAAAACATTACTATACATTGGAAAAGGAATCCACACAACCTCAGCTAGAATTAGCTTTTCAAAACAGTACACCCAAATGAACTCGTTACGGTTTTTAAAGTATTTTAATTTTCCTTATAAGTTTACTCAGACTAAAAAACAAAAAGACGTTTTCTCACACATATTAGAAGGAGCAGTCTTCAGCGATGTAAGAAAACCTTACTTCCATTCAAAGACAGCTGCTTAGGAGAGCACACAAGAAGAGCTCAGGCCCAGGGCCTCACTGCAGGCTGTCACTGGCAGATAAACACTGAGTAACTGCACGATTTCAGGGTACTTACACAAGCATTCTGAGCTTCCGTCTCCCGGTCTGTAAAACGCTGATGATACCTTCAACCCAGAGAAACCCTGACCGGCAGCGAGTTAAGTCTCAGTATAGATCCCCAGTGACGCAACCGAAGGTTGAAACAAGCAAAACCTGCCTCTGGGATTCGCTCTTCACCAATAAATACTCAAACTTTACAGAGTGACAGGTGAGCAGGTGCGCCAAGGGGCAGGAGAGGCCAACTGCAACCCATCCCCGAGCGTCAGCCCGCTCCAGGGGCGCTAGCAGAGAGGAGGGGCCGGACTCCGGGACGCCCGCAGCTGCCCAGGACGCTGGGCCCGGCTCCAGGACCCTCTCGGTCCCCCGGTCAGCGGGGCTGGGGCTCGGGACGCCCGCAGCTGCCCAGGAAGCTGGGCCGTGGCTCCAGGACCCTCTCGGTCCCCCGGTCAGCGGGGCTGGGGCTCGGGACGCCCGCAGCTGCCCAGGAAGCTGGGCCCGGCTCCAGGGCCCTCTCGGTCCCCCGGTCAGCGGGGCTGGGGCTCGGGACGCCCGCAGCTGCCCAGGAAGCTGGGCCGTGGCTCCAGGGCCCTCTCGGTTCCCCGGTCAGCGGGGCTGGGGCTCGGGACGCCCGCAGCTGCACTCCAACAGTCCGGGCTGCAGAGCGACTGGGGCCTGACGGCGGCTGCCGGCGCCCTCGCCCGCCGCCCGCGCCCCCGGCAGCCTCTCCAAGGCCTGGGGCCACACACCTACCTGCAGGCCCGCACGAACAGGACCCCGCGCCGCGGCGGCCCGCACCCGCGGCGGCCCGCACCCGCACTTCCGCCGTCGGAGCGCCGAGGCCGTCGATCGGCCGCGCGACCGAGCGTCGAGCGCCCGATGAGCGGGCCTCGGGGGCGGGGCGGGGGCAGGGGTTGCGAGACGGGTGGGAGCCGAGGGCCCGGCCGCGACCCCGGTCCCTCAGAAGCCGCGGACTGACCCGCGTCTGGCAGCAGCGACACGCAGCCCGCGAGGGCGCGGTGCTAGCGGCCAAGAGCCCTGAGCGCGGACACTCGGACGCGGCCGCCGGCCCCGGACACGGAAAGACGGCGCTCGCGGGCCCGGCCAGAGGAAACCGGCTGCCTGACGGGGCGGCCGCCGCGGGCCGGCCGGAAGTGACGCGCCGCCCCGGACGCGGCGGGGCCGGAAGGGGGCGTGCGCTTCCGGCCGCCGGGCGCGGCGCGCGTCCGGGGCTGCGGTCTGGCGGGGCGGCCGGGGCCTCCGCCGCTGCCGGCCGGGCTCTCCTCTCCACGCGGCCGCGCGGTCACTCCAGCGGGTGCCCCGGGCCCTGGGGGTGTCGCGGTGCCGACCGCGGTAGAACGGCGCGCTGCGTCCGCCCCGCGGTACAGCCGGGGAACCGGGCCCCCCTTCCCGGAGGTCAGGCAGCAGCTGGTGGCTGGCGGTTTCCTCGGAGCCGGATACGGGCCCGGGTTCGAGTTAGTCTCCCGTGACGGCAGGGCTCGAGCAGGCGCTGAGCGTCGCTCCTGGTGTCTGCTGGATCATCCCGAGAGTCCCGGGTGGCGCCTGGGACAGGCCCTTCAGAGGGAAAGCGCTGTGACAGAGGGGCCGGCGGCGCAGGACGCACTGCCCTGCCCCGCACCGCGCACCCAGAAGCCGCCATCCCCCTGGGATGGGAGAACGGCCGCAAGGGCACGGCTGTGGCTCCAGCCGGGAACAGCGTCTTGCAGCGCTGGGTGCAGTGCTGTGGGCCGCACGGGCTCCTGTGAACCTCATACCACACTGGTGCGGTGTCTCCAGTAGAGCCCTGGCTTCAGCGGTAGGGAAGGATGCTCTGCCAGGGCGTACGAAAGTCCCCTCGACCCTAAGACCTCTCCTCTGGGCTCCTCATACAGGCCACAGACAAATGCCCCTTCTCGTTAGGGGAAAATCGGGGCAGGGAGGGATACTTCTGGACTCCGCGCTCCCTGGGCATCTTTTCTGTGCCTGGTGATTCCAGCAAATGGGTAAAGCAGCACCCCTGGCCTGGCAGACATGGCAACAGGAGCTCAGACCCCACAAGGACAAAGGTCTGATCTCATCGTCAAGCATGCAGCCTAGGCCGGCTGGTGGAGGGTGAGCGAAATCCAGAATGAGTGATAAAAGGAGGAAGGTGAATCTGTGGCCCCAGGACCAACTGCGGCAGGAGCCCATAGCTCCACCTGTCAACACTCCTGGTGTGGCTGTGACATCAGTGTGAGGAGCCAAAGGACCACCTGAGCACAGCAGGGCGCAGCAGCGCCCCCCAGAGCCCACGCACACCCCTCTGCTGCCCTCTGCTCTCACAGCTGCCCCTGTGCCTCGGGACTTTTCCCCTGGACACATGGCGGCTGAAAGCTGCTGCTGCTGCTGCTAAGTCACTTCAGTTGTGTCCGACTCTGTGTGACCCCATAGACGGCAGCCCACCAGACTCACCCATCCCTGGGATTCTCCAGGCAAGAACACTCGAGTGGGTTGCCATTTCCTTCTCCAATGCATGAAAGTGAAAAGTGAGAGTGAAGTCGCTCAGCTGTGTCCGACTCTGTGCAACCCCATGGACTGCAGCCCACCAGGCTCCTCTGTCCATGAGATTTTCCAGAAAAAGAGTACTGGAGTGGGGTGCCATTGCCTTCTCCAGCGGCTGAAAACAGGCTGCAGCAAAAGACCAGCTGCCTGGCTCCCTGGGCGGCTGGGAAGCGGATCAGCATGTCCAGAGCTCCCCTCCTGGCTGGGGCCCGGTACCCAGGGGACCCCCTTCACCCACACCTCTTCTTGCTTCCTCCCCTTTCCCACTGACTCCTGGCCTCACTTCCCAAGTTGAATACTAGCCTGGAAACCATATCTCAGGGTCAGCTTCTGGGGAATCCAGCCAAGATAGTCGTCATCACAGAAAAAAAAAGGAACCTATACTTACTGCAATTTGAATATGTGTTGAACACCTGTTAGAGAAATACATCCTGAGAAAAAGGTAATAATTTTGAACAAACACTCTGGGTTGTGGGACTTGGTGTGACTCAGTTTTTCTCCCCCTCACCTCGGAGGAAGTGCTCCCTCCCGTGTGCAGTAACTCAGCTGCCCCAGGATCAGCCACCCTAAACACAGGCAGCTGGCTCTACCTTCTCGTGGTGAAGCTGAACCTGTTTCTTGCTCCTTCTGTCTCCATGATGCGTCATGCCGAAGTCAGGCGATCCTGCCATTAAGCTGCTTTGAATGACTTGAGGACTCACAGGTCTCTCCTGGATCAAAAAAAAGACAAGCAATACTGTATCCCTGAGACAACAATCAGAAGGAGAGAGAGAGTCTTTTACTAATGTAAAAATTACGGGTAGTGTTTCCCTTTCTTCTTAGGCTTCTGGTCCACATTCTGGAGCCAGCTGGCAAGCGTTAGTGCCGTGCGTGCAGAAGCTGGCCGGAAATGAAAGTATTAAACCCCAAATCGCTGTAGTAGCTGTTGAAGCAATTAAATACCATTGTATAGCTTGTGTTTTCAATTCCGCATCAGATTTCGTTTGACCTAGAGGAAAAAATAATTTCTGAAGCATGGAATTCCTTTGGTTTCAGTCAGGAAACACTGATGTCACAGTTCGCTATTCTATAGGGTTGTGTTTTTTTTTTAACATAAAGAGCACCTGAAGTGTCTCCTACTACACGCATGTCAGTTCGTAATGGACCACAGCCAGTACAGATTCTACTCCTCAGGCCAGTTGTGATCTGCCATAGCTAGTGATCCTTTTTACCAAAGACGGACCGTCGTTTGTTCTGTTAACGCACAGCTTAACAAAGCCCCTTGCCGACAAATTCCTGTCTGTATTGTAGATACCACAGTCTTACACAGCAGGTGTCCAACCCAGCGGGCCAGCTGCCTTGTAACAGCACTAACCACAACCTAAATAAATGTTGGAAACTGAAAGTACCGTGACAATACGTTATGATAGTGGCAGAGTTGGAGAGAAGTTCTGTTTCAAAACATGCCTAAGGCTCACTTAGAAGCAACAATGGTAAGCCAAGTGTGCTCTGTAAATCTTGAGCGTATGTGAATTGTGGAGATGTTTTATCGAGTACCACCCACCTTTTGTCCTTCTTTGGTGGAATCCTTTATGGTTTAAGACCGCAAAGACGGTTTGAAACCCTCCAAGGTTGTAATGGTCATGAGGCTGTTTCAGCGATTCTTGGATTGGGCCTACTGGTTAAGGAGTCTTGCTACCCTGTACTCTTGCAAATGCCTTTGTGGCGCTTGATCTATCTGTCTCCAGCTTCAAAGCTCTGTAGCACAAAGGCCTCAAAGTAAATGTCTCTAGTTTTACTGCAAAGCAGAGCCCTTATATTTTTCTGCTTACCTTCTATTTGCATATTTTGTTAAGAAAACTGTAAATAAAGCTTGATCTACACAAGGATATGGCGTAACTCCACGGCTGCCACCCAGCACAAAGACGCAGCTGTGTTTATTTCGGGCTCTCTCCTGGGTGTCTGTAGGTGGTCTGGCAGAGAACAGAGGAATTGTGGGAAGTCACTGACTGCTGTGGGGACGAGAGGTGTGCAGCCCTGCTAGGTCCTGCTGCTGCTGGGGATCTCCGACTAGGAATTTAGACCTCTTTATGCTCTAACTGAAGGCCTTCACTGAATATAAGGTTGCATTTTCATTCGTTTTAAATCGCTAGGCAGTAGGAGGTGGTTGGGGGCTGTTTTTGTTTTGTAGGTTTTTGCGTGTGTGTGTTTTGTCTTCAAACTTTCTACTCGAAGGTCCTGTGTGCCTTGCCTCTGTCGGTGGCCATGGGAAATGGTGCCATGTTTCCAGCTGATTCCACTGATGTGACCCTGCCCTGATGAACTGGGGCTTGGAGCCGCCGGCTGGCCAGGTGGCCCTTCTCTGCTGTGTAGGAATGTCACCATTTCGGTTCCACCCAGGCAGGGAGAGGTGTTGCCAGCCTCTCGGCTTTCGTGTAGGATCCCAGTCCTCTGGACACTTCTTCATGAAGGCTTCCCACTTCTCAGGAGTTTCAGGAAAGCCTCGTATGCACACATAGTCAGCCTGGCGTCAGATCTTATTCCTTTGATTAATATCTGAGTCTTCATTGCTCGGCTAACACCTTGTTTGCCACAAAGTTGATTAGAGATTTTAAACTCCCTGAAGGCAGTTTTCTCATCCTGTCTTCAGTAGGTTTCACCTACATTGTGAACTAAGCTGTCCCCTCTTGGGTAGTGAACATGAACTGGGGGGCTCGTCCCGGCCCCCAGCCGCCTCCCGCTGGGAGCTCTGCCCTCTGCAAGCAGCAGCCGGCCCCCAGCAGGGCGAAGCTCCCTCTGCACTTGGCGTGGCACAGAGGGGCAAGTACCCAAAAAGTCAAAAGCCAAGGGAATGTCCAACCCACTCTGCAGACAGCAGCCTTACCTTTGTTCTTTCTGACTGGACCCTTGTAGCAAAAGTGATGACATAGGCACCTGATTTGAGTAAGGACTTATTTTTGTGCGCTTCCCTGGTAGCTCAGCTGGTAAAGAATCTGCCTGCAATGCGGGAGACCCCAGTTTGATTACTGGGTGGGGAAGATCCGCTGGAGAAAGGGAAGGCTACCCACTCCAGTATTCTGGCCTGGAGAATTCCATGGACTGTGTAGTAGATGGGGTCACAAAGAGTTGGACACGACTGAGCGAGTTTCACTTTCACTTTATTTTTGTGCTCCTGGTGGAGTTTGCGCAGTGACATACTAAAAATAAAGAAACAAATATCCACGGTCCCTGAAAAACCAGGAATTGACTATATTGCTGTTGGTTTAAATATAAATAGTGGGATTCCCTGGTGGCTCACATGGTAAAGAATCCACCTGCAATGCAGGAGACCTGGGTTCAATCCCTAGGTTGGGAAGACCTTCTGGAGAAGGGAATGGCAGCCCACTCCAGTATTCCTGCCTGGAGAACCCCACGGACAGGAGCCTGGTGGGCTACAGTCCACAGGGTTGCAAAGAGTCAAACACGACTGAGACACTAACACTTTCACTTTCATGGACCGGAAGATAGATAGGGATAGAGATTAATTACACTGAGAGTCCAAAAACCCACATTCTGAGCCTGGCCTTATGTGAACCCTGATCAGAGACATTCTCTGACCCCTTGAGAGTTCTGGTCATCTCATTTTTAAAATAAGGTGGTGGGTTGGAGACACTGCAAAGTCCTTTAAGCTCTCAAATCTCATGACCCTTCTTCCCAACAAGCAGCTATTCCACAGTGAATTTTGGCTGCACTGCAGGCCTTCCTCTGGCAACTCCATCTGAGCATATGTATAGGACAGGCTATGGGAGGAGTTAGTGGAGTTTTTCCGAATAACTCTATATGCCGATGGTAGTGGGTCGCATTAATTGTTCTTGGTATTTAATTAAAGGAATTTTTTGTTCCTTAAATCTGCCACCTATGAGGCAGTGCATTTTAAAACAGAACTCCTGGGTTACCTTCTCTGAACTTGAAGCCAGTCGTTGACCCTGCGCTGTCTGCCTGACTTTTGCCCCTCCATCCTGAATCACATGCGCCCCTCCGAGCTGCCCGCAGCCCTGTGAGCCAATTGCATTGCTTCTCTCCCCCTGGCCCGGTGCTGAGTGGAACGCCACCAACAGGTTGGCTGTGAAGGGGAATAAGAGGAGAGCAGTGTACTGTAGACATGAGGGGTGATTGTCAGCCTTGTGTTTTTACTGAATTCCTCCCTTTCCATAAAGTAATTCCTTCTGAGCTTGGCCTCGTGTTTTTGGACCCCAGGTGTGCGGGGCAGTGTTGATTTGCACTGTTGCGCTTCACATGCACGCGTCACGCTGTGTACACACCCCGCTATCGGAGGCGCTCAGACGCGCAGACACACAGACACGCTTCCCCCGTGCATACGCTGTCTTTCTAATACTCAAGAGCTTTTCAAACTGTAGACGTGTGAGCCTCCCTGACAAAATTCTGTCTGAGAATTTGTGAAGACTGCGTCTCTAATGCTGTGATTGTATTTCATCCTATAAACGTGTATGCTCTGCTTGCTGATTTCAGGGTGTGGAGGGAACCCCGGCGGCTGCTGGCAGCCCGTTCACGTCGTTTGAGCTTCGCCGTGTTTACATGCCGCTCTCACTGCTGTTGAGCGGCCTCTGTTTGTGAGTGTGTATTTGTCAGAACACATTCAGAAGGAGGTTTTTGTTCTGTGAATGAATGATTTTTGAACCAGAATTTATAGAACGTACTTTCCTTGGTTACAACGCTGGCCTGGTCTGAGGTGCTAATTCTCTTTCGCTGTCTAACAGGAGAGCGACCAGCCATGGTGTGACAAGACACAGTGTGGATTAATAAGAAAAAGGTAAGCACCATCCAGTTCAATAGTGCTTTGCATAAACTTGCTGCTGTTGCTGCTGCAGTTTTGCCACTGAGTCACGTCTGACGCTTTGCGAGCCCATGGACTGTAGCCCATCAGGTTCCTCTGTCCATAGGATTTCCCAGACAGGAATACTGGAATGGATTGCCATTTCCTTCTCTAAGAGATCTTCCCTGCCTGGGGATCGAACCACCTCTCCTGCACTGGCAGGCAGATTCTTTATCGATGAGCCTCCTAGGAAGCCCAGCTAGTGACTGACTTTAAATTTGGCAGCAGGTAATATAATTTCAGACCAGAAATTATGATGCAAAATGGAACATCATCCAAATAAAGCCTGCAGTGCATTGCTGCACAGCCCTGTCTGGCCCTCCCGTGCCCTGCCCTCCCCCCCGGGGTGTTGGCATACTTTAAGAGAAATGGAGACAAATTAATTCTTAAAGAATTGAGAATGTCTTCCTGAATGAGACCAGGCAGTGTCCTACATCAAACAGAGGCAAGCTTTTTGAATTTTTAGTTTATCTCCTGTACTTACAGAATGTTCACGTGGCTTTCCTTGCTTGGTTTACACACCATCACGCTCTTTCCTTTAAAGATGTCTAATTTCCAGACTCACCAAATTGTATACATTAAATATGTGTGATTTTTGTGTTCAATTCTACCTCAATAGAGCTGGTAGTAATTTTTTTTTAATGTCTAAGATATCTATGTTTAATAGATGCTAGAGGCAGTTGAATTCTAGAAAGCACTTTCAGAAGTTTATTTTCTGCACGAAACTGATCGTCCAACCAGTGATGCAGACGCTCTCTCCATACAAGCACTTGGCAGCCGTCTGAGCTCACTCTTCAGATCAGCGAGCATTGGCGCCGCACCTCACAGTCTGGGTGCTGCTCTCCTCTCCTGCACACCCTTTCTTGGTTTCTGCGAATTAAGCTTATCTGCCATTAAAGACATTATAATTATCACTTTTTGCAAGATTTATTTTTCAAAAGTAAAGTAAGAAAAATATATTTTGGATTGGTGGGAGGTGAGGATGATAAATGGAAAATCCTGCTTTTTGTCTTTGTATTTTTTGTGTGCAGGTCCTGTTTCATAAATATTTACAGTTCAGGCCAAAACAAAGTGATTGCCTGAGAGAATCTTTTGGGGGAAGACATTTAACAAATAAGAAAATAGCAGCTAAACACTGAAGAATCTGACTCCTGCTTGTTTTTCAAGCATACGCTAACATATTTAAATCAGCAAATTTTGAATGGAAACAAGTAAAGGACTGGGATATTGGTGAGGTTTGAGTTGATAGTTATGTAAGCCATGTTAGGGGTGGAAATAACCCTGATAAACTTGCTGCTTTCAAAGCGAGTGACCTATACACTATTAACCTTTGAATTTTTTAAAGTAATCTTATTCGTACAGGAAGCAATATATATATCCACATTGTATGCACGCACATTCACATTGTTGTGATCTCTATGGAGACATAGAAATATAGGCCTTTGGTAAGCTTCGTATGAGAATACATTTGCAATTAAATATACATTATTATCATTATTTTTGGAAAAGGACAATAACAAATCATTCAAACGTGCTTTGAAACTATATGCCCATCCTGATTAGAAATCTAATAACTACATGTTAAACAGTTTTAAATTACTACAAATTTATATATTTCATGACATTTTATGAACCTAAATTATTTAGAACACTGGCCTTGCTTATAAAATGTAGATTGCAGGTAACTCTTTTGTGGAATCAAAGCTATCTCCTTTACCCAGTGAGATTTCATATTGTCTTAGCATTTAAACAGCAACAGCAAATTAACTTATAACCTTTAGGAGCTTTACATCTTTTAAAGTGGGAATCAGAATAGTCCTCTTTGTAGAAGCAGTTTAATGAACTGCACTTCTAAGAAGACTAGGCAAGCAGCTGATTTAAAGATGAAAAAATTAAAGATAAAACCTTTTAGTAACTCTGGCATACGAATTTAGGCTGACTTAGCTTTTTAACATACCTGTAACAGCGGGCAGACGAGGGCCCTCAGCTGACGAGTAAGGATGGGGGATCAGATGGAGTGGGAACAGGGGCATCCACGTATGGGGCCTCCCCTCCTGCACGCTCCCCTCCCACTTCCATTTCTCAGCAGAGCAAACGCTTCTGAGAAAATGAAGAGTCTCAAGTGACTGCAGGGGCTTTGGCTTTCACCTTCTTTAGGCCACCTCGTTTATGCACACACATGTACATATGCACACCCACATGTGCGCACACACCCACACGTACACACGCACACCCGCATGCGTGCACACACCCACATGCATGCACACCTACATGTACATGTATGCACATGCATAAGCACACCCACACGTGTGCACACGTGTATATGTACACAGCCACATGTATGTATGCACACACACCCATATCCAGACACACACCCACAGAATGAAAAGCCGAGTTTGGAGGAATCGGCAGCTGAGAAGACTACAGGACAGTGGGGGGCTGCCCTGGGAGGCCCAATCCCACGGATGCTGGCGTGAGGACTGGGGCGCCGTGGGGGCTGCAGGCGTTGGATGTTCAGATTCCACTGTCTTAGCCCGGTTTAACCCACCTGCCTCATCCTGTCTCATCAATCACAGTTCAAATATTTATTTTCCTTGCATCTCTTTAATCTTTTCTGTGAATTGAGGCCTTCGGCAGAATTCTGTGTGTATGAAAAGAATGCTGACAGCGGTGTTCTAATTTTTAAAACATTCTGCGATTGACACCCTTCTCTTTTGTGGCTGCCTCCTCAGCACAGGGAGGTTGCAAACTGCGCTGTGCTTTCAGCAGCTCTTGAGCGCGTCGGAGGCCGTGTAACTGGAGAGCCACGCTTGGGAGGGTCTGGGCTCCGGCTCTCCGTCTTGCAGTGGGTGGGCAGCCCACGCTGCGGAGCCTTGGGTGGGCAGCCCTCGCTGCGGAGCCTTGGCCTGGAAGCCTGGTAGGTGTCTTGTTCTCTTCGCTATGCGCTGCAGTTTGCCTTTCTTACAAGACAGTGTTCAGAAGAACCAGCTTATTTTCTCAAGAGAAAGAAATCAGGACCAAACTGGGTTGTTTTGCCTTATGCTTTGGATAAACTGATCAGAATCAGGTGAATTGTCAGTGTGTACAGTTGGACGTCAGACGCGGAAAACGGCACACAGATCCAACAGGCCCGTTCTCCAGCAGTGTGCGTGCGCCTCGTTTGCTGTCCGAGTCGTTAAATTCCAAGAGGAAGCACAGATGAGACGTTCATAATCAGGCTTTCAGTTTTCTCTTCTGCGCGACCCTCTTGGCCGCCTGTGCCCCCAGAGCCCACCCTGCAGGTAACAGCCACCCCGTCATAGAAACCCTCAGCCCAGGCTGGGAGTTTTACCAGGAGTAGTTTAGACATTTTCAGAATTAATGTCTGCTGGGCAGTTCCTAAATTCCGCTGTGAGCTGTGTCAACGCACAGGTTGTAAAGTATGCTCAGCGTCGTACAGCCCGACCTCAGGGAGCAGCAGCAGCTCTCTCCAGACACGGGGCAGGGCTGTCACAAGCAGGGGTTTGGTTCTCGTTTCTCCTGTGAAGTACGTTTCGTTTTTAAAATATTTTGCCATTGCACATCTAGGGAAGAAATCATCAGCCGTGCTAAAATTTATCGTTAACTCCAGCAAAGTGGAAACGATAGTGGGAAATATTAGAAGTATATCAGTTAGTTTTGAGACTCTGTACACGCAGTGGAGCGTCACCTTCCCCCGAGTCTGTTCTGACTCAGCGCAGAAGGCGAGTCTCCTAATGCCCTGCATCTGACGGCATTTATTTTCTTTAAAGGCCTGATTTGCCCAACAAGACAGACGCGAGAAGAGGCCACTACTGGGAGAAGCGATATGAATGTGGATGATGTGATTTCTTTTTAACATTTTATTAAAACAAGTGAAATGAAAAGAAAAACTCCTAAAAATTTATCTGAATTTACCAAATTAGTAAAGTTCTGCCAGCCTGTTTTCTAAGCTGTTCAGAAGGTCCAAAGAGCTACACTGGATTAAACGTTTGGCATGGCCATCCAGGGTCAAGTGTCTTCTTTATTTAAACTGTAATATTTTCCTATTTTCATGCTTGGTTCCATTACTATGTCTATATTTTTAATAAACATAGACTTACTTTCCTTTAGTGCCTTTCCTTAAAGCACATACTTTAATGTGCTTTTTAAACAAGCAAGCCTTAGAGAATTATTGTGAACCTCAATTACATATGTTGAAAAAGACTTTTGTAGTTTATGAAGAGCTGTGTAAACATCAAGTGTTACCGTTATTACAGGCACAGCATTTCTTATAGAGTGACTTTCAAATACATAATCAGTAGCACATGAAAAACCATAATTATGTTGTTCAGCTCACATCTGTACGTTCAGAATCAGAACTTCAGCAGTATTTGCATAGTCCAAGCAGACATTTTCCTCTTTTAGCACCTTTAATTTTAAGACAAAGTATATACGGAAAAGGAATTCTATTTAAGAATTATAGAGAAGTTTTAACAAGTTTGATCACCTGAGCAGCCAGACACCTTTATGTATTTATTTTCATGTGAAGATATGTGCCATTGTCATTGGTTTTTTTTTGACAGTTTAGCACTATTTCTCATTTTTTAAAAAAGTAACTCAGAATAGCAATTTAATGTTATTGTTTGATTAAAATGAACAGATGAAAACTTTTATTTCCCGTATCAGTTGTCCAAACTAATTAGCACAAATATGTTTGAAGATTTTACTTTCAGATCGCAGCCTTGGCAGTTTTGCTCCACAGAAAGGTCTTATTAACGTCCCGTTTGAAGTGAATTGACATGTGACGAGTGTGCCCATCAGTTACGCCAGGGGCAGAAACATGTAGAGACCATGGGAAGGCAGCTCTCCCGACTAAGGAAGCGGCCTAGACCAGCCCCGCATAAGACTCAAAATGGGAAATTTTTTCACCCTCAACTGGCATTCTTTCAGGGAGTCAAATTAAAGTACTTGTCTTTGTTAACTAATTTACTTAACATGTGTATTTGTTTTTAACTATTCTAAATTATGATTTTAAAATAGTTCATGCAAAATGTATCAGATGTTAAAAATTCACTCTCTCTGTGCACACTCATTTCAGAAATAAAAGACGCACACATTCAGGATGAAATGGAAAGTCAGTTTTAAGGTGTAAATTCTCTAAGCCATGTGTATAATTCAATTTTTGCCAACGTTGTGTTTTTATACAACTTCATTGAAGTAGATTCCCCTTTGAATATTAGGCAATACAAAATTTACAGCAGTGGTAGATTATTAGAACAACATGGGATAACATCTTGATAAAATTAAAAATTCCACTGTTAGCCTTCATATTCCTAAAGAGAAATGCCCATGCCAGCCAGGCTGTGATCTTTAAGAAACTCTAGTGCTGCCATGAAGCCTTCTTACATGCATGAGTCCAACAGAGGATTTGAGCCAAAGCATCTTATGAAGATTCAGACAGAGACAGTCAATTGTTGAATTTTACCAAAGAGTTCTGAATTTTACCTTCTATTTATTGTTCATCTTCTCTGGTAACTGAGTACATCACTGGGTTTTCTTTCTTTCTTTTTTTTTTTTAAAGGAGAAAGCCAACTTGTCTTTTTAGTTTCCTGAAAAAAACAGGCATTTCTGATGGTTTACATTTAGTTGCAATTTATAAACGCTGTCCTGCAAAGCCAAATGGGGCACAGTCATCTTTTGCTGAAGGGGACTGGCTTTTCTTCTCATTGTCCTAGTTTGAAATGGAAACACTGAACTGCTGAGAAAATGCCATGAAAATATAACCTACTGCATTCCAGGAAAATAAATAAGCAAGGCCACCCAAATTTTCAATTAGAGCTTGTGCAGAATGCAGGAAGTGGCAGGAGATCCGTCCCAGCGCCCCAGGCAAGGTCGCGGACGCGGTGCAGGAGGCTGGAAGGGGCTGCAGGGCCGTGTAGAGATGGCCCGCCTCCAAGGAAAACTGCAGCCCACTGGGGGCGCTGAGGCTGGGGCTGCTGGCTGCCGGCGGCCTCCCACCCTGCCTGGGAGCTGCCAGGCTGCACAGCTTGTGGGCGTAGCGGTGGAGGAACACTTGAAAGTTCTGCTGCGTTATGTGTTAAATCCCAAGCTTCCTGAACATTCTCACTGTCCCTCACATACGGAGTAGTAGCCGCTGGAAACAGACATGCTCCAGACACTCGGTAAAAATTAGAACATGCTCATGAGTCACGGTGTCAGGCAGGTGGGTGGCCTCGCCGTGGTGGCACAGCCTGCAGCCCGTGGGTGTATCGTGAGCCGGGGATCTGGGGCCCTTCCTGCCCCAAAGCGAGGGCCGGCTTCTTCTGAGGACAGGTGTCTGAGGGGTAGACAGTCACGCTGCAGAACTTCCTTTCCTTAAGTGTGTTTCTGAGATGCTCAGTCACTGGTTTAAAAGTAGGAGAGCTGGAAGACAGCAGACTCTTCAGGGCTGTGTGTCTGTACCTGACTCATGTTCCCTCGCTGGCGTTCTCTTTCACTTCTCAGGTTTCACTACGGCATTTGGAGTTTTGCAGCTCATCATGTTGAAGTTAGTTAAAGAAAAAGGGTTGTTTTCCAGCCACACGATGTTGGTTGAGCTCCAAAGCAGCCCCTGATATTTTGATGGGTTTTATCTGTGCTGTGCGTCTACTTGTATTTAATTTCAATCCACACTAAAGCCTTGGGTCACCTTCACACTACCCTGATGGAAAGTGAATCTACACACTGGATTTACTCTTACGACAAGGAGTGAAATAATACCTGAGGCGTTCCTGTGGACTACAATCGTTAAAACAAGGCGGGAACTCACAGGTGGGCCAGGGCTGGTGGGAGACTATGCCCGGCTCTGCAGCTGCGGATAAAGCATGAAGCCCACAGGATGCTTTGTCATTGTTGAAGCGAGGATACCGTGCACTTATCGTAAACACAGGAGAGCTTCTACACACCGATTAGTCACCACCTTACAAACACAGAGTCAAGCAGGCCTGAGCAGTGGCTCTCTTTCTTCCTGGAGAGTTCCTTCTTGTTGGAAACATTTTCTTGGCAAATCAGCTATTTCGTTAGGGTCGAAAGGCTATCGTTTCCTTTTCACAGTAAAGTCACGAATGCCCGCTTCACACAATGCTGCAGCAATTCCTACACAGGAATTGAAAGCTCAGGGTTTGGTGGTGTGCTCTTTACTGTTTTCCTACACAAAATAAGAAACGGGAAGAAAAGAACCCTCTTTCCATTCGCGATAGTTTCTCTCTCTATGTATGTATATTTATGCCTTCACATTTAGTAAGTGAAGCCGTTTCCAGCCCTGGGGAGATCTGGGGTCCAGCCCTGTGGGGAGGGAGCTGCCCTCGGGGGTCCCCGTGAGCCGGGCACCCCAGGCCCCCGACTGCCGCCTCCTTGTGTCTTCTCCCTCTTCTCTCCCGTCTTTGCCGTGACCGAGGCCATCGAGGAAGCCACCTGAGGGATTCCCACTGAAGTGTGTTATTGGTTGCTGCTGCTGCTGCTAAGTTGCTTCAGTCGTGTCCGACTCTGTGCGACCCCAGAGATGGCAGCCCACCAGGCTCTCCTGTCCCTGGGATTCTCCAGACAAGAACACTGGAGTGGGTTGCCATTTCTGTCTCCAATGTGTGAAAGTGAAAGTGAAGTCACTCAGTTGTGTCCGACTCTGTGCAACCCCGTGGACTGCAGCCTACCAGGCTCCTCCATCCATGGGATTTTCCAGGCAAGAGGACTGGAGTGGGGTGCCATTGCCTTCTCTGGCGTTATTCGTTAGGTTGAGCTTATTTATTCAGCAAATGTTCTCACGCGCCACACTTGGTGTGAAATACAGAAATGACATTGGTGTTTGCCCTTTGGATAAGACACTGAAACAGATAACCAAGTGGCAAGTCTTCGGGCTTGACTCAAGACCACGTGGACTAAACCTCTGATTTTATGGATCAAGAAGTGGAGGCCTAGAACCTGACAGCCGGGATAGTGGCTGTTTTCAGTAAAACTCTGCAGGAGCCTGCTGGGCTAGTTTCTTTCTGAGTAGCTATGGTGGCTTGTCTTTCTCACAGGTCATGGCGGGTGGCAGTCTTCCCTTCCCTGCGACGGGCTCCCCGGCCCCCAGGCCTGGTCTTCCCAGGCTTGTTTCCCCAGGGGAGCTGCGGCAGCAGTGGAGGGATGGCCATCACCGGCGCTGTCCCCTTCTTCCCCTCTTGGAGGACGTCTGCCTTGTTCTGGAGGAAGACGGCTTCTTCAGCCCGGGTCCTGGGAGAAGGACTGGGTGGAGCAGAGCCTCAGCCAGGATGGGGACCCCAAGAGCCAGAGAGAAGCGCTGCCGCCGTCAGCTCTGAGGGTCCAGGATTGTTACGGCAGCAAAGCCCAGGCGACGCGGTGTCGCTGCAAAGGCAGACGAGGTCCCGTCCTTCTGCGCTGCCTCACTGTGGTCGGGATTCCCCACGTCACCGTCCCAGTTTTTTGCACTAAGTTCAAACAGTGGGCTTATGGAGGGCAGAGGCCCACGCCCCCGGCTTCAGAGACCTCCCCTGACCAAATGTCGGAAGCATCAGCTAGGCGCCACGAGAGGAGGGTCTTTAGAAGGAAGGGGGCAGGGGATCTCTCTGCCTTTGGTGCCGGCAGGTCGTCTCCACCAGGGCCGTGTGGCCCGCAGGCGAACGCCAGAGAAGGCTGCCCTGTCGGGCAGAGGGTGGTCTGTCGCTAAGGCAGCAGGAGAGCCTGCACAGGGCGCCCTCTGGGAGGAGGCGGCCTTTCTGCTGGGCTCTGAGCAATGAGCGGGAACTCGCATTCCAAGCTCATGGGTTCACCGTGCTGAACCCAGGCCCAGGAGGAAGGCCTGAATCCTTCCAGAGTGAGCCTTAAACGCGAGGAATCCGTATTTACTACATCAGGGCAAGTGTTTGTTTGTTTAGACCGGAGACAAGGAGCAAAATGCAAGCTGTCTCTCCCAGAAATTGCTGGCAGTTTGGCTCAAGTCCTGCATTCGCACGGTTCCTCTGCTCTCACTCCTGTGTGTCCACCCAGCGCCAGGCGCTCAGCACAGGGCAGTGTCTGGCTAAGCCGCGCTCCTGAACCCGGGCGCTCAGTGAAGAGCAACCAGTCCAACTTGCCGGCCTTCCTCACGTAAACATAACATAGGAAATAGTCTCACTTTAAGAAGCGAAGGAAATCAAGGGCTGTGCTTAACATGTAGAAAAAACCAGAGACGTCAAGATTTGCCCAACATTTAGGACTTTTCCTGAGCAGCAAGTCACGTGTCTTCTTTCCATGAAGATCGTAATTCACAGCTAAGCTGTATATATTCCTATTTTATATGGAACTGTGTGTGCCTTTACAATTTCATCAATGACTAAAATTAAAAAACAAAAAAACAAACCTTAAAAAAGCAACGTCTGATTGTCCTTAGAAATTGACTGACACACTGTGGCTTTTTTTCAGCTCAGTGTTTTATTTATTAATTTTTTTTCAAGCTGGTTTTATTTTCTTTTATTTATTTATTTTTTTAAACAAATTTTTATTTTTACTTTATTTCAGCTCAGTGTTTTAAAATGATGTTCCCCCCGAAAAAATGAGTAAATAAAATGATGTTCCCCCAAATCTGAATTTCTTGTCCTGTCTCAGCTCCCGGAGGAGCTGAGAATGTCCCTGAGTCCAGAGATAGAGGCTTGGCGTGCAGGACAGGCAGTTTTTGCAGGAATGTGCTTGTCCGAGTGCATCTGTCTGCTGGTCAGTGGGCAGCTGGTGGGAACTGCCAGGTTGGGTCAACATGGAAAGAACCACAAAGACTGTCTAGTCCAATACAGATTTCCAAGAGGTAACAAATTTCTTAGCAGAAAAATGACCAGACCAGAACGATTTATATAAATAAAATAGTCACCATATAAGTCAGAGTGTATTGCTGCCCTCCTCACCAGAGGCGGTGCAGATAAACATGCAGAGATGGAAATGGGCCTCAGGACCCGAGACACATGTGAAGCCCTGGTTCTGCCTGGCGGTGCTCTGGGTACATGAGCCCTCCACTCATCAGCCGTGGAGACCATGTCTTCTGATTCCAGCATCGTGGTGTCTGGCACAAGGCGGTTGCTCCTTCTTTTCCATCTAAGTAATTATTCACCACGTACGTGATAAATGTGAAATACTCATCAAGTTCCTTCTTGCGCGAGAGGTGGGCTCAGGGCGCTGCCCAGGACTTCCCTTTTACTGCCCTTCAACCCCCTCCCCCGCCTCCTGCTGAAAGACAAACCCAAACCAGAGCCTGCTCAGAGGTCATGGCAGAGGGCCACCTCCAGGGGAGCAGGCCTCTCTGGGTTTGAATTTGTCACCATTTTCCTTAGAGGGAGTGAGAGGAAAAATGAATTTAATTTAGTATTAAAAATAAACATTTCTGGGTACTGGAAACGTTTGTGGGGTTTAAGAGCTGTTATCATTAATCAGTCAAGCGTGTTTACCCGGAGTCCTGACGGCTGTGAAACTGAGCCGCTCGCCTGAGCCCATCAACAGAGACGCCCCCGCAGTTGGGAAGGAGGGACACGCGTGTCCACAGCCACCACCCTGTGCCCACCGACTTGGGACGGGGCCAGCAGCGGAGTGCCTTCCAGGGCTGGAAGTGGGGTGGAGGCGGGCTGGGAGAGTGGACCGGAGCATCGCAGACCCCCTGCATCTGCGGCCAAAGCCTGTTCTTGAGGTTGTGTTTGAACAGTTTCCCAGCTGCAGTTTTGACAGGCAGCATCTCCTGTGGGCTCTCTTTCCTGGGTGTGAAGTTGTGGGAATTATCTCCATCAGCTGATCCTCTCACGGAGAAGGAAGCATGGCTCTCGTGGGGGTGGGGCAAAGTTGCTCAGGGGCAGACTTGCAGCATCCGCGGTCCGGCAGGCGGGAGGTCTGCGATGGGAGCATAGCTGGGACCTTGTCCTGTGATCGTGCTTCTTCCATCTACAGAAGGAACTTTCCTAAGAAACCAGGGCACAAAGGAAGCCCAGAGCAGAACATGTAAAGCCTTAAAAGCGAGCAGGTTTCCTGCTGAGAACAGGATTTGCCTCTAATAGGCATATATGTATTAGTGGGTATTATTACCATCATTAAGAGTGAGTTCAGGGTGGTGATGGAGACGCCTGGAGGGGACCATCAGGAATCCTGCTTGAAGGTGTTGCGTGGAAGAAGGCTGAGCCGGGAGTGGCCGGACAAGGGCGGAGCTAGAGACACAGATGTGATCTTGAGAGCAAGGGTCCTGAGGACGATCGAGAGCACGGAGCAGCTGGGGAAATGGAGGTGCCAGGAGAGGTGCAGGAGGGCCCATCGGGCTGGAGGGTGATGGAGCTTCAAGCAGAGGCGTGCTTGGCTGTGTTTATTCTGCCCCAGCAGCCAGTACAGTGGAGTGTGGTACATGGAGGTCTTGGAGACTGGGGCAGAAGGGGCTTCCATGAGGTCAGAAGTGGCCTGTGTATGCTTCGCGGGAGGAGTAGAGGAGGTGCCGGGGCCCCTGGGGTCAGCACCCTGGTTCCATCACTCATGTTGTCCCACCTGGGGTGTGCAAGCTCCAATCTTCAAACCCTCAGCCTTCAGCTGGCACTTCTGTAGGGACCATGGTGTTCTCAGCACTTCCCAATATTTCCAAGAAGAATTGAGAGGCAGTGGTGAGAGTTCAAGCACTTAAGGAGTGAAGCCGCTGGACACATTTATCCAAATGACACAGAAACTTGCTCGAAGAAGTTTGCAGGTGTCGTTTGGAAGCTGAGGGATCCTATGTTCTAAAGCTAATCTATAGATTATGCTCTTCAAGTAACAGAAGGTTTTCTTGCCCTTTAAAATGACCATACGTCCTAATTTTTCCAGTAGTCATGTATAGATGTGAGAATTGGACTATAAAGAAAGCTGAGCACTGAAGAACTGATGCTTTTGAACTGTGGTGTTGGAGAAGACTCTTGAGCGTCCCCTGGACTGCAAGGAGATCCAACGAGTCCATCCTAAAGGAAATGAGTCCTGAATATTCATTGGAAGGACTGATGCTGAAGCTGAAACTTCAATACTCTGGCCACCTGATGTGAAGAACTGACTCATTGGAGAAGACCTTGATGCTGGGAAAGACTGAAGGCAGGAGGAGAAGGGGACGACAGAGGATGAGATGGCTGGATGGCATCACTGACTCAATGGACATGAGTTTGAGTAAACTCCAGGAGCTGGTGATGGACAGGGAAGCCTGGCATGCTGCAGTCCATGGGATTGCAAAGAATCAGACACGACTAAGCTGAACTGAACTGAATGTCCTTAATATATAAAATAAAAGACATCTGCAATAGCAATGAAGAATATCAGGGAACTCATATCATTTCGGAAATCATTATAAATGCTTCTTAATCTAAATGAGTCTTCTTCCTGTTATGGACTGAATCATGTTCCCCACAAATTCATGTTGAAGCCTCACCCCAGTGTGGTGGTATTTGGAGATGGACCTTTCAGGAGGCAACTAAGGTTAGAGGAGGTCACTGGTGGGGCCCTAATCCCCAAGGACTGCTGTCCATACACAGACGCACACTGTGAGATGCGGCCTCCAGCAGGTCCAGGAGAGAGGAGGCGTCAGGAGGAAGCAGGACGCCTGGTCTCGGCTCTGGGCTCAGAGCTGGGGGCGCGCACGTGGCTCGCTGGAGCAGCGTCTGCTGCAGCCCCGCTGCTGGGGGCTCTCTCAGTCTCTCACCGAGACGCCAGCTCTACTGCTGCCATCTCTCTAGCGTATCCGCTCTCCTCTAGTCATCCTGGGGCCGTGCCTCAGGCACTCAGCTCTTTCCTAGACTGTTGGAATCGCCTCCGTGTCTGTCTCCACTCATCCTTCGTTTGCCTCTGGGACCAGAGCTGGGAGGAGAGCAGGAGTGGGAGGCCCGCCTGGTGCCAGGGACGTGGGGCCGAGGTGGGGATGGTCGCAGGCCCAGGCCCTGGACACAGAGGGTCCAGCGGGGCACCGCACCATTGACTCCTTTGTTGTTTGGTTCACTAAACAGGCCACGTCACGAGCGCTTGACACCCAAACCCGGTGGTGGCTGAACAAGAAGAGACCCTTGACCGGGATGAGCGTTCGTTCTACTGGTGGAGCGCCCCCCCCACACACAGCAACTGGCGAGAGGATGCGAGATGGGGAAGGCGCCTGGAGGCGGAGAAGGTGATGCAGCGGGGGCGGGGGTTGTGTGTAGGGGGCAGGTGTGAGGGGGGTGGGGGGCGTGTGTGTGGGGGTGTGAGAGGGCGGGTGTGAGGGGTCGGGTGTGAGGGGCGGGTGTGAAGGGTGGGTGTGGGGGGCGTGTGTGTGGGCATGTGAAGGGGCGGGTGTGAGGGGCGAGTGTGAGTGGTGGATGTGAGGGGTTGGGTGTGAGGGGCAGGTGTGAGGGGTCAGGTGTGAGGGGTCGGGTGTGAGGGGCGGGAGCAGAGGTCTGGCAGGTGTTGGATGACCCAGCATCTTACTGGCCTCGGGGACTGAGTTTCCTTCTGTTTGCAGTGGGCAGCAGGTGGAGGTTCATGACTTGGGGGGTTAGTGGGGCCCAGACCCCCTTAGGAAGTAGGAAGGGCATCGAAGGAGCCCTGGGTGTGGCCAGACGAGGCAGCACAAGCCCGCGTGCGCTGAAGGGAGAAGGGGGCGGGGGCTGAGGCAGAGCCCAGGGCAGCTGGAGGGGACAGCTGTGCGCAGAGGGCTGGGCTGTGGGAAGAGGCTTCATCCCAGGGTGGTCTGGACGGAGGGATTTGGCGCTTAAACAACGGTGCCAAAGAAACTGAAGTCAGGCAGGTTGATTCCTCCAGGTCCATTCTTCTTTGTCAGGATTGCTTTGGCTTTTCGAGGTTTTTTTGTATTTCCATACAAATTGTGAAATTATTTGTTTTAGTTCTCTGAAAAATACCATTGGTAGCTTTATAGGGATTGCATTGAATCTATAGATTGCTTTGTGTAGTATACTCATTTTCACTATATTGATCTTGATTTGAGAGAATAGCATTAAAACATGTATATTATCATATGTGAAATAGATCGCCAGTCCAGGTTTGATGCATGAGACAGGGCGCTCAGGGCTGGTGCACTGGGATGACCCTGAGGGATGGGATGGGGAGGGAGGGAGATGGGAGGGGGCTTCAGGATGGGGAACACATGTACACCCATGGCTGATTCATGTCAATGTATGGCAAAAACCACCACGAAATTGTAAAGTAATTAGCCTCCGATTAAAATGAATAAAATTTTAAAAATTAAATGAATTAAATATAAAACAATTTAAATAAGGGGAAAAAAAGAAACTGAAGTCAGAGAATTGCAGTTTCTCCTCATTTTAAATGTTCTAAACCTTTGCAAAGATATACAGTTTCTGTCTTCCTAATTTTTGTAGAGCAGACAATTCATAATTAAAGAATTAACTTTTGTCTTTCTGTGCTTTGAATATTAAACACTGTCTCTGATAGGATGTCTAAGTATTAACATTAAAATTATAATATTAAGGACTAGTTTAAAGAATGGTTAAGCAAATGCTGCACTAGAGTTTGCCACAAAGTAAAACCCTGTCCCTATATTTCCAGTGCAGTGAGGAAAAGGTGCTTTTGTCTCAGAGGGGTCAGGCATTAGCCGTGGAGCTTCCTGGGGACTTGAAAGTCCACCTTACGTTCTGTCTGCGGAGTTCTGAGACGCCCTGTTCCCTGGCTCTGAAGGAGCTGCCAGCAGAGGGAGTCTAAGGGTTCTGGGAGGACAGGCTGCACACAGCCTTGCGCAGACCTTCCTCCCGCAGCCGCCTCTCGCTCTGGCCACTGTCTGCTAGCTGGTCGACTTGGTGGTAATGCCACAGCTGAAGCTGGGAAAGTAAAATTTCTCTTTATTCGAATATTTCTCCTGTAAAAGCACATCTGTTAACAAAGTTTCAGTATTTTTCAAAGTTTGCAAAGACACATCCTTTCCTAATGTCTGTAGAGATGTAAAAATGGGATCCAAATCCAAAGTGAAACAATGACATATCCTGAAATAAACCCTCTGCTGTGTTATGTTCTTAACTAGCCTTCATGGGAAATAAAAATGCAGGCGTCAGCTGCTATTTCTTTGTGGAATTGAAACCTAGGAGACCCCTTCCCCTTCTGAGCAGTCCACTCCCTGACTTTAAACAGTCAGTAGGTTCCGAGCCCTGAATATTTATTGGAAGGACTGATGCCGAAGCTGAAGCTCTAATATTTTGGGCACCTGATGGGAAGAGCCGACTCATTGGAAAAGACCCTGATGCTGGGAAAGATTGAAGGTGGGAGCAGAAGGGGACGACAGAGGATGAGATGGTTGGATGGCATCACTGACTCAATGGACATGAGTTTGAGCAAGTTCTGGGAGATGGTGCAGGACAGGGAGGCCTGGCGTGCTGCAGCCCATGGGGTCGCAGAGAGTTGGACACATCTGAGCAACTGAACTGGGCAACTGAAGCTCCCAGCCAGGGAAGGAACTCTCCCCTGACGCTTTTCTGCGGTTCCTTGTGATGGTGCGCGGAATGCTCTGCGGCTCTGTTTACCTCTGCCTGCCGTCCCCAGACCTTTGTGGTTTCCTCTACAGCTGTGGGTCTTTCTCATGTGAAACCGCAGGTCAGTCCAGAACCACAGAACTGATGCTCACACTTGGCATTCTAGCCACTGTCCTGCAGGGTTTTCGGAGCCACAGGTGGCTCTGTGCCTACACCCAGATCATAGAAAGTGAAAGTGAAGTCGCTCGGTCATGTCCGACTCTTCATGAGCCCACCAGGCTCCTCCGTCCATGGGATTCTCCAGGCAAGAATACTGGAGTGGGTTGCCATTTCCTTCTCCAGGGGATCTTCCCGACCCAGGGATTGAACCCAGGTGTCCCGCATTGCAGGCAGATGCTTTTAACCTCTGAGCCGCCAGGGAAGCTGAAGAGCATCTCAGGCCCTCTGTGCCTACACCCAGATCATAGATGAAGAGCGTCTGATACTCAGACAGTCACTGTTTCTCTAGTGGCCCCGGGCCAGTCTTTCTCAGGTGGGCGCCCCCTCAGATGGAGCCCTCTGTGACTGGAGACGCTGTGGGAATGAGGCTGCCACAGCCCCAGCGCTAGCCCCCATTCTTGTCTCTGCAACAGGAAAGTGCCCTTCGCAGGGTCTCAGACTGAGTTCATCACCAGAAACCCCCCAGGGCTGTGCCCCACCCTCAGAGTTTTCAAGTTGGTGTGTCTGTGAAGGGTCGTTAAGGAAAGGTCGTTAAGGTAAGGCTTCATTCAAGAGGGCTCTTCTGCTGAGCCGGTACCCAGCTGGTTCTCAGCAGAACTCAGCTCCATCCGCACAGCCAGCTCAGCACCCTCTGCCCGCCTCCCCTTTCTCTCTCTCGCTCAGCCCTCTCTGCACCCAAGGCTTCTCAGGCTCTGCCCTGGGGAAAAGTCCACACTAGGACACAGACCACTCAATGTCATTCAGACGCAAAGGGAGTAGAGTGCACAAGTGGCTCCAAGCTCTGAGAAGCGCCACAGTGCTTAAAGGACTGAGGGCGGAGCTGCAACAGCGGAGCAGGCATTCTCTCTTCCTTCCAAGGGAGAAAAATGGAGAGCAATTGCTCTAAATTCTGCAGAAGACTCTCTGTCGCCGCTTTTCCCATGGCAGGCTCACACCCCAAACCCTGCTCCTTGGGCTCAGGCTCACCTCACAGCCTAGCTCCCGAGCAGCGACTTCTGATGAGCCGAACCCTCGACCCTGCACTGCCTTCAACAGCAACGTCGCCGCAGCAGCCCCCTCCTGGAAACTTGCCCTGCTCCGGACACAGGCTCTGCGGTCTCTGCACCTCGCTCTTCCTCACGCTGCGCACTTCCTAAAGCGCGGCTCTTCTGTCGCTTTGTTTGATAAATAAAAGTTGCTCCCTCCACCCCACGTTCCACTTATCTGGGCTACTTCTTCTAGAAAGTAAGCTAAGAAGCAACCATTTGAAAATAAATTTCCTTGATTCATACTATTTTCATTGATGTGGGGACAGAAATATGGTTGGAACACCTAGAAGATTTATGCTTGACCCCAGGCCTGCAGAACTCGTAACGTCGCAGGTACGGAGTGATTAATGTGTCGACTGGTGCGATTTGTCATCTTTGAACCATGTGTAAATAGTGATCTGTTTGACACCTAGTAAACTTCAAAGAAGATGGTCTATCGTGCAATCCTGTGTAAGAGAATATGGTGATGAGCATGTAATCATGAGAATGATGGGAAAAATTGAAACTCCAGAATAAGATTTAGATGACTGAATAAACATAATATGGTTCTTCTGAGAAGTATTTTATATGATAAGTGAATGCATCTTCAATAGTTATTTTTATATGAGAAGATTGGAAAACATATTTTAGCAAAATACTGCCAAGCAGGGTGTCATTTGTGGGCCAGAGGTGCCTAGAGTTGATGAGGCATCAAAATACGGGTGTTTTAAAGATTAAAGGGAACAGTCTCAACCTGGAGCTGAAAGAAGAACTTGCCCCTGTGACCTTATGAGCGTCGACTGAACCCATAACGTGTAGGCTGAGCGCTCACCGTTTTATTGGAGCACGTTTGATCCCCAGGATCTGCTCTAATATTAAATGCTTGTTCACAGTAAGCAGAAGCGGCCCGTCTTCCCTAGCAATAGCTGATCTGCGTGGGAAGAGGGCTGCTCTCCCCGCAGGAACACGGTCGCCCGTCAGTCGCTGGGCTGTGCCTGCCTCCTCTCCCCTGACCCACCTCTCTTCACACTCAGATGTTTGCACCATGAACTGCACACGTCAGTCTTCGTAAACATCGTGCTTTTCTCTTTAGCTCATGACTGAGCTCCTCAGCCAAGCGCTTTACGGTCGTGCAGGAGAGGGAATGTCACATAAAATGCAAAGGGTTGTGAAAACAGGCAGTTCCCATCTCTCCCAAGACTCGGAGATCTCTGGACAACCTCCCAGGAGGGGAGCGCCACGGCATATTCCAATTTTATAGCATGAGGCTCAGGATATTGAGCAAAACACAGTTATGACATGACTGGAAACGAAATGCTTTTCTGAAAGCCTTTAAATGTCCGGCGGCGCTAAGATAAGTTTTACTGCACTCAGGATGATTCTCTTTGCTCCTTTTCCTCCCGTGTGGGCCTGCAGCAGGGTGGAACAAAGGGCAGCGTTCATACATTCGAAGCTATTGTCATTTTTCTTGTCAAAGATGGCGTTGTCGGAGGCAGAGTGTATGAAATTTCCTTCCTGCTGAGCAGACCACGTGGAAAAACGCTTATTTTATTTTTTCTTATAGGAATAAAATTGCAGTCTTTCAACAGAACATGTTGATTGTGCCATCTGGCACATAATTTCCATGTTTAAATTAAGCTGAGAAATCAATTCAGTGTTGAAAGATATTATCCGTTTAACATTTTTTCACCTCCAAGCAATTTGAGAAAGTAGGGCAAAAATAAGTTGTTTTCATTGCTAACTATGTGAATGATATAGGTCTTGAATATTTTCTTCCACACAGAGGGAAATTATAATTTAAAAGTGGATCACAGTGACCCTTGGGATTTCTTGTCCCGCAGTTGAGCCAAAGCTCTACTGTGTTTCTGGAGCCCAGCAGGGGGTTCTGGTGACTGGGGGCGGGGTGGGGGTGTGTGTGGCAGTTTCAAGAAGTGGATGTGTAATTATCCAGTTAGTGCACGGGCCTGTCCTGGGACTTGTTCATTTTGTTCAGACTTTTCTTAGTTAAGCAGTTTGTGAGTCTAGGTTGTTGTCAATACTAAAGCTCAATAAACAGAGTATAACACACAGATTAGGGCTGTTACTGAAGCTGAGCAACTAACAGGTGGTGGAAACTCAAAATAAACGGAGTGAAACAGTCACTTTCTGCTGGGGATCCAGGTTGTGGCATCAGGATCTCCCGGTCATTGCCCAGCACCCAAGAGCTTCCCACCAGCCTCTGAAGCTGCAGGACCTTTGCCCACGCCCTGAGTGGTAGGTTGGGCAGCCCAGACATTCACCGCAAACTGCTAGCAGAAGGGAGGTTTGAAAATAAAGGCCTAGATTCATGTGGTAGATGGGGAAAAGGTAACAACTGGTTAGATTTCTGCTTTCATTTCTTTGATTTTAAAAAGTCAATTTTAAAATAATAGTTATCATTTTGCTATTTAGATGAAGAGCAACTTTTTTAATTAAGAAAGAAAGAATGGGAAGCTTGCATTTATGCAGGAGGAAGAGCTACACAGCTTTAATGTTCTGGGGTCACCCTGTCCCTAAGGCTCTGATGCCCACCCGTCTGTCACGGTCAGAGCTCCCCTGTCCACTGCCGGAGGCGCCAGAAGATTTGAGTGTTTTCACACCAAACAAAGCTTATGGAGCTGCTGCAGCAGGCAGATGGGGTTTTTCAGATAGTTAGGTTCTAGTTCCAGTTCAGCAATTCAGTTCATCCCATGAACCGCAGCATGCCAGGCCTCCCTGTCCATCACCAACACCCGGAGTCTACCCAAACTCATGTCCATTGAGTCGGAGATGCTATCCAACCATCTCATCCTTTGTCGTCCCCTTCTCCTCCTGCCCTCAATCTTTCCCAGCATCAGGGTCTTTTCAAATGAGTCAGCTCTTTGCATCAGGTGGCCAAAGTACCAGAGTTTCAGCTTCAGCGTCAGTCCTTCCAAAGAATATTCAGGACTGATCTCCTTTAGGATGGACTGGTTTGATCTCCTTGCTGTCCAAGGGACTCTCAAGAGTCTTCTCCAACACCACAGTTCAAAAGCATCAATTCTTCAGTGCTCAGCTTTCTTACAGTCCAACTCTCACATCCATACATGACCACTGGAAAAACCATAGCCTTGACTAGACGGACCTTTGTTGGCAAAGTACTGTCTCTGCTTTTGAATATGCTATCTAGGTTGGTCATAACTTTCCTCCGGAGGAGTAAGCGTCTTTTAATTTCAAGGCTGCAGTCACCATCTGCAGTGATTTTGGAGCCCCCAAAAATAAAGTCTGACACTGTTTCCACTGTTTCCCCATCTATTTGCCATGAAGTGATGGGCGCGGATCCCATGATCTTTGTTTTCTGAATGTTGAGTTTTAAGCCAACTTTTTCACTCTCCTCTTTCACTTTGATCAAGAGGCTTTTGAGTTCCTCTTCACTTTGTGCCATAAGGGTGGTGTCATCTGCATATCTGAGGTGATTGATATTTCTCCCAGCAATCTGGATTCCAGCCTGTGCTTCTTCCAGCCCAGTGTTTCTCATGATGTACTCTGCATAGAAGTTAAATAAGCAGGGTGACAATATACAGCCTTGATGTACTCCTTTTCCTATTTGGAACCAGTCTGTTGTTCCATGTCCAGTACTAACTGTTGCTTCCTGACCTGCATATAGGTTTCTCAAGAGGCAGGTCAGGTGATCTGGTATTCCCATCTCTTTCAGAATTTTCCAGAGTTTATTGTGATCCACACAGTGAAAGGCTTTGGCATAGTCAATAAAGCAGAAATAGATGTTTTTCTGGAACTCTCTTGCTTTTTCCATGATCCAGCGGATGTTGGCAATTTGATCTCTGGTTCCTCTGCCTTTTCTAAAACCAGTTTGAACATCAGGGAGTTCACGGTTCACGTATTTCTGAAGCCTGGCAATAGATTCAGTCATTTTAGAAAGTAGCTGCTGAAACTTTCGCCACAGAAGCTGCTCACAGTAGTAACAGTGAAGGTGGCCACGGCACTGCTTCCTGCACCCGTGATGTCCTGGGACTGAGGCTGTGACTGAGCAGCTGGGCAGGCAGACGCGCTCGCGCTGGGGAGAACTGCAGGGCCGCCGGCGCCTGCACTCGGAAAGCTTTCTCATTTGTTTCCAGATTGAAAATCATAGGGAATTTCTTGCATTAAAAACAAGGGCAGCATGTCTGGGAATCTGGGTGGGGGCATTCTTGGGTGACTGTCCACGTGCTGCTGAGCCTGAGACATGAGGACCGAGGAGCCTCTTCCCGACTGTGGCTGTCGGTAAGGATTCGGGCTGCTTCCCTTTCCTCCAGACCCAGGCTGTACTTTTCTCCTAGACACTGTCGTGGGGACTGGGCACCATCCTCCTGAGATGGAGAAATGGAGACAGAGAGACGAGGAGAGACACAGAGATGAGAGAGAGACTAGGAGAGACATGAAGATGGAGAGACATGAAGATGAAGAGACAGAAAGACTGAGAGACACAGAGCTGGAGAGAGAAACCGAGAGACACAGAGACGGAGAGAGAGGCGGAGAGAGACACAGATGGAGATTCGGAGAGGGAGGAGAGAGAGGGGCCCAGACAAGAAGCTGGAGGAGACACAGCACATCGGCAGGGACAGCTGTGGCCCAGCTCTCTGGCTAGAAGACTCTGGCTGAGTCCTCAGCCAGAGGGATGCACACAGTGGCGGCCTGGGAAAGAGCTGCTCTGATGACGCCTTAGCTTTCGGAGGCTTGTCGCAGTGGATCGAGTCCCACCATGGAAGGAGGGAAGCTGGGATGGACCCCAGAAAGCACAGAGCCCCCGCTGCCTGGGAGCCGTGGGGCCAGACTGCCTGCCTTTCCTCGTCCGGCCCCTTGACTCCAGGAGCCACCAGGGGGCTTCTCCAATTTTTCTGTTTGTTCAAGAAATTAATTTAAAAGTAGATTAAGTTGACTATTAAGTTCAGATTCATCTGGTTCACCCCTGGGCTGTGCTTCACGCCCAGCAACGTCTCCCAGCTTGCTTGACTGTTTTGGGAACTCCTGCCAAAACCTCCCAGTTACAAAAAGTGATCGAAATGATTGACCTCATTTTCAAGGCTGGGCAAAGGCGTGAGCAAGAATCTCTAATAAAATGCAGGCTCTCATACAGCTTGAACTTCCTACCTCTGCAATATGAAATGCACGTTTTATACACAATTTCCACGGCCGTTTACAGGTGTTAGATCAGAAGCAGGAGTCAGGGCAGACGGGACAATCAAATAAAACAGCCACGCGGTTCAAGCAAAGTGTGTTTCCTTTTTATATTATCTGGGCATCTGCAAAGTTTCATGCAAATCAATCTTAATTTACCACGTGTTTTGGCTTTTTCATAAAATATTCTGACTGTGGTATTTCTACATTTTAGCTGTAAAATTCTCCATAACTGGGGGCACTTATTACATTTTTAATATGTGAAACGATTCAGCTAGTACAAGAATTCAGAAGTACTTATGCCAGGTAGAGAAATCAGCTTCTCAGCGGTTCCCAGGAGACTGCTAACACCTGTGTGTTGTTCGGGGAGGGGGGGCAGCGGGGGGCAGTGTTGGAAGGCAATACCCCTCGTAACTACCTGCCTTTTTCCTCCCACGATCGAGGTTACCGGTGGCCCAGGCTGTCACACTAAGTGAGCACTTTGCAAGCGCTCTCAGGTAAGTTTGGGCTGAACCAAAGAGTCGTGTGGGTCACTGAGCTGGGGCTTGGCTGTCCTGAAATCTACCGGTTCACGATCATTTTGGAGGATGGTGAGGAGAGACCACCACAGTTTAGGGTTTGAAGAGAATCAAGTATGAAGCGAGGAGGTTATTCTCAGACAGGGGTGGATTAGGCCAGTCCAGTAAGCGTCATGTTAGGAGGACACAGCAAAGCCTGGCACCTGGGGTCACTTAGGGAGAGTCTGAGGGCTTCCCAGGTGGCACCGGTGGCAGAGAACCCGCCTCCCGAAGGCGGGAGGCGTAACAGACGCGGGTCCCACCCCCGGGTCAGGAAGGTGCCCTGGAGGAGGCAGTGTTCCTGCCTGGAGAATCCCACGGACAGAGGAGCCTGGCGGGCTGCAGTTCTGGGGCCGTAAAGAGTCAGACGCGGCTGAGCAACTGGGGGCGCGCACGCACAGGGACAGGCTGAACAGCCAGAGGCTCCTCAGCTGCAGCCAGAAGGACTGGGGGCCAGGGAGCCCTGGGAGGCCCCTCAGGGAGCTCTCTTGAGCATGTGAGTGTGCCCTTGTCTTCACGGGAGGACCCGAGCTGCAGACCACCCGCCTGTCTCATGCAGGGTCCCGCTCCCGGAGGGAGGCGAGCATCCCGGGATTTCTGCTCTTGTGCTGACCTGTGACGAGGGCTGGTCAGGGAGGGGGTCTGGATTTAGCATGCTCAAACTCATTTCTTTTCCACATTCCAAGAGGATTTCTTCCCTGAAAAAGAAGGGACACAGGAAAGAAAGCTCCAGTGTTTTTATTCAAACATAATCCTTAATATCCTTTCTGGGCGCTCCCCGAAAGGACCGTTGTTTTTAAAAGGAAAATATCAGTTAAGACGAACCATGTCACTCTGGGACCTTTAAAAAGCCAGTGGGCCTCTCTGCTGGACCACACTCGACGCAGAGATCACAATCTACCCCTTTCTTGAAAACCTCCAAAGTGTTTTGAAACGGTTAGTAATAATAAACGAGACAAGGGAAGCCAGGTGGCCGGCCGGGAGGAGCCGCTCCTCCGTGAGGCAGGTGTCCGAGCCGTGTGTTCTGAGCCGCGGCGTCTTGTCCCTTTCGGAACGCGTTCTTCTGTTTTCGCTCTGGCGGCCGGGGCACCTGGGTTAGCTTCATGCTGCTGCGTGGGCTCTCGGAGCAGGCGGCGCTGGCCGGCCGGCTGCTGTCTCACCTGCGGGAACAAGGAGCAAAAGCCTCCGGGAACTTGGAAGCGCGGAGTCTTTTGGAACACACCCCGCATTGGCGGTGAATCAGTGTTGCTTCTGTTTATAAACTACCCGATTT
Organism: Capricornis sumatraensis; assembly: GCF_032405125.1. NCBI lineage: Eukaryota > Metazoa > Chordata > Mammalia > Artiodactyla > Bovidae > Capricornis > Capricornis sumatraensis. The sequence goes on along the minus strand of NC_091090.1, from coordinate 55,256,008 downwards.
TAAAATGAGTGAACAATAAAACCTCGGCTCTTCTTGAGGGTGGAAACAGTGACAAGTGGGAAGGCTCCCTCAGCCCCGCCCTGGCCCCGCCCTGGCCCCGCCCTGGCCCCGCCCTGGCCCCGCCCTGGCCCTGGCCCTGGCCACCGCTCCCGTGCTGTTGGCTGTGATCGCCTTGGGAAGAGGCAGGGCCGGGCCCCGTGTTGCTCGTGGACACTGGGCATTCCTGGCTCGTTGTCTGGCAGGACTGCCCTGGGCAGGGCAGTACCCGTCCCGCAGATGCCTCTAGGGACCCCAGGAGGAAGCTCTTGGCATCCTTGATCTCCAGATGAAGCGGGGGAGCCCGCTCAAGGGGTGCCAGGCAGGAGCTCGGGCGGCGGCTGAACCACGGGCGGCGGAGGAAGCCGCGCCAATCTCCGCTACTCTGCATGCCGGCACATCACTGCCGGTTCACGGCTGAGCCTGCAGAGCAGGGGCTGCCCCGTGTTGCCAGCGGGAGCTGTCGCTCGGGGCTCCTGGTCGCCACGCAGGCCTCAGCTCTCCCGTCCTGATCCTAACCGCCGTCATCATTCCTTGGTGAACATGCACCACGGAAGATGCCAGCAGAAGCAGCAGAAGAGAAGAGAAAGAAATGCGGTGTGGAAAGCGCCCGAGAGACGCGGCCACGGACGGCCGCTGCGCCTGCTCCCGGCCCTGGGCTCCGGCTCTGGGGGGCTGCCCTGGAGTTACTGGGGGGGGGGGGGTTGGCAACATCTGCTGATGTCAGGGAGCTTTCTCTAATGTTCACCTGATTCAACAGGTGGGCAAAGCGGGGTGTGAGCGCTAAAGAGTGTCCCCTGCTCTACGATCCTGGTGCGGCTGTGAGGCTCGGAGGCCACCTGACGGCCTCGGAGTCAGACACCCTGGGCGCCCCGAAGGCCCTCGGTGCTTCTACCTGAAGCGGGTGAGCTTGCGCGGCCCCCTTCTATCCGCTCACTTGAGAACACGCCCTGCTGTCTGCTGAGTTCTGGGCTCTCTTCCGGTGCTGGAGACGCAGCAGGAACAAAACGGAACTCCCTGCGGGCGCAGGGCTTACACTCCAGCAGGGAACGCGGACGACAGAGCCCGTGAGGAGTGTGGAGGCGTCAGCCGCGACGGGGACCGTGAAGGAGCGCGTGCCGAGGGCCTCGAGCCAGCACGGTGAGCAGAGACCAAAACGCTGCTGCGTGACAGAGGGTCAGTCCCACAAGAGGCCGTGATGTCTCAAAGGTTTGTGCACACAACACGGGACTCCCAGACAGGCGAAGCAGGTGTTGGCAGACGTGGGGAGAGGCGCGGCCGGGTGCGGTCCAGGCCGCAGGCGTCCAGCCGCAAGACGGGCGAGGTCTGGGGGCCTCGTGTGCAGACGGTGACTGCTCCGCGATGCACACGGACGTTTGCTGAGAGAACAGGACCTGAATCTTCTCACCAAAGAAGAAGATAAGGAGGAGGCCTGGGGCCGGGGGGCTGGGGAGGGGCTCACATAAAGTGAGGACGTTGAGGGGAGACGCAGAGACCTTGGCGTGGGCGCCAGGCTGGAGCTGTCTGCGTGGGGGGACCAGCACAGGCGCCAGGCAGGAGTGCCCCCTGGGTTTGGGGTGAGCAGGAGGCGGAGCGGCTGGTCTAGGGTCCTGCCTTTGAGAGCTGCATGCAGGGCCATTTGCTCTTGGCTTGCAGCTGTCCTCAGGACGCTAGGTCTGAAGGCTATGGGTATGCTTCAACTGAATCTAATTAAAATTGCAAATCACGACATCTACTTTAATTTCTTCCAGTACTTAAGAGAGAAAATATTAACTTTACTATTTCAACAGCTGGCATCTTCTATAAGTGGTTTGTGGGCTGTCAGAAACAATGCTCCATTAATAAAACATTATTTGGTTATAATATAAATTAAGGAAATCACTTTAAAAATATAACACAAAGGTTTTGAATTTGGAGTGAACGTTGGCCTCCTCAGTGTTGTTGTTTGGGAAGCTGGACCCATATTCTGGTGAGCGGCCATTCCTTGAAATGAGTACTTCACGTCTCCTATTTGGGGTTGTTTTCAAGTATTGGAAAATTAAAATAAAACCCCATTTGTGGCCATTGCTTGGGGTATGTGAATTTGGTTTTTAGAAACTTGCACGTCATTCTTAGCGATCCTGGTGATTCTGAAGGGTCACCTGTTAGGGTATGACGGCAAAGCGAGGAGATAGGCAGCTTCAGCATCAGACAAGGCCCGGCTCAGTGCGTCTCTGATTCCCCAAGAGCAGGGCGCTGGTGATGAAGCAGAGAGGCAAGTCATTGTGAAACTGTCGTGAAAGCAAGTCCTCTGGAGTGACTGTAGATACACAGATATTAACTGTTACCTGCGCTTTTTGTGGGCAACAAAGGTCATTTTCTAAATTGAAATTGCCCTTGATATTTCGACATGGGTTTAACTTCAGTAAAGGTATTCCACATTGAGCTAAAACAACCTGATGGAAAGAATGCGTGGATAATTTGGGGAAAAAAAAGAAAGTGAGTCCCTGGGTGCCAGCACTAAGGTGAGGGGGAGCAGAGTGCAGCGGGCCCCCTCTTCTCCTGTGTCCCCCTCCCTCCTGGCTGGAAGCATGCCCCTCCAGCTGTTTTCTAGTCTCTCAGGGAATCTTCCAGCAGTGCAGGTCCTGGCTTAGTCCCTCTATTCCTGGGGGCAGTCCACGGAAACTTAAACTTGAGGCACCCGGGACAAGCACAGGCCCTCCCACAGGCTCCAGAGCCTGCCTCCGCCTGGGGACCAGGGCCCGGCTCTCGGCAGGGAGGCAGGCGTCCTCCGGCGCCCGGCACTTCCGCCACACCGCCTGCTCCCTCAGGGGCTGGTTTCTGTGGATATGCAGCCCTCCAGGCTTTACCCTGGACTGCCGCTGTAAGAGCAGCTAGCTCTGAAAGATGGTCTTGTAACACTTCTGGCTTCCTTTATTCAGTGAACACTTTTTGGATGATATGATGCCAACAATTTCATGACAAAGGGGAAAAGCCGGCTTCCAGGCGCTGCCATCAGCTGAGTGTTCTGTAACAAGGGAAAGCAGTCATTTTTAAAGAAAAACGCTAGAATATAGCAAGGGAAATAAGCTCAAGGAGAAATTAAGTGCCACTAAGGTCTAATAATTTCAAAAGTAATATGTTCCTTCCTAGGACTTATTTAATGACAGCATTAAAGACAGATGCCCATTTCCTTGGTTTTCCTGATGCACCAAATTAGAAAGCGTCTAGGAGAGGTTTTAGTGGGAAAGCACTGTACTCGCAAGTCCATTTATCACCTCACATCAGAACTCTAGCAGTGTTTAAATGTGTCACCGGCTTACGAAGCTTCACTGATGGAGAACATGCTTTTATGTGGGAGGAGATTTAACCCTGGGAAAGTGGGTCAATTCCCATAATTCTACCCTTATGTTTGAAGCTCTGGCCGAAGGGCATTAAATACTGCCATCAATTAGAACTCATTTGAAAAGATGTCGGACAGTCAAGCTAAGTTCTTGATTTAAAATTGTGATTTGCAAAGAGCGACCCAGTGAAGCACTTGCCTCCATGTCAGCACCCAGCACCCAGATGAGGGGAGGAGGCTGGTACAGACTCAGGCTTGCCCGACGTGAAGTGCTGGGCAGCTTTAACACGGGTCGCTGGCCTTTTGCTTTCATTAATTAACTCCTTATCTAAATAGTAGTTGGACTGTTCTTATGACTCCCTCATTTAATTTTTAGTGAACTCCTTTATATCTTGAACACTTGTTTCAACATGTTTTCATCCTTCTTCATCTGAAGCCTGGCTCTCCCTCTGTGCCTCCTCCGCAGACCCTTCCATGAAGGGGGCTGGCCCTTCTCTGCAGGCTCTTTGTTTTTCTAGATCACGCCTGCTCGCGTTTCAGAGAACTGTCCTGGAATCTCTCCTTCCATATGCACCTCACTCACCCTGTCTCCAGCGTCCGCACTGTCAGAACCAACACCTTGGACACCCTCTTGACAACTAGACCACTTGTCTTCCTCCCTGACCTCTTGTTTCTGAACTCAACTGGGTCCCCTGCCCGGCAAAGCCGATCTACCGACTTGGGGCTGTGCTGAAGGGAAGCCCGGTTTACTGAAGGCTCCCAGCAAGGAGAACGGGCAGCCCAGGCTTGGAAGGCCGGGAAGTGGTGGTGGTTGTCAGGGAAGGCATTCTACAACAGGAGGAGGGGGAGGGCTTCGGGAAGCGCGATCGGCTTGTGGACCCTCCGGATTGGTGGGTGGTGGGGTGACAGGGTGGAGCTTCGGGAGGCCGCATCCTCAACCTTCTGGTCCTAACCTGTCGGGGTCCGTGTGCTTGCTTCCATCAGGGCAAATCTGGTTTTCATAAAACCACTTAGGGATGCATGTCAGACAGCGTCTCCTGCGCCCTTCAGCGAGGAGCCGAGGTCCTGGACCCTGCGGCTCTGCTGTTTAACTTGTCCTCGGTTCCCTCGTCCACCAGGCATTCACGTTTTCTTCATTATTAACTCCTAAGTCATGCATCTGGGGCTCCAGGGAGGCCTGGAACAAGGCCCTTGAGTTCAAGAGACAGGGGCCCTGGGGTGGGGGCTGTTAAACCCAAGAGGGTCCTCAAGGGTCCTGTTTCATGGCTGCTGCCAAGCCTCAGCCCCAGTGGGGCATCTTCCCGCTTCTCAGCCTGCTACGCCCCCAGCTTGCTTCTGCACACCACTCCATGGGATGGACTCGCAGTGTCTTACCCATGTCCCCTGGGGTCCCCCAAGTGTGCTTCTCCCCAGCACCTCCCACCAGCCCTCAGGAACAGGGAAGGAAGGCATTTGAGTGCAAGGGTCCTCCGTTTAGACCTTGGAGGTGATGTGTGAGAAGGCATCTAGCTGTCCACTCCAGACTGTGCGCTTCGTGGAATGCACCCCTGGATGAATCAGGCTGCTTGTGAAGAGCTGGAATGCGTAGGTTCCACAGGGGTGAGACGCGCCTGTGGACATGGTTGGGGCTGGCTTTCCCTCTCACCTCAGCCAGGACCTACCTCGTCGTGCACGTCAGCTGTAGAGACGACCAAAGACAGAGCCAAGTTCTTGGATTTGGGAGCCTGGATTTGCTCGTGTGGAGGGTGACTACTACCCGAGACCTCAGAATCCCGTCCACAGACATCAGAAGGGTGTTCCCAGGAGTTGTGTCAACTGTAGATGAGCTCGAGGCTATGAGGTTTTGGTACCGTGTCCAAAGGGCCTGCAGGGCCAGGTGAGTGGTGAGGACATTCCCACACACCCAAAGCCTCAGTTTGGCTGATGTGAATGTTATTTAGATTCTGTGTAGTTAATGCAGATCTCTTCCTTCTCGTGGCGACTCCGTTTCTAAAGGTTGTTCTCAGAGCATGAAAGTCAAACTACGTCCTTATACAATTAAGTTTTGCTTTTAAATGCATTTTATCATATGACGAATTTTTGAAAATGTAGCTTCACATGTGAACAAGAGGGCAACGATCGTTCAGGACATTCAATGCTGAATCCGTACGTCCAGCCCCACTGCAGAGCTTATGTTCCGCACTTTGCTGATTGTCCTAAACTTTCTAAAATAAGCCTGTATTACTTTTGGAGATGCAGAATAATTCTATATAAAATACATATTTATATAGTTTGGAGTGGGTAACCGTTCCCTCCTCCAGGTGATCTTCCCCACCCAGGGATGGAACCTAGGTCTCCAGTATTGCAGGCGGATTCTTTACCAGCTGAGCCTCAAGAGAAGCCCAAGAATATTGGAGTGGGTAGCCTATCCTTTTTCCACGGGATCTTCCCAACCCAGAAATCAAACCAGAGTCGTCTGCATTGCAGGCAGATTCTTTACCAGCCGAGCCACCAGGGAAGCCCCTATTTTATACGTATTATATATATACATGATACATATTTCTGCTCTGGTGATCCTTTCTGAATTCTACACCCATCTGCTGGAAATTCAGCGATGCTGTTTTTTTGGTTGTTGTTGGTTTTTTAGGCATCAGCGAGGAGCTTGCAGGATCTTAGCTCCCACCCGGGACTGAACCTGCAGCCTTGGCAGTGAGTGTGCAGCATCCTAGCCACTGGACCGCCAGGAAAGCACTTATCAGATGCCGTGTTTCACAAGCGCCTAAGACCATCCAGTCTCAGATCAAACTCCTACCTCGCATCTGGGATGAGCCCCTCCATGGAGGCGGCAATCTGAACCACCTTCATCACCATCCTCATCTACCTAACAGGGGGCCTGGCCTGGAATTTTCAGAACTTCTCCTCCCACTTGGTCTTTCTTTACTGTCCCTCTGACCCACCTCCACAACGTCATAGGGCGATCATTCTAAAACACAGACTAGCCAGACACCTCTGCCACTTGGACAAAAGTCACACTCCTCAGCGTGCCCCGGGACTCCATTGCCTGACTCAAGCCAAGGTAAGGTCATCCCCGGCTACTCCCAGAGGTCCTGCTCCAGCCTGCCGGACCGCAGCATTCACCCTCACCTGCCTGGCTAACTCAACCGTGCTGCGTGTCCACCTACCACCAGCCACCCACATGTCTTTCCAGACTGAACGTAACCTCCTACTCTGAGTCGTTCGATCTACCCATTTTCCACCGCAAATGCCCTATGGTTTTTATCGCCTGTCCTGTGATGAACTTGGAGCCTTTGTCAATTCCCTCTGCGTTTCCGGGCCTGTTTGCATAGCTAGCAGAGATCATGCGATCAGGGGCCTGTTCTGGGACTGCAGGGCTGGGGTCTTCCTGTTTATTTCAGGCCATCCCAGCAGCTCTGCTGGGGAGCAGACTGGCCGGGACTCGGTCTCTCGGCCTCATGGTCAAGCCTTGACTGTGCAGGAATAGGCTTAAGTGAGCGAAGCAAACAGCACACCGAGACGCTGGCCGCCGGGGGGCTTTCCCGAGAGCCATTCTGGGCGCTCAAAAGGAGCAAACGCCTCCAGACTCGGGCTTGGCTTGAAGGAGTTGGTTTGTCAACTGGTGCTTTGCTGTGTAGACGCAGCTGGTGTTAGGCCTTTGCACGGGATTGTATTTGACTTATTCTGACATCTAAATCTACATTTTTGACAGGGAAACCTAACGGAAAAAAATCTGCCTTAAATTTTGAAATGAAAACCACGGCACAGATTCCTTGTGAGACAGGGCTGCATTCAACTCGTGTCTTCCACAGGAATCGGAACTGTGTCTTTAAAGGAAGGAGGAGTTCTGGGGGACAGTGGAGCCAAGTTTCTGTCAAGCTCTGTTACCCAGTGGGAATGGGAACAGAGAGGAGAGGAGTGTGTCAGGGCGCAGGGGCGGCCCGCCGTGACCCTCTTCCTGTGGCCTAATTATAGCGGCTTTGTGGAGGGCTAGTCATATAACAGATACGCTGAGAGACTCTCGAACTAGCACGCTCTGCGTGGGGAATGAGGCCTGCGGCAAACTCACGTTCCACCTGGAGGCTGGCTCCCCTCTGCTGCGGTGCCCAAGTCCTAAGAAGCCTGCTGCACGAAGCGCTACAGTCTGGCGACGTTGTAAAGAACGGTGGTCGTATTGTCTATTTTAGAATCATCTTTCCCTTTTTTGCCATCACCAAGCAGCTGCCCCAGCATTTGCAAAGCAGCTGTTTCATGGCTAAATGGACCCCAGCTCCAGCAGCCACCAGCTCACTACTGATACACCCCGAACATCTCCATGATAAGTGAGAAAGTCCTCATGTTTAGGTGTGTTCTGACGTGAATCACACCCAGAGAATCTGGGGAAGAGAAATGGGAAAAGAACACAAATGTCCAAGCTTTTCGTTTGTTTGTTTCAATGTCACATGTAAGGTTACTGCCAGAAGGCGCATTCAATTCTCTTGAGCAAAAGCCTTCATTCAAAAATGTCAATATCATTTAACAGCAAAAGCAGTATAATTACTCTATTCAATAAACAGCTAACAATACACAGACATTTTCAGCTAAAAGAGAACTTACCAGAGTGTACCTTTTAGCAATTTAGTAGTTAATTAGTAAAAAAAAAAAAAAAATTTAACAACATCTGGTGAACAGTCTCTAATTTCTGAAGCTTTGGAATGAAAATCCACTGCACAAATTCATTGCTATGAACGGTCTGCCGGTTGTTTACCTTTATGCCAATCTCATTCCGTACCAGGAAAATATATTTCAAATGTGTTTCTGCATTAAAAACCGGAGCATAACAAAACGCAATTTCAGATTTCTGGGCATGACATTAATGCCATGCAGTTCACCAGCTGCCACACGTGGGTTAAAACGCCGTCACGGCCTTGGCCATGAAGTCGGCCGCGTGGGACAGAAAAAGGAAGGACGGTCGTCCGTCCGCTTCCAATTGCCGCCTCCTCTACACTGGCCGAGCCCAGGAGCCGGAGGCGGGAGGCGCTGGGCGCCCACCTCACGGTCCTCTCCGTGTCCTCTCCTCCGTGAGAGCGGGGTTGGCCTCAACGACCTTAGGGACACGTGCGGGTGTGTCTGCATCCGTGGAGGCGCCGGCCTTGCCCGACTGCGGGTGCTGCCGCCGTAACCTCCAGGCCGGCCGCGGGCAGCGCCCACAGCCTGAAGTACTTACGCTGTTCTGCAGTTTAATGACTTGCCAAGGCCCGTCTCTTTTAAAATTTTTAAGAAGGTTTTACGGCTGAGTTAATTTACATGCCTGGTTTACCCAGACAATATCGGGCTACATTTTGCTTTGAAATGCATGACGTTGGTCACTGACATGTATCGGGGTCAAAACTCGATCTTATTAGAGTGACACCTTGAACTGATTAGAGCTCTTTCTTCTAAGAAACACACAGTGTGTACACATTCACAGCCTGTGTCCTCAGAGAAGCCACTTGAATTTTCCAGGATAAAGTACAGCTTCAGTTTATCGGTGAGAAAATAAAGATGAAGGAGCCAATTTAATCAGAAAGGTGAGGCTCACTGGGAGGTGCTCTTTCGTGGTGAGAAGGTCAGGCTCTAAGTCTAAGGATGGGCTGAGGAGAGGCTGACCGCCCATCGGCTTTCAGGGCAGAACAGGACACCCGTTCTTCCGGGGACCTGGCTTCCCCATCTCAAGTGGAGCTAAAGTTCGGTTCATTTTTGTAGCTTCTGTAGAACTGTAGACTCAGAGTTGCAATGGATACTAGGTATAGGATTGATATAAAAACCTTTTGGAAAAAGCCCCGTTTAGACCCTGCCCGGGGAAAGGTCTCCTAAGAAAGAAGACCTGGGCGTGTGTGTCTGGGGGTGTGATCCCCAGCTGCCGCCCTGGGAGATGAGACCCACCCCGGGGAAGGGGGATGTCACTGCGAGGCTCTGAGTGGGCTCTGCAAAGTGGATTTGGGGAGGAATTGTCACAGGTCTTGTAGGGAAGAGGGGGTGGGACCTGAGGTCACTCTCAGGGAAGGAAACCCAGGGAAAGGAGGAAGCTGCTCAGTGGGAACCTCATTACCCTCCCTTCTGGCTGTGTGCAGCTGGGATCCTCATCCACGTGCCCAAGGTTCTGTGTGGACAGCCCAGTGTCACCTGCAGGGGTCTGGCTGGACTGCAGCGCAGCTGGGGAGAGGGGCTGGCCTGTGGGGTTTCGGGAAGGCTGTGCCAGGGGCTTCCTTCCATCCAGGTGACAAGCGAGTTGGGGAGGACCATCTGACCAGAACCCGGCAGGTTACCTGCGGGTACATCCCATCGCTGGGGTGGTGTGCCTCAAGGTGCTAATTAGATCTCTTCTGATCACGTGATCTGTCCTGGGCTGAGATATGTGAAATAAAGATTTCTGAGAATAATGGACTTCTGTATATTTCTTCTTACAGCAATTATTAGTTTGATTTATGAACGCAGGTATTATATTATTTGGTTTATAGAATTTAATGCATTTACCTTCCTTGACTTAATACTTTTGCTCTAAAATCAGCCTTAAATAATATTAAAAACAAAGTTTTGGGTTTGTATTTGCCTAATATCTTTCACCATCATTTATTTTAATGGTTAGATTGCTTGCTTGCTCAATTGCTTGTTATATCCAACTCTTTTGCAACCCATGGACTGTAGCCACCAGGCTCCTCTGCCCATGGGGACTCTCCAGGCAGGAACACTAGAATGGGTGGCTATGCCCTCCTCCTAGGGGTCTTTCTGACCCAGGGATCGAACCTGTTTGTCTCTTGCTTGGAAGGGGGATTCTTTACCACTGTGTTATATGGGAGAGTCTATGGTTAGATTACATATGACATAACGTTGGGTTTTGCTTTGTGGTACAACTCATAAGTCTATTCTATTATTAAGCATGTTTTGCCTATTGTATTTGTTAATCTGATTCTTATACCAATTGCTACATGCTACGACTATTAACATTATACCTTTTCAGTTCAGTTCATTTCAGTCACTCAGTCGTGTCCGACTCTTTGCGACCCCATTGAATCACAGCACGCCAGGCCTCCCTGTCCATCACCAACTCCCAGAGTTCACTCAGACTCATGTCCATCGAGTCAGTGATGCTGTCCAGACATCTCATCCTCAGTCGTCCCCTTCTCCTCCTGCCCCCAATCCCTCCCAGCATCAGGGTCTTTTCCAATGAGTCAACTCTTTGTATGAGGTGGCCAAAGTACTGGAGTTTCAGCTTTAGCATCATTCCTTCCAATGAACACCCACGACTGATCTCCTTTAGGATGGACTGGTTGGATCTCCTTGCAGTCCAAGGGACTCTCAAGAGTCTTCTCCAACACCACAGTTCAAAAGCATCAATTCTTCAGCACTCAGCTTTCTTCACAGTCCAACTCTCACATCCATACATGACCACTGGAAAAACCATAGCCTTGACTAGATGGATCTTTGTTGGCAAAGTAATGTCTCTGCTTTTCAATATGCTATCTAGGTTGGTCATAACTTTCTTTCCAAGGAGCAAGCCTCTTTTAATTTCATGGCTGCAATCACCATCTGCAGTGATTTTGGACCCCCAAAAAATAAAGTCTGACACTATTTCCACTGTTTCCCCATCTATTTCCCATGAAGTGATGGGACCAGATGCCATGATCTCGTTTTCTGAATGTTGAGCTTTAAGCCAACTTTTTCACTCTCCTCTTTCACTTTCATCAAGAGGCTTTTTAGTTCCTCTTCACTTTCTGCCATAAGGGTGGTGTCATCTGCATATCTGAGGTGATTGATATTTCTCCTGGCAATCTTGATTCTAGCTTGTGTTTCTTCCAGTCCAGCGTTTCTCATGATGTGCTCTGCATAGAAGTTAAATAAGCAGGGTGACAAAATACCTTTTATCTTTATTTAAATGTTTCATAATACGGTTTGTTTTATTTCCTTTTTCACTATTTCTTCTGATAACATGGATGGGTTAAATTTTTGTTCTAATGATCAACTTTATAAGTGTCCCCTTCTTTAGACAATATCCTTTGTCTTCCTTCTATTAACAGTATTATGATTGATGTATTTTCCCTTCTCACCTTTTTATTCCCCCATCACGCAATTTTATTTTATTCTTATCTTACCTTATATCTTTAAATATACTTTTATTACCGGATTCATCGGCTCCAAGTGGCATCACGGTCTGTCCAGAGTAAAAGATGTGGACGAAACTAGCAAATGCATGCTTTATTTGAACTTTCTTCTTTTTCCTTCTCACGCCATTTGTGGATTGTTTCCACGGACAAGATTCATGGAATTCACTGTTTTCGACCCACGTTCAAACTCCTGCTCCTGCAGTTTGATGGACTCGGTGCTCACTGCTAGCTTTCGGCCAAAGTCCACCCTTCAGTGACTTCCTTAGTTCAGGGTCATGGGAACTGAGTTCCTTCATGTTCTGCGCTTTTGCTGTAGACTTTTTATGTGAGAGCTCAGTTGACATGACGTTCTCAGGCCTTCTCCTGTGTCACTAAGCCATCACAGGCATCGTCACCTGTCTGCTGAGTCACTTCTGACTTTGGGAGAAGTTGAGGCTGGCCTGGCAGTTTCTTCACAGAGAGATTCATCTAACATGTGCTTCTTGTCCATTTACTTGGGACACTCAAGGAGTTCTTGCCCGAATTCCAGCTACTTTCCTGTGGTTATTCCTTAATGTTGATCACTCTTTGTGTGCTTTTTTGGGGGACTTCTTAATTGTTAAACTCAAAGCTAATTGTATTACTTCTAAGCACTCCTGAAATATATATATATTTAAATTATAAAATAATTTAAATAAACACAAAGTATAGAGAATAATAGAAAAAAAGTCTCCGTAACTACCCCACACTATCAAATCTTAAGCTTTACACCTTTTTTAAACCAAGATTTGTGGGAAAAGTGTGAAGAGATTCCTCTATCATGGATCTGTTGCTACAGTTAAGTTGGTTTGTTAAAGTGAGTCTGAACTTGTTAGCCTTGAAATCCATTGGCTTCATTTTTAGAGAGTGTATAAAGCAGTAGCAGTCCTCGGAATCTTTGACAGGTGGCGGTAACTTAAGGTGTTTGTGGCCTGATAGCCTTGATGATGGCTTTGTGGTCATCACGTGATCTGCCATATGACGGGACTCTCTGGCTGCAAGACAATTGCAGAAAGGGCAGACTTCGCAGTCGTCAGAGGAGCCTTCGTGCCCACATCTAGATGTCACCTCAGACACAGGACGTGTTTGAAGTGTGGTCCTCGCCCTCAAGAAGCAAGTGCGTGAAGCATACATCCGTGAGCAAGCAACGGTGCGGACCAGCCTGCGGTGAGGCCGTGATGGAAGCAGAGGGCAGATGCTCATGACAGAGACGTGGTGCCCCGTGTGTGGGAGCCTCGAAACAGTCCCCTCCTCCCCGACTCAAGCTGCCCACTGCGATCCTGGAGACTGGGCCCAGCCTGCTTCCCACAGCACAGGGAAGCTCAGGTTGCCAGTGGAATCAAGGCTGCTAACTGGCTGGCCCTGAGGGTAGGGGGACGATCTTGGCTTGTCTAGGGGGACCCAGGGTCACCAGAAGTGTCCTTAGAAGTGGGTTTGGTGGCAGGAAAAGTGAGTCGGGGGAGATGTGACCACGGAAGGTCAGAGAGATGGGACACAGCCAGCTCTGAAGATGAGGAAGCATCCTGAGCCCCGGATGTGGGGCCTCTAGAAGCTGGAAAGAAGACGGAGTCTCTCACAGAAGCCCAGCAGGGCCTCAGCCCCGTCAAACGTGCAACGTTAGCCCGAGGAGCCTGAGCCGACTCCATCCCCACCGATGGTGAGAGGACTGCGCTGACACCAGCCCCAGCGGCGGTCCTCAGTCACCGAAGCAGCACGGAGACCGGAGCGTCGCGTCTGGGAGGGAGAGAGGGGGACGTCACAAGAGAGGGTCCGGGGTGGGGGCTTCCCCCTGGTAACACAGGCGGCCGTGGGCTGGAGCCGGATCTGGAAGGACCTCAAGTCCTGGGCCTGGTCAAGAGTCAGTGGCGCATTTGTGCAGCCATGAAACTCTTGGTTTTGTCTTTTACAAGGAGAAGTGGTGCTTCCAAGTAGAGCAGAGCCTGGGGGTCTTTGGGAAGGGCAGAGGCATGCTTCGGTTTTGATGGCCTCTGCAGAGGCTCTCTGCTCTGCTGGAATTCCCAGGATGAAGACTCTGCACGCCAGCTTGCAGGGGCGGGTGTGGGGCAGGGGGCTGCCCACGCTGCTTTCCTGGGAGGCCCCCGATCACCAGCTGGCTGGTGCATTCTGGCCTCTTCATCACGTGTCCACGTGAGGGCGGCCCACTCCAAAGCTGACTCCTGCTGTTCTGCCGACAGTTGCTGCCTTGGGTCCCCTCTGTCTCTAGGTCCTGTCGTTGGTCTGAAAAACCAGCTGCACAATTAGCCAAGCTGATGGGAGAGGAACTGGACGTGGGGACAGCAGGATATGAAAGAAAGGCCGGATCAACTCTCCGCCCTCATCTTCGCCTACTGTGCCAGCTCAGGGCCAGCCCCTGCCCACTGTGCCCAGCCCGTGGGCCCCCAACTGCCGCCACTCAGCGTAAGCTGGGAAATCTCTGGGTAAGTACAGCGATTTAACTGTGAATACCTGTGCGGAAAACCTGCCACATGTCCCTGGCTTATTTGTGAAGTCCTTTTGCCAGGGCTCCTCCCAGCTGATTGGATTTTTCCTGAGGTCTCCGTGGCACCAGAGCACGGAGACCAGGGCGTTATTATACTGTTGAATTCTGTTAGTATATTATACCAGGCCTTGAAACTTGATGGAATTTACCTGCTCTGTTTTGTACTTGCCTGAGACAGGCAGCCCTTTTGGCCCCCTGCCTTGACTAGAAAGCCAGTCTGCCCACCTCCAAATTTTCCAGGGTCTTACCCATATCTGGCTGATATGATGAGATTTGTTTGCACTTTTGCACTCGTAGGTGATGCTGAGGTAAGACCTTGGGGAAGCTGGGGTGAGGTGAGTGTAAATTGCACTTTACACACAGAGCACACTTGGGGGCAGTGGGGCTGCTCTAGGCTGGGAGACTGTCCTTCCAGAAGCCACATCCCCCTGGGATCTCAGAACATGATGCTGTTTGGAAACAGGGTCTTTGCAGGTGTTCGTAGTTAGGATGCGGTCATACCTGAGCAGGGAGGAGGCCGGGTGGCCGGATCCAGAATCGCGGGAGGAGGAGCGTGCTGCTGCCGTCTGAAGTCGTCCGGCGAGTGCTTGTTCTCGCGGCCGTTTGTTTCCTCAAGTCCAGGTCTCCGTGGAGAGGCAGGAAGCAGCGAGAGGAAGGGGAGATCACCACGCTTTTTCCGGCCTGGGTGGCGTGTGCCCCCCGAGAGCCGGTGGCAGGCGGCATGAGGTGTGAGGGGTGAGACCGTCCAGATGGTCACTGGGGCCGCATACCATCCGGCTGGCTGCAGTCCAGGCCGCCGGGCAAGGAGCCAAAGGCCAGCCTTCCGGCCCGCCCGCCCTGGGAGCTCCCGAGATGCTGAGAAACGAGTCTTCTCTGGTCATCGAAGAACAAGCTCCTTGTGGCGTTTTCGCCTCTGATTCCCCTCTTGTCGCTCTCTGACGCTGGCCGCCTGGGTCGCGGTTTCCCTGGGGATTCACACACCTGAGCTTGCTCTCAGGCCGGAGTGTTTACTGTGCGCAAAACGCAGCTTCCTGTTTCAGAGAAGAAGGACTTAAAAAGGATTTTAAATGGGCTTCCAAGATTCCTTGAATAGCAAACAGCTTTTAAAAGACAATGCTTTAATGGGGGTATGGGTAACCAGTTCAAAACCAAAAGGATTGAATATCCCTTTAAATGTATATGGGCGTAAAATGCAAGAAGGGGACAGATTTGGCAACGTTTCTTCTGGATTTTTACAGAATTCAAAATGCTTGAAAAATCCTTCCACGTGTGACCAGACACAACTGCAAAAAATTTATAAACGATCCAGAGAGACAGCAAAAGTGATCGTGGAAGTCCAAGCAGCTCATGGGCGGCTTTGCCTGAGAGGAAGGGTCCTGTCTCCTGGGCCCCCTCCAGGCGGGGAGGGTGCCTAGTGGGGGCTCTCAGCCCTGCGGAGCCATCTGGGGCTCTCATTCGGACAGTGGACGGTGGGTCTTCATGGAAACAGTGGATTCTGTGAATCAGAATCAGCGCATTCACTCGGCAGAAGATGAGCAAAGCCCGGTGCCGGGCCATCCAACGGAGAACTTCACCTTGGCCTGCCTAGTGAAGTGGTGCTGAGGACGCCCAAACACTAACTGTGCTTTGTAAGCCCCGGAGCCTCCTTCTGGGTGGAATCCGCGTGGTCGGCAGCAGGCCAGTCCTGTCTGGTCCATAGGCCTCTGGGTGTGCAGCCGTCTCTCCTGGGCAACCTGGGTCTTGACCTCATGAGTTACCGCACTGGTCTCAGGGCAGAGAAGCACTGGTCTCAGGGCAGAGAAGGAGGGTGCAGACCCAGTCAGTTCTGCAAAGCCCCAGCCTCTGCTGCGCGCAAGAGGGTGGCGGGAGAACCTCCCAGAGCTCCAGGGAAGGGGGCCGGTGGGGCCTGCTGGTCTCCGTTTGGGCCCCAGAAGCAGATGCCGGCGTGAGGCTTGAGGACCACCTGGGTGTGTTTAGGGGTGACCCCAGAGCCAGGGCAGAATCACAGAAGAGGGGAGGCCAGCCGTGGGCACCAGCTAGTCCCACCAGGATTCCCCGGACGCGGCACAGACAGCCTGAAGCTGGTCCACCCCTGCGCGGAGACGGCAGCCGTGCCCGGCCTCCCCTTCCAGGCGGGACCAGTGGGAAAGCGGCAGGTTCTGGCAGCAGCTTCTTGGCAAGCGCCGAGGACCAGTGGGAGCTCTGTGACGCCTGCTGTCGTGATCACTGGGTGAAGGTGGGCGTAGCGAGTGGCGGAATTCAGAGGAGGGGGGACCTTCATGGGACGCGGTGAGGGGCGACCTTTACAGACAGTCAGGAGGGTTGGGGGGTTGGTCTCGGGGCTCCTCCTGAGAGCCTGAGCTGGTGAAGGAAGTCTGATGAGCAGCATGGCCCGGGGCCCGGGCCCTCGTGGACTCTGTTGATAGGGGGACTTTGAGCAGAGACTCACGAGGAAGGACTAGGTGTGGAGGCCCTCCTGTGTGCTCCCCCGCTCCATCCTCGCGTCTCCCAGAGCAGAGGGGTTTTCACGCGCATGTGCCCGCATGGGAGTGTTGGCTCCCGTGACTGACGGGTGCACCCGGCTGAGGAAACGGACGGTTGGTGCTTCTCGGTAGGAGTTGCGGGAGCAATCATGTTAAGCCACTTAAGCTGGCATTGAAAGTGGAAGTGTTGGTCACCCAGTCGTGTCTGACTCTTTCCTGCCAACCGAGCTATCGGGGAAGCCCCAGCTGGCATCAGGCAGTTAATAAATTGTGATGTTGCCTGTTTTCAATCCAACCAGGTAACATAGCCCAGATCGTGTAACACAGCCCATCAGAGATGAAAGGTGAATGTGCTTTCACCCTCAGTGGCTTTGTGATGCTTGTTCTAAACTGAGATTAGAATTAAAGAAAGTGAAAAGTGTGAAAGTGAAAGCGTTAGTCGCTCAGCCGTGTCCGACTCTCTGCGACCCCGTGGACTATAGCCCACCAGGCTCCTCTGTCCATGGGATTCTCCGGGCTAGAACACTGGAGTGGGTTGCCATTCCCGTCTCCAGATCTTCCCAACTGAGGAATCGAACCTGGGTCTCCCTCACTGCAAGCAGATTCTTTACCGTCTGAGCCACGAGGGAAGCAAGGCACCAACTGTGTGTCCCTGGTAGCTCAGCTGGTAAGGAACACGCCTACAGTGCAGGAGACCCCGGGTTGACTCCTGTGTCAGGAAGATCCCCGGAGAAGGGACAGACTACCCACTCCAGTGTTCTCAGGCTTCCCTGGTGGCTCAGCTGGTAAAGAATCCGCTTGCAGTTGGGAGACCTGGTTTCAACTTCTGGGTTGGGAAGGTCCCCTGGAGGAGGGCATGGCAACCCATCCCAGTGTTCTGGTCTGGAGAATCCCCAAGGACAGAGGGGCCTGCTGGGCTACAGTCCATGGGGTCGCAGAGAGCTGGACATGACTGAGCACTGTGTATAGGGCTTGTCTCTTCATCAGAAGCATCAAATCAGCATTATCTGCCAGCTAATTAATATCCCAGGGATGGTTTGGGTCAGTGAGCAGTGCGGTGCCCAAGAGCCCCCTCCCAAGGACCTGGGGACCACGTCTCCTCTGTTGGGTGCTCTGTGTGACCGGCACCCTGGGCCCACATCCCTGGAGCTTCTGGGGCAGGGGCCTCAGTGCTGTGAGCAGAACTGCCCCCTGTAGAGCCTTGTGCCTTTCAGGAACTTGGTGCCTAAATGCCCGAAAGAGGTTCCCCGGGATGGTGATGCTGGTGCAGGGTAGAGACTCAGGGTGTGTGTGGAATAAGTGAGGTGATGGAGAGCAGGGCTGAGAGGTACCAGGCCTGCTTGATGGATCGCTGACCGATCCAGGCCTTCAGGAACCTCTCACCTTCCAGAACCGCAGTCCCCGGGGGCGGTGTCCACCCAGCTTTTGTTGAAGTTTCTTTTCTCTGACGAAGGTTCAGAGAGACTCTGGCCCTGCCCTTGCCTAACCAACCTCTTTCTGTAGATCGATATGTAAGCTCATGTCTTTAGTTTTTATTGGGCAGTAATTCTGCGACCCATATGTAATTCATTAGCATGTAAAATGCTCTGCTATTTGAGCCAAAATAATATCCAGGCTGTCTGAAAAGTCTGGCAACAGAGGATAAACTTATTTCAAATAGTTTATTAGTTACATTTTCAAATAATATACTTAATATGTTTCCCCTCAACCTCCAGACACCTTTTAGGTAAAGTAACTAAATTTAAAAGAAGAAGCTTGATCTTTAGCCTGAAAAAATACAATAAATATACTATTTCCCCCATGTTTCCAGAATATTTGGAGTGTACTTATTGCAATTTTGTTTCAGATTAACAATAGGATCATTGCTTTAAATTTAGAGGTACTTCATCTGAAAAGCTGTCTGGAGGTTGAAGAAAAACATGTTGAAGATATCTTTTTCACAATGTAAATAACATGTTTAAAAGTAAGATTTTCATGTGTTTGCGGAATTTTTGTACATCGTGTAATTGATAAGCGTCTCGGGAAGTTTATTTTAAATTCTTTGTTATGGATTAGTTAAAAGAGACCAAGTGCTTCGACATTTATTTTCAAGTGTCTACTCTTAATACGTTCAGAAATAAAACATAAAGATTGAGGTTTTCGCTTGATCCAAATTTTACACTCTGCAAAAAATATTTTAAAAGGAGAAAATAATAAACTCGAAGTAGGAAATAGGGCAGAGCGCCCAGCATTCTCCATCAACAGTGTGTCTGTGTTAGAGCTCCACAGGCTCCATAAACCCTTACGGGGTCTTCATGGGTGGGGTCTGCAGGGGCGGAATGAGAGTTCTTTCAACTGATGCTCACAGGCCGAGCCTTCACGTCTGAGCAAAGCCATCTTGGTAGAAGAAGGGGGCAGACTGTTTCATTGTGAACCTGGGTCAGCTGACCTTGGGATCCCTGGGTCACTTGGAGTGGTAAACAAATCTGTTTTGTTCCCAGAGGTGTTCACATCCAAGTTCAAGGTTGACAGGAGAAGCTCAGACTCACTCTCTGCATCACGACATGAGTCAGGCGAGACCTGCGCCCGGAGCCCCTTCGGATGAGTTTGCATGTAAGTCCGTCCCAGGGACCCAGGACCAGGGAGGGCTGTGCTCACAGGGTTCATGGGCATCAGCCACAGACCCGAAACTGCCGTGGTTGACAAACTTGAAATCCCAGCAAAAAGGAGGAACGAGAGAAATTCAGTAGAAATGGTAAGAGCCCATTAAGACATTCTAGAAGAAATCTGCTTCCAAAAGAAACTGGGTTTATTAGTGTGAACCCTGATCATGGACCTAACCCTCCCCAGCACCCTCCGAGGCCTGGAGCAGAGCTGGGCAGACCGGCTCCCAGGCTCACGGTGTAGCCACACCTCTTTACAGCTTTTTGAACTAGTGCTTACTGGCTTGAAATGTAATATATCTTATGCTCCAATTTTCTTCTAGTTCTGAACGTCTACATATGCCTCCGGGGGAAAATGCTTGCATATCCCCCTGACCTTTTAATAAATCACTGCTGATTTTCTCTGCACCTAGCTGCCTGTGGACTGAGGTTCTCTTTGGGGGCATACTAGAGACCCGCCTCGGTCGGGGGTGGAGGGGCCGTGACAACAGTGGGACTGTCCGTTTAAGGGGCCTGTCCGTCCGTTAGACCCGGAACTGGCGGTCAACAAGCTCAGGGCCTGACTCTCTCAAGACGTGTGCGCGCTGCCCCTCACCTTGATGCAGAGCTCTACAGCCTCATGGCGACGGCCGGCGTCATGTACTGTGTGACGTGTGCCCGAGTGGAGCCCCGCCTCCTGGGCTTACGGAGCTGGGAGCCCACTGTGGCCACAGGACCTCCTCCTTCCCCGTCATACAGATAGGCCTATGTGACCAGCGCAGACTCTGAAAGTACAGTTTACATACTCAGCCGCCGGCAGAACCGTTCAGGACCCGTAACAGGCAACCATCGGTCTCGGATGAGACCGTTTCTGGTGAGGCTGCTGGGCGTCACGGGGACCCCAAGCCGCGGCGTCCATGGGCGGTGGGAACGGACCATCTACTGGTGAGAAAAGGAGAACCAGGCAGGGAAGGTGGGGTTTGAGCTTGGCCTTGAGATGGAGAGTGTTGTCCTGTCTTCAAAGCTGAAGAGTGGGAGAGACCTCGTTACAGGTAAGCGTGGCCCGTGGGTGTGGCCGGCGTCTGGGTGCGGTGGGGAGGAGGGGGCCGCAGGAGGAGGCGGGTGCGGAGCCGGGAAGGCGGTCTGGCCTCGGGCTGAGCGCTCAGGGCCGGGGGCCCGCGGACCCTGTGATGGGACCCCGAGCGCCCAGCCACAGCGCCTCTGTCCGTCTCTGCGGCCCCTCACCCCAGGCCTTCCTCCAGAGCGCGACGCTGTCTGTACTGGAACCGCGTAATTATTTCTGTGAAACTGCAGTCAGAACTCTGTTTCTTAAACTTGCATTTCTAATATATTTCGGCGATTTGTTCTCGCCCCTTCTCTCTGGGCCCGGCGGTCGCCTGGCGTGGGCCGTGTCTCCTGCACCGGCTGTCCCTGCCAGCCCGGTGTCTGCTGCAGCAGTGTCACCGAAGCCACCCCACCCAGGCCACAGGGAGTCTCTGGCTGATAGACATGCCCGAAAGTTTCCCTCAGTCCTTGTTTCTCCGTGATTCCCCAGAGACGACTAGATGTGGTCCACGTATGCTTCCCAGAAGGGGCTGTACCCAAGTGCCAGTAAAAGGTGCCGGGAAGGTGCTTCCCGGACACGAGCAGGTGGCCACGCGGCCCTCGGGTGGCACCCGCATCTCACCTGCAGGAAGCCTCAGGTCCTCTTGCACCGCCCGCCACCCCAGCCTGTTCCCAGGAGGTGCGGGAGTGGCAACTGGCAGTCACAGCCTGGCAGGAATGTCGCAGTAAATCCAGCAAGTGACCCCAGGAAGGCCTGAGAGAAGCAGGTCTGGAATCGATTTGTAGCTTTTCCTGACTCCACTCTGCCTGACGGGCACTTTAACAGAAGATCTGCCCTGGGGGGCGGGTGGCCCTGCTCCCCGGGGGCTGTGGGCCTGCAGAGAAATCTGGGTGTCTCTGGGCTCCAGGCCCACCTAGGCTGAAATTAAGACCACCGTCCGCGTCTGTGATAAGACTTTCCCTCTCCACAGCTGCGCTCGGCGATCACGCAGGGCTGAGCCTGTTCTCCCTCTGAGGGACGCGGGCCTGCTATCCCACCCCTGACACCCAAGGGATTTATGAAAAGACACCTGCGAGGCAATGCCACTCCATCCAAATAGCGAGGCCATTTCTGCTTTCCTTTTGTTCAGGCTGATGCCCGTCCTCTTCTGTCCCGCCGTTGGCGTGCCCTTGAGCTGGCTTTTCTCGTGTGCGTCTTCTTTCGTTTAGCACAGGAAATTGAAGTGCTTCAGGCTTTTCGTTCTCACATAAAAGCTTGGCGGCTTTTTCTCTCAATATTGGAAAAGTCAAGGTGCCATGTGGGTCGCCCACACACGGGGTGGGGCTGGAAGGGGTCCGGGGCCTTGTCAGTTGCCTCCCCTCCCTCCCCTCCCCTCCCCCCTCTCCTGCCTCGGACTTGTTTGTCCATCTTCAAGGTCTTTAAAGTGAAAGTTGGTCAGTTGTGTCCGACTCTTTGCAAACCGCATGGACTATACGGTCCATGGAATTCTCCAGGCCAGAATACTGGAGTGGATAGCTGTTCCCTTCTCCAGGGGATCTTCCCAACCCAGAAACTGAACCCAGGTCTCCCGTATTGCAGGTGGATTCTTTGCCAGCTGAGCCAGCAGGGAAGCCCAAGAATCCTGGAGTGTGTGGCCTATCCCTTCTCCAGGGGATCTTCCCGACCCAGAAACTGAACCGCGATCTCCTGCATTGTAGGCAGACTCCTTACCAGCTGAGCTACCAGGGAAGCCCCAAGGTCTGTAAAGTCCCCTGTAAACTCCCATCCGTTACCCACTCTCCCTGGAGGCGTCTGATTCCAGAATTACTCACTGATGGGAACTAGGTTAGCAGTCTATTGTGTGGACCGACTGGCAGGAAAGCTCTTGGAACCACAGCTGCCTCAGGGGTCGGGGATGCTGCACGCAGACCTCAGCAGGCTGCCGTGTGGTGAAGACTGAGACCCAGTTTCCTTCTGATTTAACGGGAACAGGTCAAAGGGCCCCTGAACAGTACACAACACCCAGCTCAAAGTCGCTCTCAGAAGACTCTGAAAGGAGGACGAAGACGTGGGGTGCTGTGGGATGGGGTCTTCATCCTGACCCTGTCTCGATTTTGATTAGCTGTGGATGTGAGACCAAAGAGAGGCTTCCCCTGTGAGCGGAAGTTCTGAGGAGTGGCAGACGCCCTCTGTCTCGGCACGCTCAGCTCCCCAGACCCGAGCGCCAGGCTCTCCGTCTCTTGTCCTTCGGCCCTGCCTGCTGCGTTGCTGTGAACTGTGGCCTTGTGGGAAGCAGGGCACAGTGCTTTTATACCAGGCAAGTCCACCAACGACGGAAAGCTATCGAGCCACCGATCAGCCGACCAGTACCGCGTTCCCCGAAGTCTGTGTAGAGAGGTCTGACAACTTACCTGAAACCAGGGTGAGGCAGGAAGGGACTGCTGAAGGAACAGACGCTCACGGAAGGCAAGGGGAACTCTAACATGACAGTTGCGAGGAGACTTAGAAACAGTCCTCTCCAAACTCCTGTCCTGTGAACAAGTCCTCTCTGCATCTTGCCTTACGAGCGATCCTACAGTCTTTGCTGAAAGATTTTCAGTGCTCAAACCTGCGACCTAGCAGTGCTGTCGCTCTGCCTGCCCTGAGGGTCAGCAACCTTCTTTATCCTCGGCCAGAGTACATCAGAGAAACGCTGGGCTGGGTGAAGCACAAGCTGGAATCAAGATTGCCGGGAGAAATATCAATAACCTCAGATATGGAGATAACGCCACCCTTATGGCCGAAAGTGAAGAAGAACTAAAGAGCCTCCTGATAAAAGTGAAAGAGGAGAGTGAAAAAGTTGTCTTAAAGCTCAACATTCAGAAAATGAAGACCATGGCATCCGGTCCCATCACTTCATGGGAAATAGATGGGGAAACAGTGGAAACAGTGACAGACTTTATTTTGGGGGGCTCCAAAATCACTGCAGATGATGACTGCAGCCGTGAAATGAAAAGACGCTTGCTCCTTGGAAGAAAAGTTATGACCAACCTAGATAGCATATTAAAAAGTAGACATTATTTTGCCAACAAATATCCATCTAGTCAAGGCTATGGTTTTTCCAGTAGTCATGTATGGATGTGAGAGTTGGACTATAAAGAAAGCTGAGTGCCAAAGAATTGATGCTTTTGAACTGTGGTGTTGGAGAAGACTCTTGAGAGTCCCTTGGACAGCAAGGAGATCCAACCAGTCCATCTGAAAGAAAACCAGTCCTGGATATTTGCTGGAAGGACTGATGCTGAAGCTGAAACTCCAGTACTTTGGCCACCTGATGCAGAGAGCTAACTCATTGGAAAAGACCCCGATGCTGAGAAAGATGGGACCGGTCTAATGGGACTTGAGCTCTAAAAGGAGGAGGTGCACAACACAGCAGAAAGGGCTTCTTTTTCCACGGGAAGCAGCAGGGCTAAGTGGTTAGCAGACTCAGAACCCCCTCAGCGTGCTCTTGGCAATGAGACAACCGTGGGTGCACAGCCAGCGCTAGAAAACCAACTGGTGCCGGTTGCTAATTCTAGGAGGGTCTTTTAGGTAGCTCTTCCAAGAGAAGTCTGTGCCAGTCTTCATATATTTTTCATCAGCTGTGATTAGCATCATGCTCAGTCGCTCAGGCGTGTCTGACTCTTTGTGACCCCATGGACTGTAGCCCTCCAGGCTCCTCCGTCCATGAGATTTCCCAGGCAAGAATACTGGAGTGGGTTGCCATTTCCTTCTCCAGGGGATCTTCCTTCCCCAGGAGTGGAACCTGTGTCTCCAATGCCTCCTGCATTGCAGGAATATTCTTTCCTGCTGAGCCCCCTGGGTCATCAATGTAACTTTAAATCCTGGTCTCCGTGGGAGGAGAAGTGTGCTCACCTGCCCGGTCAGTTGTACAGAAGCCTGTGAGTGTGTGCTCTCCCGTGGACTGTCAGCCTGTTACAGACAACATCCTCCTCCTTCTCACCCACAGTGGGGGGGGGGGGCGGTGGAGCCATGAGCACCCTATCCCTCCGGGATTGGGTTTCTGTGCTATAGATCTGAAAATAGTTGACGCCCATGATCTGGGGACACCTCCAATCTCACCATCTAGTGATGTGATGCATTTGTGGTAGAGAAGCTTAGAACGGGCAGAACTGGCAGTTTCAAGCTGGGCGAGCGGGAGTTTGCCTTGAGCCTTCTCTTCTGAGCAGTGGGCACAGGGAGTCTCGGTTACTCAGCGTGTTCACCAGAATTTTCTTGAGAGTATCCAGGGCCCTAGACCCCAGCTATGTTCTGCTCAGGAAAGGTGACTTTTCTTTGTAAAACGGCACTTAGAAATCATTTTGCTGCTTTTAGCAAACTTTAAAGGAACTCAATCTATCAGGTTTCATATGCATTGTAGGGCTCCCTTACTCATGGAATTCCCCAGGCAAGGAAACTGGAGTGGGCTGCTGTCCTCTTCTCCAGGAGCTCTTCCTGACCCAGACAGCAAACCAGGGTCTCTTGCACTGTAGGCAAATTCTTCGCCGTCTGAGCCGCCAGGGACCCAATACATGTACGCCTGTGGCTCTTCACTGTGTCCATAGGGAGCGCTTCAGCATCAGCGTCAGCGTGAGTTTGTGACGTGCACGCTGGTCTGCGATGTGTCACGAGAAGCGATGGTAGGTTCTGAGCTTAATCTAGGCAGTGGACTCGCCCACAGAGCAGCAGCGGCTTTGGTCAGATGCCTCCTTAACACTGGGCATTCCTGAGTGCCTTTCGTGACGGTGGCTTCACCCGTCCCTTGACTGGGCCGCTCCGCTGGGGAGGGTCCGTGTGGGGTGGGGCGTGGGGTGGGAGCCCAGGATGACCGTGACGTCCACTCCGGGGAGGCAGCGAGGGGTCTGCTAGAGCAGGGTGGGGTTGCCAGGCGGGCGGGCCCCTCTCCAGCCCTTTCTGCCTCCTTCTTGCCTACGTGCTTGTCTGTTGGGGAGCAGGGGTGTCCTGTCCTCTGTCTGGGAAGCCCCAGACGCTGTCGGGCCCCAGTCCTCTGGTGCAGAGAGCAAGACTGAGAGAGGACGACTTGGAGGTTACATCTTTACATTTTGTTGGGAAATTAAAAAATGGTTTCTTCACAGGTTTGATGGCACATAGGGCTTTGTACCCAGGTTCGTGTGAGATACATTCAAGATAATCCTGGGAGGTCTTTAGGGAACATCACAGTCACGCGTCACTGGTTCAGAAGAAGATGCCAGTGTCCACTGTGCAGATGGAGCTGGGACTCTGGTCACTGGCAAACGTCCTGTCGCCCCCGGCCCTGCCTGCAGACAGGACACGCCGGTCACTGCCGCCTGCTTCTGGGTCCCCATATGGACTTAGGTCTGAGACACAGAAGCAGGTATGAGCAGGCTGGTGAGAGATGAGCTACAACCAGACACCCTGAAGCAAAAACAGGAGCTCCTAGCAGCGTGGAGGTGCTCAGGACCTCTCGGGGTCGTCGTTGAATTCTGTCGGGGGCTTTACCGGGGTCACCAGAGGCCGGAACAGCACGTCTGTCTCCGGGAGGCGCTCCCCCTTCGCATGCCCTGCGGCCGGGCTTCTGGTCCACAGCGTCGCCCGCCTGGGAGCCCGCTGCTAGCACGGCTGCTTCTGCCATGCTGCCTTTGTCTTGGTCCTGTCTCTGCATCCTCAGCAGAGTGCGTGTTTTGCTGCACTGAAACTCCAGCCGCTTCCTCAGTACACACCAGTGTGTCCAAGGGCCACAGAGGACTCCCCGGCCTCATCACAGCTTGTGGAGCCTGAAGGGTGACCGGCTGCTTTCCGAGGAAAGAGTTCCTACGGCACAGCCCCTCCCCTCCCACAGCCCTCAGAGCAAGACGCCACCATCTAGCATCCCCAGCCTGGACAGGAAAGCATCCTCTGATTGTCACTACTTTTCTTTAGGTGGGAGGGATGGTTAAGCTAGTTTCTGACCAAATGCAAAATAAATTAATTGATAAAAATACTTAAGAGTTTCTCTTTGACTTTTTGACAAAAGTGAAAGCAAAGACGCAAAAGCACGGAAATATTTGTTTAAAAGAGAACCCACAGGAAATGAGAGAAGCTAATATTCTTTGTAGGCTTGAAATATATGAGAAACGAGGCTGTTTTATTTAAGAGGGGACAGGCTGGATCAGTTTTGTGGGCAGTGCTACATAATAAAGAAGGCCAGGGGACCCACCCAGCATCATTTTCTATATTAAAGTGTGTGCATTTTGCCACAAGCAAGAGGAACTGATGGTAGTGAATAGGGAAACATGCTTTAAATGTGGCAGCACACACACACACATGCACACACCCACACCCACACATACATATACACACTCACACATATGCACACACACACGTACACACATACACTCACACACGCACACACACATGCACACACATACACACACACTCACACACACACTCACACACACACTCACACACACACACGTCCCCCTGGCAGCCCTGAAATGCCCTGATCTCCTCTGGGATGACGCTGGAGCCACTGCTTGGCCCCTTCCTCCCCAGTGACAGATGCTGACTGAGGTCCCTGGCGCAGAGCACAGGGAGGGGCTCCTGAGCCTGGTCTGCTTTGTCAACCTTCAGAAAAGAAAGCTTTATGTCCAAATGTAGACCCAACGCAAAATCCCCTCTTCCTGCACGTTGCGCATATACAAGACTTTGTGTTTTTCAAAGCACATAATTTATTATCCATATCTTATTTATACATTAAAATATTTTATTAAAAACTTAAAGTATAGTAAACCCAATGAACATCCTATAACTCAAAAGTTTATTTATTTACACATGAACTGATTAAAAGTTTCTTTGCCTCAGGCGGTACATGGCTATGTTTTAAAATTTCCATAAGACAGAATCAAGTACTTGCTGTGAACTTACCCAGGACTCACAAATAACAGTGAAGCAGCGGAAATCCTCCTAAATGCAGCATGTGCTCCCAAAGGAATTCTTTATGTATTTCTTCTTTGTTTTAAAACCAGGAGAGAAATTCAGAGTGATGTGTATTAAATAGAGCATTCACTTCTGAAAGTTTCTTAAAGTTTCTGCAAGGTTGGAGATGACGGTTTTGAAAAATGGCTAAAGGCCTAGTGACATTGCTAACTGTGGAATCTGAAGCACTAGTCCTAGGATTATGCCGTTTTGTTAGCAAATCAGAAATATCGTGATGTTTACAAAGCTGGAGTGCTAAACTTTACATGATGAAGGCCACAGAAAGTGGTTTGTAAATTTTATTTTCTTTCAATGTTTATTCAAATTTCAAAAAACTTCAACCCTTAAGGTTAAAAAAGTTCAGTAAATATTAAAGTTTCAATTTTAAAACCACTTAAAAATTTAGAAATTCTGAAAGAGCAATAGATACTGCTAGCTAACTAAAAATAGCTTCACACGGGGCTCTGAGCCTTCAGTTGGGCTGCTCAGTCGTGTCCACGTTGCCGACCGTGACTTATTTAACATAAGGTGCTCTTATTTACGCATGTTTTGAATTTTTATACTTCTTCCTTTTTAATCAGTAGTCTTCACACATGGTTTTAGTAGAATCTTCATCTCTCCAGGGTCTTATTCTTTTAAACAGTGAAGAAGGAGCTTTCCAAGATTCAGCATTGTCCTTGTGAAAGATAAAAAGGAAAGGTGGCATTTTGGGGCGAGGTTTTGATAAGAGCTTTAGAACTAACTGAAAGCTTCATAATTTCTAGGGAAAGGATAGGAATCTTCAATCTTATGACAGTTAATGGTGCTGTGCAGCGTCTCGGGAAGGCGGGCCGCGCCGGCAGGGGGCGGCGGTGGGCAGAGCCCAGGATCCCCCAGAGCCCGGGGCCCCCCAGAGCCCGGGGCCCCCTAGAGCCGGGCTCCCCGCCGGGAGACCGCGTGTGCCCGCCCTGCGGAGCCCCGATCATTGACAGAGAGGGTGTCGAGGTCTGAAGACGTTTCTGGCTGTGAATTGTTTTAAAATGGCTTTAACTAGTTGAAAGGACTTTGTCTTGCTGGTTCCATTTACATGAAGTGTCCTCACTGGGTGAAAGGGCTGGCATGGGAGTCCGGAGAGGGTTAGGGGGTGTGCGGGGTCCGGGGTTAGGGTGGGGTGGGATTGGGGTGGGACGGGGGTGGGATGGGGGTGGGCCAGGGTTCACTGGGGTGGGGGGGTGGGGGGTGACTGGGGGGATGGGGGTGTGGGGGTGGGATGGGCCCGGGTGCGGTGGGGTGGAGGGGGAGGTGTGGAGAGGAGTGTGTGTGGGGGCTGTGTGTGTGCTGCGTGTGCCGTGTGTGTGCTGTGTGTGTGGGGGCTGTGTGAAAGGGGTTTGGGGTGGGGTGTGTGTGTGTCGGTGTGTCTGTGTGGTGTGTGTGTATGGTGTATGTGTGCGGGGTGTGTGGTGTGTGTGTGTGCTGTGTGTGTGCTGTGTGTGTGCTGTGTGTGTGTGTGCTGTGTGGGGGGGATGTGTGTGTGTGCTGTGTGTGTGTGGTGTGTGTGTGGTGTCTGGTGTGTGTGGTGTGTGTGTGTGCTGTGTGTGTGCTGTTTGTGTGCGCTGTGTGTGTGAGGTGTGTGTGTGTGCTGTCTGTGTGTGCTCTGTTTGTGTGGTGTGTGTGTGTGGTGTGTGTGTGGTGTGTGTGTGGGGTGTGTGTGTGCTGTGTGTATGCTGTGTGGTGTGTGTGTGTGCTGTGTGTGTGTGTGTGTGTGCTGTGTGTGTGTGCTGTGTGTTTGAGGTGTGTGTGTTGTGTGTGTGGTATATGTGTGGGGTGTGTGTGTGCGCTCTGGTTGTGTGCTGTGTGTGTGTGGTGTGTGTGTGTGTGTGCTGTGTGTTTGAGGTGTGTGTGTTCTGTGTGTGGTATATGTGTGGGGTGTGTGTGTGTGCTCTGGTTGTGTGCTGTGTGTGTGGGGTGTGTGTGTGTGCGTGTGCTGTTTGTGTGGTGTGTGTGCTCTGTGTGTGTGTGTGTGTGTGCTGTGTGTGTGAGGTGTGTGTGCTGTGTGTGCTGTGTGCATGTGCTGTGTGTGTGTGCTGCGTGTGTGTGCTGTGTGTGTGAGGTGTGTGTGCTGTGTGTGCTGTGTGCATGTGCTGTGTGCGTGTGCTGTTTGTGTGCTGTGGTTGTGTGCTGTTTGTGTGTGCTGTGGTTGTGTGCTGTGTGCGTGTGCTGTGTGTGTGGGGTGTGTGTGTGTGTGCTGTGTGTGCTGTGGTTGTGTGCTGTGTGTGTGTGCTGTGTGTGTGAGATGTGTGTATCGGGGGTTAGGGGGGCCGGGGTTCCCCGGGGAGGAGCTGCCGGTTGCCTGGATGCGGACGGGAGCCGTTTTGTGGGGGAGGAAACATCCTCTAATTGTGGAGGTGGATTTACGAGTCTAAAATAGGGCAAGTCGTTTAATTCTACGCTTTAAGTGAATGGATTACATGGTGTAAGAATTGTGTCTTTACAAAACTGTTGCTTGAAACTCGTGGCATTGAAAAATCATCGCGTGGAGCGCGTCTCTGGCGAGCGTTTATCAGGTATACGCCCCTCGGCGACTGGACTCTCCGCGGGGCCCGCCGTCCGCGCGGGCGCCTCATCCACTCGCGCTCTGCGGTCTCCGCGCTGCGCTCGCCAGGCTGCCGGGCTGCCGGGGCTGCCGGGCTGCCGGGGCTGCCGGGCTGCCGGGGCTGCCGGGCTGCCGGGGCTGCCGGGCTGCCGGGGCTGCCGGGCTGCCGGGCTGCCGGGCTGCCGGGCTGGAAGCCGAGGGGGCTTTGCGATCCTCCGAGACTTCTGTGCAGCGCTCGCACATCCCAGGGAGGGTGCAGGAACGGTTTTATTGTCCAGCGTTTGCTGAGCCCACTTTGGAAGCAGATGTTTGAATCTTTTGTTCAATTACTAGGGTTTGGACGTCTGAATAAAACATTACTTATATTTTAAAGTTTTAATAAAATTAGTTTTTTATTAAAATAGTTAATTAAAATCATAAGAATTTCCAAAATTGGAATTTTATGTGTAATAAATGATATAGCAGGCACTCAGATTCATATATATTTCATGAATATATGTCTAACTACACTGCCTGACTTTTTAACTCAGCGTTTTTTTAAACTCAGAAAACTGGTGATATGTATTTTTCAGACATAGGAAAATTTTTGGAGAAATGTGTTTCGAATCACAGAAAGAAAAATTCCAAACTGATTAACCTTATATTCTTTCTTTATGAAGAAAAATCTTTCATTTCACTGGATCCTTACACGGTCAGCGACTGGGAACATACAGCTTATTTGTTTCCTCTTCCTCTTCAGGACAAGCCCTTTAAAGACATCAAAACACAGCGTCGCCCGTCTGGTTCTCCGGAACGGGGCTCCGTCTGCAGGGGTGTCCGGCGCTCGGCGTCCTGGAGCAGCAACGTTTGCCTTGACGGCTTTCGCGCTGCCCGTCCCTCACGGCGGCCCCCAGCAGCAGGCACGCAGACAGGCTTGGCGCCCCCGCCGCAGCGGCAGGGCCGGGCCTGCAGGAGCGGCCCCTCCCGCCGTGGCGCCGCGCGGCCCGAGTCTCTGCTGTCCGAGCCTTCGGCTGCAGCGGCCGCACCTTCCCGTCTCTCCTGAGGCTATTTCTTTGTGTTGGCCGTGTCCGCTCTCGAGCATGCAGAGCATCTCCCATGTACGAGGAGAATCTTGGCGTCTTAGAGCTGGCAGAGGGCTCAGGGGTCGCCTGGCCCACCCTCAACCCTGTAATACAAGTGCTCTCGTCAGACCCCGAGTGGAGGATATGGTCTTCGTTTTTCCAGGAACAAGCAGCCGCTACCTGCTTTCGGCTGCTGTACAGCTCACATGCCAAGGCTTGCCCTGCCTCACACAGGGGCCTCCCTACCTGTCCCAGGCTGCCTGTCACCCCCAGGCCGCCCGACCCCCGACTGAAGCCAGGGCAGCTGACTGCCTCAGACCCCGGCTGTGTCACTCCGACCTGAGGGAAGGCCACCAGGGAAGACCCTTGCTCCCCGCGCAGGTACAAACCTGGGCTGCCCTGAGTGGTGGGCTCCACTTACTCATATAATTTGTGTTCTAGTATAAATACGACACTAACCCTCCTGCTCACTTCAGAATTATGAGATGCATCCGTGTACTTTTATCGGGAACAATTGCCTTAAAAGGTTTCTTCTTCACAATCAAAAGGCACCTCCTGGCAGTGACGGGCTTCGTGCCTGCTCTGTGGTTTCACAGAGAACTTGTTGGTCGGTGTCTGTCCTCCGGGCTAGTGTAGCTTACGCAGCAAGGAGGCTTGGAATCATGCTGTAATGATGCAGAGATGGTGAAATGAGACGTTCAAGCTGTGCACAATTTAGACACTTACGTGAGGACCATCTTAGTACGGTTCAGCCTCACGTGGGTGCACACGCGCGCGGTGCCTGGATGCTGAGGCGGGTGAAGCCAGCGGTGCGCCTGAGGTTGGAAGTGCCGGAGGACACGCCGAGGATGGAGGTGTTGGTTTGAGCAGTGACTCTGGGGCTGACCTGCCGAGGGTCCCTGAGCCCCTGCAGGCCCCGGCTGCCGCGCCTCTGGGGTCAGGGAACCTGCGCTCGGCACGTGAAGGACAGGCACCCTGACGCGCGAAGGTTGGGCGAGGGGCGTGCTGGAGAAGCAGAGGTGGTCTAATTATGCAAACATTTTACGTAAATATTTGTAGTCACTTTTGAAGTTAACACCAAGATAAACTCATGAGCTACAGAAGTAAGATTTCTCGCAGGTTATTCACACAGTGTGTCTATGCTGCAGATCGTAAAACAGCGATAGCGTCTAACCACATCTAGTCAAGCACGATGTCACTTGCAGAGCTGAGCTAGGTGGTGGGGTGTCCGTCTGCTGCATTTATTTACCAATTCTGCACCCCACAATTTGCTGCAATCTAACCTAATTTCAGGAATTATGTGACATGCATAATTTTCTCTGAGGAAAGACAACTAGTTTGCTTTTAGAGTTGCCAGAAGTCCGCTTTGAACTAGGCCGCCTGGCGTCTGAGCTTTCACCTTGTGAACAAACTGGGCCCGCCAGCTCTCAGCTCCCTGACAGGTTCTGGGTGAGGCGCCTCCGAGGGTCCAGGCCCAGGGCATCTCCGGCCCTGGGGACGTGGGGACGCTGCCCTGCCGCGTCCCCGCCAGGAAATGGGCATGTTTCTTGGAGGATAAACATGTTTTCAGCCTCAGGCTGTGATTCAGTGGGAAAGTTTTCTTTTTTCTGCTCTATAGAAACGCTGCTTTTAGGGTAAAGAAAGGCTGATAGCTTTATTTAAAAAAAAAAAAAAAGGCTGGTGGCCAAACAACAAATCTTTCTCTTTTTTTTTTTTGCCAGCATTTAAAGTGTTTTTCTTTAATTTAAAAAATATTAATGTTCTTTTCAGTATTTTCTTGTAAAAATAAAATGTCTGGCAGTGCTTAGTTAAACATACACACACTCATTTACACAGCAGTTCTGCTCCTGGGCTTATACACTGAAGAAATCACACCTCACTTTGCAGGGCAGGAGTCCAGGAGGCCCGGGTGTGCATCGAGGGGCCTGCAGGGTGGACTGTGCGAGAGGCTCAGTGCTGGTCACACTCGAGGAAGGGCGTGAGCCACAGCACCTTGACGTGCTTCTGCACGCTCACTCGCTCAGCCGTGTCCAGCTCGATGCGACCCCCTGGCCTGTAGCCCCCCAGGCTCTGCTGCCCATGGGATGCTCCAGGCAAGAATACTGGGGTGGGTTGTCATGCCCTGCTCCAGGGGATCTTCCTGAACCAGGGACTGAACCCACGTCTCTTATGTCTTCTGAACTGGCAGGCGGGTTCTTTATCCCCAGCGCCACCTGGGAATGCTGGTTCATGTGGTGGTTCTCGTATTCACTGAAGACCGTCCATACTGTTTTCATAGCGACCGCACCATTTCGCATTCCTGTCACTGCACAAGGATTTGAATTTCTCCGTGTCCTCACCAATGCCTGTTGGCTTTTATGTTTGATAATGGCCACCTTGACAGGTGTGAGATGGTGTCTCCTTGAGGTTTGATTTGAATTTCCTTGCTGTTTGGTTACACGGAACAGTTTTGTATACCTGTTGGAGATTTTTATGCTTTCTTTGAAGAAATGTCTATTCAGGTTGTTAGCCCATTTCAAAATCAGTCATTCGTTTTTATTGCTATTGACTTTTCCTTCTGTATTTGGGAGGTCAGCCCTTGTGGGACATGCAGCCCCCTCCACTCTGGAGGTTTTCCTTCTGTATTTGGGAGGTCAGCCCTTGTGGGACATGCAGCCCCCTCCACTCTGGAGGCCGCCTTTCCATTTTGCTGTCCCTTCGTGCAGAAGCTCCTAGGCTGACGTTGTCCCTTTTGTGAATCTTTGCTTCTGTTGCTTCTGCTTTTCTGTCAAATCATCGCCAAGGCCAATGTCATGGCGCGTCCCTCTGTTTTCTTCTGGAAGTTTCACAGTTTTAGGCCTTAAGGGTAAGTCTTTAATCTATTCTGTGTTGATGTGTGTGTGTGGTACAATAAGACTACCATTTTATTCTTCTGCGTGTGGTTATCCGGTTTTCCTAGTGCTAGGGACAATCTCTTTCCCCTTGAGTATTGTTGAAGGTCAGTCGGCCTTCTGTGTGTCGACTTACTTCTGACCTCTCTCTGTCCCATCGATCTATGCATCTGCCTCCTGCCAGCGCCACGCTGCTGTGATCCCCAGGCCTCTGTAACCCATTTTGAAGTCAGGAAGTGTGATGCCCCCGGCACTGTTCTCTCTTAGGATGGACTGGGCAACCACGATCCTTTCTGATCCCACATGGATTGTGCAGTCTAGTTCTACAGAAAAGGTCCGGGGGTCTTGACAGTGATTGAACTGACCCTGTGGGTCTCTGGGGGGTGTGGACATGTTGGCAATACTGACTCTTCCAACCCAAGGACACAGGGTGTGTGTCCATTCGCTTGTGTCCTCTTTAATGTTTTCATCAACGTTTAATAGTTTTCAATATCCAAGCCTTTTACCTCCTTCGTTAACTACACTCCTGAGTATTTTATTCTTTTTGGTGCTATCATAAATGGGATCGTTTTCCTAATTTGTTTTTCAGAAAGTTTGTGTTTGGTGTTTAGAAATGGAACTGACTTTTGAATGTTGATTTTGAATCCTGCGACCTTACCGAATTTGCGTATTGTTTCTAACAGATATTTTCAGTGGGATCTTAAGGTCTTCTGTATATGAGGAATGCTATTTATGAAGAGGCACATTCTTTCTTTCCGATCTGAATGCCTCCTGCATCTTTTTCTCACCTCACGGCTCTGGCTAGAACCCCCAGTGTTCTGCTGACGAGAAGCGCTGGGATTGGCGCCCTTGTCTTAGTCCTGGCCTCAGGGGAGAAGCTTGGTTTCCTGAGTACGACGTTGGCTGTGAGCGTTCCTTTACGGTTTCCATGATGTTGTGCTGAGTCTCTTCTACTCCTTTTCGAGAGCTTTTGTTCATGAAAGTGTGTTGGATTTCAGCAGACCTTCTTTCTTTTACTGAGAAGACTGCGCTTTTACCCCCATTCTGCTGCTGTCGTGTCGGGTCACTTGCTTTTTGTGTGTTGAGCCGTCTTTGCATCCCAGGGGTCGCTTCCACGTGGTCATGGTGCTTGATCCTTCGAATGTGCTGTTGGATTCTCATTTTGCTGGTATTCTGCTGAGGACTTTTGCATGTATTTACAAGGAATATTGGCCTGTAATTTTCTTTACTTGGGATGTTTCTGTCTGACTTTAATATCAGGGCCCATAAAATGAGTTTGGAAGTATTCATTCCTTTTCAGTTTGAGGGGGGAGTTTGAGAAGAATTGGCATTAATTCTTTAAATGTTTGGTAGAATTCACCAGAAGCCATCTGGTCCTGGGTTTTTCATGGTTGGGAGGTTTTTGTTTATTGATTCAATCTCCTTACTAGTTAAAGACCTGTTTAGACTTTGTATTTCTTCACGATTCTTGAAAGGGCGTATGTTTCTAGAAATTTAGCCATTTCTTCTAGTTTTTCGGGGCGTAATTGTTTGTAAGAGTCTCTCACGGCCCTTTGTAGTTCTGTGGCATCGGTTTCTTTTTACAGATCTGGTTTTATTTCTTTGAGTTTTCTCTCTCTTTTTTCCGGTTAGTCTAGCTAAGAGTTTGTCAACTTTGTCTTTTCAGAAAGCCAGCGCAGTTTCATTGAGTTTTCCTGCTGCTTTCCTGTTTTTTATCTAATTTATTTCTGCTGCACACTTGGCTATCTTTTCCCTTCTACTCACTTTGTCCGTCTTGCCTGGCTCCTTGACGTGTAAAGTTCGCACAGTTGTTCAGAAGGCGAGGGGGCAGGAGTAAGCTCCCCTACAGTTTGCTTGCCTTCTGTTCTGAGGTGGTGCTGAGCACTGGAAAAACTTGATTCACTTACTGGGCTTCCTTCGAGGAGAGACAAGAAGAGGGAGGTTAGGGTTAGTTGCTGAATTTGATGCTTTATTCCAGAACCGTTTGTTTTTTTATCGGTTGCCAGATTTTAAGATGTATAGGATTAAATTATTCTGTAGATGGTTTTTTACATTGCGGTAATAACACAGAACATGAGACCTGCCCTGATAACAAAACCGTAAGCACACAGTGATGCCCGCTCTAAGCTCATAAGCAGACAGCCAACCTCTGGAGACTTCGCCTGTGTGCCTGAAACTTAGTACCTGTTGAATCACAGTTCACTGTCTCCCGTCCTCCAGCCCCTGGAAACCCCCACTTCACTCTCTGCTTCTGTCGTCTTGATTAGCTTAGCTTCCTCCTTTATGTGGAGTCATGCGTGTTTTTTCTTCTGTAACTGGCTTATTTCACGGAGCATAAAATCCCTAAAATTCATGCAGTTGCAAGTGGCAAGATTTCCTTCTTATTGGCTTAATAACATTCCAGGTTTATGCGTCTACCATGTTTTCTTTATCCATTCATTTACTGATGGACACTTAGGCTGAAGGGAATTTTTGTGTGGGTGTAGCGTTGGGAGATCTTGCAATGTCATTTCCATTCACTAACTTGGCACCAGACGCAAGCCACCACCAGCGCCAAGGGTGGAGCTGGAGTAGCCGCCGCTGGTGGACGGAGAGGTTCGGAGCCGCGTCCACACGGGCAGCACTGTGGGATCCCGGCCTCCAGCGGACGACAGGCCTGCTTCTTGTTTAGGCTTGGGACCTGCTATTTGACTCATTGCTTGAGCAAGTGTCAACCCCCGACTCCTGCAACCCCTCGTGCACTGCAGTCGTAGTCCTGCTGGCTGCCGCGGGCCCCTGCTTCCTCTGGTGCTTTATTTCGTGCTTTGCAGGTCGGCTGCGGCACTCTGCGGTCTGCCTGACATTTTCATCTGGTCGGAGAGGAGGAGAGGGACTTTAGACTGTGCTACACCTGCCGTCTTGACCCCAAGAGTCAGCCTCACAGACGTAAACTGCCTGGCGTCCTGAGACAGAATTGGGTCTGGGAAATAATAGACATTAACTGGTATATTATACTCGTCAAATAGTCATGCACAAAATGAAGCTTAGAGAGTAAAGGACACACGCAGATGAGCATACATGACAGGAAGAGGAAGCGCCAAACCTCAAGTCAGGCCCTGAAGCCCGGAACAGAACCAGAATACTGAGGAGAGAAAACAAGTCGAAAGAAATCGCTTTTCAGGCAAAAGGGAGACATTCTCTGCAGCCCAAGTGGGGTGGATTTGCACCATCCGAGCGCGGAGCACGCCAGGGAAAGGGAGGAGCCCTCATGAAACCACCTAAGGTTTTGCAAAAAGCCAGATGTTCTTTATGGAAATATTTACCTGCTGTAGCTGGGCCTTTTGGATACTCATCTGCTCTTTCTTGGAAGAAATGGTACCTAAATGTGGTGAATAAATATCACACCACACCCTTCCTAGAAAAAGCACTTCTGTGATTTACGGATGAGGCTTTAAAAGGATGTTCATAAGCATCTCACAAATTTTAGAAGGACACATGCATCTTATTATGGTTTTTAAGCTTTTCAGACTTTAATTTGACCATTGCTTGAGAGCTGGGAATGTTCATAAGAAAATTAGTGACTAAAAATCTCAGCACTACAGAATAATGTTATGAAGGAGTCAGAGCAGACAGTTAACATGTATTGAACACTGCGCATTAAAGTCGTGAGAGCAAGTTTGTTTACAACTTTGTTTAACAGGATGTACACGGCATGGGGCTTCCCCAGGGGCTCAGCAGTAAAGAATTCGCCTGCAGTGCAGGAACTTCAGGAGACACAGGTTCATTCCCTGGGCTGGGAAATCATCTGGAGGAGGAAATGGCAACCCACTCCAGTCCTCTTGCCTGGAGAATCCCATGGACAGAGGAGCTTGGTGGGCTACAGGCCATGGAGTTGCAGAGAGTCAGACACGACTGAGCAACTAACACTTTCGCTTAGTAACATCTATTGCACCTTTTAAGGTTGCCCAGTTTCTGCACTTTATTACCCTAAACATCTGGGAAGAGAATTCGAATAAGGGGCAACATTTCTCCCCATGCTTCTTTATGGTCAGGGGCAAAACAGGTTTGCAGTGAATGGTGTCCCAGTCCCGTGCTATTCTCATTAGTGAGTCAACAAAAGTTTATAAGAAAAGGTGTCAGGAAAACACTACGATTTTGATCCAACAAATTTCCAAGCAAACACAAGAGACAAATAGTTGCTACTTGTTGCCCAAAGTCCTGCAGGATTCGTTTGTGCCGAAAGCCCGCAGCCCAGCGACCTTCCAGGCCTCCGCCCTTGTCGGCGTCTTTTCTCACCGCTGGCCGCTGCTGAGCTCTCTGGAAAATGTGATTCTTGGTGGTGAGTCCTCAGGATGAGGTGAGTGTGAACTGCTCAGTGCTGACTGGCTTCCCAAGGTCTTGTGGGCACACGCTGGGGAACGTACACGCCAGCACTCATCTCCTGTGACCATTTTTTAAAATATGTGTTCATGAGATCTGCAGACTGGGTCCAGCATAAACTGGTAACGACCCGCTTCGGTCGCCAAGAAGCACGTGGACACCTCTGTGGTCTTAAGTTTAGAGAGAGGACAGGCCTGACCCCTGGGCATTCTCCGCACCATCTGAAGACACCAAGCGGCACTGCACCATCCCCCGTACGCAGCCTGCAGCGTCCCCGGTCAAGTCACACTGTCGACTTCACGATGCTCCGCATCCGCCTCAGTTCCTAAGGCCAAGGCTGTGTCCACTGGGGGCCCCGTGAAGACTCTGGGCTACTCCACCCAGGAATGCTTTTGCTTGCACACATCTCATTGTTATTTTGAAAAACAGTCGTCATGTGATTTTGACCACCACATTAGCAGAATATCTTGGGATTGTTAATGAACATTAAATGTAAAACCACCTTGGAGGCTCCCGTGGATTTTGAGTCGGAAGGGTGTGAAGGTCAACACAGCTCATGGTGGGATGCTGGATACGACCTGCCACCTGCCTTTTGTTCTACGATGATCTTGAATCAGGAGAGGAGGACCTTTGGGCTAGGTCAAGGTTCAGGCTCCTTGGTAGAGAAGAGGCTGTGGTGTCAGAGGAGAAGATGCATTTTAAAAATGCTCAGAACATTTGGTTAGGAGGAACTTCAAAATGCCCATCGATGTGACTTGGAAATGGAATCAAACAGTAGGTTGCATGGAAATCTTTCCCTCTGCCAAGCCTGCAGCAGCTTGGACCAAACCTAACACTGAAATGGAGGGAAGATGCTTTCAGTTTGTGGCTCTTCTGTTCTCCACGCTGCTCAGCAACTTTGTCAAAGTGGCTGCTTCTTAGCCCATGAGCCAGGATAGTGAAACTGTTCTCGGGTAACCCATGCCAAGAGTTCCAAGCAAAGCATATTAGCCATATTTTTTAAAAGATTGTTGTGAAGTGCTTCCAAGTGGGGAAGATTTGAAGTCTTATAATCAAACCCAGGTGTGCTCTTATACAACCATTTTTTTTTTATTACCGTGAAGGGAAATAAGAATCACTGAAATTCACAGCTGACCATAAACCTCTAATTTTAGCCTTTATGTAATTATCTTGCTTTCCAATATTTTGCAAGAAGTATTGAATATCAGTGAAGCAGACTTTGATGGAGCTGACCTTTTCCCTTTGACCCTGCACACCTTCTGTCTATAACCAGTGAGATTTCAGGGTCTGCGGGAGGTGGCTCTGCATGGCTGGGAGGAGGCTCTAGACACTAAACTGTCTTTCTGCTGGCTGGTCCATCCCAGAGCTCATCTTGCACCTTCTATCTCTCTTTGTTGAGGCAGGTCCGAGGCTCAGATGCCCCAAGGTCCAGACAAAGTCTGTCTTCACCTTGGTTTGGGTCTCAGCCTTTAGAAGACCAGACGGGAGATATCCATCTAGAGCCGTGTCTGAGCATCTGTCGGCCAGCGATAAGGATGGTCACCACGCCCGGGAGGCTTGACAAGGCCTGTTTCACCTACGAGGCATTTGTGTTTATTGCTGGGTCTCCCCAGTGGCTCAGCAGTGAGGACTCTGCCTGCCACGCAGGGGATGCGTGGTCAGTCCCTGGGTCAGGAAGATCCTCTGGAGGAGGGCGTGGCGACCCACGACAGCATTCTTGCCTGGGGAATCTCATGGGCAGAGGAGGCTGGAGGCTGCAGCCTATGGGGCTGCGGAGTCGGCCACGTCTGAAGTGACTCACACATGCTTCTTGTCCATGTCTGAATGCTTACTTTCAGGTAGAATGCCCTTCAGAGACGTGGCTTGGAGCACGGTAATAGTCTTACTCTTCTGCGCTTTGTAGGTTGGTACTGCAGGACTCAGTGGGGCAGAAGCGCATGTTCATGACTGCAAACTGCTTTAATGATTGATGGTCGCTGCGTGCAGGCCAGCTTGGCCCCTCGCAGGTCCAGCTTCTATGAACACGAAGTATCATTTATGCCTCTGTCTCTCTCACATGGTTCTGAACCCGGGGATGTGTTGACTTCTTGATGAAGGCTTACAGAGCAAATGTGTCTCATGGCCCAACCCCAACTCCATGGGCTGAGATCCTAGGGGTTTCCTGACCTGTGACTTCAGTTTTGTTCCCCTTATATTACAGGATTTGTGTCCACAAAACTAACTGCACTTGCCTGAGCTCACTTGGCATCTGTCCCTTGAACCTATGGTCTACGCCGGAAACCAAGTGCCTTGTATTAATAGTTCATGGAGCAACTTTAGGCTCTTCAGGAGCTGTATCTACTCAATGGTGATGTGAGCGATGATTTCTGGTGAAGTGAAAAGGGCTAAAGACTGGAAAGGGAAGTAATGCTCCCAAGGTCACGAAAGGGAGCCTGGAAAAGGAGCTGGAAAGGGGGCCTGGAGAGAGGTGTCTGTGACCCCGGTCTCTGGCCGCGTGAGTCCACGGAGAGTTCAGGGCCCTGAACTGGAGGCGCTGGAGGAGCTGGAGGTGCTCAGAGCCTGAGGATTAAAGGAACAGGCTTGGGGGTTATTTAGGCATAACAACTTAAGCTCTTTCATTTCACTTTCAATTCAGTTCAGTTCAGTTCAGTCACGTCCGACTCTTTGCCATCCCATGGACTGCAGCACACCAGGCCTCCCTGTCCATCACCAACTCCCGGAGTTCACTCAGACTCACGTCCATCGAGTCAGTGATGCCATCCAGCCATCTCATCCTCTGTCGTCCCCTTCTCCTCCTGCCTTCAGTCTTTCTCAGCATCAGGGTCTTTTCTAATGAGTCAGCTCTTCCCATCAGGGGGCCAAAGTATTGGAGTTTCAGCTTCAGCATCAGCCCTTCCAATGAACATTCAGGACTGATTTCCTTTAGGGTGGACTGGTTGGATCTCCTTGGAGTCCAGGAGATTTCTTAACTTGGTTATAACTATTATGGTTTTGAAGAAGACCAAAAAATAGCACTCCCTGCCCCCCGGCTTCTGTGTTCGGAACAGAGTGCGAGATAAGGCCCAGGAGACACTGGGGTGGAAATCCAAGTCCTAGGTGTGCAGCTGATGGGGCGGCCGGGCCATAGGCATCAGCTTGGCCCTCACGGCCTAGAGGGGAGCACCTTCTCTGTGTGGGTGGCTGGACGGCGGCCACGGGCCCAGGAGGCCCAGGGGAACCTGGCGACTGGGGGATGGTGGAGCCAGCTCTTTCTCTGCTGCTCAGCTGTCCCTGGACTCCCTGATCTGAGCACCAGCGCGCAGGAGTGAAGGAGGCAGAATGGGGCGGGGCGGCAGCACGTGGACGCCCGCCCTGCACTGCCAGGGGCTTAGGAAACCCACGTGCCCAGCCCACCCTCCACAAGTGACACGTCTGCAGGTGAGACCTGGGCACGAGAGCCCGGCGTCCAGCCAGGGCTGCCGTGGACTCTCGCAGGGGATGTGGGGCTGGGGGCAGCCCCCCCGGCGCCTCCCAGAGAGACCAGCGGGTCGGGGGCTCCGTCTCTGTCGTGGACGCCGCTGTCTTCCACTGAGCTCTTGAGGTCTTCTCCTTAACTGTATCAGTGTGGTTTCATTCTGAGATGGCTGTAGGTTTACATGCAGTTGTAAGAAATGATGCAGAAAGAGCCACGCACTCTTACTCCAGTGCCCCCTGGGGTGGAGGGGGGACGTCTGCAAATGGGCTCGGGTGCCACCCCCAGACTCTCCCTGGCACTGCCCAGTTCTGGGCCGGCACCTAGACACATCATGAGTGCAGGGTCCCGAGACACAGTCAGGGCCCAGAGTCGGGGTGGGGGGATCGGCCCTGGGACCTCTGTGGGTCTCAGACATGCGGCAGACGCCCAGGCACCTGACCTGACCTCCGTGGCCGCAGGCCTGCACTCCATGTCTGTAACTACTGCTGAGGAGTGTTCCCTGCTGTGTATGTACCACCGCTGGCTAATAATACACCCATTAAAGGACATTTGGCTGGTTTCCAATGAAAGAAACATCTATTAGATGTTTCAGACCGAGACCCCAGGGGGACCCCAAGACCCTGCATGATGGCCTCAATGTGCCCCCGTCAGGACCCCTCCTTCTCGCCCACGTCTGCCACGTGGCGTTGCCCTGCTCCTGCCGGCATCGCTGGCCACTGTAAAGGAAGAATCTTTCTCTAAAATCAGAGGCGAAACTCTCCCCGACCTCAGGATGATCGCTCATTTTCTCTTTGCTCCGTTTTCCCTTCTATATATGGAGTGAGTGTTTCTGCTTCGTGTGCTGAAAAGGTTAATGGTATCACTTCTGTTTACAAGGCTGAGGAGACAAGTGTGATAAAGATAACGCAGACGCCCAGGTGTGGACAGGGGCTCCAGGGCTCGAGACCAGCTCCCCCACCCGCAGCCCGCACCCTTCCTAGGATCGCTGAGCTCCCAGAACCCCGCCTTTCCAGGCCTCAGTGCTCAGAGTTCGTGCAGTGCAGACCGCTTAGTTCAAGTTGGCAGGTGCCCCAGGTTGCTCATTGTCAGCTACTTAAGGAGGAATGAGCTGAGCCTGCAGAGGACCGGACTTGAAACTTAATTAAGAAGTGAGCTAGAGACGTGACTTGATAAAGCTCGGGCAGAGCCACACGCATGTTCTCTCCAGGCTTAAAGTTAGCCTTTTCTGTAGAGTCTGCGCTTCATTTGTCTTATTTGGATTCATCCAAGTACCCGGAAGCAATGCTGGTGCATTTAGGACCATCATGCTAGAAGAAATGCTAGAAATTAAAACTCAGTGGAATTCCAACCAGGCTCCAGTCTGGATGGGGACAGACTCCTCAGGCTGCAGGGCCACCGTCTGGGCATCTGGGTCCATGAGCCAGAGCTCGGAGGGGACGCGGAGCCCTTCTCCTGGTCCCCAGCCTGAAGCCGAGCACCTCCGCCCCAGGCGTGGGTTCTGAGGTGCCTGGTTTCTAGATCTCCCCAGCAATGGTTATCACCAGCTGGGCACAGGGAACCCATTCCAGGAGCGTGGAAAGAGCCCCGTGCACATCTGTGTCTCCTCTGGGAGCACGCAGCGTCAGGAAGCAACACAGAGATGCAGAAGTGAGACCTGGAGGGGAGGGAGGCTGGACGTGCGCGTCCCAGCGGGGACTGCGTGGCCCCAGCGGGTCCCTGAGGCCGAGCCTGTGTGAGTCCAGCCGTGGTCGGTGGACACTCAGTGGACACACTCTCTCAGGCCACCAAATCCTGCAGTCTGATGGGGACCAAGCTTCCTGGCACAGATCAGTGAGGACAGTCCAACCCTGGGCCCCCGGGAAGCCGAGCAGAGGGAAGCGATGTGAACGTGTGAGAGCTGGTTCCCACACGTGGGTGCCTTCAGGCACGGCTACATCACAGAGCAGATGCCTGCGAAGTCTGGGCGCTGTGACCGCCCGGCCTGAGCGAATTCCGTCTTTAATTCTGTAGCCCAGACATCTTCTGAGGCTTGTAGGAGTCTGGAAACAATGACTTGTCCTGTGAATGAAGCTTGTTCCCAGGAAACCACTCCCGCCAATGGATGAGCGCTAGTTCTCACTACGTTCATATGAAAATTCAGTACTTACTTCATTCAGTAAGCATTGATCATCTGTCACAGCGCAGAGGTAAGAGTGAGAAACTGATATTCCCAGCGGCGCTATCTGGGCACAGTGCAAGGAAGCTAAAAATGGTGAGCCAAGACCAGAGCAGAAACGGCCTTTTAAAAAATTTGCTTTCAAATTTTAAAACATGAAAATTGTAAAACCTTCTACTAAACAATTCAGGTAGAAATGCCAGTATAAAGAGGAACTGATTTTAAACAGATTGATGATGGTGGACGTCCTGCAGATCCATGTCTGTGCCTGCATTCACATCAGTAATGAGGAAAGACCCGGCCCTTTGGTGTCAGTCATTCAGTCGTGTCCGACGCTTTGCGACCCCATGGGCTATAGCTCACCAGGCTCCTCCATCCATGGACTTCTCCAGGCAAGAATACTGGAGTGGGTGGCCATTTCCTTCTCCAAGGTCCTTTAGAACCACCTAAAAAAAATTCTACATTGTTGGCCTGAACTGGTCACGGGAACCTGCCTGTGGGTGGGGACCCGCCACTCAGAGATGCTGGACTTGGGGAGTCAAGCAGGCAACCCCGCCTGCTCACACACCCCGTTTTTGTGCAGCAGGTGATGTAACTTCTCACAAAGGTTGTGTGGTATTTAAGAATATGGGCTCCAGAACCACACTGTCTGAGCTACTCGAGCTTTGCTACTTTCTAGCTGTGTGCCTGGGTCAGTTACCGAGCGTCTCTGAGTTAGAGTTATCTATCTCATTTATATCAATAAAATGAGGATGCTAAGAAAACTTACCAGGAACGGTTGTTGTGAGGATTGTGCTGACGAACATAGCCAGACTCTTGTGATTTCAGCATCTGCAAGTGTTAACCCTTAAGGTGCTTTTCTGGATGGACACCTACTGGCTGGTAGATGCAAGACCTGGTAGAGTTTGAAAATTTATTGTTGTTCGAAGGTGGGCTGTTCTTTTTTTGCATGTTGCTGGAAAACCTTCCCAACCCATGTCCCTCCGTCCCATCCTTCCTTCCGCTCTCTGTGCCACACAGGCGAGTGAGGCCTGAGGCCAAGTGACAGACAACACACCTGTTCTGATGTTTCTCAGAATCAGAGGCAGTGACACCAGACAGATTTGAAGGTCTTTAGTTTTCGTGGGATTTCAGAGAAATTGATCTCCATGGTTCCCATTATTTTTAAATGAATTAGCTCAAAGTTCACTGGTGCTCAAGATGATGTTTTAATCGGGATTTACATGGAATTCATTCTGCATTTCCCCTGCTCCCATCCCTCCAGAGACTCTGTTACTGACAGACGTTTGTGCTCTGGGGTCTGAATAAGACCCTTATCAGAGGGGCTAAGCTCTGTTCTCACCACCATGTCAGGCAGGAGTAATCTCTCT
Organism: Capricornis sumatraensis; assembly: GCF_032405125.1. NCBI lineage: Eukaryota > Metazoa > Chordata > Mammalia > Artiodactyla > Bovidae > Capricornis > Capricornis sumatraensis. Next base: position 55,211,074 of record NC_091090.1, on the reverse strand, counting down.
TTACTAACCGCCTTGAGGTCTGCAGGCGTAGAGTTTCATCTGAAGGGTTTTGTGGGGGTTTATACACATGTTCAATGTTCCAGTGGATATTCTCGCCTAATCCTAGAGTTTTACGGTTGCTCTTGGTTATGCCTGTTATGAAACTTGCAGAGTCTTTCATTCATTGCAAAGTCCCAGGAAGATTCTCACATGGAGGAAAGCTTCTGACCAGTGGAGCTGAAGGAGCCCCTGCTAAGGCAAGAGCTCAGGAGAAATTACTTCCTGTGGTTGGCTTTTGTTTTCTTAGACCTAGATCCAGCTGAGGACATCTAGACCCAGCTGGGGACATCATCTCCCTGTGGCTTGTACGCTGGTCTCTGTGCACGCAGCCGAGGTGTTTCAGGGTCTGCACCAGCCCCAAAGCTGTGTTTATTTCACGTTTAATCAACACCCAGTAAAACTGCAAGGAAACAGCAAGTGTACGTACAGCAGCATTGCAGGCACACACACAGCGCATCGAGAGCAGTGGGAAGTGTAGATACAGCGTAGGAGCAACGTGGGTGACTGCCCAGTGTCTATGCCGAATGAGACACAGCAAGATTTAGACATTTTAGTAGACCAAAACAGCAATCCTAATTTCACGAGCACTCTCAGGAGGTGGAACAGAAGTATTGTGCAGATGAGGGGACAGGCGCGTGCAGGGGACACCCAGAGGCCCCGGGCGGCCTCCGTGTTCACAGAGCCCAGGGCCCTCCTAGGGCTGCTGGTGGGACTCGGAGCGGCTGGAGGCCCTGACTGCTGAGCGTCCGGTCCTGCATTGAAGGGTCTGAGTGGTTTATAAATCTTAAAACAGCAGCACTTTAGTTTTCTTCTGAACACCAGATTTGACTACTGCAGCTTCATTTAAAAGCCCCCTGTAAACAAAGAACACAGCTTTTTAGCAGATTTAATTAACACTTTCATACTCCCGAGACTTCAGTGGTGGTGCCGTTTTTGTGGGCAGTGAAGGCAGTCGGGCTTCTGCCGTGTCCCCAGAACAGCTGCCTGAACCCCCCGTCAGTGGCATCAGTTTTGCTCAGGAATAACGTCTGGCCCCGAGGTCTCGACCTGCCCCTCTGCGGCAGGTTCTAAAATCACGGAGGCCTGGAGCTTCTGGCGGCTTCACCGGGGAGGTTTCCGGCTCCTCCGCACACGCAGAGACGTGGACGGCAACCGCGGCAGGAAGGGGACGCGTCCTCACTCGGGGAGCTCGGTTGGTTGGGGAAAGAGCCCGTTTTACGCGGAGACAAATCCCATTTCAACACGTTCACAGACCTTTCGTTTAGCAGAGCGTTGTGACCGCCCCAGGAGCCTCGAGATGTTGACAAGTCGCGACCACCCGTCAGCCCCAGCCTCCTGCAGACCTGAGCCCGGTGCTCCGAGGCCCGTCCCAGCGCCCCGAGAGCAGCGGGCCGGAGATAAAGGGCCCAGCGACCACGTGGTCAGGCCACGGGCGGAGGGGCGACGGCCGCGCACGGGAGGGTCAGGCCGCCGTCGCAGGGGGTGACATTTGCGGTGCACTTTGCAGGCCACCGGGGTCTCTGGAGAAGCAGCGAGAGGGCGTTCCTGGTCGAGAGAGGAGCCGCTGCAGGGCGCGAGGCTCCCGGCGAGCTGCTGCCCTAGCCGTCCTGCAGGCAGGGCCTCGGCCGCCGCTGCCCGGCGCTGGGGCCGCTTCGCCGGCGGGTGTCTCCGGGCGTCTGCTCCGCGGCCCCGCAGCCACAGCAGCCCCTCGGGCAGAAGCAGCCGTTTCCTGAGCCGCAGCCGCTCCTCTGGGTGCTGGCGTCGCAGCGAGATTCCATCTGTTGCTCTCGTTGCCCTGGGTGAGTGAGCGTGAAAGCGGAAGTCACCGTTGGAGCCCTCGTGGTTTGACGCACGGGCTGGAATGACCTCCGTCTTTTCCCCTCTGTGATATTAGAATCTGGTCTGTGAGATCCTACACGCGTCTCTGCACTTTTAGGATCACTGTTCCTGCCTTGCTCAGCTCATGAGCATTGTGTGACATAAGGAAGTGACGTTCGGATCCTTGAGCTGTTTCCCAGACTCCCACCACAGGGACCACTTGGGGGAGCTTGATAAGCAGAAAGAAAGACTTGAGGGCTGGCCCCTGGAAATCCTGATCCAGGGGGAGGGGAGGGCTGTGGGCTCTTTATTATGTTTTTAATAAGTTTCTGAGCAATTTCTATGGTGAGGCTGGTGAGGGAAACACATGTACTAAGCACATTACGAAAGTTAGGCGTCAAATGCTTTCCCCTACAGCGTATCAGGCAGCAGGATGCTGGTGGTAATGAAGCTGTGTGTAGAAAAACTGGCATGAAAACACCGTTAGTAAGGGAATGGCCCGGCCTCAAATCGAAGCTTTGGGTTCCCTTCCATTATAGACTGAGTGACAGACTTAAACATGGTAAGATCTAGTTGGGACAGATCAGGGCTTCAGAAATTAACTTTGTTTTTGTTGGACTCCACTTTTCAAAGTTACACTACTTCAGATGGCCATAGGTTTTAATGTGGTAGTGATTAAAAATAGTTGTTCAGAGCTAATCAAGCTAAGTTCACTTTGTTGGAACTGAAACATTATGAGCCCAGAGATAGCTAAGTTAAAATAGCTTTTTTTTTTTTTTTTTTTTGCAAAGAAGCCTATAAATTGTTTAAAAAGTTAGAAGATGTAAATTAAAGGTATGTGTTTGTGTCTTTTTAAAATTAAACAAACCGAAAGTAAATAAATAAAGCAAATCAACACACAAAAGTAGACGAGAATTATTTTATGTCAATCCAATTACTTTATCACTTGTTATTTCCTAAAATCAGCTCTATTTGCTAAGCAATACTAGTTATTTCAGCTCACCTTAATTCATAATTTTGTAAGAACCAGATTGAAATTTGACCCTGAATTACTCACTAGAAAGCTGTTTGCTCATCAGATTGGTATCATAAGGAACTCCAGAAAAAATAAAATGCATTTTTCAAAATCTTCTGTACAAACGCAGTTAATTACAAATCACTCAGCACAGACCGTACAGAACCTATGTAGTAACCAGTGCTATTATGCTTGAATATATTAAGACAATGTCTAGAATTTAAAAAGTAATTCTTTACCATTTTTACGTTACATTCTATGATGTAAACAAGTGTGGGTCAGTTATGTCTGACTCTTCATGACCCCATGGAATGTAGCCCTCTAGGCTCCTCTGTCTATGAAATTTTCCAGGCAAGAATACTGAAATGGGTTGCCATTTCCTTCTCTAGGGGATCTTCCCGACCCAGGGATCAAACCCAAGTCTCTGGCATTGCAGGCAGATTCTTTACAGTCTGAATCACTAGTTCAGCTCAGTTCAGTCACTCAGGTGTGCCCGACATTTTGTGACCCCATGGACTGCAGCACACCAGGCCTCCCTGTCCATCACCAACTCCTGAAGCTTACTCAAACTGATATCCATCGAGTCGGTGATGCCATCCAACCATGTCATCCTCTGTCGTCCCCTTCACCTCCCACCTTCAATCTTTCCCAGCATCAGGGTCTTTTCAAATGGGTCAGTTCTTCACATCAGGTGCCCAAAGTATTGGAGTTTCAGCTTCAGCATCAGTCCTTTCAATGAATAGTCAGGACTGATTTCCTTTAGGATGGACTGGTTGGATCTCCTTGCTGTCCAAGGGACTCTCAAGAGTCTTCTCCAACACCACAGTTCAGAAGCATCAGTTCTTTGGCGCTCAGCTTTCTTTATAGTCCAAATGTCACATCTGTACATGACCACTGGAAAAATCATAGCTTTGACTAGACGGACCTTGTTGGCAAGGTAATGTATCTGCTTTTTAATATGCTGTCTAGGTTGGTCATAGCTTTTCTTCCAAGGAGCAAGTGTCTTTTAATCTCATGGCTGCAGAAACCATCTGCAATGATTTTGGAGCCCCCACAAAATAAACTCTCTCACTGTTTCCATTGCTTGTGCATCTATTTCCCGTGAAGTGATGGGACCAGATGCCATGATCTTCGTTTTCTGAATGTTGAGTTTTAAGCCAACTTTTTCATTCTCCTCTTTCACTTTCATCAAGAGGCTCTTTAGTTCCTCTTCACTTTCTGCCATAAGGGTGGTGTCATCTGCATATCTGAGGTTATTGATCTTTCTCCTGGCAATCTCGATTCCAGTTGGTGCTTCCTCCAGCCCAGCGTTTCTCATGATGTACTCTGCATAGAAATTAAATAAGCAGGGTGACAATATACAGCCTTGACGTACTTGCTTCCTGATTTTGAGCAAGGCTGTTGTTCTGTGTCCAGTTCTAACTGTTGCTTCCTAACCTGCATACAGATTTCTCAGGAGGCAGGTCAGGTGGTCTGGTATTCCCATCTATTTCAGAATTTTCCACAGTTTGTTGTGATCCACACAGTCAAAGGCTTTGGCATAGTCAGTAAAGCAGAAATAGATGTTTTTCTGGAACTCTCTTGCTTTCTCCATGATCCGGCAGATGTTGGCAATTTGATCACTGGTTCCTCTGCCTTTTCTAAAACCAGCTTGAACATCTGGAGATTCACGGTTCATGTACTGTTGAAGTCTGGCTTGGAGAATTTTGAGCATTACTTTACTAGCATGTGAGATGAGTGCAATTGTGTGGTAGTTTGAGCATTCTTTGGCATTGCCTTTCTTTGAGATTGGAATGAAAAGTGGCCTTTTCCAGTCCTGTGGCCACTGCTGAGTTTTCCAAATTTGCTGGCATATTGAGTGCAGCACTTTCACAGCATCCTCTTTTAGGATTTGAAACAGCTCCACTGGAATTCCGTCACCTCCACTAGTTTTGTTGGTAGTGATGCTTCCTAAGGCCCACTTGACTTCACACTCCAGGATGTCTGGCTCTGAGTGAGTGAGCACACCATCGTGGTTATCTGAGTCGTGAAGATCTTTTTTGTGCAGTACTCCTGTGTATTCTTGCCACTTCTACTCAATATCTCCTGCTTCTGTTAGGTGCATACCATTTCTGTCCTTTATCGAGCCCATCTTTGCATGAGATGCTCCCTTGGTATCCCTAATTTTCTTGAAGAGATCTCTAGTCTTTCCCATTCTGTTGTTTTCCTCTATTTCTTTGCATTGATCACCGAGGAAGGCTTCCTTATCTCTCCTTGCTATTCTTTGGAACCCTGCATTCAGATGGCTATATCTTTCCTTTTCTTCTTTGAGAAAAGGAGTAACAAGAGAAGCCCCATTTTATGATGCATTCACTTTAAGTCATTATATTTGTTCTCAGTGATTAGTTCAACATAGAACAGTTTTACTAACCTCTAAAGTAAGAGAGGTTGCTTCCTATGTGAACTATATTTCAGTCACATGTGATGGGTGTTGGGTTTTCTAGATTACTTGGGGTAGGCTGTGATTATAATCCTCATGGTGGGAGCTATATTTGTGTATATCAGTTCCGTGTGTTTATGCATTTATTCATTCTGGAGTGATGATGTAATAGATTCCTAGCTGGGTGGTTGGAATAGAGACCAGCAGGTCACTGACCCTGCCTTCCAGGAGCTCCGCATCAAGCAGGGAGGTGGATGATGCCCGGTCATTCCCTGGTATCTCAGGAGGTCAGAGGAAATCATTCCCTCCTCTGGGAATGCAAGGGGCAGGGGACTCTTTGGACGAAGATCCTTTAAAGACATGTCAGTTGACCAGGTGGAAAAGTTGAACCTGGGGGTGGGGAAGAGGGCTGGAAGTCCAGGCTGGGGGTGCTGGCCAGCCCCCCACCACATGGCGTGTTTTCCCTCACTTCTTTTGTGATTCATTATTACTGCCACTTAACCAAATTTATTTTCCCTTGTGGAAGTCTCTGTTTATCTTATGTGGCATATGTTATTCTGGAATAAAGATTATTTTGGTTAAGGCATGTTACATTTTTGGTGAGATATCCAACTAAAAGTTATTTCCACACAAAAGTTAGAATTTGAGAAAGTCTAGCAAATTAAAGGGCTTCACAGGCAGTGCTAGTGGCAGAGAATCCACCTGCCAGGGCAGGCAATGTGAGAGGCCGAGAAGCCTGGACTCAGCCCTGGGTGGGGAAAACCCCTGAGGAGGAGACGGCAGCCCGCGCCAGCGCTCTGGCCTGGGACTCGTGTGGACAGCGGAGCCTGGCAGGCCGCGGTCCTGGGGCCTCAGAGAGCTGGGTGAGGCTAAGCACGGACCTCCCAAAGTCAGGACTCCACTTTTCAGTGTCCCCCGCCCAGTGTTTCTATGCTTTAATTGAGAAAGCCTCGGGGACTGGACTCTTATCCGCTGCAGCTCAGTTTAGCACTAGGAGAAATGAATTCTGGGCCGCTGATTACTCACTGACAGAATACTCATGAGAAGCAAATTCTAGTTAAATAGTTTTGCTGCGAGTCAGTCCATTTTGGAAAATGTGCCCCAGTCTCATTGCTCTGCAGGAGACCAGCCTGAGGTGTCTCCCTCAGGTCACTGTCACCAGGGGTCTGCCTCTGGCAGGTGGCCGTGAGTGGCACCCCTCTCCTCGTCCTGCTCACCGTGTTTGGCTGCAAACGTGGGGCTTTATGTTCAGGAACATATGTTGAGTCGCAGATCAAGGCCCTCAGCTGACATTTTTCCACCACCACTGACCTCCCAGCCACGCAGGAAATCCCAGGGTAAGCAAGCTCCCGCCCGGCCCCGCTGTTTAGTCTGTGCCGTGCCGGGCAGGGCTCGCTTACTCCGTTGATTGGCAAGCCCGGCACTAGGAAAACAAATGCGCCAGGGGTCCCACAGAAGCTCGCTGCCCTCTGTCTTCCCGGCCTGCAGACGCCTTCAGATCTGTTTGGACTGAGGCTTGACAAGAGCGTCACAGGAAGCCCACCCTCCTCCCGGAGCGCTGCGACGGGGGACAGGTTCTCACAGCTGCAGCGTCCAGGCTGCAGGGACCCGTGCTCTCCACGGCCTGGGAACTTTGAGTCTCGTCAAAGAAGGAAATAGCTCAAGTGGTTTGTTTTCACTGAAGATGAAGTTAATTGTTTGACTGAATCTGCAGTTCTAATGACACCTTGATTAAGACGAGCAGAAACAGCAGGCAAGCCACGACGCGAGGTTCAGGAGAAAAAAGAAGAAACAGATGTGAGGATAAGGAAATCAAGGCAAAAATCAAATTTCACTTTTTTAAAATCACAAGCAATAAAAGAAAAAAATGGGTGAACTAGACTCACTGAAACCGTAACCTTTTGTGCTTGCCAAGGACACTGTCACAAAAAGAAATGAACAGACAACCCGCAAATTGGGAGAAAATGTTTGCAAATCATAATCTGACAAGAGACATGAATTTAGAATATGAGAATTTCTAATATTTAGAATTAGACTTAGAACTTAGAGATCTTACAGCTCAATGAAGAAAAGATAATGCAATCAAAAGCAGGTGAAGAATCTGGATGGCTCTTCAAGAGCAGTCCACACACGGTCACACGATGAAAAGGTGATGGTGCTGAGCCATCGGGGCCCCAAATCAAAGCCGCAGTGAGACACCGCGTCCCCCAGCCAGGGTGGCCAAAAAGACGGACCGCGGCGGGCGGGGTGAGGACGCGAGTGTGTGCACACTCGGGCGTGGCAGGTGGGGATGCGCTGTTGCCACTTTGAAAGGCAGTTTGACAGTTTCTCAAAAAGTCGAGCATAAAATTACCGAATGACTCGGCAATTCCAGTCTCGGGTAGATAACTAAGAGACCATATGCCCACACAAACACGCGCAAACTACTGCTGTCTCATTAACCCTTTCCCGCATTTCACTTTTATTTCCTGTGTTCCAGCTTTGTGGAGGCGTGATTGACATAGAGCTTTGCATCAGGTCAGGGTGTAGGGCATGATGACTGGACGCTCGCACATGTTGTGAGCTGATCACCACGGCGTCTCGCTGGCGTCCCTCAGTGAGCATGATTACATGTTCCCTTGTGATGAGAGCTTGTAAGACCTACTCCCTTGGCAACTTCAAATATGCAGTGAGTTCAGTGCAGTTAGCTGTAGCTGTCCTGCGGCATCGTGTCCCCAGGACTCGCTTATCGGACAACTTGCCCCTTCTGATGCCCTTGGTCCCTCTGCCCGCCCCCACCTCTGGGAACCACCAGTCTGTCTTCATTCCTAAGAGCTCAGCGTTTTAAGACTGCCCGTATAAGGAAGAGCAGGCAGTGTTTGTCTTTCTCTGGGTCATGTTGCTTAGCGTGAGGCCCTCATGGCCCATCCACGTTGTCGCAAGTTTCCTCCTTTTTATGGCCGAATCGTACCTCATCATATGTACTGCATTTTGCTTTCTCCAGCCGTCTGTTGCTGCATTAGACGGCTCCCGTGTCTCGGCTATCATGAATAGGGCTGTAGTGAACACAAGGGTACAGATGTTTCTTCAAGATAGTGACTTCACTCCCTTTTGGGGCATAGACCCAGGAGCATAAGCACGGGATCATTTGACAGTTATTTTTAAATTTTTGACAAATCGCCATGTGTAATTGGCTGCCCTGATTCACGTTCCCTCCGAACGTGCACAAAGGTTCCCTTTCCTCCACTTCTTCACCAGTGGCAACACCGAGATTGTTATCACTTATCTTTTCATAAAATAGTCATTCTGAGCTGTGTGAGGTGATGCCTCATTGCGGTTTCGATTTTCACTTTTCCAGTGATGAGTGATATTGAGCATTTTTTCATATATCTACTGGCCACATCTTTTGGAAGAATGTCTATTTGGGTCCTTTGCCTTTTTTGATTGTTTTATTTTTTTTTGCTCTTGGGTGAGTTCCTCGTGTGTTTTGAATAGTCACAGTTGTCAGCTGTGTGGTTTGCACCATTGTATCCCATTCAGTAGGCTGTCCTTTCCTTTTGTTGATAATCACAGCTTCTTAGCTAGACGACATCCGACTGGTTTGTTTTTTATTCGGTTGCTTCTGCCTTGGGAGGCATATCCTGGAAATTTTTGCCAAGATCCATGTTAGGGAGCTTTACCTCTGTGTTTTCTTCCAGGAGTTTTGTGGTTTCAGGTCTCATGTTTAAGCCTTTAGCCATTTTGAGTGAATGTTTGTGAGCAGTGTAAGTTAGGAGTCTAGTTTCATTTTTGCCTATGAATATCCATTTCCTCAGCACTGTTTACCGAGGAGGCTGTTTTTTCCCTATTAAGTATCTTGGCTCCTTTGTCAAACACTAGCTGACTGAATTTGCACAGCTTCATTGTTGGGGTCTTGATTCTATACCTTGGTTTCCGTGTTTGTTTCATTGCCAGAACCACACTATTTGGGTTAGGGGAGCTTGCAACCGGAAAGTGTGATCCCTCCAACTTGGTCCTTCTTCCTCAGTACTGCTTTGACCATTTGGGGTCTTTGGTGATTCCATGAAAATTTTAGGATCATTGCTTCTACTTCTGTTAAAAATGTGGTTGCAATCTTGATGGCGTTGGATAGTATGGACATTTTAACAATCTCAATTCTTCCAGTCTGCGAGCATGGCTCGCTTTCCATTTGTGTGTATCTTCTTCAGCTTATTATGTCTGCATGTTGACAAATTACCCTTGATTATATGTCCATTTTCTTACTGTAAGTTTATCCAAGGGCACTGAATGGAGAATATGAATTCACAGGTCACATCAGCCTCGAGTATGCAGACATTCACTTTCATGGAAACACGGGGATCCTCCTGGATGTGGAAGGTTAGATCCCACCCTCACAGACTGGCGAGCCTGACACATGGTCCCAGTGATGGACATGTGTCTGGCACTGAGATGTCTTAGAAAGATGCACCTTTTCCATAGCTACAAGGTGGCCTTTTCTGATAGGGCTTCCCTGATAGCTCAGCTGGTAAAGGATCCGCCTGCAGCGCAGGAGACCCCGGTTCAGTTCCTGGGTTGAGAAGATCCCCTGGAGAAGGGATAGGCTGCCCACCCCAGGATTCTTGGGCTTCCCTTGTGGCTCAGCTGGGAAAGAATCCACCTGCTATGTGGGAGACCTGGCTTTGATCCTTGGGTTGGAAAGGCTCCCCACTCCAGTGTTCTGGCCTGGAGAATTCCATGGACTGTATAGTCCATGGGGTCGCAAAGAGCTGGACAAGACTGAGCGATTTTCACTGTCACTTTTAAAAGGTGGCCTTCTGTATGAAATTCTAAGTGAGGAAAACATCTTTAAAAAGTTAAGCATGGGCAGAATCCAGCCATTGAAAGTGTGTGCCCTGGATTTCTGAATTTTCTCAATACTCGAGCACAGCACAGGCCTGTGACCTGTGGGTGAGCTCTGAGCTTTCTGATTACAGACAGACCCCTGCTCTCCTCCTGTTTCACTGAATCAGCCTTCTGTGGTGCTCTGAAAGGCAAGACATGGAGGGAAACGCACCTCGGCTTCTTGACATCTCCGGCCATTGATTATCAGAGGTTGAAACACAAATAGTTCTTCTAAGAGAAAAGAAGCATTGGTTTTTCTCCAACAGTTTTTATTATGTGACAAGTGGACTGTCCTCTCATCCACATGAGTGAGCCCCCAGCTTCCCAGAGGCAGCAGCTCCCAGAGCGGCTCAGACTGCCCTGGAGGGATGAGCGCAGAAATGGCGCTCTCCGCCTTTTCTGTGTTTGGCTCCGGCAACTTGGAGGCTTGGTTGTCAGAGCAGCAGATGTTTTTCAAAGACTTAAAGGGGAAGAAGGTATCAGACTCCGTGCCCGCGCCCATCACGAACCGCCTGCCAAGACGGGGCCTCTGAACAGAGTGCCTGGGGCAGGGATGCACCGAGGCCTGCAGGGAGGCCCTCGGAGATGACTGTCTTCTGGAAAAAGGAGTTCGTTCTCAGGGCTGGCTCGCTCTGAGTTTAGCCCTCAGGTTCGGTTTTATCATCAAAGAGGGAAGGAAGCCCGACCCCTGGGGCCCTGAGCGTGGCTGGGCGGGTCTGTCTCCTGGACCCTCACTTCACCCGGACTTTAGCCTGGAGTATTGTGGTCGGTCGCTATGTATCTGGGCTCTGCAGTTTCCCAGAAGATCACCAGGTTGAAAGCCCCCCAGGGTCCCCAGGGTCCTCGGATCCGAACTCCACTTTGATGAGTTATAGTTTTCCAAAGAGGGACGCGAAAGATGGGCTTAAAGGACGCAAGCGGCAGCGGCTGCGGGGCGGGCCTCAGGAAGCTGGTGAGCAAGGCTGTGCCCTGCGGGGTAGACCAGCCGCACTGGACTTCGCCCGCCTTCTCTCCTGTCCCCAGTGGCCCGCCTTTGGCTGTCCTGAGTGTCGGTGGGGCTGTGGGCTGCACGGTGACCAGGTTCATATGTCAACATCCTAACCACCAGCACCTCAGAGATGGGAATTCGGGAGGTGACTGATTTAAAATGAGGCTGTTGGGGTGATCACCGCAGCTCAGCCCAGGATTAAAACCACCAGATTTCAGAGACTGTGATGCAGGAAGACCAGCTGGTGCGTGATTTCATTCAGAAGAACAGGCAAAAACCAGCCTGAAACCGATCAGTTTATACCATTTGTAGTTTCATTAAAGGCGATTGTGTTTAAGTGTCTGTCAACCCAGGGGGCTCAAATGGTGAAGAATCTGCCTGCAATGCAGGAGACGCGGGTTGGACCCTGGGTCGGGAAGATCCCTGGAGGAAAGAATGGCAACCCACTCCAGTCTTCTTGCCTGGAGAATCCCGCAGACAGGGGAGCCTGGCAGGCTATCCATGGGGTCACCAAAGAGTTAGACACGACTGAGAGACTGACGCAACAACCCTACACGCCAAGCCAGGAAGACACAGGAGTCGAAAGAGAACCAGTTCAGTTCAGTCTATTTTATTTTGAATTCTTTTGCTCGTAATTTGACCAAAAGGTACAAAAGCGGTCCTGCGTCTGCTCCTGCCCCTGCCGGTCTGGTGCTCAGCTGGGAGCGTCTGGCTGAGGCCGGAGCTCCTGGAGGAGGATGGGAGCTTCTGCTCCGCCAGATGCTCCTGCCGTTTGCCCGCGGCCTCCCCTCTGAGTCCAGTTGGCCCTCCATCCAGCGAGAACGGGAAGAAGACGGGCTACCTGACTGACGGGGGTTCTCACATCAGTTCTGACTCTGAGGTTGGTTTGTTGGCTGCCCAGCAGGGAGACTGCAGACCAGGGCTGTTGGGGGACCTGGAGTCTGTACCCACCAGGAGGGCGCGTCAGCCCAGTTCTGGCGGAGGGAGGGAGGTGCGGAGTGTGGATGCCCGCCTGGGCCCCGCCTGGGGTCCCCCCCGACCCCTGACGCCGAGGCCTGCACACCTCCCCGGGGTGTGTGCTTTCTGAAGGACGAGGCACGTGGGCACCCTGTGTGGCGAGGGTGGCTGCTGGGCCCCGTGCCAGGCGCAATCACAGCTTTACTGCTGCAGAGCCATCGCCTGTGCAGCATCTTTGCGCTTCCTGAGACAGGCGGGAAAGGAATCCGCCCAGACCTCCCGTCCCCTGTGGGAGGTCTGGCGGGGAGGGGCCGGGGGACTGCGGGAGTTCTCCGAGGCTAAGCAGTTCCTAGTGACCTGTATTTTTTTTTAAACTAAGAGTAAACTGTATGTACCGAAGAACACGTTAGTGTACACACACACACACACACACACACACACACACACACACCCCGTCCAACCACTCCCCTCACCCCCGCCCGAACAGAAACATTTCCAGCGTTTGGGATCTGGTTTCTGCTCTCCTGTGAGCAGCTGCTGTGCTCCTTGATGGGAGGGTTGGCTGTAAGAGGAGCAGACACCCAGAGCACTCTGGGCCGTCGCGAGCCTGGCGGCTGGGACACACTGCAGGCTGCCTCCAGCTCTCCTTCTAAGAGTGTAATCCCATAATGCAGAACAGAAAGGTTTTGCTCCTTTGAATTAAAGCCTTAATACTATGCTTGATTTTGCTGAGGGTTTTTTTTTCTCTCTTTTGAGTAAAGAAAACCTAATCCAAAATTGTCATGTGAACTCAGACATCCCTCCTCCATTTTAAGTGTGCTCCCTCTTGAAACCATCAAAGAGGAGAGCAGGGAAGGTCTTGTCCTGGGCGGGTTAATGCCTTCCTGATCAGGACAGAGGCACGTGAATGCCAGACTGAAGCCCTCTGTCCAGCGGTGACGAGATCGGCAGGACATCTGACTCTCTGTGTCTTGCACCTACTGAAATGATCTCCCAGCAGGACGGGGAGGTCTGTGTGTGGACCCCCCAGCAACACCACAGATGTGGCCCCCAGTCTGAGAACAGCCCCTCTCTCCCAGAAGGCTCCGTCCACTGTGCAGCTCACAGCTGCAGAGTCTGCAGGCGAGACACAACCACGAATGTCAGTCAGTCGACCCTCGTTTCTGGATGAGGAAGCCAGGTGCAGGGGAGGCGAGTGATGGGAGAAAACCACCTGGCAGGCCACCCCAGGCTGGCTGAGGCTGGGGCCTGGGGGGCCCACATCCTGCGCTCTTCACAGAGAGGAAAGCCGGCTCAGGGCCTTCCAGCTTCTGCATGCACAGCGTTTTGCAGGATGGAGTTCGAGTTAAGTCTACTTCCTGGGACAGAATCAGGAATCATTTTCTTTCCTCTAGTGCTCTGACTCACCAGTCGAGCATCTCTCAAGCCGAGTCCCGAGACCACTGGAGTTTGCCCGCTGGTGGTGGGAGCCAGCAGGAGAGTGCCCTTCCTCTCCACTCGCTGAGGACACCAGCTCGTGGGCACCTGGGGGCCCGTGGATGACGTGTGGCAGCCTTGCTCGCCGCCCCGCTTGTCGAGTAGCAGATGTCTGGTTTTCCAGTCCCTTGGGAACAGAAAGTGCTGTAGTGTATTCAGCACTGAAGACGGGAATGCCAAGATGTCGGTGGTCCCTGGAGCCAGACGTTCCAAAATCCTTCAGCTGCAGAAAAGCGGGGACAAAACAGGAAGCTTGCTCGTCGTCTGGGAAAACAAAGTCCGTTGTAGCTTTTTTTCTTACATTGAAAAAAAAAGATGGTGTATTTGCATGAGAGAGAACACTCTCACGATCCTTACAGGAACGATGACGCCACCGCAGCAGAGGGCACGCATTCTGCTGAGGGCGTCCCAGCCGCACTCCATCGGCCATGTCAGAACGCAGCCAGGTGTTTAAGCTTGTGGCACCACATAGGCAACTTCCCACAGGTTGGTTCCTTCAGATGAGAATGAGAAATTAAAATTTTCTAATTTTCTAGCAAAGCTTAAACCTCTGAATTTAATATGCTGGGAGATCTGATAGTGTCGACTATGAAATGTGCTGACGAGAAAGAACATCAGCTCAATGGGAAATCCGCATCACTGCCATCCACCCATCCACCCACCCACCCGTCCATCTCCCCGCCCACTCACCCATCCATCCACTCGTCCACCCATCCACCCACCCATCCACCCATCTACCCATCCATCCAACCGTCCACGCATCTATCCATCCATCCACTCATCTACCTATCTGTCCATCCACCCACCCACCCGTCCATCTCCCCGCCCACTCACCCATCCATCCACTCGTCCACCCATCCACCCACCCATCCACCCATCTACCCATCTACCCATCCATCCAACCGTCCACCCATCTAGCCATCCATCCACTCATCTACCTATCTGTCCATCCACCCACCCACACCCCCCATCCACCCACCCACTCATCCATCTCCCCGCCCACTCACCCATCCATCCACTCGTCCACCCATCCACCCATCTATCCATCCATCCATCCATCCACCCATCTATCCATCCATCCACTCATCCATCTCCCCACCCACTCACCCATCCATCCACCCACCCACCCACCCACCCATCCATCCACCCACCCACCCACCCATCCATCCTCTCATCTACCTGTCTGTCCATCCACCCATCCACCCATCCACCCATCCACCCATCTACCCATCCATCCAACCGTCCACCCATCTAGCCATCCATCCACTCATCCATCTCCCCACCCACTCACCCATCCATCCACTCGTCCACCCATCCATCCACCCATCCACCCACCCACCCATCCATCCACTCACCTACCTGTCTGTCCATCCACCCACCCACTGGGAGGGAACAGCAGAGGAACCACCTTCGAGGTGGCGCCAGGGTTCCATGGGTGCTGAGCTGGAGGGGAGTTTGGAGGAAACCCTTTCTCTGGGCTTTGATAAGATTCAGTAGCGATGGGCCTTGAACTGTCAGGAGATGTGGTGTTTTCCAGACATTTAACCGCAGGGTCTGGGATGCTGTGTGTGAGCTGCTGACTCACACCTGTGGCCTGTGCTCCGAAACACAGCTGGGGGCGGTGGGGCAGCAGGGCCAGAGAGAAGGCCCCGGGGAGGATAGCTGTCCTGTCCCAGAGCTGAGCACATCCTGAGGCAGCCTGTGGCGCCGCCATGGGGCACGGAGGACGCAGCCCAGGAAACGAGCCTCGGAGGCTCGGCGCGCCCAGAAGAAGCCCTGAGACGCCCCCTGGGATGGCTGCCTCCCGGCACGCCAGCACTTTGCTCCAGCTTTCAGGTCGGTGGCAACGTTGGGGACAGTGAAGTGAGTGGCTTGTACCTCTGGGCCAGGCCCTGAGCCAGGGGTCCCACTGACCCCGAGGCTCGCGGCCGCCTGAGGGGCCCTCATTTGGTGGGGTGGGGTCCAGCCCAGAGCCTTTCACACCCGGCAGGGCTCCCTGCTGGAGGCGCCGTGTCTAGCAAGGCCCAGAGTGGACACCAGGCGGAGACTCCTAGAAGGCAGTCCCGGGCCAGCTGGGGCTAAGCCTGGCCCAGAACCCGGTGCCCGGGGCCTGGCCCCTGCACGAGGAATGGCAGGTCATCCCATGGGGCCCCTCCTCCCGCTGCCCTGCCCTGGAGACAGCAGGCCTCACGGGCGTGTGGACGACTGTTTCAGATGATGTTTCTGTAGTTAATTCAGTTTCCAAGGACTAATCTCTGTGGGGTTTCTCATGCTGACTGTGAGTGGAGTACACCCCTTCTGTGACTCCTTTATCTTACTCAGATAAGGACAACAGATACTGACTGGCTCTCTCACAAATTCACACCTTTCCTGAAAGAAAAATGGCGGTGATGTTGAATGGGCCCATTTATCAGCTTCTGTTTCAATACTGGCACTTGGAAGCATAAACAGTGATGTCAGCAGCTACCTAAGATAAGGGTTCACTGGTCAGAACAAGCCCGAGGCCAGGACGAGAGCGGAGACTGGGGAGAAGGAGCAGCCGAGAAGGCGGGATGAAGTGAAGCCCAAGGGGAGAGAGCAGTCACCATCCTCCTGCCTCACCGCCTTTCTGTGGCCAGAGAGGGCAGAGGCGTCCTTGGCTTGTGCTGGCAATGCCCACCCTTGGGCCAGACGCTCCCCCCGTTGCAGACCCAGGCAGCTGAGGGAGGCTGGGGCCTTTCGTCAGTGTCAGGCTGAAATTACTGAAATTACTGTAGTTTTTTCCCCCAAAGAACCATCTATGTTGAAAATATCAAGTATGGCAGATCTCTTCCCTAAAAAGGAAAAAAGGGCAGGCTTACTTACTTGTGCACGTGTGACTTTTTTTTTTCCTCCTCTGGTGCCTCAAATAAAGGTAAGCTGCCTGAAGGAATTGTGATGAGGGTGGGAGGGAAAAGGTGGAAGTCTAAACTCAGACTTGACATTACTTATCTCTGGAGACCACAGATAAATAGACCAGTTTGTACCAGCAAATCAGTCAATGGACTATCACTGTGCATTTAAGTTTAAGGAAAACAGAAGAAGTGCTGATAACATTTGAAGCTGCCTCCTCATGGGGAGCAGGGTTAGAACCATAGATCCCAGCGTCCAGTGTGGCCTTAGAGACGCTCTGTGTTCACTCCCCAGCATGCCAGCACGACTCTCAGGAAGGTTTCTTGGTCATTATAATTTCAAAGTATGCAGCACACACAGAAAACAGATAATTTGCAGAACTACCCATGTTAGGCGAATTCACCTTTGCTGAGATACAGGGCTTTCACATGACCATCAGTCACAGCAAACGTCCCATGTACGAGCAGCGCTCTGGTCGAGCTACAGCCTGCCTCTGATGTCACAGAAGCCCCTGGCTCCACTGGACCCACAGGTTTGGAAGTCGAGCCCAGGTGTGACGGGTCAATAGTTGGTTGATCTCGTGGACCTTGAACTCTGACTGTTAAAGGAAATGACGTTTTGTGGAAGAGAACCGAGTTTTAGGGTTGCAGTCTGTCTTGAAGATGGATGGGGTGAGTCTCTGGTTTCACATTTCCTCCCAAGTCAGTGACATCAGCCAACCTTGACCTTTACCCTGGAACCATAGGCTCTCCGTGGCCAGCTGTGACTTCAGGGATATCGGACCGAACTTCACCTCAACCAGGACTCTGCTGGGCTCCTGCCGCCTCTCCAGCCTGCCTCCCCTGGACTCTCATTAAGGAAAGAGCAGACTTTCCTTATCTGAACTAACCCCACTTCCCGCTCCTCCCTCCGCCCGCTCTGCGGTGCTTGCACATGTGGGGTCTTTGCCAGTTGGCCCGGCATTTTCACGTCGTGCCCTTGGCCACCTGAGGTGTTCGGCTGTTCGTGCCTCTGCTGCCCTCAGACTCTTTTCCCAGGGGCTGGGGAGACCCTGCAGGTGGAGGCCTCTGGAGAAGTCTGACCCAGGAAGAGCAAAGCAGGGCCCCCCCACCCCGGGACTGAGCTCTGCCATCTGGCCATGGACGGGGGTGTGAGGGCAGAGACTCCAGGGGAGGCTGCCTGGTTGCCCTCCCCGCCCTGCACCCTCTCACCTGTGACCCCGGCTGCCTGGAGCCGGGGCAGGAGCTGTAGACCCCAGGCCCTCTGCTGGCCCTGAGGCCCCCAATTCAATAAATTCGACAGTAGGATCCTCAGGACTCGAGCCAGGAGACGGTTCTCCTTGGCTTTCCAGGGACTTCTGCTCTCCCTCCAGGAGGCTCCCGACCCCTCTGCCTGCTTCCCCAACTGCACACACAGTCAGCAAGTGAGGGCAGTTCTGGGCTCTGAGTTTCAGAAGCCCGGGCTTACGACGGGCCCCAGCCGACTCGCTGAGCTTGACTCGTGACACACGGCTGATGGGGTGATGAGGGCAGGTGGCCGGCATGGACGGACCCTCCCCGGGGCCTCTGCTCTGCCCTTCTCTCCCGGGCTGCTGGTGGTGTGGGTGGTTGTGGAGAAAGTCATGGGAAAGAGCCTCAGTGCCCCCAGAGCTGGAAGAGGGGCAGGGAGAGCGCTCAGAAGTGTCTGGTCTGGAGCGAGGGGATGTGGGCCCCTGGAGGTGACGTAGGCGTGGCCCAGAGGACAGGTGTGAGGAGGCCATCTTCAGGGCCCAGGGTGACCCCGCCAGACCAGTGGCCAGAAGTCAGGACTGAGCTCCGGCGGGCCAGGCCCCAGCATCCCATGGCCCTGGCATCCCACGGCCCTGGCCTGCCTCCTGTGCGGCTCTGGGGTCACCTCGAGCCAGTCCAGTGGTCCCCATCACTCAGGAACAGGGCCCCCAACAATGTCAGCTCACGTTCAGCATGAGACAGTGGTTTCTTATAGCAGTCTGTGACTGGAGATGGACGCCAACATGGGTTTGGTGACGAACCTCCCCTTGTTCTGAGTTCAAATGCCTAATGTGCGGAGAGGAAGCCGGGACAGACCATCACCAGGCCAGCACGGGGCCACGGCCTGCATGTCAGGGTGAATGGAAGGTGCTGAGGGTTTGAGAAGGAATATGTAAGCTTTCTCCATTCATTCTCGATGCCAGGAAATGCAGTGATAAACAAACCAGCCACGGCCACTCCCTGGAAGGCCACAGACGTCTCGTCTTTGCAGTGTACCCACCGCCCGGGGGGACATCCACCTGGACCACGTGGCCGGCGGTGCCTGGGGCACAGTCCTGGGTGTTTCCGTGTTTACTGTGGACTTTGCTGGGGCCGAGCCCTTGCTCCTTGCTCCTGAGGAATGGGGCGAATAGCTGATCACACCAGAAATGCTAAGTGCTTTTCTTGTGTGGCTGCTGGAGCTGTGTCCTGCTCCCAGTTGAGTCTGTAGCAGCATCGGCAGCCTCGTCTTCTCGCGGGCAGGACTAAAGCACACGTTGTCATTGTCTCCCAGAGGCTGCGGGATAGGAGCAGGGGCAGGCTAGACTGCCTTACGTCAGGCACGGCGGGCGAGCGTTTCCTTGATGACCGTTTCGTCGAGACATAGCTCGCGGGCCCCACACAGCATCTGTGTAGAGCGCACGACCCGATGTTTTCAGTTCCTTCACACCGTGCACCTGTCAACACACTGGGTTTCAGGACGCGGTCAGCACCCCAAGCCCGTGGCCTCCACGCTCGTCTCCTCCCGCCCACCTCCTGCCCTGGGCGACCACCAGCCTGCTTCCTGCTTCCACAGAGCTGCCGTTCTGGACGCTTCATGTGGCTGGAGTCACACAAACCGTCTTTGTGACTCTTCTCAAGGTGTATCGGTACGTTACTCCTTCTTACGGCTGAATGTTGTCTCACTGCTGGGTGGCCACGTCCTTGCCCACTCACCAGCTGATGGACCCTGGGCTGTTTTCTCTCTGACTATTGTGAACAACGCTGCCGTGAATGTCCATCTCCGAGCCTTTGTGGACACGGATTTTTGTTTCTCTTGGGTGTAGACCTAGGACCGGGCTGTCTGGGGCCCATGGTCTACCCGTCCTCCTAGTCGAACTTCCAGGCTGTTTTTCAAAGCAAATGAACATTTTACATTCCTGCCAGCAAAGCGCAGTGTCCCCGCTTCTCCGTGTCCGCACCTCCCGGCACCTGGTCTCCTCCATCTTTGTGGTCACAGCCGTCTGACAGCCGGTGGGGATCACCTTGTCATGTGTTTGTGGGCATTTGTGAGGCTTTGGGGAAATATCCAGCCACGTGTGTTGTCCATTTATAAATCAAGTCGTTTGCCACTTTACTACTGAGTTGCAAGTTTTCTTTATATGTTCTCGATACAAACCCTTCATCAGACACATACTTTGCAAACACTTTCTTCTGTTCTGTGGCTGCGGAAGATTCTGGAAGAGATGGGAATACCAGACCACCTGACCTGCCTCTTGAGGAATTTGTATGCAGGTCAGGAAGCAGCAGTTAGAACTGGACATGGAAAAATAGCCTGGTTCCAAATAGGAAAAGGAGTACGTCAAGGCTGTATATTGTCACTCTGCTTATTTAACTGATATGCAGAGTACATCATGAGAAATGCTGGGCTGGAGGAAGCACAAGCTGGAATCAAGATTGCTGGGAGAAATATCAATAACCTCACATATGCAGATGACATCACCCTTATGGCAGAAAGGGAAGAGAAACTAAAAAGCCTCTTGATGAAAGTGAAAAAGGAAAGTGAAAAAGTTGGCTTAAAGCTCAACATTCAGAAAACGAAGATCATGGCATCTGGTCCCATCACTTCATGGCAAATAGATGGGGAAACAGTGGAAGCAGTGTCAGACTTTATTTTTTGGGTTCCAAAAGCACTGCAGATGGTGATTGCAGCCATGAAATTAAAAGACGCTTACTCCTTGGAAGCAACGTTATGACCATCCTAGATAGCATTTTCAAAAGCAGAGACATTACTTTACTAAGGTCCATCTAGTCAAGGCTATGGTTTTTCCTGTGGTCATGTATGCATGTGAGAGTTGGACTGTGAAGAAGGCTGAGAACCAAAGAATTGATGCTTTTGAACTGTGGTGTTGGAGAAGACTCTTGAGAGTCCCTTGGACTGCAAGGAGATCCAACCAGTCCATCCTAAAGGAGATCAGTCCTGGGTGTTCATTGGAAGGACTGATGCTGAAGCTGAAACTCCAATACTTTGGCCACCTCATGCGAAGAGTTGACTCATTGGAAAAGACTCTGAGACTGGGAGGGATTAGGGGCAGGAGGAGAAGGGGACGACAGAGGATGAGGTGGCTGGATGGCGTCACCAACTCGATGGACATGAGTTTGAGTGAACTCCGGGAGTTTGGTGATGGACAGGGAGGCCTGGCGTGCTGTGATTCATGGGGTCGCAAAGAGCTGGACACGACTGAGCAACTGAACTGAACGGAACTGATTCTGTGGGTGTCTTTTGAAACACAAAAGGTTTAACTTTAATAAAGTCTAATTTACCCATTTTCTCTTTTGGTACTTCAGGTTGCAAGTTCTTGATCTTAAACAAATAAACATTTTTGAATGCCAGTTTTCTTTAAAGAGATGACAGATGTTTTCAAATGAGATGTTGAATATAAAGCACTTTTTAAGTTTTCAGTTTAGAGGTAGAAACTTATGGTTATTTGGAAACAGGATGTTTACTGTATTATTGACACAATATGATAGCTCTGTTTCTATTAAATGTCAGACTCGCCTGGCAGGCTCTTTCATAAAGAGCCTCTCGGACAGCGTGTGAGCGTGTGTGCTAGAGCCTTCCCGCCATCTTTCTGCTCTGGAGACAGTGGCTCCGCTGCACCTCACTGGTGGAATTACGGTTTCTCTCTGTTCACTTTGCTCCGTGTCTGACCCTGGACAGGGGCTGGCTCTGTGAGCCAGAGGAAAGCTTCTGGGGCTGTTTGGAGGCCGTTTGTAAGGAGCGCTCATGAAGTCAGCTTTGCTTTTCTGAACTGACCAACGGACAAGCTAAAGCAAAGCTTGGAGACTCTTCTCGGGGAAGAGGACAGCCAGGCACTCACTGGCAGAGCCGGGGAAACAGGCCCACCCCTGCCCCCCACCCTTCCCAAGGCTGGGGGCTCAGCCGTGCCCGGAACTGGTGGGGGTGACCCTTCCTCCTCCTCGGCCAGACCAGAGGCGCTGAGTCTCGGTGAGAGTGGACACGGATCAAACTGTAGAACAAACTAGGCCAGGCCAGAGTCCCAAGATTCACTAGTATCCTTAGGTTTTCAATGCACTTGGCTGTTAAAAGTGGACAAATAAAGAGCAAGTTCAAATCCACAGGTAACGCTTCTGTCCCACCCACCTGTTTGGGCTGAATGGCGTCCCCTTAGAACTCATGTGTTGAAGCTGAAACCCTGCATCCTCAGAAGGCAGTCTGTTTGGAGATGAGGCTTTAAAGAGGTAATTAAGTTAAATGAGGTCACTGGGACCCTAATTTAACCTGCCAGGGTCCTCACAGGAAGAGGAGCTGGGACACAGGCGGGCACGGAGAATGACCACGTGAGGATGAGACCTCAGGAGGGAACAGCCGGCCAACACCTCGACCTCAGCTTCTGGCCCCGGGACTGTGTGCGTCTCTGTGTGTAGGCCGCCCCACCCACGGCGCCTGCTGCAGCAGCCAGAGCAGACTAACGGGCCATCTATGCTCACTAGCTTCTGTGAACGGCCGATTCTTTCCCCTTAGAAACTGGGCGAGTGTGACAGGAGAATGCGCGTTCTCTCCTGTGTCTGTTGCTGGTGCCTCAGGCAGGTGTGTATTTTCCCAGCTGAGCTCTGCAAAGCATTCAGAAAGCACTTCTGTTCTGATCCTCATCGCTGATCGCTAAGGCAAGCATGTGAGGTCCCGAGTATTACCAGCCACAGTTCACACTGGAGAAGCGGAGACTTGCCCTAAGAAATCCAGCTGGTGAGCAGCAGAGAGGGCAGCCCCCGTCTGGAGCCCTGAGCCCCTCGTCCACGGGCGAAGGCTGTGTTCCTGGCAGCAGGCTGGTTGCTTCTGGGAAAGGCACTGTGAGTTGAAATGATGTCAGTCCAGCCCAGTTTATATTATGTGCATAAAAACTTTACGTGATTTACGTCATAATGGAGGTGAGAATATGGGCCCAGTGCTGAGTTCTGAGATGATTACTCAAAGAACAACAGCACCTGTGCTCAGGGCTGAGCTAAGCCCTGCACTCGTACCTGCTCCAATAAAACCTCACTTCATCTTCAACGTCACCCAGGAGGGGGACTGCACGTGCAAAGTGGGACGAGGCTGCAGGTCTGCCCAAGGCCGCGGGCTGGAGGGGCCGCAGGAGGGGCTCCGGGTGGCAGTTGTCTGATGTCTGCCTGGGATACTGCCTTCCCAGGGCCGTGGGGAGCCGGGTGTGCTGGCTGGGGGACCCTGGGCACAGCTGGGCTGTGTGGGTCTCTGGCTGAAACCCATTGGTTGAGAGAAGCCTCAAGCGTCCTTTGTTTTCAGGGCAGCTGGAGGGTCCGCAGCAGCTGCTGCTTTCTTGTCAAGACCTGCCCGCCGAGGGCCAGCACCTGCCTGGGGCAGCACCCGATACCTGGACAGGGCCCCTTTGCCAGGAGGACGGGGTCCAGCTGTGGGGCAGCTTCCCCGCAGCCCCACCCCCAGCCCTGGTCTCCAGCAGTGAGAAATGTCACCCTGGACGTGAGCTGAGAGCGTCCGCGGGGTGCCTCTGGCCATCTGTGTTCAGGCTAACGAAGCAGGAAGAGGCGGCTGTTTTCTTAAGCAAGTCCCTGTCCTTAGCCTGCAGCTGGAAGGAAGGCGCTGCTGTTGTTTTTGGGGGCCCTGAGAGCTCAGGCGGGAGGGGCGGTGGCCGGGCTGGGCTCTGCGTGGCCTCCAGTCACGGTCGGTGCCGTTGCCGGGAGGCCCAGCGGCTCCCCTGCGTCCTCTGATGGGGAAGGCGAACTTGACGCCGTCGGGAAGATGGGACGAGACCGACGTGACCTGTCACACCACTTTGTCGGCATCCTGACGGGGATCTCAGGGCAGCCCAGTGAGCAGAGAAGCTGAGGGCTTTTCACTCGCCCACAGACTCCACTCTCTTCTACTCAATTTTAAACAGAAACAAACAAAAAGCAACCAAAGAACAAAAAGCTCCCAAAAGCAAGATAGAGAGCTTTGAGGCTGGTCCTTCTCCTCTTTCCCCTTCCTGCCTCTCGCACGCTGCCTCTACCCGCCTTTCTGTCTGTCCGCCATCTGTCTGTAGCTCTCATCTGTCCGTTACGCCTCTGTCTACCCATCCATCATCCGTCCGTCCACCACCTGCCTGCTGCCTCCATCTACCTGTCCAGCTATCGCCAATTCAGCATCTCGGTCTATCCATCGATTACCTCCATCCCTCTATCATCGAAGTGAATCTGAGCAGGGCTGTCTCTCGCCCCCACAATCTAGTGGGACCATGTGCTGTGAGACGCCCCTGGTGACCCCGACAGGACTGAGCCCCCCGCGGGGCCTGGTGCCTCCTGTCCTCATGGACCTGAGACGGGAGAAAGAAAAAGCGACTGCAGGCTCCCTGCGGAGCGTGAGAGCAGCTGCCCCGCCGTTTCCAGGAGGAGGGTGTCCCCAGCGCTGTGCTTCCTGAGGGTGGGACTCGGTGCGTCTGTCTCTCAGCCTCCCGGTGGCCGCGAGCTGGCCAAGGGCCTCCCTGGAGCGCGCCCCAGGGCTCCCGTGTTTCACAGCGCTCTGCTGGGTGCCCTGGGCGAGTGTGCCAGCCCGGGTGTGCCAGCCCGTGTGTGCCAGCACGCATGTGTCCAGCCCACATGTGCCAGCCCGCGTGTGTCCAGCCCTCATGTGCCAGCCTGAGTGTGTCCAGCCCGTGTGTGTCCAGCCTGCATGTGCCAGCCCGCGCGTGTCCAGCCCGTGTGTGCCAGCCCGGGTGTGTCCAGCTGCATGTGCCAGCCCGCGTGTGTCCAGCCTGTGTGTGCCAGCCTGGTGTGTCCAGCCGCATGTGCCAGCCTGCGTGTGTCCAGCCCACGTGTGCCAGCCCATGTGTGTCCAGCTCGCCTGTGCCAGCCTGTATGTGCCAGCCCGCGTGTGTCCATCCTGGGTGTGCCCAGCCTGGGTGTGTCCAGCCCGGGTGTGCCAGCCCGCGTGTGTCCAGCCCACATGTGTCCACCCTGGGTGTGCCAGCCCGCGTGTGGCCAGCCCACGTGTTTCCAGCCTTGGTGTGTCCAGCCCGGGTGTGCCAGCCCAGGTGTGTCCAGCCCGCCTGTGCCAGCCCCTGTGTGTCCAGCTTGCGTGTGCCAGCCCGGGTATGCCAGCCTGGGTGTGCCAGCCTGGGTGTGCCCAGCCTGGGTGTGTCCAGCCCACGTGTGCCAGCCCGTGTGTGTCCAGCCTGCGTGTGCCAGCCCGGGTATGCCAGCCTGGGTGTGTCCAGCCCGGGTATGTTCAGCCCGGGTATGTCCAGCCCGGGTGTGCCAGCCTGTGTGTCCAGCCCACGTGTGCCAGCCCGTGTGTGTCCAGCCTGCGTGTGCCAGCCCAGGTATGCCAGCCTGGGTGTGCCCAGCCTGGGTGTGTCCAGCCCTCGTGTGTCTACCCCGGGTGTGCCAGCCTGCGTGTGGCCAGCCCGAGTGTTTCCAGCCTGTGTGTGCCAGCCCACGTGTGTCCATCCCGCATGTGCCAGCCCGCGGGTGTGTCCAGCCTGCCTGTGCCAGCCCCCGTGTGTCCAGCCCGCGTGTGCCAGCCCGTGTGTGTCCAGCCTGCGTGTGCTAGCCCGGGTATGCCAGCCTGGGTGTGCCCAGCCTGGGTGTGTCCAGCCCGGGTGTGCCAGCCTGCGTGTGTCCAGCCCGCGTGTGTCCATCCTAGGTGTGTGTCCAGCGTGTGTGTGTCCATCCCGGGTGTGTGTCCAGCCCGCGTGTGCCAGCCCGCATGTGTCCATCCTGGGTGTGTGTCCAGCCCGTGTGTGTCTAGCCTGCCTGTGCCAGCCCGCGTGTGTCCATCCCAGGTGTGTGTCCAGCCCGCGTGTGCCAGCCCACGTGTGGCCAGCCCCCGTGTGTCCAGCCCGTGTGTGCCAGCCCGCGTGTGGCCATCCCGGGTGTGTGTCCAGCCCGCGTGTGCCAGCCCGTGTGTGTCCAGCCTGCGTGTGCCAGCCTGGGTGTGCCCAGCCTGGGTGTGTCCAGCCCGGGTGTACCAGCCTGCGTGTGCCAGCCTGGGTGTGCCCAGCCTGGGTGTGTCCAGCCCGGGTGTGCCAGCCTGCGTGTGCCAGCCTGGGTGTGCCCAGCCTGGGTGTGTCCAGCCCACGTGTGTCCAGGGCTGGTGCTCGGTCTTGCTGCTCACTGTGCATTGCCAGCACCGCGCCCTCGGTGCCCTGCACGGCGCCCCGGCCCCCGGGAGCTGCGAGGGACCCACGGTCTGATGCCGGATTCTCGTGAGAAAAGCGCAGGAGGGGCAGGAAGCGGGACGGCGGAGCCAGTTCTCACGACTCGGCTCGGGGCAGACGGCGGGAAGACCGCTCGCCCAGACCTTCAGCGGGTGTCTTTGCGGTTCTTCCCTCCTCCCGACCCTCCTGCTGTCCTCTCCGTGGAAGCAGGGTCTTTGCACAGAGCCTGTGCCTGCGAGGAGCTCCCACTCCTCCTCCTGCAGACTCGCGGCCCTGCTTCTCGGCACCCGGGGTGTCCTGGGGGGACGGGTCTGGACTGAGGCTCTCCTGCCTGCGGCTCATCCCACGGGGCGGAAAGAGATGCCATCCAAGTGAGAGTCCTGTCTACTTAAAATGATCACAGGGCGGAAGATGGAGCACCAGTAAGAACATCAGTCGTCCTTTCGATGCTGGCGAGGATGCCAGTCCAGGGAAGAGGGGGCCCTGGAATAGGAGCCTGGTCTCCAGAGAAAGTCCTCTCTCTGAAGACCTCACTTTGCTCACACAGATGGCATCCTAAGAAACGGAAGATCTACCTACTGCCAAGCAAGACTCTTCTCCGGCTTGAAGGCTCTGCGGCCATGGGGAGACTGGAGGAGAGCTGTGTGGCCTGAAGTGCAGGAGCCTGGCCTTCGACGGTCACGTCGCTGCTGAGCCACATGTTCGAGGCAAAGTTTGCTCAAGCATATTACCTGGTTGGCCACAGGCCAGGAGGCCTGATCCTTCTAACTCGTTTTTGATTTAAACTGAATTTACAGCTCCCGGGTCATTGGGTAGAAAAGCACTGAGGGTCATGAGCAGCTTCGTCACTTGTGAAACCGATGGTGTGACAGGTGCAGTCAGCTGCCGGCGCGGTGGCGGGCAGGGACGGGCCCTGCAGAGGTTCCTGCAGGAAGGGCGTCTCTGAGCAAATCCCTGCGATACACAGACAGACTCACAGGCTTCGAAACCAGACTGTGATGAGCACAGGGGAGCGCTGTGGCGAGGATGAGTCAGGCGCCCGGGATCGACATGTGCACGCTTCAGTTCAGTTCAGCTCAGTCACTCAGTCGTGTCCGACTCTTTGCGACCCCATGAACCGCAGCACGTACACGCTACTTTACATCAAATAGATAATCGCCAAGAATCGACCACACAGCAGAGGGAACTCTGTTCAGGACTCTAAAGATCTAAAAGGGAAGAGAATCTGACAAAGAATGAATATATGGATATGCATAACTGAGCCACTTTGCTGTGCAGCTGAAACTAACACAGCATTGAAATCAGCTACACCCCAACAAAACGAAAGAGAGAAGCATCTGCATAAACAAAAATAGGGGCAGGGTGACTAGTTGGGGCGATGGGGTGCATCACAGTTGGACCAGCCCTGGAGAGGCGTGGGCGCCCCAGGTGCCCACCTCCAGCCCCAGAGCGTGCTACGTGTGATCAGATGGCCTGTGTTGCTGAGAGGCGACCTGAGCTAGCCAGGATCCTGCCCTGAGTCCTCTGTGGATGATCACAGGGTCTTGGACACAGACATGCCCTGGCCTGGGTCCTTGAAGCATCATCTCCTGCCACGGACATCCCTGGACACACAGGGTGACCAACGGCTCCTCTGCCCAGGCCTGAGGGGTTTGCAGGAGTGAGGGGCCTCTGGTTCTAAGTCAGGGACTGTCCTGGGTGGTCTGGGATGAGCTGGTCACCCTAAAAGGTCATTACCCTTCTTCCTGTATGGCTTCAGACGGAGAAAGGAAGGTCCTGGGTTAAAATCCCTGTGGACAATCTGCAGAAGGCAGGAGCGTCTCTGAGAAGCCTGGGGCCAGAACACGGGCCTGTCCATCAGCTTTAGGCCACTGTAATTGCAGAACGCGGGCCTGTCCACCAGCTTTAGGCTGCCATAATTGCAGAACGCGGGCCTGTCCACCAGCTTTAGGCCACTGTAATTGCAGAACGCGGGCCTGTCCACCAGCTTTAGGCTGCCGTAATTGCAGAACGCGGGCCTGTCCACCAGCTTTAGGCCGGTGTGCTTGCAGAACACAGGCCTGTCCACCAGCTTTAGGCTGCCGTAATTGCAGAACGTGGGCCTGTCCACCAGCTTTAGGCTGCCGTAATTGCAGAACCCGGGCCTGTCCACCAGCTTTAGGCCGCCGTGCTTGCAGAACGCAGGCCTGTCCACCAGCTTTAGGCCGCCGTGCTTGCAGAACGCAGGCCTGTCCACCAGCTTTAGGCTGCTGTGCTTGCAGAACGCAGGCCTGTCCATCAGCTTTAGGCCGCTGTGCTTGCAGAACCCGGGCCTGTCCACCAGCTTTAGGCTGCCGTAATTGCAGAACGCGGGCCTGTCCACCAGCTTTAGGCCGCTGTGCTTGCAGAACCCGGGCCTGTCTACCAGCTTGTAGAACATGGGCCTGTCTACCAGCTCTAGGCCGATGTACTTACATTTAGGGGCCTCCTTCCTCCTCCCTCTGCACCCCCTCCTTCCCTCCCCTCCTTCCTGCCCTCCTCCCCTCCTTCCAGCCCTGGACATTTCACCTGATGCCAGGTTCCCCGGCCAGTGGAGCACTCAGGCCCGAGCCTGGCCCCTGGGGAAGGGTCATCTCCCCAGGCTTGTTGTTTTTGTCACACACGATCTCCTTAAACAAGTGGCCTCAGCAAACTCACCTACTCATTGTTGCTTGTTTGTTTGCTTTTGAACTGTCTGTATACAGAGGAGAGGGATTTATTTTGCCAAAAAAAATCAAGGACAGCATCATCTACCCGGCCGAGCAAGGGATCAAAGCTCAGAGATGCAGTTCTGGCTCCTGTGATATCACGTCTCCGACCCACAGTCCTGTCAGTAAGGCGGGCAATAACCTTGTCCCCTTCCTCCTCCTGTGAGCATAGAGGTGCTTCTGGAATTCTAGCAGGGACGTGGCTGTTAAGATTTCATGGAGAGGCTCCGTACAAGATGGATGTTAAAGAATAGGCAAGATTCTGTTAAAGATAAAGGTGAAAGAGGAGAGTGAAAAAGCTGGCTTAAAACTCAACATTTAAAAAACTAACATCATGGCATCTGATCCCATCCCTTCATGGCAAATAGATGGGGAAACAGTGGAAACAGTGTCAGACTTTATTTTGGGGGGCTCCAAAATCACTGCAGATGGTGGTTGCAGCCGTGGAATTAAAAGATGCTTACTCCTTGGAAGGAAAATTATGACCAACCCAAATAGCATATTCAAAAGCAGAGACATTACTTTGCCAACAGAGGTCTGTCGAGTCAAGGCTATGGTTTTTCCAATGGTCATGTATGGATATGAAAGTTGGACTGTGAAGAAAGCTGACTGCTGAAGAATTGATGCTTTTGAACTGTGCTGTTGGAGAAGGCTCCTGAGAGTCCCTTGGACTACAGGGAGATCCAACCAGTCCATCCTCAAGGAAATCAGTCCTGGGTGTTCATTGGAAGGACTGATGCTGAGGCTGAAACTCCAATACTTTGGCCACCTGATGCAAAGAGCTGACTTATTGGAAAAGACCCTGATGCAGGGAAAGATTGAGGACAGGAGGAGAAGGAGATGACAGAGGATGAGATGGCTGGATGGCATCACCGACCTGATGGACGTGAGTCTGAGTAAACTCTGGGAGTTGGTGATAGACAGGGAGGCCTGGCGTGCTGTAGTCCATGGGGTCGCGAAGAATCAGACACGGCTGAGTAACTGAAGAACAACACCCTCTTATGAGGATTCTGGAGTGCTTATTTTAAAAATCACAGAGATATGAGAGTAGAATAACCTTGCCACCAGATGCAACCAGTGTGAGAGGAAGGTTCCTGCCTCACTCTCACTCGGACCAGGAGCCGGGCCTGGGACAGACGATTGTCACCATCCAGAGCGCACACATCTGGGCTGTGACTCTGGCCCGCCGGGCAGCCCAGCTCGTTTCCTCCAGGGGCTTTCCTGGCCGAGTCACTTGACCAGGTCTGGGGTGCCGAGGATAGAGCGGAGACTCAGGACACTCAAGCAGCAGGTAGGCGGCCGTATGGGGAGCCGAGCCTCAGGGGCCTGCTGGGCTGGTGAAGGGACGGCCAGTCGGCCCTGGGCCTTCTGCTTCAGGGTCTCAGGTTCAAAGCCCCGAGGCTGGGGACTGTCCCCCAACCTGGAGGCAGCCCGAGGGAATCTTCAGCAGCTCCTCAGTGGAGGACACCCCCAGCGCCATCCCCACGGGCTCGGTGGACTTGAGCCCTGCGGGGACAGAAGCAGCGGGAGCAGGAGGCAGATGGGGCGAGTCTGGTCAGAGCCCCGCCAAGTCCATGTCGGGAGAGCGTGCTGCCTTCGACCTCCATGCGGCGGTCCTCACATCACACCTCCCATGCCCTGACAGGCAGGAAGGGGCGCCATCGCAGGGCCAGGCCCTGTTCCGTCCTGAACGGATGGACGGATGGACAGACAGGTTTCCTGCTGGGGAGTCAGAGCCTCTCACTCCCGGGTGGGGTGGGGAGGAGGGTAGAATTACTGCGACTCTGTCCCCCCACCCCCCCGCCAGGAGGAGGCTGCCTTGACCTTGCTCCCGTCTCCACCCTGCACTGGCAGGTTCTGTCCCGCTTGGTGACATCTGTGTGTGTGCACGTGCGGTGACTGTGAACACAGTGCGCTCTCTCTCACACACGCACATGCATGCACACATACACACGCGTGTACACATGCACACCTGGGCCACCTCCGGGTAGGCGTACAGGCAGCAGTGATCTGCTTGTAGCAGCTCCAGGAGTCTTTGCAAGCCCCCGAGCCCAGGGCGTCCCTGCTGATCATTTTTTTGGCCTCAGAGAGTGTGTGGCTGGCTACACCAGGGAGCAGGGAGCTTACGTGCTGATAGGGGCAGCAGGGCTGGAACGGGCAGCATCTCCTCCACAAGCTCGGGGACGGTCACGATCGTCTGCTTGACCCCTGCAGCCCCCACGCGCCTGCTGGCGATTCCTCAGGCCGGGACCTGGAGGCAAAGGGCTGTGAGGTGCGGGGGGCAAGGTTGCTTGTCCTGGACGTGCACAGGGCTGCCCTGTGACCCATCCTGTGACTCACAGGACGTCCATCTGAGAAACGGGCTCCAGGCAGTTCGTGCCCTGCAGTCCCTGGTCCAGGTGGGCCCCCCAGTGCCCCTGAAAGAACCTCCAGAAGAAACTTCAGTGCAGACTGCCTTAGGGAAAGTTTGCCAGAAATGTGTATTTTTAAAGATACACTTCATGGACCAGGAACTTAGGTGAAATTTCCTGCCAGTTCACCCCACAGGACTCTTCCCAGGTTTGAAGGAACTTGAACTCAGCTCTGAAAGCCTGTGATCGCTGCTCCATGGACACTCATGGGGAAGTTAGTTTTCTGTGTCAGAGGAGAAAACACCCTTGCCTGGGAATGGGAACTGGAAGCAAACTGAATTTATTATGAAATTACTTGAAGGAAATGTCTTCAGCGTCATGTAGATACATCAAAATTCCTCCCGCCCTTTTTGGTTTGAAAACCAAAATCAGTTTTAATGGAAGTAATCTGAAATGAACGGTCTCTGTAAACTACTGCGGTCTTAGCATCAGCCAGACCCTTTATCCCGCAGTTTAAACAGATGGTGTCACTGGTTCTGGCGCGTATTCTGCGCTGTGTGGAGGTGCCCCTCCCTGCGTGAACACGGCCGCCCTCTCACGGCCCTGGGCTCCGGTCAGCAGGGGCTGTGCCTTCTGCCGGCACCTCCTCCCCTTCCTGGGCCAGGGGCTGCCCGCGCCTGCCGGGGCCCCGGCCAGGCGGCACTGGGATGACTCATCAGAACCGATGAGCACCCTGAGGACAGGGTGGACTCCAGTTGTCCTTGCAGACTGTGGGCCCTCTGAAGCCCCCTGGAGGTTTGTGGCTGAAGTGCCGGACTTGGGGGAGGGTCCCCCCTCTCCTGAGTGTGTGTTGATGGGCCGTGAGCGACGGCACACCTGGTCCCCGGGGGGGCTGAGGCCACATGGTGGGAGGGCGAGGATGCCCCGGTGGCAGAGCCTGGCGTGTGAGCGCAGAAGCCCTGGGTGGGGCCTGGGCGTGGGGGCCTCTGGCGGGGGGCTTTGCCGCAGCAGAATGCTGTGGGCCAGCCTCTCGTCTCGTGGACTGGGGGCTCCAGGGGGGCATTTTCAGCCTGCACCCAAATGGCTCCCAACCTGCGGGGCTCCCCACCCCCAGAGCCCAGGAGCCCTCTGGGGCTGCGTCTGAGGGTCAGGACCTGGGGAAGGACGCCTTTCTCTTCCCCTCGGTAGAAGTGACCAGTGACGGCAAGTCCCGCCTCGCCTGGGGCTGGTGTGACCGAGACACGTGCCGTTTCTCCGGGTCCCTCCGGCAGCTCCCTTTATTGCCTCAAGTCTCATTTTCTTAATAGAAACTGCAGCAGCTGCTCCAAGGGTCGCATGCACTGTTTGAAGGGTTAAGGCTGGTTGAGACATAGGCTGGTATGATTGATATTTTTACTTATGTTAGAATTTAATTGAAATACTTAGTTTATTGCCACCAGTTAATCCAAGTTATTTTTTCCCTCGTTAAGGAACATGCCAACAGCTGTAATTTGATCATTTTTATATGAACCAAAATAGACTTTGGCTTCAGGATGGGAGGAGGGACAAAGGTGTTATTCCCTTTCAAAACTGGCCTGACAGTTTAACTAGCAAAGTTAACAGAAATGAGAAGAAAGAAATTTCATGGGAAAGAAAAGCTATGAAAAGCCTGCGATGTTTTCACAGGAACCTGCCTCGTCCCTGCCTCAGCTCCCGGCACGGACGGGGTGCTCTCAGACCGTCTGACAGTCCCCTTGCTGGATGGGGTGGCCGCCGAGCTGCGGGAGCCAGAGGGGCCAGTTGCAGGGAGAGGGCGGCATGTTCCAGACGGGCCGGGGTTCCATGCCTGCAGCACAGCCCAGCCCCCTGCACCCCCGTGTGGCCCCGAGGCCCTGGCCCAAACCTGCCCCTTAGCCGCAGGTGTGGACGGGCCCCTCCAGCCAGCCTGAAGCCAGCGTCCCCGACCACACGCCCACAGGGGCAGGCTGGGCAGGAAGCAGTCAGCCGCGGAGAAGAGACCCAGCCCCCGTGCCGAGGTGCTTCCTGCTTCGTTGGGCGTGCAGTGCCCGCAGGTGGTGAGCTTCAGAGACAAGACTGCGGGACCAAACGTGTCCGGGGGTCACTGTCGTCCTACCCGGCGCCGCTCAGCTGGCTCAGGTGGATGTCAGACGCACATGATGAGACTGGGAAGACAGGAGGTACGAGGCCTTGGTACCAGTCAAGCCTCGGACGCGTTCCTGAGGGCGTTTCAGGCTGGTGGAGTCTGTCCGCCGCCCCCACCAGCACCGCCTCCATCAAGGTCACCCCTCCAGTGCATTCTCGCCCCTGCCAGCGCCCCCTGCAGGCCCCTCCGCAGGCCCGGGCGGCGGGAGCAGCCTCAGCCTCAGCAGGGGGCGGGGGCGCACGGGCCTGGGGTCGGAGTGAGGTGCTGCCTCCTGGGTCCAGGTCGCAGCCGGCTCCCTGTTCATCCCACGTGGTCCCTGCACTTGGCAGTGGTCAACCATAAAGACCGTAATGTTTCCTTCTTCCTGCTCCCAGGGACGTGGCCGATATTATTTATTTACTAATAAATATTTATTTATTAATAAAGCAAAGTTGGTGAGGGGCTTGGAAAGCAGTTCATAAACACAGAGCATCGTGACCCTTGTGGATCAGGGGACTTTATCCTTGTGGATCCCGGGACTTTATGATTTTTTTTTTTACGTGAGATACAGCAAACGCTTTAATCAAAATGCCTTCTTACTCTAATGAAAACCACTCAAAAGCGGTCAGTTTACTCAACAAAAAGGAGCGCTCCACTTTCCAGCGGCCAGGCCTGCCGAGCGGGGCTGGGGCGGGTGTGCGGTGGGTGGTCCGCCAGCTGCTCCCCGCGCTGGCGTGTGGAGGCTTGGAGTAGGCTCTGGTTCCCGAGCTGCCCTTTCACGTGGGGAGTCGCGGGTGCAGGTGGAGAGCTGTGGAGCCACGACTACGGGTGAAGCGCCAGCCCTCTGCCCAGCGCTGGGTCACCTGGCAGGTAGCTCTGAGCCCACGGGGCCCTGCGGGGTCCCTGGGGGGCCGGGAGCATCTTGGCTGTTCCCGCTTCACTCCTCATACAGCCACTTTGGGGGTCAGGAGTCTGCAGAAAATGTTTCTGCGAGACCAGATTTCTGAATTTTCTGCAAAGATGTTTAGAGGTGTTTATGCTGAATTGTCTGAATAAAGCACTTGGACGCCCGGCGTCGCCCAATCTGGTATTATTTTGCTCTAATGCAGGTCCTGGCAGAGAGCACGGTGATGTGATCTGGCCTGGTCCCCCGTCCTCCCCCCTGCTCTGAGGATTGTCAGCAGCCCCCCACCCCCGCTTCAATCCTGAGTGCCAGGGCCTCACGGCTCAGGAAGAACGTGGCCTCTGCCTCAAGCTTTGCTCAGGCCCCTGCCCGCCCTGGGCCCTGCGGGAGCTGCTCTCCGGGCTGGGGGTCCTCGGGCTCCCAGAGCCTACGGGAGACAGGTGGACAGGAGCCGAGGGAGCCGGCGCTTCTTCCTCCCACGCCCGTCTGCGTCTCCCTCCGCTCGCTCGGGGGCGTGCTGAAGCTGAGCTGGCAGCCTCGGTCTGCGGGGTCCGGGTTCTGGCAGAGCCTCCCACTCGCTCCCCATCCTGCCCTGTCTCTCCAGCCTGGCTCCCGCAGGCCGTCACCCGGAATCCGCACCCTGCTCTTCGCTGCCCATCTGCCTTCTCTGCCGCAGCGTCGTGCATGTGGGAGCCCAGCCTGCCTGTCGCCGGTCCACCGTGCCCCGCTTCCCCACCCCCGGCACACCCGGGAGGCCGGGCCGCTCCAGCCACATGCCGCTCAGCTGCGGGGTCGGTGGGTGACGGCCTCGCTGAGGTCATGGGTGCCGCACGGGCCTTGCCCGGTGGGAAGTTCGTGCATGGAGACACCCAATGACTGTTTGGAGCACGAATTTATGCTGGAATGAATGAGAGAAGAGACGGGAGCTGGCCTGAGCGTTTCCCTCCAAGCACCCACCAATGACTCATCAACCAACCAGCGGAATAGCCTCTTCACTAGGTTGCCAGCAGAGAAACCCAGCAGGTGCCGTGCTCACTGGGAGTAAAGTACCGTCCCCAGCAAGGTCGGGGCCCCCGGACACAGGGGACAGCACCGCCTGAACACACAGAGGACAGGCACCAGCCAAGCTCAAGTCAAGGAGCGCTTTTTCCAAGTAAAGACCTGGACTTTTCAAACGTGTGGAGATTGTGAAAGACGAGACAGTTGTGGCTGAAGGACTGGTGCTCTGAATCCACAGGCAGCCCTGGGCCTGTGAGGACGGGTCCTGCACCTCAGTCAGGCAGGGGATGCGATCAGCGAAGCTCAAGGGGGACTTGAGGGCTGATGGCACGGTTGGGTCAGTGGGATTCCTTGATGTTGATGGGTTGGATTGTGTTTAGGTGGAAAAATGACACTGTTTGTAGGAAAGACACAGTCAAGTCATGAGCGCTGGAGCATCCTATGTGAGGCTCATCGCGGCGCGGTCCAGGAGCACACACGCACACACATGCACACACACAAGTGCACATGCACACACGCACACACATACATGCATGCACACACGTGCACCCGCACACACATGCACACATGCGCGCACGCACACACACGCACATGCACACACACGCACATGCACACACGTGCAACGCACACATGCACATGCGCACACATGTGCGCACACACACGTGCACACGCATACACGCACACACATGCACACGCACACAGACGCACACACATGCGAGTGCACAGACGCGCACATGCACACACTCACGCACACATGCACACATGTGTGCACACACGTGCACCCGCACACACATGCACACGCACAGAGAGGTGCAGGCGGTGAGATGAGGTGTAACCCCTAGGGAGTCTGGGTGCAAAACATTAGGAAGCTCTCTGGCCCTCCATGTCCCTCCCAGGAAAAAGGCCAGGAAGGACGCCACAGGGCTTGGGCCAGACCCAGGACCGCTGCACCGGAGTCTGACCACCCAGCACCCGGTGGGGGATGGCCCCAGGGTAGGGCAGCGGGTCAGGCTGCCTCACCCATAAAGCCAACCCGTAAAGAGGTGACAGTTGTTGAGTTGCTGGCATCCCTCTTGTTTCATCCCCCAAAAGCAATTTCAGCCGCTTCATAGTGCTGACCTTGTGCAGGGCACCTGTCCCTGTGAACGCCTGGTCTGTAAGCACTTTCAACGGCCTGAGGGCGGGTCCGGGCCCCCAGCTGCTGAGGGCCCCGGGGCAGGCACAGCTGCTTGGCTGACAGATTTGGACATGTGCGGGGCAGTAAACAGGAATGAATTTTCCCTAACCTTTATGAGTCAAATATTTATTTTTGGAATATTAACAAAATCAAAAGAATTACGGGGTTCTTTTAATTTTGAGTCAAAACACAGTGACTCTCAGCTTTTAAGAAATTTTATTTAATGGGTCTTATTAAATTGGAGCAGAAACAAATTCAGAAATTCTGGGATTTCTTGCCAGTGTATACAGCACTGAGGAAAGATTTTTTAAAAAATCTTTAATGCTCTATAAAACAGGTAATGAGATCCTGCTTTCTATAAACCGTCCATCAGATACTGATGATACCATTAAACCTCCCAAGTATTCTGTGGATAGAAAGCTCTAGGGGTGTGTGTGTGTGTGTGTGTGTGTGTGTGTGTGTGTGTGCGCGCGTGTGTGGGCTCCCCGCTTCCCTCTTGGAAGCACATGCCCTCAGGTAGGAGGATGGAGGGGTCGCTGTTTTCTGGGAACAGCACATGTTTTTAGTAACAGACAAAAGGAAATTCACGCTTTCTCTGGGGTGGAGATGGATGAACTACAAATCTTCCCAAATGCAAAGAACTGTTTCTGCTTGTAGACTGCAGTTTCAGAAAGAGAGTCCCTAGATGCCAGTCACATTGTCTGAGAAATGCTTTACCTCTGGGCCCTCTCGTGATCATGCGTTGCTGGAGAACTTGGTATAAAGGCGACTTGACGCACAAAGCACCTAGCACCAGCTACAACAGGTCCTGGCCCAGAGCAGAATGAAAGTTCAGGCCCTTGTTCAAAAGGATTAAGGATTTCAGAGCCGAAACGTCAGCCTCCACACACACCGGGCCCTTTGCGGCCGCCTGGGTCTCCCGCCTGTGAGCCTGTGTTTCCATAGTCAATAACAGTCAGTGAGTGAGCCCCTGCTGAGATCAAGTTTTAATTTGAGTCTGTAGCCAAGTTCAAGGAAAAATTATTATCATTATTTTCAAACCAGTAGTTGCAAGTAAGACTTCACAGTTTGAATCAAAGGACTTTGTGGTAAGAAGTTTTCAGAACCTTAATAAGTTTCACAGCTTGTCAAAAATAAACCTCTCTCCTCCTTTGTAAAATAGAGCTATGACATTTAAACATTCAGGGCTGGAAGGGGGCTCTATTAGGAACCCTCCAAGTGAATGAAATAAGACCCCTGAAAATACAGCGACTGGGAATCTGAGTCTGCCCCTTGCACCCAATTCTTGACCCCTTCTTCTGTCTTAAATTCATTTCTGTGTTTTCTCTCTTGTGAGGTGGGTACCTGACTCCATAGGAAAAAATAAATCAGTTGAGTGGATTGACAGACTGGGTTACAGGTGGCCGTCTGGAAGCAAAGGGGGCAAGCCTCAGCTCCCAGCCCCCCACAGGCTGCCCACAGAGAGGCTGAAGAATCGGTGAGCTGTGGACAACAGAAACTCTAACACACTTACACACCGCTGGTCAGAGTGTAAACGGTCTTCCAGAGCGCAGCTGTAGCTTTGCAACTTAGCCATTCTGTTTAAATATTTATCTCATAAAACCGTGTGTGTGAGCTCCAGGAGACGATTTAAAAAACAGTCATGGTAATATTCTGTGTAAAGATCCCAAACTGGAAACAACAACCAAACCTGTACAGAAAATGGACAAATGCGCTTTTGGATATTTATGGCCTCAGATGCCGAACAGCAGTGAGAAAGAAGAAAGCACAGCTACCTGTGTGGATGGTGGAGGGAAGAGTCACAGGGTTGCAGAAAAATGCAAACAGGCTGATGTCTCACGTGTCAAGTTATACAGACCTGAAGAACGCTGCTTGAGGGTGCATATGTATAAGAAACATCGATGATACAGGTAAAATCCAGGATGATGATTACTTCAGGAGGAGACTGGGTGTCACGGGGCTGGGGGCACTCAGGGACGAGGAGGGGTGCAGAACTGAAGCCACTGTGGTGAGATTCAGCTGCTGGCGTGGCCACTCTCGGCGCCTTACGGTCAGGTTGCGTCTACCCCCTGTGTATCTGTCTATCATCTCTCCATCCATGTACTCCTTTCTCAGTGGGTGCAGTTCATAAAAAAATGCATAGAGAGTAAACGTGGAGGACACTGACTCAAGACACCACATACATACTTGTCTTTTTCAGGACATTTAATAATTATGAGAGAGAAATTTATAGGAAGAACACAATATTGAGGTTCTTTGCATCTTATCCGCTTATTCCTTACCTTACATCATCAATTTGAACTTCTGTTTGGCTGTATTTAACTGAAAATTCCACGCTAAGTGGTCCGTATGAGAAAGACGTTCATGTTTGTTCCACCTAAAAAGGAGGTAGGTCACTAGGGACTTGAGCCCTTTCCAAATCCCTGCTCCATCACCCACAGGGTGCGAGCCGTTTCCTCATGCTCACAAAATAGCTGCTGTCACTCATGCCATCACCTCTATGTTCCTGGTTCAAAGAAAGGACAGGGCAAAGGGCCCAGAGGCAAGCTACCAAATCTGCTCACTTGTACAGAACTTCCCTGGAGGCTTCACCCAGTGGTTTTTGCTTGTATCTCATTGGCCACTATGAGCTGCAAGGAAATGCCCTTAACAAAATTGGTCTTGTTAGTAAGAAAAAGGAGAATGCATAATGGGTAGACAATCAGCAATCCCTACATACGAATATATTTGGATTTTATTATATGGAAATATATTTGAATTTTATCAGTTTGACTGTATTTATTGATTTATATGTGACTGATACATTAAACTGCTATTTATCCAGGGTCAAAACCATCAGAAAAGTTAAATACTCATTCAAGAAATGTTATATTGCTATCATTTCTAGCTTTTCCCAGTTGCTATGTATATTTAACTGCACTCATTTTTTAAAGTCTCATTAATTGATATACAGTTTATACATAATTTTGGTAAATCAGAACAATTATTCAACTAATATTGATATAAATTATAGTACCACTTTTCACAGGGTGCTCACCTTTTATGTAATACTTTCAATATGAATAACAACACATTTCTTTCAAGCCACTTAAGCCCTCTCTTTCATATATATCTGAAATAGTAAAGAAAATATTTGGAAACCAAGTTATTTTTTCTGTGAATTAAAAGAAACAACTTTCCGCGTCAGAAATTAAAAGAGGAGGTTTCTTTAGTCCTCTGGATTATTTTTTAAAGTTTGGCAAAAATGCAAAATTCTGTGAACTTGCAGAGAATTCAACGGCCAGATAAACAAAGATCTAAAGTGGACCCCCGCCGCTGAGAACAAATTCCTCCAGACAGGAGCCAACCCACGCCCGTCACAGCGGCTTCGGCCTATTGTACGCGCTCCTGTAGACAAAACAGCCCGCGGCCCTCAGATCTGCCTGCGAGTCACCGCCCTTGCCTGCGACTTCCTCTGAGAAGCAGCACAAGAGGCTGCCTTTGAAGAGACCCCCGCGCAGCGGCTGAGTGCTGGGTGGGTGGTGCAGGAGCCCAGGGACCCCCACCCCGCGCCCCCACGCTGCCCACCCCGCGGCCCTCCCCGCGCCCCCACGCTGCCCACCCCGCGGCCCTCCCCGCGCCCCCACGCTGCCCACCCTGCGGCCCCACCCCGCGGCCCCCACGCTGCCGGTGCCACACAGGGCCTGCAGCCCCCGTCACAGCCACGTCCCTGCGCCCCCACGCTGCCTACCCCACGCCCGGTGCCGCACAGGGCCCGCAGCCCCCGTCACAGCCCTGCCGGTGGCCTTTCGGTGGCCCTCACGCTCCCTTTCCATCTCCGCTCGTCTCTCCAGCTCCCGCTGGTCTGCACGATTCCCACAGAGCTCTGAAGCCGAGGGCCGGGGACAGGTCCCCTGTCCTCTCAGCGTCCCGACAGCGCGCGCTTAACGGCCAAGACGCCTGTCTGCGCGGCTTCCTACCTGACCGTCCTCTTTGCTCGCGCTCAGGCCTCTGAGAGGCCAGGCGGCGCTGGCGTGGGCAGCTGCTGTGGACAGGGTCTGGGGTGCCCCCCTGTGGGTGAGGACAGGGTCAGGGGTCCCCGCCCGCTGGTCACTTCTGTGAACCTGGGCACATCGCCACGGCCTCTCCAGGCCTCAGCAAACAGGAAGTGGTACCTGCCCAACTTGCTACCCCACCATATTGGGGGGTCACTATTAAGTGAGAAGAAAGGAAAGACTCTAATAAACCGTTGTCGGCATCACAGGTAACAGAAACTCTCCTCTCACGGGCACCGGGCGTGTCTGGAGGTGACGTTCCCCTGGCCGCTGCTCTCCGCTGCTGGAGGACCCGGAGGCCCCTGTCGCAGCCAGGACCTCCCGGGGCCCCCCCGCCCCGGGCAGGAGAGGACCACTTCCTTCTTTTGCCCAAAGTGGAGAATCTCGGGGACTCCAGCCTTCCGAATGAGAGCCGTTTGGCACACGCTGGGCTTCCATCTGCCAGGAGGTCCGTCTCCTGGCCTCTCTGGAGGGTCCCAGCAGAGCGGCCCCAAGGCTCTCGCACCAGCCCCGACGTGCAGGCCTGCGTGTGGTTGACCGCTGGGTGGTAGAAACATGGGTGAGAGAGGGCTCATGTGTAGAGACGTGACCTCCAGGGGGACTGGGACCTCCCTGCCTGTCCACCCCTTGACCCCTCAGTAAGTGACCAGCACGAAGCAGGAGGTGGGTGCACGACACATACGTGTTAACTGAAGAATGAACAACAAAAGTGTGTTTTGACGGCGCAAAATAAAGGACTCACAAAGCAAGAATTATCCTTATGGCGAGAGAGCACGGCCTCGACCGCCCTGAGTTCTGGGGGCTCCAGAGGGGAGAATCCAGGTCCCAGAGGCTTAGCTACTCATCCTCTCCAGCCCCGTCCAGGACAAGACACACTGTCCCTCCGGCCGGAGGTCACTCCTCACATCCGTGGTGTCTGCTTCATGGCCATGGGCCGAGGACGTGTTTTTAGGGGGTCCTGGGGTCCAGATGGGCACAGCCATCTGCATCCTTTCATCACCCCCGTCAGCAGGCGTTAAGCCAGGATGCCCTCCCCAGTATCTGTCCTCGGGAAAACAAGCTCAGTTCTCTGCAGCTCCTGGAGGATCAGCCAGCAGGTCCTGGCACTTTCATTTCTGCTTACGTTGATCCAAAAAGCAGAAGCACGCTGTCTGCCACCAGAGGACAGCAGTGGTCCGAGGTCCAGGTGGGCGGCCCACGCTTCCGCCCGCTTCCCGCCTGGCCTGCAGGGTTCAAAGCCTGGCTTTGTCCCCTCCCAGGGTTCTGATTGGAAGAGATGCTCGTTTAGCAGAACAAGCTGAGAGAACCCCAGGGGAGGTCGGTCTGGCCAAGCTGGAGCGCTGCTGCGCTCTCCATGCTTCGGGAGTCTTCCTGCGTCACTGCTAACACCAGAGCCTCGCTGAGAAAAGATGGGGATGATTTACTTGAAAAGGCAGAACAGACAGAAGTCCTCAGGGGTCTGTGGCTCTGTAGCCTTCCTGGGCTCTGATTTGAGATTTCAGCGGAATCTGCTTCTTATAAAGATCTGCTGTTCCTGTATCTTATATCACAACGAACTTCACACAGTGATCCAGCCAAGCTCTGGCTTTCATACGTTCTTTTCACTAAATAAATGTCTTATTTGAAGAACGTTTACCAAGCCCTTCCTACATGCCTAGGATATGCAGGGTGTGCTGGGACACAGTGATGGGCAAGCCGCCGCTCCGGGGTGCAGACCACGGGCGAGAGGGCCCGACGGGGCGGCGCCTGGGGGGCCGGAGGGGCAGCAGACAGGGCTGAGGGGTCGCAGGAGGAAAGTCCCCGGGGCAGGTTTGACCCCCGCTCCTTGCCCGGAAGCCCTGCTCTCCTCCAACAGCCGGTGTTGGTGTGGTCCGTTTCAGGGCGTGTGCTCGGATATCTCCACACCTGGCTCACCCCTTCTCCACGCATTTGGGGGAGGCGTCAGGACAGCCCCCTGATGCGCAGGGTCCTGCGACAAGCCCGCGGGCCGGACACGGAGCCACGCCGCCTTCCTCTGCCCCTGACTCCCGGCCAGACACCTGCCCCCCAGCACCTCGGGCTTTTCTGGGCCCAGGGCTTCCCTACACCTCCTGCTTTTCCTGGGTCAGACCCTGGGACGTCCCGCCCTTCAGGAATGCTGGCTGCATGCCACCCCCTGCCCTGAGGCGGATGCTGTGCCCAGGCTGCCGGGGATGGGGGGCAGGGGGGCATCCTCGGGGGGCCTCCTTTGACCGGGTTTCCAGATCGCGACAGTCTCCCGATTCTAAGCCGAGGCGTTTCTCGTGCCAAGTGCAGGCCTGGCGTGTCCACCAGGGAACCTTTGTGTGCAAACCAGCAAGTGACCGGAAGCGCACTCTTGCCCTTCGAGGGCGGCTCTGCTCCCTGGTGGCCGGTGTCCCTCTGCCTCTGCTCTGCAGGCGCCGCTCCTGGACGGAGCCTCCTGGAAGGCCCCACACCCTCCGAGGCCCCTGGATCACCGTCCTTCACACACTCACCGTGTGTTCACGTTTCTTGAGCCGCATTTTCATGTCAATTGTTCTTTACCCTCCAGGCTCTCTGTCTCGCTGGACAAGATCTTAATTGGATTCAGTGAAACCACGTTACCGGACACGATCCATTTCAGGGCAGGCTGTTTGAACTGAAACTATTCATGTTCACTTTTGAAATGAAAACCAAAATTCTACGTTTAATTCAAAGACATTCAGTGGCGTCGATGGAGGCGGGGGAGTGGAACAGGACCAGCACTTGGACGCCTCCTCACGTCCCCTGGGGACACCTCTTGTCCAGGCGTCACCGATAGCTGCTGGGCGGTGCCCGTGGCTGCCTGTGCCCCAGCCTTGGGGGAGACGTGACTCTGAAGCAGGACCCTGGGGCCTGGCCCAGGTGGTTAGGCTTTCTCCATAGCAACGTGTCGTCCAGCCAAATAGGGTGCCTTCTCCCAACCCTGGGGGACCACACGGCCAGGCGAGGGGTGGAGACCGGCCCCAGGACCCCTCTGTGGTGGGCTTCCCAGCTGGGTCCTGCTGCCCCGCGTCCCCCCGCTTCATGGATTTTCCAGAGGACGGCACTTCACGGGACAGTTCTGTTAGAGTCTTGATCGGGCTTGTGGGGAAACCTTGGGGATGGACCAGGGTCCTCTGGTCTTGACGTGCAAGGCAGGGCTGTCCCCTCCCGGGGATGGGCACGGAGATGGCTCTGGGGACTAAACTAAATGCACCGCATGGGTTTGGATGTCTGTGACGTTCGCCATCGTCGCTCAGGCCCGAAGGTGGAGGAGTCGAGCGCTGCCCAGCCTCTAACCAAAGTCTGCGCTTGTCCGCGCCCCTCAGGCTGCGTTTCACGCAGTTTCTAGACCGTGTTGCTGGGAGACTCGCTGTCATGTTTTAGACGGGTGTGGGGGGAGTCGTCTGGGGCTGCGCGTGGGCGGATGCTTGTAACCACGGGGCTCAGGAGCTATCAAACTGCACACCCGGGAGCCTCTCCTCTGCCTCCTCCCCCTGTCTCTCTCTCTGTCTCCATCTCTGTGTCTCTCCATCTCTGTCTCTACGTCTCTGTGTCTCCGTCTCTCTGTCTCCGTCTCTCTGTCTCCGTCTCTGTGTCTCCGTCTCTCTCTCTGTCTCCCTGTCTCTGTCTCTCTGTCTCCGTCTCTGTGTCTCTCCATCTCTGTCTCTACGTCTCTGTGTCTCCGTCTCTCTGTCTCCGTCTCTCTGTCTCCGTCTCTGTGTCTCCGTCTCTCTCTCTGTCTCCCTGTCTCTGTCTCTCTGTCTCCGTCTCTGTGTCTCTCTCTCCATCTCTGTCTTTGTGTCTCTGTCTCTCTGTCTCTGTCTCTGTGTCTCCATCTCTGTGTCTCTGTGTCTCTGTCTCTGTTTCTCCGTCTCTGTCTCTCCGTCTCTCTGTCTCCGTCTCTGTGTCTCCGTCTCTCTCTCTGTCTCCCTGTCTCTGTCTCTCTGTCTCCATCTCTGTGTCTCTCTGTCTCCATCTCTGTGTCTCTCCATCTGTCTCTGTGTCTCTGTCTCTGTCTCTGTGTGTCTCTCTCTCTGTCTCCGTCCCTCTGACTGTCCCTTTCTCTGTCTCTCTGTCTCTGTCCCTCTGTCTCCATCTCTGTGTCTCTGTCTCTCCGTCTCTGTGTCTCCGTCTCTGTCTCTCTGTCTCTATCTCTCCGTCTCTCCGTCTCTCT
The DNA here is from genome assembly GCF_032405125.1 of Capricornis sumatraensis. Lineage (NCBI taxonomy): Eukaryota > Metazoa > Chordata > Mammalia > Artiodactyla > Bovidae > Capricornis > Capricornis sumatraensis. Next base: position 55,166,723 of record NC_091090.1, on the reverse strand, counting down.
GTCTCTGTCTCTCTGTCTCCATCTCTGTGTCTCTCCATCTGTCTCTGTGTCTCTGTCTCTGTCTCTGTCTCTGTGTGTGTCTCTCTCTCTGTCTCCATCCCTCTGACTGTCCCTTTCTCTGTCTCTCTGTCTCCATCTCTGTGTCTCTGTCTCTCCATCTCTGTCTTTGTGTCTCTGTCTCTGTCTCTGTCTCTCTCTCTCTCTGTCTCCCTCCCTCTGACTGTCCCTTTCTCTGTCTCTCTGTCCTTCTGCCATGAGACCCACCGTGATGAGTCCCCCAGGACAGCACTGTTCACCTGAGCCAGGAAGAGCGACTCTGCTCACCTGGGCTCGTCACAGAGGGAAAGCAGGTGCGTGGAATGCGTGCTTTTAGAGACGTCAGGAAGCATTTAACAGGAGGCTTCCTGTGTGCTGTTTTGGACCTGGCATGAATCCTCTGTGCCTTATTAATTCCTGAATATTCAGGAATTACGCGGAGAGGCAAGCCTCTCTCAGGGCTGAGGGATCCAGGCATTTCCTTCGTTAGTTTTTCTGTACGGTGATAAGCACCCTCTTCCTTCTTGTGAACCCTACGGTAAAAGTGATGGTTTACAACCCTCTCTCTCTTTAATGTGGATCGCCTACGTTTTTAAGCCTGGAATTTTAGTCTTTATCTTTGCTGAGAATAACCACAGTGTATATGCCCACAGCGTGTGGATTAAAATACCTTTGCTCCATCAGAGCTCTGGTCCCCGTGTCTTGCTTTCTCTTGCTTGCTCTCTCTCTCTCTCAGTCTGATCTCCTGGAGCGCAGAGGCTCTCTGGGTTCACTTTCCTGCCCGGGCTTCTAAACCCTCTTGAGAAGGCACTCTGCGCCTTCACCCCATCGAGAGGACGCCTGAGGCCGTCGTGAACAGAGCAAGCCCCATGCGGGGGCTTTATTGGCTTTCTGCGTAAACCAAGGAACATCAGCCTCTTTCTCTCTCCTTTACTATCATCAACTCTGGACCACCAGGTTCCGGTCCATTAAAGGACTTCAACAGAAGAGAACTTGGAACCAGCGTGGCGCCTCCCATCTCCGACCCTGGAAAGGCTGTTCTGGAATCAGATGTGCCCCGGATGGAGTAAGAGAGCCCGCTGGACCACTCGCTGGTGCTGGGAGAGGGAGGCAGGAAGGGCAGGGTTGGTTGGGGTTTTAAGCGGAAAGCCGTGCACCCGCAAGCTTTGTGGGGCTCAGGTGCCACTTTCCTAAGAGGACGGTTGCTTTGCTTAAAATCAGAAACCTTGGATATTGCTTTTCATGCTTTTAGCTTTTTCTCCTGTCTTTACTTTTTATTACGTTTTATTGAAGAGACACCAGAGTAGTTCAGACTAAAGGCCACACTCAGCTCTCAAGAAGCCCCAGGGTCAGTGAGGGGAGGGCTTTGAGGTGAGCTGCTGACCCCCATCCCAGCCCCTGGGGCTTCTCTCAAGAGTGCATTTCTGGCTGATGAGAGTTTTCTCACATGGAATAGAGCTTTTTACTTGATGATGGGCTTACAAAACAAGCAAACAAAAACCCCTAGCCCTTCCCTGGATTTAGCACTTGCTGCTGGGCGTTTCGGTGGTATCTACCGTCCTGAATCGGGGCTTCCACGAAACAAGGCCCAGAATTCATGGAGCAAGGCCCAGAATTCACGGAACAAGGCCCAGAATTCACGGAACAAGGCCCAGAATGCAGGACGCCATAGGCTCCGTGATGGGGTAGGGGCGGGGAGGTGGGGGGCAGGGGAGGCGTGGGTGGGGCAGAGAGGCGGGGGGCAGGGAAGTGGGGGTGGGGCGGGGTAGGGAGGTGGTGCTCCTGGGGCCCCAGGCCTACGGACCTCGGGCTCTTGTGCCGCTCTTCACACTAAGGACGTAGTGGACGCTGCTGAGAAGGGGCCCCACCTGAGCCCCATCCCCAACCTGCTCTCTAGCCCGCCCTCCTGCCCCTCAGGGTGGTCACGTGGGGCTATTTTGTAAGAACAGGACAAAAGTAGCCATGAGTGGAAATAACCCCGAGGCTTCTTCTAGATAACAGCATCTAGAGTGATTTGCAAAGACAGTAGAAGAGCAAAAAAGGTGAAAATACTGAAGACATGGACCCCCTTGCGCATGGGTTATGGGTTATCCAGTGAGCGCGGAACCTTGACATTTTCTGTGACACGCTTTTGTGACTTAATGGACAGAGGACCATTATGTGGTTACAGAATGACTCTCAGGGCCTCTGGCTGGACTTTTTAAAATGCATGATCATGAAGCGCAATCTCACTGTGATGAGGCTATTTAGATGGGATCAGTTGCTTTAAGGACATAAATCCCAGTGGAAAGGTTCCAGGTATTTAATAATTGTTTCCAGTTCTAATTCCCCTCATATGAAGGTCAAGGAGAAGCAGGCATTTTAGGCTATTTAGAGAGCCCATTAAGAGATGATGAGTTGGAAAAAAACAGCAAATAGAAGAGTACTTTCAAGATAGAATTACAGAAATTCCAGATACTAGCAGGCGGTATTTACCCCAGCAATGCCCCGGTACCCAGCGCGGTGCTGCAGGCATTCAGGAGCCCCTGTCATTTCACTTCTCCCTCCTTCCTGCAGACCCACAGAGGCTGCCTGCAGTCGGACCAGGTCGTATGCTAAGCTGAGTTCGCTGGCCAGTCCTGTCTCAGACCCCGAGGGTAGGAGAGCTCAGCTTGGTCGACTCTCTCTGGCTCCGGGGGCAGGGTGGGGGTGGGCGTCACTCTGCCTGCGGGTCTCCAGGAGGGTCTGGTGCAGCCCACCCGCCTCCTCTGTAGGACAGAGTCATCGCCTGCTCTCTGAGTAACTGTGAAGAAAGTCGCTAGAGGAGCCCCGCGCCAGGCTGGTTCTGAGCAGGTTGTGAAGAATCAGCACACTCTTGACTGTCGAGAACTTTCCCTTTTTGCTAGTGGAGGAAAGGCCAGAGCAAGACTGCCTTAAAAAGCAAAATGAAAGCAGAGAAACTGCCTCAGGCGACCCGGGCCACACCGCCAGGGACAACCTGTGCTGAGACCACGTGCCCGTGGTGTGAAGCGGAGCAGTCCTTGTCTCCAGGGTCTTCTTCCAAAAACTCCAGTCTGATCAAGACAGGAAAACTCGACAAGCCCCCGAGCAACATTCAGGAACGTGCCTGAGCTGCCTCCTGAGAACCGTCAGGACCACCAGCCCGGGAGGTCTGGGGAAGCGTCACAGCCCAGAGCACCAGGGGCCTGGGGCCTGAAGGAGGGCGGCACTGGCGGGGCCTGGGGCAGGGAAAGGCCCCTGGCCTGGAGCGGGCTTAATGAGAACATATCCGCGTCGGCTCCTCAACTGCAACAAGGGAGCTCTCCAAAGCAAGAGCTTAGAGAGAACTCCACGGACCATGTTCAGTTTTCCCATAAATCTTGGGCTATTTTAAAATAAAAGTGATTTTTAGGGACGAAAGGGAAAAGAGGTGAATTTGGGGAAGAGAATACAGGCAGTGTGAGTGACCGGGGCTGAGGCCCCCAGAGACGCTGCTCCTCGAAGCGCTGAGCAAGAGGCGTCTCCTTCATCCCGTGGCGTCTGGGGCTCAGAGGGAGCCACTCTCTGAGGAGGCCCTCACTCCCCTGCACCCAAGGTGAGTCCAGATGTGCAAACCCCTGTGTGTCGGTGGGGTGTGTGTGTTAGTTGCTCAGTCGTGTCTGACTCTTTGCGGCTCCACAGACTGTAGCCCGCCAAGCTCCTCTCTCCATGGGACTCTCTAAGCAAGAACGCTGGAGTGGATTGCCATTCCCTTCTCCAGAGGGTCTTCCCGACCCAGGGATGGAACCCTGGTCTCCTGCCTCGCAGACAGGTTCCTGGAGGGGCGGTAAACTGTAGTTTTGAAAAGATCCACAGTAAAGTGAATGAACTGAATCTTCATGCATAAGCGAGGATAAACTTGACGTGTTAAGTGTTGAAAGCTGGTCACAGGGTGTTGTATGCTGTGCACTTTAATTTATGTGATATTTGAGCACACAGAAGAAGAGTACACGCTGGTTTTGAATACGTGCACGGGCAGGAAAGACCTGAAACTTGCACGGAGTAGCACACACCAACTTGATAAGAGGAGGGGAACAGAGGGCTTGTCTGTGTTTTCCTGTGTTTGTGGCGCTTTATTTTTTTAAATGTCAGCATCAATACAGGAAATGTCAGCTTCTGTTTGTTCTCAGTGGACGCGATCGTCTGTTCACTGTTGCTCTGAACTGCTTCTCTGTGTTTAAGGTGTTTCCCAAGTCAAAACGGAAGAATGCAGAGCGATGACCGAGCACTTTTATTTTTATTAATACACTCCAGGGGGTGTACATTCTTGGGTTTGGACAATGGTAGGGACAAGTAGCCATCTTCATAGGGTCACACAGGCTGGCATCACTGCCCTAAAAATCCTCTGCCCTCCCCCAGTAGCCCCTCAACCCAACCCCTGACCGTCACTGACTTCCTAGTGCCTTCAGAGTTCTGCCTTTTCCAGAGGCAATTACATCTTAACAGTGAAATTTCAGGAGGAGTAAAACACCCTAAGAAATAGGGCGTCAGTCGATAGACCTGGGGCAGAGAGGAAGGGGCCGCCACCATTCCTGCTGGTCCTGCTTGTGTGAATAGACTTACATTAATGTAGATAAGTAATTGAATAAAATGTAAATACTGTGACTGCAAAATATTAAATTATAAGTGTACATATCCCTAAGTATTTGAACATAATATTGACGTCACCCCTAGATATTCTAGGGTGTTTGTGCTAAAAGTAGGAGCAGTCTCCTGTGGCCACGGCGTGCCGCTAAGGAGGCCGCTGACGCCGCGCCCAGCATCCAGGCCACGGCCAGACTTCGCTGACTGTTTGAAGGAAGGTTGCATAGCTGCTTTTGCTGGTTTTTAAGCGAGGGCTCAATGTGGGTCACACACTGCGTTCTGTTGTGTCTCCTCAGTCCTTCTTAACTTGAGCCAGCCCCGTTGACATAGGCACACGTAAGTATGCTAGCTGCCACATTAGAAAGTGAAAAGAAACAGCTGAAATGAACCATAATCACATGTTTATGTGTACGATTTGTACGACTCTACCTAAGTCAGCATTACGCTTCCCCCGCACTAAGGCACCACTATCTGGTGTGCACTTTACATTTCCCGCAGATGTCGGCTGGGACCAGCATGGACATGGCGGTCTTCCCACAAGGAGTCCCTGCATTTTCAACAGTGTTGACTTCCTGCCCTTTAGTTTTGAAAACAAATTCAAGGCTGCCTTCAGTTAGACAACTGACACTCACGCTGTAATTTCAGGGTTTGCGGACGCTGTGCGCTGCTCGGGGACGTCAGCGGCGGGACCTTGGGGTGAGTAAGGGTCTCCCGTCAGCATCACCGCCTCCCCTCGGCCCCTCGGTCCCGGTGAGGTCACAGCACACAGACGGAAAACAGTCCAACCGTCTCTGATGTCTCAGCCCCACTCAGGCACAGCAAACACTGAGCAAGTTTATGAAGTAACTGGTCATTTTTAAAAGCAAGTTAGGAAATTTGAGGTCTCTCTTTAAACTTACTGAATAAACAGCTTTTTAGAAACTGGGGTTCTGACTGGTGGCAAGATGAGGACAGCGGCGTGTCTGTGCAGGGCTCTGGGCGTCTGTCCACCCGCCCCAGGTCCACGTGTGGGGAACGACAGCACGCTGCACGGAAGCACCCAGGCTCCGAGGCTGCACCCGCAAGCACACAAGGGCCTGCTCCCCCTTGGCCTATGCCCCAGTGGGTGTTGGGCCAGGACAGAACTTGCCACCTGAACAAGCCGAGTCTGTACAGAGGGTGAGGGGGAGATTGAAGCCAGAGGGACCCCGGGACGGCCTGGGGGGGCAGGGTGGGGCGTGAAGGGAGACCTCGTCCAGGAGGGGCAGCTCCACGGTCTTTGGCTCGTCTGCCTTCCCAGTGAAATAGGAAACAACGTCACGGTCTCAGCCCCGGGGAGGGAGCGGCAGCGTCAGAGCAGAGTGGCAACGTCTCCCATTTCTGTTGGCGTGGACACCACCCCAGACTACGCTCTCCTCGTTCCAGCCTCACGGGGGATCTGGGCTTCTCACTGTCTCCCCAACAAAAGGCAACAGACATCCAAATAGTAAAAGCTATGGTTTTTCCAGTAGTCACGTATGGATGTGAGAGTTGGACCATAAAGAAGGCTGGCATCAAAGAACTGATGCTTTTGAACTGTGGTGTTGGGGAAGACTCTTCAGAGTCCCTTGGACTGTAAGGAGGTCAAACCAGTCAATCCTAAATGACATCAATCCTGAATATTCGTTGGAAGGACCAATGGCTGAAGCTGAAACTCCAATACTTTGGCCACCTGATGTGAAGAGTCAACTCAATGGAAAAGACCCTGATGCTGGGAAAGATGGAGGGCAGGAGGAGAAGGGGACGACAGAGGATGAGATGGTTGGATGGCATCACCAACTCAATGGACATGAGTTTGAGCAAACTCCGGGAGATGGTGAAGGACAGGGAGGCCTGGTGCGCTGCAGGCCATGGGTGGCAAAGAGTCGGACACGGCTGAGCAGCAGCGGCAACACTCTCTCCCCATCTGACTCCTCTTCTGGCTGCAATTCATCCTCCATTCTCCAAAGAGCGACCTTAAACATCTTACTCCCTAGCTAGAGAACTTTAGTCAATGGCTTTCCGATCACCCACTTCTCAAGCCTGAAGTCCCAGCTTCCCAGTCCAGACGGCGCACCTTTGAAGAGCTGGCTCCTTCGTCCACGGTCCCTGGGCCCGTCGCGGCCCTCTGCCCGGGCCAGCCCAGCGTGGCTTTGCCACCCTGTCGCCTCTCACCTTTGTAAGCGCTCACTCCCGCCAGCCTTCCATTGCTCCTTCAGCCTCTAGCCTGTGTCTCTTCTTAGCTCATGACAAAAACCCATTCTGTGTTACTGGTACTGGTACAGCTTTCATTCATTCCGTCAACAAACGTTTCGGGAACAAGCTTTCTGTAAAAGGAGAGTTTTCCTAAGCACCTGGCTAGCTTTTCACATGGTCCTCTGTTTACCATCACATCTTGCTTTTTTAACTAGCCTATGTATTCTTATAATAAGTAAGAATTACAGAGCCAGCTTCTGGGATTAAAAGGAGAGAACACCTCAGAGGGAGATAAGCAGAGAGGAGATACGGCACCAAAGGCGTCCTCGGTTGCGGGACCGCGAGCTCGGGAGAGCTGTCAGTGGAAACAAGCCCCTCCCTTCAGCGGGTCGGCTCCGTCCCTGCTAACGCAGCCTGGCGCCGTGGATAATAAATGGAATCCGATTTTTTTTCAGGTGGGGAGGGGGAAACTTTACCCAAATCTTAATGCTAAGTTTCCACAGACCATTTCATTTTATATCTAGGCACTGGGATATTGATTAAGCAAATAGCGAATGAGAATTTGCCAATATTTGGCCAGCAAATACTCACCAGTCTGGCGATCAATGTTGGTTACCCCCGCCTGCCCCGGGAGAGGGGCCAGACAGCCGGGAATCGGTGGGTGGGGCATTAGGGTCCTCAGTTCAGCCCCCTCCTCTCCCTTCCTGGTTCCAAAACGGCACCTGCAGCCTTGTGAGGAGGGCCAGTCCCACAGCCCTGCGGACAGAGCCAGACGCTGTCTCCTGCGAAAGCCGCCCCGGGGCGCGCAGCGTCTTCTGCAACGAAGTCTGTGTCCGTTCCCGCTGGAGAGACATCGGGGCACCGGACCCCGCCTGGCTGCGCCCGGACGGCGTCCCGCCGTGCCGTCTCCAGCCCCTGGTTTCTTCCCGATAAACGTGCTCGTCGCGCTTCCCTCCTCCCTCCTGTCCCTGCATGCACGCTCACACCTCCCTCTGCTCTTCTGTTATGAAACTAGGGATTTCGGTGATGTAAAATACAACGAGCAAATGAAAGTTACTCACGATTCTTCCACCTTCCACCTTTTTCTACGCAATATTATTCCGTAATATTACATATTATGTAATATCATTTCATAATGACAGCCCCCCTGCATCACGGTGAAGGACAGGGAAGCCTGGCACGCTGCAGCCCGTGGGTCACAGAGAGTCGACTTGGCTTGGCGATGGAACAACAGCAACAGCAGAATGGTGTCACACACTTGCTGGGAGGACTTCCCCTGGTACTGAGTGCTCCTTACAAGATACGCTTCTAGCTATGGTATGATGTTTTACTGAGTGTGCAGTTTAACCACTATTTTGGGTTGAAACAGCTACCTGGTTTCTGGCATTTAGCGAGTAAAACGTTTCGGAAAGAAAGTACAGTCTTGATCATATTCTTGGTTGTTCTCTGGGATAAACTCTTGCAAGTGAGATTCCTGGGTGACTCTTGATACACCCTGGAAATCTGCTTCCAGAAATCTGTGCTAAATTTAAATTAGTCCCGAAGAGTTCCAGGATGACGTCTGCTCCTTCTCTGCACGCTGCTCCTTCCTAGCTGAAGGCCAAGAAGCGTGATGCCCGACAGTCGCGTCTTTCATCTGCTCCGTGGCCGTGGTTGGTGCCTCCAGCTTCTGTGGCACCACCTGCCATCGGGCCACCCTCCTGCCATCTGTCCATGACCTGCCCAGTCTTCCTGAGAGCCTTGGGACTGCCCTAGACACCCACGCTCCCCCGTCCACTGACAGTGGAGCCCCCACACTCTCTGGCCACCTCCTGCTTCTCTGATCTCTGCCTTTTTAACTTGTTTTTTTCCATCATCTTCTAACCCTCCCTTCTTAGAATTCTCAGCACATCTTTGAAACATGTTATGAGACAGTTATGAGATTCTCCTACGGTGTGCGGAACTTGACTGTCACAAGAGTCTTGTTGACCTGCCGTGAAGTCACCCCCATCCCTGAGCGGATGGTTTCCTGCATCTCCTTCTAGCCCCCTCACTTGGTCCTTCCTCTGCCTCAGATGGGATTCCCACTCCTTCTCTCCCTGGGGAGCTCGGCTCGCTCACAAGTCACGTCTTCCCTAGCTGGCCTGACTCCTTCCACCAGCACTCATACCTGAACTTCCCGTTTGCTGTGGTGCCGCCCACGTTGTGTTCGCCCACGTGTGATGTGGTCACCTTCCCCTCTGAGCCCTGGGAGGTCAGCACTGTGTCCCTTGTGCCTGCCACAGGGAGCGGTGCCTGCAGGCAGCCTGGGTGCTGTGTTCCGCACACTCGTGAGTTGCTTTGTGTCTGTATAGAGTCGTCTTCTCCTGACCATGTGCTGGGCTTCGTGTGCACTCACTGACCATGGTTTTAAACCATCCACAAGATGTGATTTTATCCGTAGCTGATTTGTAGATTGTCTTAAAAATCATATTGGCTCCATTTATGGTCTATTGCTAAGAAGCAAACATTTTAAAACCAGTAAAATCAGAAGCTTGCAAATGCTCTGTCCAGAGGACCCCAGATTGGAAATACCCAGGGTTGCTTATAATTCGTGGTCAACTGATTAGATATTTTGTCTTGTCCTTAAAAATGTTCAACACTTAACAATAAGCAATTAAGCTGTGAGAAACCGGAAGGATCTAGAGGCTGCAAAAGACAAGAGCCTCTAGTAAATTAGGATAATAATAAATTATACATTGAGCCGGTGAACAGTTCCTGTTATCTGTAGGATATTATGCGGTCTTTGGAGGAGGATCATTCTGTGGTCAATTCAGCTGTTTTCCATACATTGGGTGGTTGTGGTTTTCCTCTTGAACTTGATTTGCAAATGCCAGCAATAGCAGCTTCTCTTTTCCTTCCCCTTTGATCACAGTCCTAAGAGTTTGGGGCTAGCTGTGCTACTGTGAAAGGTTTAATGGTTCTACAACAGGAAAACCAGCCTGAAATATCTTCCTTTGGCCAGAATTTCTCCTTCTCTTATCACCGGTTGCACCAAGGTTTCAGATTTCCGTGTGTGGTTTATTGCAAGGAGCTGGGAGGGTTTCCATCGACTTCAGTCCTGGTGAGCAGACCAATGGCTTCCTGGATACGGATACTGTTTCTTAGATTAGTACTCTAAACGTATGAACCTGTCTTATCAGGTAACTTAAGCAAGCAATCTCTGTGCATTAATTGCGATTGAAGTCAATGTTATTTATAAAATGAAATCAATATAATCTCTATTGCTCATTAACTGAGATGTTCTGGGCTCGATTCTATTTTATTTTCCAATTAAGTTCTATTAGTTTTTATTGGCCCTTGAAAAAATAGCTGTGGAAACAAACAATGGTTCAGAGTCAACAAAATATCCTAAACACTATATATTTGAATCTAAAAAGGATCTAATGTTCAATTATTAGAAATTACAAGATACTCTAATATATGTGTGCTCAGCTGCTCGGTCTTGTCCAACTCTGTGTGACCCCATGAACTGTAGCCCACCAGGCTCCTCTGTCTATGAGATTTTTCAGGCAAAAATACTGGAGTGGATTGCCATTTCCTTGCAAGGGCATCTTCCTGACCCAGGGGTCGAATCTACATCTCCTGCTTGACAGAGTGATTCTTTACCACTGCAGCACCTGGGAAGGCTGGCGGCAGGGAGTAACAGCCTCAGAGCTCACCATTCACTACATAAAACGCAGGCCAGGGGCCCCGTGCACAGACACCGCTCCTTAGACTCTTTCGCTCATGTGTTATTTGCGCTTGTTACAGCACGTAACTTCCCCATGTTGGCCTGAGGGTGTCCAGCTCTGTCTGATGCTGCGTCTGAAGGCCAGGATCAGAAACACTTCAGTCATGTTTACACTTTTAGAAATCATTTCCCACTAAGTTGTAGTTACCTTAATAATTGCTTGAAAAAATGTTGCTCACAAAGCACTCTGATCAGATGCTCCCTGTATACACTGCCCACCTATTTTTATATGAAAGGCAAGTGGCAACAAGCATTGTCTCCAACAGATTATTTCTGCTGTTAGAACTTTAACAGTTTGTTGCCTTCTAAATACAGCCGTATTCTAACGTAGTAATAAAAGATTTAGATTATGTTGAATCTTATCAACCTCCCTCAATCTACTTTTCTTGCTTTCCTGGAATAAATTTCTTAAAAAATGAATCAACAGTGTTAGAATTTATATGATCTGTATTTTTTGTCTCTTTTTGAGAGCAGGTTGATTGACCTCCAGCTACTTTGTCCAGCGTAGAGCCACCCAGCCGCGCATAGCTGTCAAACACCGTAAGATGACTGAGTCGGAGAAGAGCCGTGAGTGTGAAACCCGGAACAGATTCTGAACGAGAAGCACAGCAATGATCTTAAAACTGACTGTGTGCCGAAATGATAGTTTCCCGGATATGTTGCGCTAAGCGCTCTACAGTCCATGGGGCTACAAAGAGTCGGACAAGATTGAGTGACTAACACTTCCACTTTCATTATTTAAATTAATTTAATTTTTTTCCTTTTAAAATGCAACAACTAGAAAAAGCACAGGTGATTTGAATGTTTGTCTTTGTTTTCTATTAAACAGAGCTAACCTAGAGTCAAATGGCACTACTGGTGGAATCTGTCTGCCAACGCAGGAGACTCAAGACTTGCAGGTTTGATCCCTGAGTCAGGAAGACCCCCTGGAGGAGGAAATAGCAACCGCTCTAGTATTCTTTTTTTTTTCTCACTCTAGTATTCTTGCCTGGAAAAATCCCATGGACAGTGGAGCCTGGCAGGCTACAGTCCATGGGGTCACAAACAGTCGCACACGACTGAGCGACCTAGAGTGTGGAAGCTAGAGTGACCTAGAGTGTGGAAGCCCCTTCCTGGTTTCCAGCATTTGGAAAAGTCAGAGCCGTCCTTTTAACCCGGGGCAACTCTCAAGAAGTCAGTGGAACCGTCACTTAACTAAGTTGTACCATTTGATTGTAAACTGCAGTCTAGCAGCAAAAAGCACACAATTCTCCCTCTAAACAGGCTCGCTTTCAAGTAGGGAGGGAGTTTCTCCAGGTAAGTGTGGCTTCATAAACTCTAATTGATAGCGATACCAATAAACTAAGGGAGATTAATTTGCAATTATGGTTTATAGGGAACAACCAGCAGAAAACCCTGTGAATGTACCGTGTTGCATACCACATATAAAGTAGCCGTGCAGCAATATAGGCCACATATAAAGTAGCCGTGCGGCGATATATACCACATATAAAGTAGCCGTGCGGCGATATAGCAGCGAGCTGCATGCTTATATATCTGTCTTCACACTTGCCTTCCTGGCTTCTGGTAAACTGGCAGAGGTTTAAAATACGAAATTAGCTTCTTAACAACCAAGCATAATTAGTTGTAACATTCTCCGATCAAATCATTAAACACACACGCATGCGATGACTTGTAAGAATAATTCACTCTTGTTTCTCTGCAGGTCAGACCTCCTTGTCTCTCCGCTTCCATTGTAGCCCAGAAGAGCAGGTGCCCTTGGAGATGGCGTGAGGTTCTCACGGGCCGAATGCTTTGGAGCTCCCTCATCTGCCAGGTGACCCCCATTTCTCCTCCCGCCCTTCTGGCTGCTGGCCCTGCAGCCCTCGTTCATGGAGACCCCCCCCCACCCAGGGCTGGTTGGGCGTGCAGGATACAGACCCTGAGGGGCTGAGGCCTCCTCAGGGCTGGAGCCCCGCCTGCCCCCCGCCCCCCACTCTGCCCACCCGGCCCGGGGTATCCGGGCTTCTGTCTCAGGCTGGCGGCGGTCCTTCTTGAGGAAGGCCTCTGTGCTCATCTGGGGGGCCAGGCTGGGAGGCACGGCTGTCCTGGACTCTGGTGTGCTTTCTGGGGTCTCCTGGACTTTCCTTTCCCGGTTTCAGACTGAGCAGCGCACGTGCGTTTGCCAGACAAGCCAGCACCTCGCTCGGCGGCCCTTGCCCAGCTTGCTCCCCAGCTGCCCTCTTGCTCCTCTCCGGGGTGACCTGTGACCCCTCTCACTGTTATCACCCCCACGCCCGCAGCTCAGTGTCCAAGGGCAGGTTTTCTGGATTGCCCCGTTTCCCTTCCAGCTTTCTGCTTCCTCGGCCGTGACACCCTTGGATTGAGGCCCTGCCTTCCAAGGGCCCTGGTCACTGACCTTCTGAGGCCCCACAGTCGTGCTGACCCCTCCTCCCCGCCACCGTGCAGGGACGGTTCCTGGAAGCTTGAAGGCTGGCTTCTCTCATCACTATTTTAAAAACTACTTTTGTCAAATTAACATTTTATAAGCAGTTATGATATCATCACTATTATTACTATTTTAAAAATTCAATTTCACTCTATTGATCTATAGACGGTCCTTTTTCCCGTGTAAGTTGCCTCCATATAACTGCTATTTCCTTGGCCTCAGGAGCTCTTCTGACTCACATGCTGGCGATCTCCGACCCTAGTTTCCAGCTGTACCTTTCACACTTTTTTCTTCAGATGGTTTAATTTTTTGGCCCAATCACTGTGGTTAATTCCCTATATTTAGCAAAGCTATATTTTGAAAGATAATGCCAGTTATTTTAAAAGTCCAAATTATTGTTTCTCTTCTATTTGTCCTTAACTATACAGAGAGAATCAGAAGATAGACACCATTTTAGGCTCTATCAGTGATTAACGTAAATATACTTTAAAACTAATATTTCTTATTTGTAGTAGGAAAATTTTGTAAGAGCCCAAATGTCCAATTTCTAGAGAAATTGTTAACAAGTCATCAGCATTCATACTGTGAAAGTTTCCAAACAGACGATGTGCTATAGAGGGCGATTTGGCAATATTTGTGCTCTCTATCCCAGAAATGCCAGTTCTCAGAATCTGTCCTGAGAACCTATCAGAAATGTGGTGAAGGGCTTACATGCAAGGATGCCTCCTGAGTGGGCTTTGTGAAAAGAGAAAACACTGGAATCCGTTCAAAGAATAATTGTGTAATTAAGTACTATTGAGCCATAAAATCACGTGTTTGAAGATTAGCTATAATAAAGTGCTCATGAGACCACGCTGAATGTAAAAACTCACAAGACAGAAATATACGGACGGGCTGGCCCTCAGCTTCTTGTATTTGCTCTAATGGGACAAAGTCTTTTTATGTCTTGTGCTGTTTTCTTCCGGGTTTTGCTGCTGATACAGCGAGATAGATGGCATGTTTTCTAGCGTCTGTTCACACGCAGAACGTCTGCAGCGGAGAAGCACTGGCCTTCTGAAACACCCCCCTCCCACCCGAGCACACACTGGGGGGATGCTCAGAGGGGGACCGGAGTCAGGCCAGCCCCCCAGCTCATTACCGACTAGTGTTTCAGTGTGAGCAGGCCCGTGAGGTGGGAACGGACCAGGAAGCTGTGGCCAAAATGAAGTGTCGGAAGAGAGCGGGTTCTGCTCCCGGCCCCTTGCTCTGAAGCACTGGGGAGGAGGGCGTGGACGCCGGGCAGGGACTTGAAATCTTCTGCGTTTAGTCACCAGCAGAGTTTCGAGCAGCACAGCCAGGGAAGCAGAAACAGATGGCTCCGATTTTCTCTGAACTGTGGACAGATTGAGGAGGAGGACGCTTGGCACGAAGACGCTGGGGTTCGGCCAAACGGAGAGGCTCTGAGAGACGGCATGAGCACTGGAGGGACATCAAAGTGCCCGAACGCTCCCGGAAAGTGTGATGTGATGGGGACTCGGGAGACGCAGCCAGGCAGGATGGGACCTGCGTGTCATCGTTGTCTCCTCGCTGGAGGCCGGGGGCGAGGAGAGGGTCTCGGCTTCAAGGGCCCAGCTTCCAATACCCGCCTCTGCCTGCCTCCCTGGGACCCAGACACATGTACGCTACCTTTTGTAGAAAGTAAGGAACAAAAAATGTCCTCAACCCCGACTGCCAACAATGAGGGGAACAACCAGACTGAAAATGAGGGAGGAAACGGAGGTCTCGACGCCGGGGTAAACCCACAGGGTTCAGGCGATGCCAAGACCCCCACTAGCAAGCAGCAGACGCATGTGCTCCCCAAGTGCACACGGCGGTGTCCAGATTAGACCTCAGTTAGGCTGCAAAGTAAGCCTCAACAGATTTTAAAGACAGACATCACACAAAGTTTCTTCTACAGTCATAGTGAGGTGAAGTTAGCAACTAATAATAGAAAGGAAACGGGAAATCACGGACGTGTGGAAATTAATACACTCAACGCATCAAAGAGTGTCAAAGGGAAATTAGAAAATACTTAGAGATGACTTAACATGAAAACAAAATACAGCATATGAAAATCTTCTAAAGATACTTGTTTGTGTTTTTTTGCATATTGCGGTTTTATCAGCTTGGATACTTTGTTCTGTTTTAATAACAAAAACTCAACTTCAGTATCTTTAACAACAGATAAAAAATTACTTTGAAATATCTAGAGGTAGTTCTTCCGCTGAGATTTGACCTCTAGCAGCTCAGCTGGCAGGGTCAGGGTTCGGCACCCAGCTTCACGCTGTTCCTTCGGTCAGCTCCATCCAGGCGGGTGCGCTGGGCCTCATGGTCACAAGATGGGGTGCGCTGGGCCTCATGGCCACAAGATGGGGTGCGCTGGGCCTCATGGCCACAAGATGGGGTGCGCTGGGCCTCATGGCCACAAGATGGGGTGCGCTGGGCCTCATGGCCACAAGATGGGGTGCGCTGGGCCTCATGGCCACAAGATGGGGGGCGCTGGGCCTCATGGCCACAAGATGGGGGGCGCTGGGCCTCATGGCCACAAGATGGCTGCAGAAGTTTCTTGGGCTCCAGGCCTCCAGGCTCAAATCTAGTAGAAAACACAGACTCTTGAAGACTAAAAACAAAAACCACACAACCTGGAAGATGAGAATGCCATTTTGCTTCCTGACCTTACTGAGGGCTGTAGCCTAGCACACAGCTTCTCAGACTGCTCCAAGGGACTATTCCAAAGGCGCAAGGGAGGAGCTAGATTACGGGGTTTTGCTGAAAAAAATAATGTAGCGGAACACCAAAATATAACTGCTGATCACAAAACCCAAGCCTCAAATGAAGGGTTTTAGTGCTTTTCTGTGTATGGGAATATTCAGGAGTCTGGGCTTATTAAAATCACTCCTTACAGTTCAGGCAGTCAGTTCAGTCAGTCACTCAGTCATGTCTGACTATTTGCGACCCCATGGACTGCAGCACACCAGGCCTCCCTGTCCATCACCAATTCCTGGAGCTTGCGCAAACTCATGTCCATCGAGTCGGTGATGCCATCCAACCATCTCATCCTCTGTCGTCCCCTTCTCTTCCCACCTTCAATCTTTCCCAGCATCAGGATCTTCTCAAATGAGTCAGCTCATTTGAGCATCAGGCAGCCAGAGGATTGGAGTTTCAGCTCCAGCATCAGTAATATTCAGGACTGATTTCCTTTAGGAGGGACTGGTTGGATCTCCTTGCAGTTCAGAGACTCTCAAGAGTCTTCTCCAACACCACAGTTCAAAAGCATCAATTCTTCGGCACTCAGCTTTCTTTATAGTCCAACTGTCACATCCACACATGACTACTGGAAAAACCATAGCTTTGACTAGATGGACTTTTGTTGGCAAAGTAATGTCTCTCTTTTTTAAAATAACTGTCTAGGTTGGTCATAACTTTTCTTCCAAGGAGCCAGCGTCTTTTAATTTCATGGCTGCAAAAACCATCTGCAGTAATTTTGGAGCCCAAGAATATAAAATCTGTCACTATTTCCATTGTTTCCCCATCTATTTGCCATGAAGTGATGGGACCAGATGCCATGATCTTCGCTTTTTGAATGTTGAGTTTTAAGCCAGCTTTTTCACTCTCCTCTTTCACTTTCATCAAGAGACTCTTCAGTTCTTCTTTGCTTTCTGCCATGAGGGTGGTGTCATCTGCATATCTGAGGTTATTGATATTTCTTTCTCCCAGCAATCCTGATTCCAGCTTGTGCCTCATCCAGCCTGGCATTTCGCATAATGTACTCTGCATGGAAGTTAAATAAGCAAGGTGACAATATACAGCCTTGACGTATTCCTTTCCTGTTTTGGAACCAGTCTATTGTTCCATGTCCAGTTCTAACTGTTGCTTCTTGACCTGCATACAGGTTCCTCAGGAGGCAGGTAAGGTGGTCTGGTATTCTCATCTCTTTAAAAATTTTCCACACTTTGTTGTGGAAAGTCAAAGGCTTTGGCATAGTCAGTAAAGCAGAAATAGATATTTTTCTGGAACTTTCTTGCTTTTTCGATGATCTAACAGATTTTGGCAATTTGATCTCTGGTTCCTCTGCCTTTTCTAAATCCAGCTTGAATATCTGGAAGTTCACAGTTCACATACTGTTGAAGCCTGGCTTGGAGAATTTCAAGCATTCCTCTGCGTGCGTGTGAGATGAGTGCGATTGGGCGGCAGCATGCGTATTCTCTGGCACTGCCCTCCCTTGGGGTTGGGATGAAAGCGGCCCTTTTCCAGTTTCCCTTACATGTGCACCCTAACTGTCCAGGGCCAGCGGCCTGTTTGCTCCACCCTGAACCCCGCAGGTGCACCATCAGGGGTGGCAGTGGCTGCTGGCTGCAGAGAGACAGTGTCCTTTGTGTAGGAAATGGCAGGGGACAGACTTTTGGTCCACACTCTTCTTCCCAGGAAACTCAGAAAACAGTCCTGAGTCATGTGTACACCCCTGAACCAAGGCCTGTGGTCAGGACCCTGACTGGCAAATCACTGATGGTCCTGCCTCTGAGGGGAGACTGGGGTTTCCCCCATGACCTGGGAAAGCAGGAAAATGGCCAGGAACCTGAAGAAGGGGTGCGTGTGGGCAAAAGGACCCCATCCCCATCAAGTCCACAGGTGTTTATGTTTTTAGATTTTTTTCCATATATATAGAATATATCATACTCCAAAACAGATTAAAATAAATATTCTTTCTTTCTTGATCTTCTTTCCTAGTTCAAGAAGATGAAGATCACAAAAGAAAGAATATTTATTTCTTCTTTCCTAACTCAAGTGCTTCCCTAGTAGCTCAACTGGGAAAGAATCTGCCTACAGTGCAGGAGACCCCAGGTTGATTCCTGGGTCGGGAAGATTCATGTGAGAAGGGACAGGCTACCTGCTCCAGTACTCTTGGACTTCCCTTTATGTGGGAGACCTGGGTTCCATCCCTGGGTTGGGAAGATCCCCTGGAGAGGGGAATGGCCACCCACTCCAGTGTTCTGGCCTGAAGAATCCCATGCACTGTATAGTCCATGGGGGCAGAGAGTCAGACATGACTGACGACTTTCACTTCACTTCCTAGTTTAAAGTCATATGACAAACTTACTGGGAAATATCTTCAACCTTTTAATAAGAAGATGTGATTTCCATTAGGAAATTTGTAATACATTCTAGGATAACCTCATACAGTGAAAACTCCTAAAGGTGACTGAATACTTGCTTTTTCCCCAGTTAGAAGCCTAGTGGACAAAATAGTCAAGTGCATCATGAACAAATGAGTGACAGGTAATAAAGTGACGTGCAAGTAGTCACACGGTGTCCAAGAGGCGAACGTGACCCTGGCTCAGTCTGAACGGTTTCATGTGAGGACAGGAGTTTTCAGTAATTTAAAGAAAGCTTGTCCTCTCATTTCTAAGTGACACGGATGGAAGTGAAGAATTTGAATACTGAAAATGCAATAATACATATGGTGCAGGTTCTGGAAAAGAAAAAGCAAAATGAAGCATCTCGTTTTTATTTAGGAAAACATGTTCCAGAATCACGTCTCCAGAAAACAAGAAGCTGTGTGCTCGTCAGAACAAGCTGCTATTTCAGTAGGTGCCAGGTGAATGTCTGTTTACAGGAGAAAAGTTTCAGAGGCGCATGTACTTGTCTCCTGGGACGAGTACCGCAGACGGGGGTGGGGGTCGCACACAGCAGAAGCGTGTGTCCGGCGGAGCTCGGGCAGGCGTCCGCGCTCAGCTCTGCTTCCCCCAAGTCCCCTCCCCGCCACCGTCTCCTTCTGCATCTTCACACACGTGGGCTTTCCCTCCTTCTGTGTCTGTCGTGGTCCAAATGTCCTCGTCTCCTAAGCAGGCCGGTGGTCTGTGTTCGCGTCCACCCCATGGCCTCATTTAAACGCAGTTTCCTCCTTAGAGACATTGATTCCAGGTACAGTCGCACTGCGATTCGGGCGGCTTCAGCATATGAATGGGGGCACAGAGCAGATCAAAGATAAACCACAGGAAGAGAGGCCGGGTCCCCAGGAGGGTGCTGGGGCTGGGGGGTGGGCTGCCTTTCCTGGTACAGAGGCTGTGTCCTGTGCTCTGGCGGGAAGGGGACAGACATGCTCCGCGGCGGGCGGGCTGGCCTTTGAATTCTCCGCCTCCTCCTCCGGGCACCCTCTCCCTGTCAGCCGTTGTCTCTGCACAAACCGTCCCCCATTGGGGTATGACCTCGACCAGGGCCCAGGGAACCGGGGTCTCCGTGTGACGGGTCTGGGCACAGCCATCACGTGGGGGCTGGGGGGACGCTGGCTGTGTGCAGGCGGTGGGGGCCGGCCCGAGGCTCTGGTGGCGGGTCTGATGCCTTTGACCAAACCTTCACACTGGGTCCTGACTCTTAGAAAACTTCAGACGCTTAAAGTCGGGGAGGGAAGCAACCTGAAATGGGGGGAATTGTAGATCCTTGGATATCTGGTGAAAACCTCACTCTTTCCAGACCGAGACCTCAGCACCATGAGTGTTTTCTGGAAGGACGTCTGCCTTCTAACTCAGAGCTGTGGTCAAACCCTGCAGAATCTAGATCTTTCCCACTGGGATTTTCACCTGGGTTTCCTTCACATAATAAACTTATTTTAAAAAATATTTTCTCCTTAAAAATCTCTGTCTTCACCATTTTGAAGATGAAGTATAATTATATCCCTGTCAATGAGTATTTTCATTTATCCTGTGTCTTGGATGTCATAGTCAGCAACAGGGGAAAAACTGCAATAAAGAACTTTTAAAAAGAGACTGGCCTGAACTGCGGGCTCTGGGCAATGACCTGTCAGCCCAGGTTCTGGGGAGGGACCCTGATACTGGGGAACCTGTGGAAGAGGTTTATGCGAGCTCGCTGTGGTTTTTGCTTCTCTTTGCTTTGAAGCCTAAAACTACTTAGAAAACAGTCTATTTTTTTTTAACACACAGAAAAGCTGAGAAGAAGGGTTTTTTAGAAGCCGGCGATATCTTGCACAGACCACAGAGCCTCTGCTCCCTCCTGCAGGGTTGGGGCAGAGTGTGTGGCCCACGTGGAGAGTCTGCGGACACCTGCCGGCTGGCCCTGCCCCTACCACGTGCTCAGGCCGCCATGTGCGCTTTCCCCGCATCGGCCCCGCATCGCTCGGTCTCCCTGTGTCTGTGAGAGCTTATCTGGCCCTTACCCAGCTACAGTCACCCTAGTAACTCTGCTTAATTCAATATTTTGATGTTTTTTAAACACACAAAACATGTTTGAACACTAAAGAATCATGATTCAGTAGTGATTGCCAGGAAGCCCTAGGCAAACTTCTGCAGGTAACTCGAGCTCGTGAAGACAGCTCGCTCGGAGCTGGGTGTGGCTGGCAGGTGAAATCTAATTAGATGTGCTGTGTGACAGCTTCATTTTAACGAGAGCACCCCCGGGCCAGATGCTGACGCCGGCGACCGCCCGGTTTATGGAGGAGGGTGTTTAAACCCGCAGCATCGCCCACGCCTTGTGTCTGGAGTCCAGTGGAGACAGTCCATGGTGGACACCTCATGCGATGCCCCTCCTCCTGACCGGGTGGACAACACGTCCCGTGGCTGTTTACACTCCAGGCAGTGAGTATGTAGGTGTTTCCTGGGTGGTTAATTGTTTGGCTCTCTGGAAAGCAGCCTCATCAGGTGTGGACTTGAGTGCTGCCGTGACACGCCTCGGGTCACGTTTCCACACGTCTGCGGGCAGCACCCATGCTGTGTGGGGATCTGGGGACCAAAGTTCTGGGTTTGCTGGTGAGAACGTGACGTGTGCACACCTTCCTGCCTGGAGAAGTGGACAGGGTTCACATGAGAGGCGACCTCGGGTCTCCCGCTGATTGCCCGCTCCGTTCGTGCCCTCGAGGCATTGCCTTGCCCTCACACTGTACGGCCCAGACCTCCCTGCCCCATCTGAGGTCCCCCGTGTGGAGGACCAGGGCCTCCTGCAGCCCAGGCGGGCGGGCGGCCGGGCCTCACCCCTGCTGGTCAGCTCACCCGCGTCCCGGAGGCTCCCACGAGCCCTGGCCGCTGCTTGGCACTGATTTAGGAAAGAGGGAGCTCTTCTTCCCCAGAGTCACCGCCCTCTGTCTGCTCTGAGGCTTCCGTTGCCACCACTCTCTGCAGCATCCTTTCGTTCCAGAGCCTCTTCTACCAGGACAACTTCGGGTCTGACTGTCTCTCTTCTAACACACGGCCCTCCCGCCCTCAGGCTCCCACAGTCAAGCTTCCAGCAGGAGTAACTCACACTATCTCAAGTGAAGTCTTCCTTTTTTTGTTGGTAAACAGCTTTTCTGAGGTCTAATTCACATACCCTGTGATTCATCTCGTTTCAGTGTGTGATTTCAATGCTTTTAAGGTATCCACAGACACATAGTCAGTTTTAGAACAGTCTTGTCACCTCCGAAAGGAACCGCACGCCTGTCAGTTACACTCCTTTAGCTGACTAGCATGCCTCCCCTTATCATGCCTCCCCTCTAGCCCTTTCTGTGCTTTGTTTTTTCTTTTTTAAAAAAATTAATATATTTATTTTAATTGGAGGCTAATTACTTTACAATATTGTAGTGGTTTTGCCATACATTGACATGAATCAGCCACGGGTGGACGTGTGTCCCCCATCCTGAACCCCCTCCCACCTCCCTCCCCAGCCCATCCCTCTGGGTCATCCCAGTGCACCGGCCCTGAGCGCCCTGTCTCATGGATCCACCCTGGACTGGCGATGTGTTTCACATATGATAATATACATGTTTCAATGCTATTCTCTCAAATCATCCCACCCTCCCCTTCTCCCACAGAGTCCAAAAGACTGTTGTTTCTCTCTGCGTCTCTTTTGCTGTCTTGCATACAGGGTCATCGTTACCATCTTTCTAAATTCCATATATATGCGTTAGTATACTATATTGGTGTTTTCCTTTCTGGCTTACTTCACTCTGTATAATAGGCTCCAGTTTCATCCACCTCATTAGAATGGATTCAAATGCGTTCTTTTTAATGGCTGAGTAACACTCCATTGTGTATATGCACCACAGCTTTCTCATCCGTTCTTCTGCCGATGGACATCTAGGTTGCTTCCAGGTCCTAGCTATTGTAAACAGTGCTGTGATGAACATTGGGGTACACGTGTCTCTTTCAGTTCTGGTTTCTTCGGTGTGTATGCCCAGCAGTGGAATTGCTGGGTCGTATGGAGAAGGAAATGGCACCCTACTCCAGTATTCTTGCCTGGAGAATCCCATGGACAGAGGAGCCTGGTGGGCTACAGTCCATGGGTCACAAAGAGTCGGACACGACTGAGCGACTTCACTTCACTTTTCACTATGGCAGTTCTAGTTCCAGTTTTTTAAGAAATCTGCACACTGCCTAAACAACACTTTTACTCTGTTGACTTCCGAGTCTGTAAACTTCCCTATTCCGGACATTCTTGTGAATGATTCACACGCTGTGTGGTTCTTCCCTCAGACCAGTGTTGCTGAGGCTGATCCATGATGCAGAATATCTCAGTGCTTTGCTCTCCTGTGTGGTAAAGCAATACCTCATTTGTGAGCACACCACAGTTTTCTCCATTATTCATCAGTGCTGAACGTTGTGGGTTATTTTCACCTTCTGGCTATCATGACTAATGCTATTATAAACATTCAAATAATTTTAAAAGGATGCACTCTCCCACTCCTTCTTCATTTTTCCCTTTTTCCCCTTTTGAGAGCCAGACATTAAAGACTAGAACATTAAAAAAGCAAGAGCAGGACGTTCCCTGTGGTCCACTGGCTAAGAATCTACCTGTCGATGCAGGGGACACAGGTTCGATCCCTGGTCTGGGAAGATCCCTCACGCCATGGGGCAATGGAGCCCGAGAGCCACAGCTACTGAAGTCTGTGCTCCCTGGAGTCCACGCTCTGCTGCAAGAGAAGCGGCCACAGTGAGCAGCCTGCACGGCAGGGAAAGGCAGCCCCTGCTCGCCGCAGCCAGAGAAAGCCCACACACATCAACAAAGACCCAGCGCAGCTAGAAATGAACAAAAATAAGTAAATAATTAAATCTCGAAAATACCACGAGCACACATGGGCAAACTATAAAGCGACCACACACGCCCAGGGAAGGCTCAGAAGAGGCCGGAGAAGAGCTACCTCAGCCTGATCCCCAGCATAAAGCCGCTCACACGTGCGCGCACACGCCCACACAGCAATCGACAAGACAACAACAAAGCTCAGCAATCCCCGAGGAAGGGCGAGGACCCAATTTCCAGTTACCAGGGTATCCAGTTCAGTGTCCAGTCTTTAACCAAAAAGTCACAAGGCATAAAACGAGGTAGGAAGACATGGCTGAGATAAAAGAAAAAAGAAATTAACACTATCTCTGAGGAAGGAAACTGGTAGAAATATTAGACAAAGACTTTAAAACAACTGCCATAAACATGCTCAGAAAACTAACGGGAGATGTGAAAAGAATCAAGGAAATAATATCTGCACAAAACAAAATATTACTAAGGAGACAGAAACCCTAAAAAGATACAAAAAAAGCCTCTGAGAACGTGGAGCACAGTAAGCGATGAAAAAGTCGCCAGGGCCTCAGGAGCAGACTGTGGCTCAGAAGGCTCAGCGGTCCCGAAGAGAAGGCGACGGAAATTGCTGCGTCTGAAACCGGGAGCAGAGAGTGAGGAGCAGTGAGCAGAGCCTCGGACGAGGGGACCCTTCAGGAGGCCCAGCACACTCACTGCGGGAACTCCAGGAAGGAGGGCGAGGAGGCGTCAGGGGGCTTCACCTGGCTTCTCCACAGAGGCCACGCAGGCGAGAAGAGAGTGAGTAAAACATGTAGTCTCCACAGAGACCAAAAGGGCAGACGCCACAAAAATCAAGTACTTTGTATTAAAGAACATTATCAGTAAAATGAAAGGACAACCTACAGGAACAGAAAAAAGTTAAAACCTGTAAGACTACACTCTGTGTATGTGCACGTTTATATGACTGTACTTACATGGGGTCTCATAGAGTCAGACACGACTGAGCGGCTGAACTGAACTGACATCTATCTGTTCATCTATCATCAACCTATCCATCTGTCCGCCCGACTTTCTATCAAGAGTGGAAGAAAATGATCATCAGAATATTTAGGACAGCAGTTTTCTGGGCTGGAGGGTGGTGTGTTCAGGCGCTCAGCCGTGCCCAGCTCTGCAACCCTGTAGGCTATAGCCCGCCAGGCTCCTCTGTCCACGGGACTTCCCAGGCAGGAACACCTGAGTTGCATGGGTTGCCTTGCCCTCGTTCAGGGGACCTTCCTGACCCGGGGATGGAGTCTGCGTCTCCTACGCCTTCTGCATCGGCAGGTGGTTTGGGTTTTTTTTTAGCCACTAAGCTACCAGGGAAGCTGAGAAAGGTGACAGAAAGAGAGAGACTGCAAAGAAGCTTCACCTTCATCACTTGGGACCTTTCGTTTCTTAAGTTCTTTGGAAGATGTGCGAGAGAACATGGATATTATATTTACTCTCTCATGTGAAAAACTCACAAAGATAATTGGTCCAAGTTTTGAGTCTTCTTAGCAGTTTTTTTCTCTCCCTTTCTGGGGCTTCTGCCACTGTTTCTCTTAGAAGGAGAGATTGAAATTAAGCATTCACATTTCCACAAATTTAGATAGACTGAAATGTTGGAACGAACAAACGAACCGGTCTCTGGCACGCGTAAGTGCTCGCTGCGTCCACCTGGAGCCAGCTCTGGGTGCAGCTGGGCGAGGCGGAGGGCGTGTGTGAACCCACACTCGCCGTCTCATGCGGTCTCCAGGGCTCGCGACCCCTCGCAGGCTTGTCCTGTCGGCTCGGAATCTGGAGCCTCTGGGTCGCTGGCGGGGACACGTGGAGTGTGCCCTCTGGGACAGGCGGCGTGCTGTGTGGACAGCAGGCCTGTCCCTGCGTCCAGCCACCACCCGAGAGCATCGAGGAGGTCGGGAGGAGGCGGAACAAGTCACCCCTTGACGCTCCCTGTGGCGCGCTGCGATCGTTCCTACTCTGAGACCTCAGTTTCTCACGGTTCATGCATTTCTTGGAGTGAAGACGCAGGAGAGCCCCCGATGTGCCCTTCGGTGAAGCCCTGGAACCCGAGCCAGGCCAGTCCTGGGCCCAGAAGCCTCAGACCTGGTGCCCAGCCGGCAGGAAACGTTTGTTCGCAGGACCTTTGGAGTCTGTTTGGGGATAACTGGACCAGGTGGCCCTTGTGCTGCACTCCCTGGCCTGGTTCATGTCATCTTCTGGGAAGCCATCCACCGGCAAGGGGGTAGCTTTAGAGAAGCAATCAAAGAAAGCATCTCTGATTGTATGGTCTTCATTTCTGAGCAGCAGCAGCAGGCCTGCCAGCCCTGGCTTCGTAGGGAGCTATGAATAATGCGTGTCCCTTTGATCACCAGCTCTCAACGCTCATCTTATGTACTTTCCAGAAACGAGCACTTGACAACAATGGTAAGAACTCTAAGCTGCTTCCTTGGTAGACTGCACGGGTCTACACGTCTGCCCCGAACTGAACTGTCACATTTTTCTAAAACACGTGAACGTTTTCAGAGCTGCACCCACAAGGGCTCTGGAGGGAAGGGGGCCGTGCCCGGCGGGTCAACACTTGCAGGGCCCGCGGGGGCACCCGGACCCCTTTCCCCCCGGTGGGTCCCCATGTCTTTCACTATGTTTCTGCTTGACAGAAACTTATTTCTGAAATTACTAAAATGTCCATCTGTCGCTGCTCCCAAAGCAGTCTTTGTGACACTGGGCTGGTTTGCATGTTGGACATGGGGAGAAGGCAGACGGGCCATCATCTGCCCTCTGAGCCCCAGGGAATCCTGCTCCCACCCTTTTGTAAAACAAACAGGCAAACCCTAACCCTCCTCGGACTCTCTGGAGAGGATCTTTAACAGACTCCTCCCTTTCCTGTGTCTCACCCACAAAGCCTGCCTTTCTATCGCTCTTTGCGGGTGTAGTCTCTGAGGTTCTGAGGGACCCCGGGGAGAGGCAGTTGGTCCCTCTGGGTGGGACATGGTCAGGGCACACGTGGCTGCTCTAAACCGACATCGGGCCCCCTGCAGGGGGTGCGCTGGCCCACCGGACAGTCAGGCCCCTGGACAGGCCTCCTTCCGGCCAGTGTGAAGGGCAGAGGCTGAGCCTCCATTCCTCAGCCTCCCATCTCCCTGGGTGTCTGCTCCCGGCTCCTGGTCTCCAAGACCCCCCTTGTCCAACAATCCCAGGTTCTCTCCCTGCTTTCTTTCTAGCTCCCGCCCAGTTTATCAATGGTTTTTATCAGGGAACGAATTCCAAACAATTCTTAACAACAAAACCACCAGCAGCCTTCTCAGCAAAGCGACTCTGTCCCGGAAGACTAGGGTTGGGAATGCAGACAGTGGAATTCGGGTGGGGGTCCAGGCCCTGAGGTAAGGTCTGTGCAGAGCTGGGGGTCCAGGCCCCGAGGTAAGAGCTGTGCAGGGCTGGGGACCGCCTCTCACATGGATGGTGTCCATGCACCCCTCCCACATGGCTGTTCAGAGTCTTTGCTGCTCTGACATTTGCTTGTACAAAACTCTGATGAAATTCCGAGGCTTCTGGAGGTGGGGAGAGACCTTTTGTCCAAAGCAGACGTGGTTTCCTTCACTGCACTGGACTTGATCACAGGGCCCTGCCCTGCAGCGGGGGTGGGGGAGACACTCTGACCAGGACCACCGGGGCTTCCTGAGGGTTCTGGTGCCCAGGGGTCACTTGACGCTTTGAAAACACAGACTTCTTCTGGGGTCACCACCCTCTGAGGCGGTGTCGACTGCTGGAAAACTTGTGGAAAGATTGGGAAGGAGAGATTCTGTCTTCATGTGAGGTTTCCAGCCAGTTTGGTTCCAGACCAATGAAGTCGCATAAGCAGCTGGTTAGCAGGGCTGGTCCCGCCTCCCTCAGAGTCCTCTGATGTTCCCCGCGCCCCCCGCCCCCCTCCCGCTAAGCATGCCCTGGAATGTTCTAGCGTAAACTCCACACTAGGACCTAAGCAAACAGTGGCTGGGTCTTGAGAACAGAGCGCTAGGCCAAGAATTCCAAGGGCAAGCTGCGTCTTCAAGAATCCGCCGGTCACTGCGGGAGCATGTCCTGTAAGAGGGCAGGGGACCCTGAGCCCCGCGGCTCCCACACGCGTGTCTCCGGCTCCCACGCGTGTGTCTCTCTGGCAGCCGAGGTCACACCAGCTGGAGAAGGTGCAGGGTCTCCTCTGTGAGGACGGAATTTTGAACTCAGCTCCTGAGCACCCCGTGACACAGTGGTTCTACAGCCACGAATACGCGTTATGCTGAGTTCATCCCAGACTTTGCCTCACATAACCCACATTAGAGAAGTTTCTCTGCAACGTGGGGGCATGTGGTAAACAGCTCACTCAGCTCCGGGCAGGGTTTCCAGCTGTGGAAGTAAACACAAGCTCTGAGTCAGAATCAGATCACGCTCAGGGGCCGAGACGAGCCTGACCGCCCCGTTTGCTCTCTGCGCCCCAGTTCTGTGCACGTGTGTGCATCTGAAGAGACGTGCAGCCCATCGCCTTAGACTGCAAGTTCACTGAGGTCTGGGATGTGATAGGCAGGTCAAAGCTGGCCAGGAAGGACAGGGCTTTTGAACAAAACCAAGACTGCGAACAGGATGAGAGGCTCCACCTCGGAAAATGTCGCTGAAGGAGAGGAAGCCTCGAACGTCGCCTATCAAACGAGGAGGGAGACCCAGTGTCGGGGAAGGACGAGCCGAGCAGAGTCCCAGCTGAAGAGCGCCAGCCCCTGGTGACCAACCCCTGACCCAGTGGGTCACCTCTGCTGCTCGAAAGCCACAGTTTTCTTTACAACAAGGCCTGCAGGCCAGAGGGAGCGGCTAGAAATCAGAACCTCCATGTGTAAGCCACTCAGTCGTGTCCGGCTCTGTGCGACCCCGGGGACTGCAGCCCGCCAGGCTCCTCTGTCCATGGGATTCTCCAGGCAAGGATACTGGAGTGGGTGCCATGCCCGCCTCCAAGCTGTTTCAATCTACACGTTTCTTTAAAAATCTCCTTGTCTCTGGGAGTGGTTTTTCCTCCCCTGGGGCCTCAGAGCCGTCTTTCCAAGTCTGCAGTCTCCGAGCAGAGGGCACGGGGTCCCTGGGCCCGTCACCAGCGGCTGTTGCTGCTGAGGCAGAGCGCAGTTGCTCTCCAAGGACGTTCGCGTCCCGAGGCGAGGAAGGGGCTGTCTGCCTCTGGGAGGCTGTGCCCCGCTGTGCTGCGGCAGAGACGCAGATCCGCTTGATCTGCGGGAAGCGCGCGTTGACTGAACGTTGCGGAGTTTAGGCTCGGATTGTGGAACTCTGCAGCCAGAATCCGTTCCCAGCTCAGAGTTTCTGGCTACGGCCCGTGGGCACCAGGGTGCACCTCCTGCTCTCTGGACAAGCAGGGGAGGGTCCCTCTGACAAGAGGACAAGAAATGGTCCTGGCACTGAGGTTCTGAGGCACCAGGTCTGCCTTTGAGTTTTCCTGTTAAATGCGGAACAGTGGGGTGTGCTTCGACTCAGGAACACCCAAAACCAGTGCAACCTTTCCGTCCGAAACTCAGAAACTCCCCGGAGGGGCGCTGAGGCAGACCCCACCTCCCGCAGACCCCTCAGTACCCGAGAGAGTCCCGGAGTACCCTACCTCTCTCAGAGGTCGTCTGGCTTTGCTTTGTGGGTAAAACCTCAAGGCCCTTTGTCCCTCGGTG
The DNA here is from genome assembly GCF_032405125.1 of Capricornis sumatraensis. Taxonomy (NCBI): domain Eukaryota; kingdom Metazoa; phylum Chordata; class Mammalia; order Artiodactyla; family Bovidae; genus Capricornis; species Capricornis sumatraensis. The sequence continues at coordinate 55,137,988 of NC_091090.1, read as the reverse complement.
AGCGTCTCATCCCTCCTCCGGGCTGTGTGTGTGTGACGGGGCTCAGGTTGCCTCTAAGTGCTTCCACCTGTGTGCACAGAGCTAAACCCATCCTGTTTCAGTTATGACCGCAAATAATACACACAAACACTCGATACCTCAGCGTAATTTATGTGGTCTGCCTGCCTGGATTTCCCCAAGAAATTCCACTTGAAATTCTCCCACATGCAGAGTGGGAAGACCAAATCTGTCCTTTGAGCACCGCGAAAGTGTGCTATTCGCCTGAAAGATTCGTATTCTCTGAGAGCACAGTGATTCACACCTGAGTGTCCATCACACTGACAGCCACCTTCACAAGGAGAGAGAGTCGGAACATTCCTGAGTGACCTCTGCATCAACCCCTCCGACACTGGAGTCCCCAGTGTGACGATGCTTCTCAGACTTTGCAGAACGTGGAGGGCCTCTCTGTAACTAGCATGATGAATTTCCACAAAACATTCCCATTTTCCAGTTTATAACTAATGTAGTTCCTATAATGACACTTATATTCGCAGTGTTTAACTTAGTAGCATCAACTGTGACCCTAAACTCTGAACCAGGAGAAGATTAATTAGTGTCTCATTCTTCTTTACCGTGCACAAAAGCACATGGTTTTAAGCTTGCACAGCATACATGTATTATTTAGCATTACAGGTCTTCATACCTAGAAAGGAACCCAAAGCTCAGTTACTTGGGTCAATCAGTGTTCATTCTACAAATGAAGAAACGGAACCTAGCTTCAAAAGTCTTCAGTGATCCCCCCAAGATAACCTTGTGTCTCCTTATAAATGGAGCCAGTCTTCACTGTCCCCCATCAGTCACTGACCAGCTTTGTCCGTGTGTCAAGCCCCTCACCGCATCCAGTGAGGGAGCCCCCGCCCCTCCTCTGCGCCCCTAGCTGCGCGGGGGTGTGACAGGCAGGTTGGCAGCAATCACAGTGCAGGGTGGCTGGGGCGAGCACCCGGGGGGCTTGGCTGAGCCCTGGCGGCTGCAGAGACAAGAAATGGTCCTGCCAGCTGCAGAGACAAGAAATGGTCCTGGCACTGAGGTTTTGAGGCACGAGGTCTGCCTTTGAGTTTTCCTGTTAAATGCTGAACAGTGGGGCATGCTTCGACTCAGTAACATCCAAAACCAGAATTTGAGTCCAAACTTGCCAATCCTTGCTCGCTGCCTTACGATCAGCCAACCTTCTGACTTTCTCCACCTTCAAAGGGGCCAGGTTTGTGAACCCAGTTTATCTGAAAGGACCCTATGTGCAAAGTAAAGTTCGCAGTGTTTACTAAATAGCAGTTGTTACTTGATATACTTATTTATATTGTCACCTCTTTGGGAGGAAATGGTAAATTCAGGCTTCATTTCCACCCCTTTCAGGGCAGGAAAGCCCCAGGGACCTCTGCAGTGCTCTCCCGCCCAAACGTGGAACCCAGCTGCCATGGGCAGAGCCTTGGGGCCAGGCTGTGGCTGCCAGGAGCCTCGGGTCCCCTCCAGGCACCGCCTCTGGCCTGTGCTATCACCCCTTCCTGTCCAGGGATGGGAGTTCAGGGCCGCAGAGTCGCCCAGGAGCCCCAGAAGGTGGGCTCGCCCTGAAGGGCTGGGGATGGAGCTGTGGGGCTTGCTGGTTGGAGTGGAATTGACTCGGGACCTTTTTGGTCCAAATCTGCAAGCTTCCTGAGATGCCTCATTCTTAAACCTCCGCATGGTGGATAGTGGAAGGGGAGGCAGTGCTCTGTGAGAAAGGTCGAGCCCCACGGACACCCGGCCAGGACCCCACCCACCCCCTGCCCGGCCCCCGGGAGCAGCTGCCCAGGAAGGACAAGGCGCCCAGGCCTTCTCTTTGTTCGTCTTTGCACAGCTGAGAAAGCTTGGGGTTTTCAAATGAAAGTTCACCAAAGCACCACAGGAGAGCAAACAGCGAATGAACAAAGAACAGACAAAAAGCATAAAAACAGTCTTCAAAGCTCTGACCTGGACGCCGCTGGGCTCACCTCCCACCTCAGGCTCGCCAGCCCGGCCGGCCGGCAGAGCCCGTCCTGAGAGAGTCCCTGCCTCCGCCCCAGGCTGCGTCCAGGAGAGGGTCCTGCTGCCAAAGAGAGGGGACAAGACGGACAGGCTGGGCCACAGCCGGAAAGGGTGACCAGGGCCAGAGCCGGCCCAGGACCGTGCCTGGGGAAGCTGGGCTTGGGCCAGCCCCGGAGGCCAGGGTCAGGAAGATGGAGAAAAACACGGTGCCTGTCGATGGAGACGTGAGCACGCGTGACAGGACCAGGGCGGCGCCGGGCGAGGCTCTGGCCGGGGGCTGCTCCCCTGCAGGAGGGGCTCGCGGCGGCAGCGGCTCACGCGAGCCTGACGCGCCTGCGGTCCGGCCTCCGCCTCTTGGGGCAGCGGCACAACCGGGCGCACCGTGGGCTGGGACCCGCCGGCCTGCGCCCCGTGGCCACGGGCTGCAAGTGCTGTAAACGCTGTGAAGGCTGCAGACGCTGGCCTGGTCTCTGTTCCGGTCCCCGGTGACCGGCCGGCCGTCCCACAGCCCCCAGCATCCCAGCCTGGCCTTCAGGCCCCCGGGGTGGGGGCAGTGAGGGGCAGATCTGCCTGAAGCGGCAGGCGCCAGGCCCTGGGGACATGCTGGACGCGAGCGGGGAGGACGCGGGAGGACCCACGCAGCCAGTTCACTCAGGACCATGAGGGGTCCCAGGCTGGAAGCCCCGGAAGTCAGCTTCTCTGGGGTCGACCCCTCTCACCCAGGGCCTGCTTGTCTTCTGCCCGCCCCCAGAGTGAGGAAAGGCCACTTTACTGAGAACAGACCTACGGCTTCGGAGCTGGTTGACAAGTAAAGTCCATTTTCCCCACATCACTCAAAACTACCAACTCCAAGAGTCCAGGGCCAACGCCTGCCTTCATTACTGCTGCACAGCAGGCCCAGGACCACGCCTCGCAGACGCCTGGATTGGTGGTTTAATGACAAAGAAAGAATCCATGTCATAAAGTTGAACAGGTAGCTAACTTTGGACTTGCAGGTAAAGATCAGAAATGAAGAGATTACGCCCTCACCTCTGAAAGCCATAAAAGTGAATTAGAAAACAAATTCCACCTCTGATTGAATTCAGAAGGGAAACCAGTTTAAGAATAGGAAGAATTCCACCAGGTAGAAGGGCATTTGGATCAGCCGGGAGCGGCGTGGCTTCCCCAGCTTTGTCCTCCCGCCCTCCTGACCCCTGGGCTCCTGGCCATGCGGGGTCAGTGGAATCAGACTTCTCCAGCTTGAGCCTGAGAGGGCTTCACGCCCTGGGCTGAGCCTGTTTGTCCAGGAGCGGGCACGGAACCCAAACAAGACCCACCAGAACCCAGCAGGCCCGACCCTGATGCTTCCGTTGGTCTGTTGAAGGGAGCTTCTCTCTTTTTTCCACTGGAGTAAATGAGACTCACATGGCCAGAAGATTCAATTGGCCTCCCAAGGTCCCAAGAGAGGGCCCTCCTGACAATGAGCACCTGCAAAGAGGCAAAGCCAAGAAGCAGAGACAGTGATTCATGATGACGCCGAAGCCCTGGGCTTGGCAGCTGTGGTCGGCAGTTGGCTGTTTTGACTTTGGGGCTCCCTCAGCTGCCAGTGAATCTGGAACGAGCTCCCATCCCCCTCCCAGAGCATTGCATGCCCTCTGACCTGCAGTCACCCTGGGAGAAAGCGGGTCCCACGACTTGATGGCCCTGCCTTGAGGCAGAGGTGAGCCCACGGACGGGCGAGCTGAGTGCCTCTGTGGCCTGGGCTTCTGCATCGGGGGGCACAGCCAGAAGCAGGACGTTTCAGACCATTGCCGCATGAGCAGGGAGAAGTCAGGGTGGAGTCACAAGCCCAACAACCCTCTGCCCAGCTACTGGCTGGGGAAACATTTTACCCCAAAACCTCAGGAAGGACGTGTGTCCCCAGGCGGCAGGTTTTGTTGAAAAGCATTTGGTGACGATAGAGCTGACTGGCAGCTGTCGGCTATACCAGAACACTCCGCCCTCCTCCACCCTGTGTTCTAGCAAATATCAGATCCAGATAAAACCATCCCAGTAGAGTGAGAATAACAAGCAGAACCATGTGCATGAACATCACAAACGTCTAAGTAGAAAGAGAGGAAAATTGGAAGCAAGTAACGAAGCAGAATACACTTAAAAAGAAGAATCATCGCAGGTGATAAAATGAAATTTTAGGAAAATGCTTGTCCACACTCTCAAATAGACTGAAGAGCAAATACTCTTTTGACAGTTGGTTGAGAAACACCTTAAAAAAGAGATCCAGAAGATATAAAAGGAGACTGCAGAGCCCGGAAAGGCAACTGAGGGGAACAACATAGCTGTTAATGGGGGAAAATGGATAGTTTAGACAAAAACTTAGAATATACACCACTGGGCACAGAGTCAGTAGTGCGCAAAAATCACCCAGGCTAAGGGAAAAAAAAAGGGCTAGTGAGTGAAGATAAAATGAAAACTGTACGAAGCTGGACCGAAAAGTACTAAATTGAGTGTAACTGGTGTTCCCGAAGACAGAATACACAGAAAAATAGAACCACTCGAGTATAACAGAACAAAGCATTTCTCAAGAACGTGTAAGCCCTGAAACGGAAGGTGAGAAGGGCGCACTTTGTATCAGGAAAAATAACGACACAGAGTATAAACACTGAGTCGCGTCTTGGTAAAATTATGGAGATTTAAGGACTGAGAGTAAATACTGCAAAAGAGCAAGCCACTCCTGAAGCTGAACTTCAGGGCTTCTCTTAGAGGAGCCCTGATGCCTCCAGAGGAGGTGGAAAGGCTCTGCGATTCCGAGGGGAGCGTGTGGCCTGACCGCAGCTGGTAATTTCTGCCCAGTTAGATTCCAGCTCATCGTATAAAAACGTGGGCATTTAACAGCACGAAACATTTTGGGGAAATTACTTGGCAACTGTATTTACTGAGAGAGGAGTTAAAACAAAGAACGCAGGGTTTCAGAAGGAGCTGAACGAAAGAACCCGTGTGGACACTGTGTACAATCTCAGGGAGAAGGAAAGACACAGCAGCTGCCAGCTTTCAAAGGCTCTGCTTTGAAGCCCTCCCCCTGTCTGCGGACGCTGCCTCCTTGCATGGCCCAGAATCCTCACCACTGCTCATCACCCTTCATGCGCGTCGCGCTGCGGCGCCTTTGTTCACCCACCAGACTGGCAAGCGTCCGAAGGCCCGCGAGAGTCCCTGAGCGGCGGGTGTGATGAGGAGCGTCTGCTGACCCACAGGAGGGTGTGCGCCCCAGGGCCTCCTGGATGGTGGGTGCCTGCCCACCTCCACCTGCCCTCTGACCCAGAAGCTCCATTTCTGGAATCCGCCCCTCAGAAATCCTTGTCCCTGTCTTCCATGAAGTTTGTCAAGCTTGTTACACTTTGCATCATCGTCTGGCAGCAAGAACGTGGAGACAGTCTGCATGGTCGACGTGAAGTTGGTTAAATAAATGGGGTGCTCACTGGGGACACAGCCCACAAAACAGACAAGGCCTAGCAGGATCAGACGTGGAGCGACTCCCCGAAACCTCCCAGAAATATTTCTGAAGAAGTGCGATGTGCCAGTGCGGATCATTTATTTCTTTAAAGGGAGGGAAATAATCATAAAATATCCCTGAAAGGATAAGCCCTTCAAACGGGAATCAAGGAGAGGCTTGGCACTCGGTACATTTATTCTCATAATTTTTATTTACTCTTTTGAACAGTTTTTATTTCATATTTCAAATTTACTTTAAAAACATATGAAACAAGGCAAGACAAAAAACGTTCCCCTGTTGGATTGGACCTGTGGGTCCTTGGCCCCTGGAGAGGCTCAGGTCTGCCAACAGTGCGACGACCTTTGCGTCTTTGAGTCACCGAATCAGCTGTCAGGCCACAGGCTGTAAATGTACTTGATTTATTTGCTGCCCTGTTAAAAATGACTTCATACATTGAAAGTTCTCCCCATTCTCTTTTCTTCTTTTTATAAAATAATAAAAATTCCTTCTATTCACTATATGAGAATCCTACAAGCAAATTAAATTTTCATTGCCCGACTCTTCACTATTTCGAAGAATAATTGAAAGTTTTGCCAAACATGTCATCTGAAGCAGCTGAGCTATAAAGATTTTATATAATCCCATCATCCAAATAAATCAAGAATGGTGAACATTCTTTCTACAATGAGTTGCAAAGTTTGTTGGGTCAAAAGTAGCTTTTTGAGAAAATGAACTACGATAGAACGTAATAGAATAGAAAATACCCTTGAAGGCGAAAGTCGCTCAGTCATGTCCGACTCTTTGTGACCCCACGGACTGTTTAGCCCACGGAATTCTCCAGGCCAGAGTACTGGAGTGGGTAGCCGTTCCCTTCTCCAGGGGATCTTCCCAACCCAGGGGTCGAACCCAGGTCTCCCGCATTGTAGGTGGATTCTTTACCAGCTGAGTCACCTGGGAAGCCCAGAAAATATCCTTAAATCACAGGTAATGAAAATAGATGTTCTGGGCTGTGATGAAATTCCTATTTCTGATGTAGGAGATGCTGAGCGTCCTGGGGAGGCAGTGACAGCCCGGACCGGCCCTTTTCCTGCCGTAACAGTGTGGGCAGTCCATCGTGGAGGGGGGGCAATGCAGAACTGAGCAAACGGACAAGCCAGAGCAGGTTGTGAAGAGCACCTAGAAGGGGCCTAGGAGAGGCTGGTGGAGGCGCCAGGGATGGGAGCCCCTTCCTTATGGGCAGGACCCTAGACGACCTCTCTGGGAGGTGATTTGGAGCTCCGGGTGGAGGGGGCGGGGCAGCTCCGGGTGCAGGCGCAGACCGAGCCGAGGAGGAAGGGCAGGGCATCCTAGGGCTGGAGAGCCGGGAACATGGCAGGACACGGCAGGAGCTAGACCAGGCCGTGCGGCAGGAGTTTGCTCCAGGCTCAGCCTGAGGCCATGGAGGGACTCGCAGTTTTAAAATATCCTCCTGACTTCTCAGCCTAGCATGAGCTGGAAGCAGGCCCAGGTGGTGGCTTCTCCAGGGACTGCAGAGGGATGGAGAGGAGGGGCGGTGCCGCCTTGACTTGGAGGCAGGCCGTTGTGGCACCAATGCAGGGTGAGCAGCAGGGGAGCGTGCAGAAGATGACCGGCCTCGAGGCTTTGACTGCCGGGGGCACCAGTACCACCCGCTGCACGTTTGGGGTCGTCTGCTGGTCCACAGACTCGATGACACGCCGGCGGCGGGACGTGCCGTCAGCTTTGGCCTCACGCCCCGTGCTTCATGTACGGTGTGCTAACTTTCCCGAATGACGCTCTAAGTGTACATCCACCGTCACGTTCACATACACAGCTGACCCTTGAACAGCACGGGTTTGAACTGTCCGCTTAAATGTGGATTTTTTCAGTAAATGTGTGTGTGCTTAGTGGCTCAGCTGTGCCCACCTCTGCCATCCCATGGACTGTATCCCACCAGGCTCCTTTGCCCTTGAGATTTCCCAGGCAAGAGTACTGTAGGGGGATGTCACTTCCTTCTCCAGGGTACCTTCCCGACCCAGGAATGGAACCCGTGTTGCCTACGTTGGCAGGCAGAATCTTTACCACTGGCACCATATGTGAGAGTTGGACCATAAAGAAGGCTGAGCGCCAAAGAATTGATGCTTTTGAACTGTGGTGTTGGAGAAGACTTTTGAGAGTCCCTTGGACTGCAAGGAGATTAAGTCAGTCCATCCTAAAGAAAATCAGTCCTGAATATTCGTTGGAAGGACTGATGCTGAAGCAGAAGCTCCAATACTTTGGCCACCTGATGTGGAGAGCCCACTTATTGGAAAAGACCCTGATGCTGAGAAAGACTGAAGTCCAAAGAAGAGGGTGACAGAGGATGAGACGGTCAGATAGCATTACTGACTCAATGGACGCAAGCGTGAGCAAACTCTGGGAGACAGTGAAGGACACGGAAACCTGACCTGCCGCAGTCCATGGGGTTGCAGACAGTCAGACACGACTTGGCAACCAAAGAAGGGGAACAGCAAGTCTAGCACATGTATCCACAGGTGTGTGCAGAAATGTCTGTATGCACGTGCGTGTATGTGTATGCACGTGTACATGTGTCTCTGCGTGCACACGTGTGTCTATGTTTATGCACGTGTACATGTGTCTCTGCGTGCACACGTGTGTGTCTATGTGTATGCATGTGTATATGTGTCTGTGTGCACACGTGTGTGTCTATGTGTATGCACGTATGCATCTCTGCGTGCACACGTGTGTCTGTGTATGCACGTGTATATGTGTCTCTGTGTGCACACGTGTGTGTCTGTGTATGCACGTGTATGTGTCTCTGTGTGCACACGTGTGTGTCTGTGTATGCACGTGTGTATGTGTCTCTGTGTGCACACGTGTGTGTCTGTGTATGCACGTGTGTATGTGTCTCTGTGTGCACACGTGTGTCTCTGTGTATGCACATGTATATGTGTCTCTGCGTGCACACGTATGTGTGTGTCTATGTGTACACACGTGTGTATACATGTGTGCAGGCATGAGCATGTACGTGCAGGTGTGTGCATGTGTACACGTGTGTGTGGTGTGCGTGTGCATATAAAGCATTCTCCCCCGGGAGACACCGGCCAACCCCTTTTACTGCTGTGAGAATCCCCAGGCCTGGACTCTGAACTCGCTCTTCTGTCGGCATCCCTGCTGCCTTCCTGGGAGGCTTGGCATTTGTGGAAAAAGCTAAAACGCTTTCACACATATGGAAACAAGTAAAGCAGATGCCCTGTCTGAGTTCTTCCCATCGAGAACAAAAGTTAAACACCAGTGTCCCGGCCCCAGAGTGCAGGCCACACGGGGGGACAGAGGGGGAACCTGCAGTTGGCAGCGGCTTGCTGGAAGCTCCAGGAAGAAAAGAAGTCCCGGGGAAACTTTGCCAGAGGGTGGGGATAAGGAACAAAGGATGGGGCCGGACCCTGCAGCTGAGCTCGCGGTGCCCACAGACTGCTGCCCACGCGCTGCGCCGCCGCTGTTTACTCAGCTCCACCTGCGCGGGCTCCGGGCCCCTCCCGGCCCTGAGAGTCACCCCATCGCCCGCCTGGGGCCAGGGCTCCGTGGGCCCCGCCCGGTCCCCCCTGCCCCCCACCTCTGCCCGCAGGCACTGGCCCTCTTGTCCCTGACAGACGCTGCTCCTGGCTTCATCCTGCGTCTCTCAAGCCCTAGGGGCTCTGACGGGTGTGTCTCCTGGGAAAGTCTGCGATGAAAAGGCCAAGAGAGAGATGTGTGGAATTCAGCTCTGAACAGCCATCTCTTCACCATGTTTAAGTGTGCAGGTTAGCAGATGGAGTGTGTTCCGCTGGCGTGAGCAGACCCTCGACTCCCTGAAAATACGATGTCCTTGGGAGGGACAGCAAATTGACCCTGGTGCCCTGGGAGGATGAGTTTTCTGAGGCTACGAGGTCACGTGACTTCTGTAGCTGGAGAGACAGGGCAGAAGCAGCCTGGGTACTAGGGAGGCTCAGGGACCAGGCAGAGAGCTGGGCACAAGGACCAAGCCCACCTCCAGCTGCCCCGACATTGGGCCACAGTAGCCCCTCCGACCAGACAAGGGAGATTCCAGAAGAAAAATAAAACAAAGCTTTCACAGATTTAAGATGCTAATAGTTAAAATAAACTGGCAAAAGCTATTATGCACAAATTTTTTAAAAAAATAAGCTGAAAAACAATGGTCTTCTTTTGATTTTTAACCTCAAGATTTACCAGACTGAAGAATTTTATAAAATTTCTTGGCAGTCCTCAAGAATAGAAGTCTCTAATTAAACAAGTCCAAGATACAGAGCCGTCAGCGCAGAGACTAGGAATAAAGCTCCAGGAAACCTCCTCTGCCTGCACCCCAGGCTTGTGGTCCTCCTTGAAGGAGGACCCCAGAAGCACTTCTTGCCTTTTACAAGATTGTGGTAAAACGCACATAGCGAAACTTGACCTCCCCGCTGGATCCACGGCTCAGTGGCCTCAGGCCCGTTGCCACCATCACCAGCCCCGACACCAAGACTCTCCTCACCTTGTGAGGTGGAAACCCTGTCCCCGCGGTAACGCCCCGTCCCCCCGCCCTGCCCTGGACACCACCCTCCTGCTTTCTGTCACTATCCGAGGACTCTCAGGACCTCGCACAGGTGGGATCGTGCGATACCGGTCCTTTCGTGACTGGTCACCGCTCTGAGCGCCCTGTCCTCAGTGTCCACCACGCTGTAGCCTGTGTCAGAATCTCCTTTTTTGAGGCTGAATAATATTGCATTCCCTTGTGTGGATGGAGCACATTTTGGATATCCATTCACCTGTGAATGGACGCGTCCCACACTCTGGATGTTGTAAGCAATGCTGCTGTGAGCACAGGCATGGAAACATTTTGCTTTTATAAATCCCACCATCGTGGGACGACTCGTTGGATGATTTAGCTGCCTCATCAAGGTCCTCAGAGCCTCGGTGGGGTGTGTCTGCTGTTTCCTCTCACAAAGGCCACGACTGGTGATCCTTGCTAAAGATGGTTTTGATGATTCCTTCCAACTTCTGGAAGTTAGGACAGCTCGTTAACCAGGGCTTTCTTGACAGCTGTCTTTCCAACTCCTTTAAGGTTTACATCAAAGTTCTGACTCGTGTCAGGGATGAAAACCTTGATTGAAAATGAGCTAAAATGATGTGTCCAAGTGAAAACAAACAAACAATGAGATCTGAATGTGGTATAAGACAATGATGTATTCTTGGGGTAGCTCGTCTGAAGTCAGTCTGAAAGCCCAATTAGTCAAAGAGCTGGGAAAAACCCACGATGATTTCTGAGTTGGTGTCCTCTTTCTCCTGATGATGAACAGAAGCTTGGCGGGTGACAGTGACCTGATAACAGGAAGCTGGCAGTTGTGAGTTCTGGGCAAAGCATGGCTGGATCTGGATGCCAGAGGTCACGGCTTAAGTCCCAATTTGCTACCCAGGTCAACTACTTCCGCTTCCGGAGTCCATTTCCATTTCTGTAAAATGGAGACAATGATTTTTAGGAAAGCTCACAAGAATATCATGGGCATTGAGTAGCGTGAATGGTGGTGGGTCTGGCCCAGGGCCTTTCCTTCCCGCCCCTGAGAGACAGGCTTCATCGGTCAGGAAACGACGCCCGTGCTGGCACCCCTGGAGAGAAGTCTCACCACGGGGCTAGACTAGCTCAGTTGCCAAGTAAGAAAAAAGGTCCTTTCAAACGAGTGACTCAGGAAGGAGGTGCGGCGGCAGAGGGCTGGCGCCCTGCGGCAGCCCCCGAGCTCGTCTGCCCTCTGCTCCATCACACTGGCTGCCTCGCTGCCCCGGCCACGTGGGCAGAGGAGGTGTCACTCCACAAGGGGGCCATGGCTGCAGCGGACGCATCCCCGGCTCTCCATCTAAGGGCTCCTTCGGGAAGGTCAGCACTTGGAGGCCGACTCTGCGAGGGAACCATGTGATGACCCGTTTCTTCTCTGGCTTCCTTGGTATTTGGTCTTGTGTCTCTGGGGTGTCTCTTGGTCCCAGCTGCATCCAAGTGAACCCCTGACCCGCCGTTCGGTTCTCCCGGTGGCGTAGCCACCCCAGGACACTTCCGCTGTATCAGCTCTGTGCTTTCTTGGGGTGCAGGAGCTCTGCATGTCATGCGCACAGTCAGGAAACAGAGCATGCCGTTAGAAACACTCTGGCGGATCCATTTCTTTGCATAATCATCGGGTTACCAGTGTCTGATTGCCAGTGCTAAGCCACGATGAACCAGGTACCTCATCTGGAGAGAACCACTGGGTGTGCGGCGTTGGGAGGATTAGCTCAGAAAACCAGGACAGGAATCCTGACACCCAGGCCCTAAACTCATCTCTCATCCTGGCCGCTTGTTGAACGACAAAAGCAGCTGAGAGCATGTGGTCCTGTGCACGCAGCATCGTTCTAGCCTCACACAGTGCAGGATGAGTACAAGTGGGCAGCAGGTGCAGGGAATGCCAAGGACGGAGGAGGGCGAGGCCCTCCCTCCCCTGAGTCAGCGGATAGTAAGGGTGGACCAACCAGTCCATCCTAGAGGAAATCAGTCCTCAGTATTCACTGGAAGGACTGACGCTGAAGCTCCAATACTTTGGCCACCTGATGTGAAGAACCGATTCATTGAAAAAGACCCTGATGCTGGGAAAGATTGAAGGCGGGAGAAGAAGGGGACGACAGAGGATGAGATGGTTGGATGGTATCACCAACTTGATGGACATGAGTTTGAGTAAACTCTGGGAGATGGTGAAGGACAGGGAAGCCTGGCGTGCTGCAGTCCATGGGGTCGCAAAGAGTCGGACACGACTGAGCGACTGAACTGAACTGAAAGATGGATAGTAAACTGTGGATTTCAGGTGCACCAGGGCTCCAGGACAGAGCTGAGACGCTGCAGGACCCCAGCCTCAGACGTACCGAAGGGGAGGCAGCCTGAGTGGACCAGTTTTGGGGAGGACCGCTGCTCTGAGCAGATCTTGTCCAAACAGACAAAGCCCACTGGAGACCATGGCTGAAAAGTCCAGTCTGCACACCTCTTGCTTGGGGAGGCTGTGGGTCTCGGGACAGGGAGACGGGGCCTCCAGGTGCTCCTTGGGGAGGACATGTCCTCCTCCCTCCCCTACAAGGTTCCCAGGTGAGACCAGAGGCCCCTGTGAGCTTTCTGCTTCCTCCCGGAGGTGGGCCCACAGGTGCCGTATTAGCATATTTTCAGAACTGCTGCAGTCCAGGCTTTGATCCACTGGGCTCCCTTGTCTCAGAGAGCCTGAAGTCCCGCAGGAAGTCAGCAGCCTGTTGACTTTACTGGCAGGATAAACAAGCCTTCCTTGACCCACAGAACATGGCAGAAACTGACTTCCTTCCCACCGCCCGTGGAGTGAGGCAGTCTGAGACGGAGGAAGTGGAGGCGTGAGCATAGCCAGGATTCGGGGCAAAAGTCACTGCTAAACATCCAGCAAAACGCTCCCCATAGAGGAAGGAAGACACTGGGGCATCAGAGTCACCGCTCAGCTCCCCAGGAAAGGCGGGGGACAGTCCAAGACAGAGAGAGGGACAGACCCATCGCCCTGGGCGCATGGCCTGCGGACGCTGGTGTCTGAATGGGCCGGCTCCACGGTGGCTGTGCAGTCTGAAGCTGCTCCGTCTTATTTAGTGAAACGATTGCAAGTGGACTTGAACGACTCGCCCTTCGGTAACAGAGCAGCTAATGCGCTGAGAACTCAGACTCGAGGAGGTGAGCGTAGTGCGGAAGGGTGAGGAGGCCTGTGTCGGACTGATGCTGCCACAGAGGGCATCAGGGCCACGGAACCTGGCTTGCCGTGCGAGCTGTTTCCCTGAGCGTAAGTGCGGCTGTCGTTTCTGTTCTTCTTTTTCCCACTTACGGCTGCTCCTCCAAGTGCCAGGGTGATGCTCCTCTCCCCTGGTGAAAAACCTGGTGTCTCCACGGCTTTCTGTTCACTGTTCAGTGAAGAATCCAATCAGTGCTTCGAGATACAGACGCTTAGTTAGGCACTCAGGACACTCAGTCCACATGGTAAACAGACCAGCTCTGGGCTTGGCGCCACGTGGAACCCTGGCAGGTGGGCCAGGCTGGCGGGCGGGCTCCTCGCTCTCTTCTGCGTTGCTCACCTGGTTTCTGGCCCGGCCACGGGCAAGGGGCTCCGGGGAGGGCACAGCGTTGCAGAAGGGTGAGGAGACCTGTGTCTGATTGATGCTGCCACAGAAGGCATCAGGGCCACGGAGCCTGGCTTGCCGTGAGAGCTGTTTCCCTGACAGGCGTTTACAGGGGTCCATGGGAGGAACACGGCTCAAATGGGAAGGAGTCCACCCGCAGTGCAGGAGACACGAGCCGTGGGTTCAGTTCCTGGGTCGGGAGGACGCCCTGGAGGAGGAAATGTCCACCCACTCCAGGATTCTTGCCTGGAGAACCCCGGCTACAGTCCATGTGGCCGCACAGTCAGACACACCTGAGTCACTGGCACCTTCTCTTCATTTTTCACGTGGGAGGGACGGGCATGGGAAAGTTGCCCATTCTTATCAAAATGAAGATGATATATTTTCTCTGAAGAATCCCAGGAAGATGCTCAAATGATTAGGATGATTTTATTCGGCAACGACCCCGCGGCCATGTCAGCAGAGAGCACGGGGAGGTTATTTCCGTGTGCCCTGCGAGCGGGAAAGACCAAGGCGGTTCGCCTCCTACGTCCTGGGGACATGCCAGCTGGCCTGTGCACGTAGCCACCATGACCCAGTCGCTATCCTGTCTCCTGGGCGTCCCCTGGAGACGACGAGGCCCAGGCCTGTGTCCAGGGCACTGAGGAGGTGGTGTCCTCGGGCCTGCCGTGAGGGTGTTCACGGCGTGACCTGGAAGAAGGTGCTGGGCAGCCATGGACGCCCTGCCCCCCTGAGACCCCAAGTCTCCCCCAGGTGCTCCCGCCCGCCTGCACGCAGCGCCACGGGGGCCTGGCTCCTTCAAGTGTCTGTGGTGTCACCTCCAGACACCAAAATAGCAAGATGCCCCCCTGCCCTCCTGCCCTCGCACAAAAGAAAGAAAACATCCTTGCCCCGGACCTCTGCCAGCTTTCCAAAATAGTTAAACTTCCCTCACGTTCAAAGAGACCGTCCCGGGAGCCTGTGGGTAGCCGCGGCGGTGACTGACCTGCCCTGCAGACCCCGCGATGGCAGGGCCTGTGACCCGCCGGCCGAGGAGCACGCCTCCCGCACTGCTTCCTGTTACCCGGCAGCGGAGGCGGGGCCTGCGGGTCCAGGGGCGGGGAGGGGCCGCAGCTGAGGCCAGAGGGGCGTCCAGGGTCAGCGGCCCCCGGGGGGGCTCAGCGCGTCTCCTGGGCAGCCTCTTGGTGCCGCCCTGCCCGGCGCCCTCTCAAGACTGGGGCTTCAGCCGCGTCTCCCTGCTCCCTCATCCTGGGCCTCGGGCAGGTTGATAAACACCAGGAAGCAGAAGCCTCAGTAGCCGTGGGAGCGTCCAAGATGTAGAGAGATGAAGGCCTCGGGAGGCCGCTGCCCCCTGCAGTGGGTGCGGACCGAGGGAGTCTGCAGGATGCTGGCAGCGTCCTGGTGAGAAGGTGGGGTGCGGTGGGCTCGGGCAGAGGGCAGCGCGGTCTGATCCACACTCTGACCCACGTGCTCTCGAGACAGCAGCCCTTCCCTTCCGTTTGGGCCCCCTCGCTCGGCCGTGATTCTCCGAGATGGGACAGCCCTGCCCTGCGGGGGGCTGAACGGAACCTGCTCTCCTCCCACTGAGCCGACCCTGATGGTGTCAGTCAACCGCCGTCAGCGGCCTGCGGAGGCTGCGGGCCTGCGGGGCGCGCTCGCTGCTGTCGGGGGTGTGGCGTGGGTGAGCGGTTATCCTGTGGACTCCATTTCAACGTGCCTTTGACTGTCTCCTTCCCCCCCCACGCCCACCCCCCGCTGCGCATCCTCTGTTCCCGCAGCGGGAGGAGGCCTTCCGGTCAAGCTCGCTGCCTTTGACAGTCCGTCCTTTGATCCCACAGATGGGGTGCCGTCCTGTCCTGTGTGGAGGCTCCGGCTCTGTGGTCTCCCTGGGAGCCCAGGTGGCAAAACCCAGGTGTATGCATGGACTCAGACAATAGGAAGACTTATTAGCCGCCTTTTGAAGAGTACTGCGGCCGCCGCCTCCGCCCCCGCCCTCTCCTCCGGGCTCCATCCTCTGGGATCTGGCAGAGAGCCTGCCCTGTGTGAGCGGGAGGGGAAAGGCCCTTCTGTGCCAGCCTTCATTTCAACACTGGGTCCAGAAGTCAAGTCACTTGGGTCACTGGGGAGGTCACGGCTGGATCTGGAAGCAGGGGCCCCTTGGTGCTGGGCGTCCTCACCTGGTACTGGGGACACAGAGCCCGCCGTTGCCCTCTTGGGGACGGGAGACGCCCCAACACACGGCTAACACAAAGGGCTAACTCCCCAAACGCAGGGACCCACGTCACGGGGGCCCCGGGGACAGGCCTCCTCCGGACCCCAGGATGGCGTGCCCAGTGTCGTGTGACGTAGCCTCTCCTCTGTGAGCAGGTGTTGCTGTCCTTGCCAGTGACCAGAGCTGTACAGCTGAGGAGCTTTCAAAAACATAAGGAGGCAAAACAAAAGAAAATCAGACACCAGCCCCCTGTTAGGTAGAGATACAGATCGCCAGGGTTTTGTCTGTGTTCATCCAGCTTTGTTCTTTGCAGAGATGTACATCTTTTAAGGAAGCAGCATTGACTCTCGTGCCTTACGTGCCACCCCGTGTGCGTGGCTGGGTCTCTGAGGCGGCCCTCAGAGCCCGTGTGCATCCACTTGGGGCTTAGAAGAATGTGGACACCTGGGTTCTGAGCTCAGAGGTTCACTAGCTTTTCCTAATTGGTCATGAGTGGGGCCTGGAAATCTGAGTATTTGAAAGCTCCCCAAACCACCGCATTGCACAGCCTCTCTGAGCCCCTGCTCCAGGGCCTTGCGACCAGCGGCCTCTTTCACAGGCGGCACCCACATCCCGCCCCGGGAGGAGTCCCATCCAGGAGGAGCCACTCAAAATTAGCAGCCAGGGCCACTGGGTTCTTTCTGCAGCGCTGATGCGCAGGCCCGTGGGGGAGCAGCGATTTGAAAAATTAAAGCAGGCTGCCGCACCTTGGCCTGGCCCCCGTCTGCATGTCCCCCGGGAGGAGGCGGCCTCGGGGTCGGACTGGCAGGTGGGACGCAGAGAGCAGGAGGTGGGGGTCTGTGCCGCAGTCCGCTGCCCCGAGACCCGAGTCCGTGGGGTGTGCCAGCTGCGTGGTCCTCCCAAGGAGGACACGCGGCGCTGCTGCCCCTCCCCAAGTGCCGCTTGTGGTCAGGAAACATGGTTCCCGAGGCCGCCATGTCCTCCACGGCCTTAAACAAGATGGGGGTTTCCTTCATGCGCTTTCTTTCCTTTTCTGACTTGAGGGCCCGTGGCCCTGGTGCCTGACAGCTCAGAAGGCGCCGCGGGGTCCTTCTCGCCCCCTCCGGTCGCAGGCCCCACAGGCAGCCCCGAGGACCGAAGCCGGGGCCTCCTCGCCGCCCTCCGCCCCTGTGTCTCCTTGAGCTTCCCGTCCTCATGGGAAGGGGCTGTGGGTGAGACCCTCAGGGCCAGGGGCCTCACCATGGTGCAGGCAGAGCCCAGCCTGACGGCTGTATGCACAGCCTCTCCGTGCAAATAAAGGGCGTGGCGTGTCCCCCTGAGCCATCAACCAGTGGACAAGGGGAGGCCAAGACTAACGCCCTCCGAAACCTGGTGGCTGCTGGGGAGAAGCGAGGTGGGACGGCCAGTGGGGAGTGAGGCGGGGTGGATGCCGTGGGGGGAGTGTGGGCGCCGTGGGCAGTAGGCGGTGTGGACGCGGTGGGGAGTTGAGGGTGTGGACGCCGTGGGGAGTTGAGGATGTGGACGCCGTGGGGAGTTGGGGGTATGGACGCCGTGGAGAGTTGCAGGTGTGGACGCCATGGGGAGTGAGGCCAGGTTGATTCACACCGCAGATGAGTGGAGACCACCCAAGACCCCAGCAGCAGATTGTGGACAGACAGAAGGTGGTCCATCCACACAACAGGACGTCATCCAGCCTCACAGAGGAGGGGTTCCTGATGGAAAAGCTGCAGGAGGGTGAGCCTGGAGGGCACGATGCCCCGTGAACTAAGCCGCCACACAAGGACGAAGACTTGGTGACTTCACTTACGAGGCTCCTGGTGGAGTCAGATTCAGAGACCGAGCAAGGGGGTGGGGGCCAGCGGCCAGGACTGGGGGGCCGTCAGCGTTTCCTGGGGACTGCGTTCAGCTCTGCAGGATGAAGAATTCCGGGGCTGGATGCTGGGGATGGCCACGTGGCGCTGAGCGTCACGTTCATCATGCATATTTCACCACAACTGAAAGGATATAAGTGAACGCCTCCTGTTGTGACTCATCACGGAACACGTGGTCTCCATGCTTCCACACAGACCTGCTTCCATGGCTGTGAGGGTTCAAAGGAGCAGAAGCCGACTGAGCAGAGGAGAGGGCAGAGCCCAGACTGCCCGGAAGAGAAAGAAAGGCGTTCTCTGTGTGTTGATTTTATATCCTGCAGCTTTACTATATTCATTGATGAGCTCTAGTAATTTTCTGGTGGAGTCTTTAGGGTTTTCCATGTAGAGGATCATGTCATCTGCAAACAATGAGAGTTTTACTTCTTCTTTTCCAATTTGGATTCCTTTTATTTCTTTTTCTGCTCTGATTGCTGTGGCCAAAACTTCCAGAATTATGTTGAATAGTAGCGGTGAAAGTGGACACCCTTGTCTTGTTCCTGACTTTAGGGGAAATGCTTTCAATTTTTCACCATTGAGGATAATGTTTGCTATGGGTTTGTCATATATAGCTTTTATTATGTTGAGGTATGTTCCTTCTATTCCTGCTTTCTGGAGAGTTTTTATCATAAATGGATGTTGAATTTTGTCAAAGGCCTTCTCTGCATCTATTGAGATAATCATATGGTTTTTATTTTTCAATTTGTTAATGTGGTGAATTACATTGATTGATTTGCGGATATTGAAGAATCCTTGCATCCCTGGGATAAAGCCCACTTGGTCATGGTGTATGATCTTTTTAATGTGTTGTTGGATTCTGATTGCTAGAATTTTGTTGAGGATTTTTGCATCTATGTTCATCAGTGATATTGGCCTGTAGTTTTCTTTTTTTGTAGTATCTTTGTCATGTTTTGGTATTAGGGTGATGGTGGCCTCATAGAATGAGTTTGGAAGTTTACCTTCCTCTGCAATTTTCTGGAAGAGTTTGAGGAGGATAGGTGTTAGCTCTTCTCGAAATTTTTGGTAGAATTCAGCTGCGAAGCCGTCTGGACCTGGGCTTTTGTTTGCTGGAAGATTTCTGATTACAGTTTCAATTTCCGTGCTTGTGATGGATCTGTTAAGATTTTCTATTTCTTCCTGGTTCAGTTTTGGAAAATTGTACTTTTCTAAGAATTTGTCCATTTCTTCCACGTTGTCCATTTTATTGGCATACAACTGCTGATAGTAGTCTCTTATGATCCTTTGTATTTCTGTGTTGTCTGTTGTGATCTCTCCATTTTCATTTCTAATTTTATTGATTTGATTTTTCTCTCTTTGCTTCTTGATGAGTCTGGCTAGTGGTTTGTCAATTTTATTTATCCTTTCAAAGAACCAGCTTTTGGCTTTGTTGATTTTTGCTATGGTCTCTTTTGTTTCTTTTGCAGTTATTTCTGCCCTAATTTTTAAGATTTCTTTCCTTCTACTAACTCTGGGGTTCTCCAATTCTTCCTTTTCTAGTTGGTTTAGTTGTAGAGTTAGGTTATTTATTTGACTTTTTTCTTGTTTCTTGAGGTATGCCTGTATTGCTATGAACTTTCCTCTTAGCACTGCTTTTATAGTGTCCCACAGGTTTTGGGTTGTTGTGTTTTCATTTTCATTCGTTTCTATGCATATTTTGATTTCTTTTTTGATCTCTTCTGTGATTTGTTGGTTATTCAGAAGTGTGTTGTTCAACCTCCATATGTTGGAATTTTTAGTAGTTTTTCTCCTGTAATTGAGATCTAATCTTAATGCATTATGGTCAGAAAAGATGCTTGGAATGATCTCGATTTTTTTGAATTTATCAAGTTTAGATTTATGGCCCAGGATGTGATCTATCCTGGAGAAGGTTCCATGAGCACTTGAAAAAAAGGTGAAATTCATTGTTTTGGGGTGAAATGTCCTATAGATATCAATTAGGTCTAATTGATCTAATGTATCATTTAAAGTTTGCGTTTCGTTGTTAATTTTCTGTTTAGTTGATCTGTCCATAGGTGTGACCAACACACAGAAATCCCTTGCATTCCTATACAGTAATAATGAGAAAGTAGAAAAAGAAATTAAGGAAACAATTCCATTCACCATTGCAATGAAAAGAATAAAATACTTAGGAATATATCTACCCAAAGAAACTAAAGACCTATACATAGAAAACTATAAAACACTGATGAAAGAAATCAAAGAGGACACTAATAGATGGAGAAATATACCATGTTCATGGATTGGAAGAATCAATATAGTGAAAATGAATATACTACCCAAAGCAATTTACAAATTCAATGCAATCCCTATCAAGCTACCAGCAATATTTTTCACAGAACTAGAACAAATAATTTCAAGATTTGTATGGAAATACAAAAAACCTCGAATTGCCAAAGCAATCTTGAGAAAGAAGAATGGAACTGGACGAATCAACTTGCCTGACTTCAGGCTCTACTACAAAGCCACAGTCATCAAAACAGTATGGTACTGGCACAAAGACAGAAATATAGATCAATGGAACAAAATACACAGCCCAGAGATAAATCCACACACCTATGGACACCTTATCTTTGACAAAGGAGGCAAGAATATACAATGGAGTAAAGACAATCTCTTTAACAAGTGATGCTGGGAAAACTGGTCAACCACTTGTAAAAGAATGAAACTAGATCAGTTTCTAACACCGCACACAAATATAAACTCAAAATGGATTAAAGATCTAAGTGTTAGACCAGAAACTATAAAACTCCTAGAGGAGAACATAGGCAAAACACTCTCCGACATAAATCACAGCAGGATCCTCTATGATCCACCTCCCAGAATTCTGGAAATAAAAGCAAAAATAAACAAATGGGATCTAATTAAAATTAAAAGCTTCTGCACAACAAAGGAAAATATAAGCAAGGTGAAAAGACAGCCTTCTGAATGGGAGAAAATAATAGCAAATGAAGCAACTGACAAACAACTAATCTCAAAAATATACAAGCAACTTATGCAGCTCAATTCCAGAAAAATAAACGACCCAATCAAAAAATGGGCCAAAGAACTAAATAGACATTTCTCCAAAGAAGACATATGGATGGCTAACAAACACATGAAAAGATGCTCAACATCACTCATTATCAGAGAAATGCAAATCAAAACCACAATGAGGTACCACTTCACACCAGTCAGAATGGCTGCGATCCAAAAGTCTGCAAGCAATAAATGCTGGAGAGGGTGCAGAGAAAAGGGAACCCTCCTACACTGTTGGTGGGAATGCAAACTAGTACAGCCACTATGGAGAACAGTGTGGAGATTCCTTAAAAAATTGCAAATAGAACTACCTTATGACCCAGCAATCCCACTGCTGGGCATACACACCGAGGAAACCAGAATTGAAAGAGACACATGTACCCCAATGTTCATCGCAGCACTGTTTATAATAGCCAGGACATGGAAACAACCTAGATGTCCATCAGCAGATGAATGGATAAGAAAGCTGTGGTACATATACACAATGGAGTATTACTCAGCCGTTAAAAAGAATTCATTTGAATCAGTTCTGATGAGATGGATGAAACTGGAGCCGATTATACAGAGTGAAGTAAGCCAGAAAGAAAAACACCAATACAGTATACTAACACATATATATGGAATTTAGAAAGATGGCAATGACGACCCTGTATGCAAGACAGGAAAAAAGACACAGCTGTGTATAACGGACTTTTGGACTCAGAGGGAGAGGGAGAGGGTGGGATGATTTGGGAGAATGGCATTCTATCATGTATACTATCATGTAAGAATTGAATCGCCAGTCTATGTCTGACGCAGGATACAGCATGCTTGGGGCTGGTGCATGGGGATGACCCACAGAGATGTTATGGGGAGGGAGGTGGGAGGGGGGTTCATGTTTGGGAACACATGTAAGAATTAAAGATTTTAAAATTAAAAAAATAAATAAATAAAATAAAAATAAAATAAAAAAAAGAAAGGCGTTCTCCTCGCAGTGCCTTGGGCGGGGGTACACTGGTTTCTCTCCGTTTCCTGTTCAGTCTTCCCATTTCACTACTCAGGAGAGACACACTTTCTTCTTTTCTTTATCCCTTGAGACGCAGAAGGGGCTAAAGAGAAAGAGGGTCCATGTCGCCTCTGGAAGGCGGTGGGGCTGCAGAGCTGAGGATTCCTGCTTACTCGGCCCTGTGAACCCCGAGCCGCCTCCCACACACTGCTGTCCCACACATCACTCAGAGAGCTTAAACGTGGGTGGAAACAGGACTTGGAATTAAGGAAAGAAGTTGTAAATTTTCCTTTCCATTGGAAATTTGGCCAATTGTGTCTTATTTTTAAGCTTGAGAACTTGAAAACCCCTCTTCTCGTTTTATTTTCCTCAGCCTGCGTCTGGCTCTGGGGCCCATGGGGTGGCGCTCAGAGGCCCCTCGCGCTTCCTGGAGGCCCTCGGGTGCCCCGGTGACGGGGCTGCCTTCTCTCCACCAAGGCCTCCCACCTGCAGGAGTCCCAGCTCTGCGGCACCGTCTCCAGACCACGCATGTCCTTGTCCCATGTGCTGTTCAGAGTGCCTCCTGATGAAGTAGGCGGAGGATGCCCCGATTCTAATGGGATTGATCTGACTTAGGAAGCGAGCGCAGGGATTTGGCTAGGAACCGGCATGAGGCTGCACCCACAGAATCAGCAGAGGGTGGCCCCGCGCCGTGCTGGCGGAGGCTCCGAGTCGCCTGTCCTCCGGAGCCTGACCCCCCCCTGCACCGTCTCAGGCCTGAGCCACCACCCGGCAGCTCCCAGGGAACTCTGTGTAGACACAGAGAGCAGATAACACGCTTTCTGTGCTGGTGAATCGGTGTCAGCCATAGTTCAGGGCAAGCCAGTGCTGCAGGAACAGTGTAAAGTCACACAGGGTGTGAACCAGGTCCAGAACAATAGAGAGAGGCCGTGTGTTTTCATATCGGTGATTAATGCGGAAAGCGCACCCTCTGTTTACGCTGGGGCCGTGCCAGCCGCGGAGGCGTGTGGGTGTACGAGGCCCTTTGTAGTGGGAGCGGGCAGGGAGGGCGAGCCTGCGGGGCCCCGTGAGAACTCCGAGGCCCATGAGCACGGTTGTGCCACGCGGGGGTTGGCGGCCTGGGATCACGGGGGAGGCAGACCACCCTGGGGACCCTGGTGTCACAAAGCCCCGCTGGGCACCATCCTCCAGCCCCTTCCTCTCGGGAGCCCCTAAAGGAAGACGGTCACGGCTGGGGGCCAGCATGCGATCAGGATCCCCTGCGGGCCGGGCCCCCATGCTCCACACCCAGCCTGTGCGTCTCCATCTCCAAGCGCAGGTTTTCTCGCTCCGTCACGAAACCAGTGCCTCCAGGGCCGATGCGGGTGGAGGTAATCGGAAAGCGGGCCACCCCTCTCGGAACCACCCCCTGCCCCCTCTATCCGTGCCCTCCATGTGGACCCCTGCAGCCTGGGGCCCTGGGACAGCCAGGAGTCCCCATCCCAGAAGCTGTCTGGTGTCAGCAACATGCACGCTTTGTCCTGTACGTCGCACGCTGTGAGCTGACTGTGGTTTCCGGCTGCAGCCGCTGCCCTGGAGAGTCCCTGGGCAGAGTCAGACCAAGGATGGGCGGGAGGTGGCGGGGGGCAGAGGAAGCGAGGGAGCCCAGAGGTCTCCTGGGAAGGGAGAAGACCTGAAGACAGGCTCACAGCAAGGCCAGGATCAGCGCGGGCGCGACTCCCGCAGAGGGGGCCCTGGAGGCTGTGGGCAGAGCCCGAGAGAGGGGCTGGAGACGCGGGCAGACAGAGGGAGAAGAAATCGCTGCGTACGACGTGGAAACAGCCTTGAGAACCGCATGTGTTCAAGGTGTCAGTGAAGAGGAAGCAGAGAGGCAGAGCGACAGTCCTAAACTCCCAGCCCCCGTCCCACGCTTGCTGCTGTGCTGGGCCTGTGGGGGTCGCCGCGGTTACACCGTTAGGGCAAGGAGGTGAGGGCCCGCCTCAGGCCCCCGCCTGGGGGCACCCGCTAGAGCCTGGCTCCACGTGTGTCCTGTTAGGCCCTTCGCTGTCACCATGCTGGTCTTGGGGAGAAGACCATCTCCAAGTCGAGGAGTGGCCAGAACCCCTGGGCCGGGCCGCCGGGGAATTCCTGCATCCAGGGGCGACGCTCACATCTGCCCTGAGTGGACAGTGTTGGCCAGGAACACAGAGTCTGGTCACACAGCGTCTGCCCACCTGCTGATTCACCAGGGGGCATCCCCGGAGTCTGCTCAACAACCCATGAGCATCAGTCACCATTCTTACCCTCAAGGAAACGGGGAGATGAGACTGACGCCGGAGACACAGGAGCAGACGACAACTCTACGGGCTCAGGCCATGCAGGCGGCGGCTGGAACCCCCAGCCCTTTCACACACGAGGAGAGAGCGGATTCCAAGTCAGAGGAGTCACGTTCTTACACCACCAACCCCCCACCCCCGGTGGAGCCAGGAGCCAGGGCAGGGGGCAGACTCTCAGTCCCATCCCGGCTCCATCCTGGAGGACATGACGCCAGAGCATCCTGGGCCTCGCGTCAGTGGGAGGAGAGCAACTGCAGGGCAACCGGGAGTCTGGAGCAAACACAGCGCTCCCAAGGCGGCTCTTCACGCCTCCCGTCCGCTGTGTCCCCGCCGGGCAGGCAGTTCCGAGGGGACAAGGGGCCTAGACCTGCCAGCCCAACAGAGACCCAGCTCCTTCCAGGGCTGCTTAGTGACACTGCAGAAATGGGTCCTGCTAACTTACACAACCGCCCTGAGAACAGTGAGTGCGGGCTAGCCTGTTACAGTAAAACCGGACGCACCGGTGCAAGTCCAGGGAGAAGCCTTCAGCATTCAGCTAGCAGAGCCCTTCCTCCTGGTGCCCAGAGAAAGCCCACAGCCCTGAGCCCCGAGTCCCGTCCTGGCGGGGGCCCAGCCCCCATCGTGGGCACGTGGATCGGGCGGCTCTGGCACGCCGTTCCCGAGAGGCAGACTCATCAGGACGCACCCAGGCCTCCCTCTGCAGACTGTCCTTCTCGGGGTCCCCACCTTTGTGCCTATGCAGCCTGATGAAACGGGTCCCCAGGCCCACCCCACTCGGGTTTATCTGGATGCTGACAGACTCAGGGGGTACTCAGGGTGGCCCCTCAGGACCTCACCAGCTGTGCAGTGGGCATCCCACACCCTGGGCAGCCCTGGTCCCAAGGTCACCTCCTTGTGCAGTTGGTGTCACTGAGAAATCAAGTCTCCAACATCCAGGGGGCAGTGGGCAGCAGCGTGGGCTCCAGAAGGCACAAGGCTCCGGGCAAAAATAGCCAGACCCTGAGCCAGGAAACATCCGCTGCCCTATCCCTGCCAAGGGCGCAGGGCCCCGGGCTCTGCAGGAACAGCTGCCCAGCTCCCGAGGACATCCCTCCCTAGGCGCTCACCCTCCAGACCCCAGGGGCCGAGAAGCCCCTTCCCAGGAACATTTCTGCTTCTTCCTCTAACAGGGCAAAGGAAGCCCAAGCAGTCGGATGTGCCTGGGTCCACGCTCATGGTCAGAGCTGCTGCTGGCCACTCTCTGGGTCCAGCTCGGGGCCTCGGGTGCACCTGTGAGCGGTGTGGACGGGTGCCTCGGGATCCTGGGAGGCTGCGCTCTTTCCCCTCGGGAAGCGACATGAGCTGGGCCTGGAGAGGAAGGGTGTTGATGGCCCAGGATCCAGGCAGCATCTCAGGGGGCAGATGACCTGCACACAGCCCTCTCTAGTGACTGCTGTGTTCGGAACAGACAGAGACTCTGCTGTCCCCTGGGGCCCCTGGGGAGCCTCCAGCTTCAGGCAGGGGAGGTCATGGAGCAGGCGAGGTGGGAGCTGCCCTGGAAGCCGCTGCAGGCCTTCCTGGTCAGAGCAGACCCGGCAAAATGGCACTTTGGGGCCCTCGCCCCCACCAGGCTTCCTGAGGGAGGGCACAGCACCCTGGCAGAGGGCATTCTGGGGTCCCCCTGGGGGTGGCTGAGGGTGGGACACCAGAGCCCCGTAGACGGACTCACTATCCAGTCACTGGGAGGGTGGGGGGTGAAGCGAGGGACAGGCCTAGGCCACCGAGGAGCCTCTAACCCGCCCTCTTCTGCTCATTCCGTCAGTGCTGACTCAGAGCCCACTACGGGCCAGCCAGCGTCCTCGGCCCCAAGAAGACGGGTGTGAGTGCTCAGTCGTGTCTGACTCTTCGTGACCCCACGGACTGTAGCCCGACAGGCTCCCCTGTCCGTGGGATTCTCTAGGTAACAATGCTGGAGTGGGTTACTGTTTCCTTCTCCAGGTGTCTTCCCAACCCAGGGATCAAACTGGTGTCTCCAACAACGCAGGAGAGCCACCTGGGAAGATAGCCTCTTCCAAAAAAAGCCAAGTCCTGTGTCTCCAAAAAAAGCCAAGTCCTGTGTCTCCATCCCAACCACAGGGATTTCGTGGAGAAGTAAGGACATCTTCGGATAAAACCAGGTCCCAGGTGGTGCCGGCCGCATCTGGGGACATCAGCGGTGGAGGCTGTGACTCCGCATCCCCTCCAGGCCTGGAGTTGCCTTCAGGGCAGGTGGGTGAGCTGTTTAGGGCAGCCCCCGAGTTCTAAAACCCAGGATGGGGGTCCTGTGAGCTCCGGTCCCCTGCCAGGTGGGCAGACCTCAGGCCTGGTCCCTGGAGTCCAAGTCCTCGCAGGCCTGGCCTCTGGGAAGCAGAGAGGAGCTGCTCTGGCTGGGGGGTGGTTGTGGGGGGAGACGCTCACAGACACACTCATGAGGCTCAAGCTGGGAACAGCTAGCGTGACCCACTGTTCTGGCTCGGCCCTGATGTGGGGCTTTTGGTGCAAGACTGGGATGGTCCCAGGCACACAGAACAGAGGGTCACCTCGGGCAGGGCGAGGCCACGCGGATGGAGTGTTCCTTTCTGGTGGAGACGTGATTATGGTAATGTTTAAACTTACACGATAGGAATAGGCAAATTATCCTCAATCAGTCAAAGCCCCACCCTGCAGCTCTGGGGCTCAGTGACAGAGCAGGGGGACTGGAATGAGCTGGACCTGGAGGTGCCACGCTCCGCACACCAGGCAGGATGGCACCCAGCACACGGGCCCAAGGGGCCCACCCCTGTGAATGGAACCAGGGACCCAGTGTTGCCCAGGCTCCGATGTGACCAGCTCACTACTCGCTACCTGGACACCCGTGTCTGAGAATGGCCAGGGTCTCAGCACGGCCCCTGCCATCCTCACCGCCGCTGGAAGCTGGTGGGCACTGGCTCAAGGCTGGCGGACTCATTCCCCAGTGACGTGTGGCCACAGATAATGCTTCTTGGTTCTGCGCAGGTGCTAGTTAGTAAAGACTCGTTAGCAGCTCCCTGGGTGCAGGGAGGTGAGACGAGATGCTTCTCCCGGGACGGTGGGCACCTGGAACCACCACACCGCCAAGCAAGCATGTGAAGCCGGTCTGCAGGGAGCAGGGAGCTGTGGCCTCCACCTGCCTGATGGAGGTGAGAGCCCGGCACAGGGGGGAGGGCGAGGCGGGGTCTCGGAGGCCCCCTCACCCCCATGCCTGCCCTGCACACATGTCCAGGGCGTTTCACCCAGACAGACTCTGAAGAGGGAATGCCCACTCCACAGAGGAGGAACTTGGATCTCGGTCGATATGTCCCCAGAGCTTTGTGGAGCGTCTCTCATCAGTCAGTCTCCCAAGGCCACGACATGATGGCGGAGGGGGCTCCTTGGCTGCCCCATTCGGAGGACGGGCGGGGCAGTCTCCACGTCTCTCCACCTCCCTGCCTCCCAGAACCCTGAACGATGTGGTGTGAGTACTGGTGGTTCAGTTGCTAAGTCATGTCCGACTCTTTGTAACTCCATGGACTGTAGCCTGCCAGGCTCCTCTGTCCTTGGGATTCTTCAGGCAGGAATACTGGAGCGGGTTGCCATTTCCTTCTCCAGGGTGTGAACACTACGTCAACTTCCAAGCACATCACCTACGAAACTAACAGCTTGTATGCAGAGCATCACCTGGGGCTGAACTTCAGAATCATTTAGGCACTCTTTCTTATCCGTGTGCACCCTTGCTTCACATCACTGCATGAGCACATTTGTGTAAGAGTCAGATATGTCCCTGCGAGCTTGGGAGACTCTCCCGGGCAGGACCACCCAGCCCCTCCTGCTTCTCTGTGTCCGGGAGACCTGGCCTCTGATGCTCGTGGCCCAGAAGGTCATCACGTGGCATCTAGGCTTGGAGGAGAAAAGGGCATTTTGGCAACTAGTTCAGCAGGTGGGTCACCAGGAAGACTGGGCCTTCTCCTAGACATGGAGTCCGGTCCAGCCACCCACCCACACAAGCTCTGAGAGCCCCAGGGAAAGAGCAGCAATGGGCTCCGCGCTGAGGCTGGTGCCGGATGGGGGCTGGGCCTCCACACCCTCTCCCGTCCTGGCCCCAGCACCTCCAGGAGGCCCAGAGATCTGGCTGGGGGGGAAAGCCCACAGGAAGAGGAAGGCACCCCTGAACTTTCACTCTCCTGGACCAGGAGTTGGCCAGACCCAGCTCCGCAAAGCCTGCTCTGTAGAGTTTCCATGGGAACGGCCTCGCCGTGTGTCTGTCTTGCCTGTGGACGTTTCACTGTGTGAGAGGGGTGAGCAGCCTCGACAGAGAAAAGTTGTAATGTTGGATGGTTCGGGGCCTGCAACCTGTGCTGGGTCAGAGTACCAGGAAGCCTGCGAGGGTTCTGGAACTTTCTTCATGACCAAGGCTGCTTCAGGCTGGACGTTGGCGGGAGTGGCCAGAGGGAAGTTAAGAAAATGTTATCAGAGCCGTTCCCTTGATCAACACTGACGGCTTCGTAGATAAGCTGTGAGTTTGCTCCCAGTCTCTCTCTGCATCACGTGCCTTCCTGAGGCAGGTGTGGCCTCTGCTCAACTCTGCCACAGTGGCCGAGGCCACGGAGGGGCGGCCGCCCCAGCCAGGGACCAGCTCCCCACCGACTCACGGCCCCCTTCTCCGCTCTGCTCCAGATGTAAAACCAAAGCGCCACGGGAGTCACCCTTCTCCCAAGGAGTTCTCAGTCATGCTAACACTCCTGGGAGCTCTGCAAAGGTGGTTATGGTTCCCCTTCCGAAGGCTCTGAGCAGGAAGTCAGGTTGTAAGCAAGTCTGAATCGGGGCTGACAGTGGAGCGGCGAGAGCACAGCAAGGAGAAAGGCTCTTGCTTTCAGCCTTGGGAGGACGCTTCTCCAAGCGTTTGGGACGTATTTCACCCAAACTAAAAATGTTCCAACAAGGCAACAGTACAACCGCGAGGACCACTGTTGACACGTCTGGGGAGAGAATGAGGACCTGCTGACAGCTGAAGGGGGGCTGGCAGACACACCGGAGACTTCCCCGAGGTCTGCCTGTCCTGTGTCTCTCGGGGCTGCAGCCGCAGCTCCCACCGGCAGGCACACGGGACAGAGGCTGTGGAGAGACGTGGAAAGAGAAACTGGGTTCTGGGCAACCTTCGGGGGAGTGAGTGCGGTGGAGGCGGTGAGGTGGCCCCAAGGGAGGGGGCCATGTCACTCAGTGTGAAGGAGCCTTGGAGGCAGGAGAACCCAGGGTCTGGGCTCAAAGCTCCTCCAGGGCAGCAACCAGCAGCCCTCCGGTGCCCAGGCCCGGGGCTGCGACCTCTCCCGGGAAGAGGTTGGGCCTCCTGGTTGCTGGGCCATGAAGGGTCCTGCCTTCAGCTTCCGTTTCAGACTTTTCACGCTGTGGAACTCTCCCAGGTGCTGCGATCTCAAGGACCAGGGGAAAGGGAACTGAGCGAAAGGGGACAAGGAGCAATATTTGCGGCCGCTCTCGTAGAGCTCGCCTGGCCGAGCCTCGGACAGTTGATTTGCTCAAGCACTTGCTCCCTTTCTTTCGTTGTTGTTGTTGAACAGCAGACGCCAGTGTAAACCGGTTTAGAGGAAGAGTTTGCACAAGAACAGCTCCGCCGTTTGCACACTCTGAGCAAGAGACCCCCTGCTCCCCAGCCCCGAGCCCAGGGGTCAGGAGGGCAAGGCCAAGGGAGCCCCCGGCACCTGGCACCACCCAGCACACCCCCGCCCTCCAGGGGTGCAGGCGGCTGCAAGCCTCACTGCACGGTTGGGATCAGACGGTGCAGCAGGTGCGACTGCCCTGCACCCCGAGGAGACGCTCTGGAGGCAGAACCGAGGTCTCTGGACACCTGCCCTCTGCTGCTCCCACTGTGCCCTTCTGGACTTGAGCTGAAACATTTCACGTTCAGACCTGGAGAGAGTTCAAGTCTTTTCTGAAATGTGACTGTTTCTGACACAGATACTTTAAAACCAAGGGGGTCCAAGCTGATTAAAGTTAGAACAAATTGGGCCTTTGGAAAGTTCATGTCATCAGCCAAGGAAGGAGATTAATCTGATTGAATAATGAGTTGCATCTGGATTCGCTTCACCATCTGGTAGAAATGTTTTCCAAACCGCACAGGGCGAGTGCGGGGCTTCATGGAGGGAGTATCGGCTGTTACAACAAAAGTGACATGTTCTCCTCCTTCCAGAAAAGGTGAGCGCGTGGAGACGTGACAGAGCCAGACTCAGAGCCGGGTGCCTCCGAGCAGCCAATGCCCCACGCCAACCGACATTCGTTTAGTGAGCACTTAGTCTCTGACGTCAACACACAACTTCCGGTAGAGAGTGTTAGACCAGGGGGTGAACCTGGAGATCGCTGGCTTCAGCCCACCGAGGTGGCAGGCCAGAGAAATGCAGTGGCGGGAGCCGGGGTCCCGGGTCCTGCTGGGGTCCCGGGTCCTGCCCCTGTCCCGGGTCCTGCACACGGGGCCCGTCATTGTGCAGGCGGCACCTGAGGCCAGGAGGGAACTGGAGGCCCCGCCCCAGCTCCAGGTTCCTCCTGTGTCACACGTGGCTCTGCAGTTCCTCTTTCTGTTTCGGCTGCCCAGGTGGCGCTGGCAGTAATGAACCTGCCTGCCAGCACAGGAGATACCAGAGCCGTGGGTTCAGTCAGTTGGGAAGATCCCCTGGAGGAGGGCATGGCAACCCCCTCCAGTGCTCTTGCCTGGAGAGTCCCACGGAGAGAGGAGCCTAGCGGGCTGCAGTCCATGGCGCTGCAGAGTCAGGCACGACTGAAGTGGCTTAGCTCACACACTGCTCTGCTCTGCTTTGGTTTATTGTGTTTCGCACATTTTTCATTTCTTTTCGTGTTTCATTTAGTGCGTGTCCCAAAACAGCATCATAGTAAATCTTCTCAAGGTGGATCGCATTCTCTCACGGGAACAAAGGTGAATCGAGGGTAGTGTTTCCAATCAGGAGTGTAGCAGCAAGCAATCGTATCCACGAGCAACAGCGCTCATAAAGCAAGGACTAAACGACCGCAACCTGCAGAGCAAAGTTCTTCTCTGCAAGCCCCAGTGACCTCGCCCGTTAAGGCAGCTTGGTGGTCGGGTCGTCTGCTAACACTGACGGGTCAGTGGAGATGGTGTTAACGCGGCTCTGGGCAGCACCCTCGAGGGGCGAGGACACCCCTGATGACCTGAGGCTGTCTGCAGGTGCGTGGCACACTGCTGGTCGTGAGCCTCACAGCAGTGTTGGAAGCGGGCACCATCAGTATTCCTGTTTTAAGAGGCAGAAAATACGGGCCCACGGACACAATCAAGCTGTCCATGGCCCAGGGCCAGCGGGCGTCCCCACTGGTTCTCAGCCCAGATATGTGACTTTAGAGTCTAAAGGCTTCACTCCTGTTCCACAGGCACAGGTGACGTGAAGAATAATGCGGCTGTTACCATTCCCTCTAAACAGTCGTCATCCATTCCGCACAGAGCGCCACCCTTGGGCTGTGGATGTCGTTCCGAAAGGATCCTGCTGCTGTAAAGTGAGTGAATCAAAATATAGACCTCGGACCGCGGTGTTGGCCCCCAGTGAATAAGAGGTAGATGCCCAATCACTCAGGAGCACTTTTCACAAAGTGTGACCCTTCTTTTCATAAGTGGTCCAACAAGTATGAGCCCATGTTTCCTTTTTCCTGAATAAATTTCTAACGCAACATAAATCATCTGAGATTATTGTGAGGGGTTGGTGTCCCACACCTGCCACTCTTGTGAAGTCACCTGAGCAGGTTTGCTGTGAAAAGCACGTTTTCTTTTTAATTGGGAAAGATGCGAGGGGTCCTGAAGAGGACAGAGAATAAGTAACGTCCTCACATCCCCACCCAGCCTCTCAGCCCCCAGGGCTGGATCAGTGTCAACACTGCGTCTTTAAAACGTCTAGAAAACTAGGGATAGAGGGGAAGTTCCCTACCCTGAACTTGGTAGCCCCAAACATTAACAGCACACCCGGCACGCTGTCCCCCTGAAGCTGGAAACACACAGACGAGCACGTCCTCTACAATTCTGTGTCCTGCGATGCGCGGCCCGAGGGCCCAGCCACGACAGGAGGAGGCAGGGGGCACAGACCGCGCTTTCCCACCTGGTGGCAGACGTGGCTTCGCCGCGGTCGGCTCCTCGTGGGCAGGGTGTTTGCAGAAGCACGTAGTTTGTGCAACCACAGACCGTCTGCCCTCGAGGCTGCAGCCGCGTGGTCTCTATCGGGCCGTGTCCCCGGGTGCTGGGCTGGATTGGGTTCTCCACCTGGGGATGCACAGTCCCCAGAAACAGTGGGCACCACCAGCATCTGCTCTAGGTGCTGACACCACCTTGGGACTGTGTGTTTCCCTGTCACTAAAGTGACTTTTCCCTGATGTCAAACTCCGTGTTTGGGAACGCCTCCCTGGGGTGCGGGGCCCTGCCGGGGATTACTGGGGGAGATGCGGGGTGGGCTCTGCCCCTCTCTGGGGTGGGGGAACACAGCTCCTCCATTGCTCCTGCTCTTTGGGATCCATCCTTCCCAGACCCAAGAAGGGAGCTTGCGGTTCGAGCCCCTCAGTTACTCCAGGAACCCAAGCGCCCGCCCGGGACCCTGGATGCCCCATCCCCGCCCCCCAGCCCACCCCTCTGACCCCTGGAAACACCCCAGCCTTTCTCTCAAGCTCAGCTCCACGTTTAAGAGAACGTTTGCTAACACTTCCCCAGCACTTTGAGATATCTGCAGTTGCACGGGTTTCAGATTCTTCATCCACCATATTTCTGAAACCAAGCACTCACTCCCAAGGGCCAGGAATGACTCAGCTCTCCTCACCTTCAGCCGCCTTCTCTCTAAAATACACCCAAAGGTCGGTTCAACCCGTCTAAATGCCCATCATGGCTGCCGTCGGAGCACATCCCTGTGTGCGGTAGGGAAGCCCTGCAGGGCCGCTGGCCGGGAGGGCCCCCAGGACCCTGCGGGGGCTCAGGAGCAGGGCCTCGGTCTCCGGGGACAGGCAGAGCGCAGGCCTGGGCACTGCCGCTCAGCCCAGTGGCCCAGGCTCCACTACCTGCAGATTTACAGCCCCTTTAGACTAGAGCCGACCCAGCCCCTCCTGTCAGGCCCTTTCTTCTCTCTCCTCCCAAAGTAAATATTTTGGCATCAAAAAAGTGATTTTACGGATGGTTTCCCCCCAAATCCCAGAGCACGCTGAAGGCAGGACAAGCTTTTCACACACCTTTCAGCAAAGCCTTTCGTCAGCAGACCCGCCCTTGCTTCTCTCCCCATGTGAGTGTGGTATGAGTGTGTACACACACACTACGCAAATGCGCACTGCACACCCACTACACACACATGCACGCACACAGACGCTGTCCACAAACCATAGCAGACACACACAGGCACACGTTGTCCCTGGGATAAGCCTGGTGTCCGTCTTTCCCTGGGCGTCAGTTTATCTGTAGAGCAAATTTCCCCTGAAGCATTTCCAAGTCAGAAGACAAGTATTTTATGATGTTCTTATATCGATAAAACCCCTCTAAGTCAACTGACCGATTTGCACACTTTCCTGCAATTTGAGTAAATGCAGGACAATGAGTAATTTTCTTCTAGCCTCGTCAGCAGAAGGTGCTGTTGGGTGAGCTCGAGTCTTCACCTGTTTCCCCAGTGATACCACGTTCCTCTCGTTTCCATGAGGGTGGGCAGCTGTCCTCGCTTCTTAGGCTTTCTTTCCCATGAGCCCTGTGATTTGTGTCTCCTGCCCATTTTTCAGTTGGCTTGTTGGTCTACTTTTGATGAAATCTAGGACTTTTTAAACCATTTTTTTATAGTAACACCTAAGAGAAAGTTTACTCCTTGGAAGGAAAGTTATGACCAACCTAGATAGCATATTCAAAAGCAAAGACATTACTTTGCTGACTAAGGTCCGTCTAGTCAAAGCTATGGTTTTTCCTGTGGTCATGTATGGATGTGAGCGTTGGACTGTGAAGAAGGCTGAGTGCCGAAAAATTGATGCTTTTGAACTGTGATGTTGGAGAAGACTCTTGAAAGTCCCTTGGACTGCAAGGAGATCCAACCAGTCCATTCTGAAGGAGATCAGCCCTGGGATTTCTTTGGAAGGAATGATGCTAAAGCTGAAGCTCCAGTACTTTGGCCACCTCATGAGAAGAGCTGACTCATTGGAAAAGACTCTGATGCTGGGAGGGACTGGGGGCAGGAGGAGAAGGGGACGACCAAGGATGAGATGGCTTGATGGTATCACGGACTTGATGGACGTGAGTCTGAGTGAACTCCGGGAGATGGTGATGGACAGGGAGGCCTGGCGTGCTGCAGTTCATGGGGTCGCAAAGAGTCGGACACGACTGAGCGACTGAACTGAACTGAACTGAATTGAAGAGAAAGTAGAAACAATATTAATAAAGGGAATTGCTGTAAACATGACATTTCGTTATAACTGCTTTAGGTAAAGATTTACAAATTCTCCCTAACTTTCAATGTTAAACTCTATTCATCGGATGCGGTAACTCACATTGTTGCTGTTCAGTTGCTGAGTCGTGTCCGACT
This sequence comes from Capricornis sumatraensis, assembly GCF_032405125.1. Classification (NCBI taxonomy): domain Eukaryota; kingdom Metazoa; phylum Chordata; class Mammalia; order Artiodactyla; family Bovidae; genus Capricornis; species Capricornis sumatraensis. The sequence goes on along the minus strand of NC_091090.1, from coordinate 55,103,311 downwards.
CTCAGCAACCCCACGGACCGCAGCACGCCAGGCTTGCCTGTCCTTCACCAGCTCCGGGAGTTGGTCAAACTCACGTCCATCGAGTCGGTGATGCCATCCGGCCATCTCATCCTCTGCCGCCCGCTTCTCCTCCTGCTTCCAATGTTTCTTTCCCAGTATTAGGATCCTTTCCAATGAGTCAGCTCTTCGCATCAGGTGGCCAAAGTATTGGAGTTTCAGCTTCAGCATCAGTCTTTCCAATGAATATTCAGGACTGATTTCCTTTAGGATTGACCTTTAGGTTTGATCTCCTTGCAGTCCAAAAGTCTTCTCCAACTCCACAGTTTGAAAGTATCAGTTCTTTGGCTCTCAGCCTTCTTTATAGTCCAATTCTCACATCTATACATGACTACTGGAAAAACTGAAGCTTTGACTGCACAGACCTTCGTCAGCAAACTAGTGTCCCTCCTTTTCAATATGCTGTCTAGATTTGCCATCGATTTCAAGGAGCAAATGCCTTTTAATTTCGTGGCTGCTGTCACCGTCTGCAGGGATTTTGGAGCCCAAGAAAATAAGATCTCTCACTACTTCCACTTTTTCCCCTTCTATTTGCCATGAAATGATGGGACCAGATGCCATGATCCCAGTTTTTTAACGTTGAGCTTTAAGGCAGCTCCTTCACTCTCCTCTTTCACCCTCATCAAGGGGCTCTTCAGTTTTTCTTCACTTTCTGCTGTTAAATGCTCCATGAACTCTAGTCTGTGGGTTATTCATCAATATAATAAGAAAAACGTTTAGGAACAATGTAAAAATATAACAGTGATTAAGATTCACACCCTGAGAATGTCACAAACAACGGGGATTAATTTAAGACACTTTCCTCTGTACTCTGCTCATCCATGACCTTTTCAGTGACAAGGAAATAGAGGAAAGCTGAAAGCTTCTCTCTTCTGTCACCTTTCTGAGGCACGTGTCGATTATATTTAGTGACTGAATTTCTCCGGATTTCTGAAATATATCTCCCAAACTCATCACCCACACACAGACCATCTCCTTAGAGAGAAAGACATGTCCGAGTGATCGCCTGTGATAACCGTCCGAGCCCCCCGACTTTATATCTGCAGCCCTCAGATTCAGGCAGTGGCTCATCTCGGATCAAAGACGTGCAAAGCTGTGGGAAAGCTTTTCAACTCTGATCCCCTGCCCCTCAGTGTGTGGTTGATCCAGAGTGAATGCTCCGCTCTCCCCAGCCTGGGGGAAGGGGGGCGGGGGCAGGGTCTGGGGCACCAGCTTGACCAAAGCCAGGGTCCTCCCAGCAGCCTGAGTCTCAGAGGCTGGCCCAGGGCCATGGCCAGGCCAGGGAAGGCGGGCCTCTGGGATCATACAGTCATCGAAAGCAGTGGAGCCGGGACACTGCTCGGAACAACACGCCCTGGCAGTGATGTCACCCGGTTGTACTAAATACTTAAATGACACAGGGTCTGGGCAGAAATTCTGGAGCCCACAGGACCCACCCTCCAGGCAAACCCCAGGGCCTCCAGGGGTTGGGGCCTGGCCAGCCCAGCCCTGGCAGGACTGGGTCAGCGGCACCCTAGCTGGAGGGTTCTCGGGCTGGGTCAGTGACACGTCCTTAGGTGGGCTTAGCATTCAGGACCACGGTGGCTCAGCCACGGGGCCTGGAGGAGAAGACCAGCTGCACTCCCATAATTCTCCCGAGTGAAGGAGATCTGAGCCCCTGGGACGCTTGTCTACTGGGGCTGGGTCAAGTACACACGCTCTCAGATCCGGGACAGGCCCGTCCGCTCCAAGGAGCCACCTGTCCTGCAGCCACGAGCCCACTCTGCAAGTGTCGGTCTGACCTCGCCATCACGCTGGTTCAGGTTTGGGTGGGAGTCAGTTTGTGACGAGTGGAGGGTGGCAGAGCCCCTATAAACCACCACAACCAGCACAACGGCAACAAACCACACACACGTCTTGTTTCACGACTAATTCATCCCTACAAACCTGAAATGCAGAGCTGGCCTCCCCGAGAAGACTGCCCTGTGCCTGCTCTGTGCGGCCTGTGAGGCCCAGACACGTTCGGCATCCCAGGCATCTGGGTGGCCGACCAGGTGCGTCCTTGGTCCCCGAGACCTGGGGCAGGGGCTCACCTTCCAGAGGAGAGCTCTGACCTCAGCTCGGGGGAGCAGAGCCTATCCCCAGGTACCCCTGCCCAGCCCAGACTCCCCGCCAGGCCCTTCCACCCGCTCTGCCCTCACCTCATCCAGCCACCCCACTGCTTGTCTCTAGAGTACCCGGTGCCACGCGGGCTGCTGGGCCCTGTGTTCTCTGCTCCACTGACCCCCTGGGACCCCAGGAGGGGCCGTCACTTTCTCCAAGACCCCCTGGAACCCCCGAAGGGGCCGTCACTTTCTCTAAGACTCCCCGGAACCCCAGGAGGGATCGCCACTTATTCTAAGACACCCCCGGGACCCCAGGAGGGGCCGTCACTTTCTGTAAGACCCCTGGGACCCCAGGAGGGGCTGTCACTTCCTCTAAGACCCCTGGGACCCCAGAAGGGGCCATCACTTTCTCCAAGACTCCCCGGAACCCCAGGAGGGACCATCACCTATTCTAAGACGCCCCCTGGGACCCCAGGAGGGGCTGTCACTTCCTCTAAGACCCCCGGGACCCCAGGTTTCTCCTGGTGGCACTTGGTGTCTGAGCTCCATGCAGGGCCATGAGCTCTGTGGCGGGCAGAGACACCCACCGCCTGACCCCGTCCTGACCCGGTCCGAGCCCATGGCTGTGGCCCGAACCACCCGTGTTGTGTTTGTCTGAGTGGGAAACGCAGCCCGAGCTCCTGGTGAACCAGCCTGTGGACCGGGCTGTTCACAGGGACGCAGCTCAGCGTCAGTCACTGAACGTCGCCGTCGAGCACTCTCCTCCTCGCGGTGCAGGTCACGCTGGGGTGCTGCCCGGTGCACAGGCTCTTGGAGAGTCTATCGCGGAAACAGCCATCCTGAAACCGCCCTCAGGAGCCTCTCGTCCCGGGCCGGGGGCCTCTGTGGGGACCGGCCCTCTGGAGACAGCAGGAGTCTCAGAGGCGGCCCTCTGACCCTCTTCTGAGCAGCTGTGTTGATTTTCCTTTCATTCTTTTAGAAAATCTTCTTGGTCCACAGTTTAGAGAGATGAGAGGTTTCGCAAGGTGTCCCAAGGCTGACGGACTTGCTGTGTGGCCCACGGCCTGGTGTCGAGTCCTCTCCAGACACACGTCCTGCTGCCCGGGACCCCAGGGGGCGGGGGGGCCAGTGCCCGCACTGATGGACTTGCTGTGCCCACTGCAGCCCACAGCTGGGCATCGAGTCCCCTCCAGACACACATCCCACTGCCCGAGACCCCAGGGGGCGGGGGGCCCATGTCAGCACCTGGGGGTGAGGTGGTGTCTGACACTCACACCCAGAGACATGGCTGCACACACCCGAGACACACACACAGCACATCTGAGACACACACACACACCTAACACAGGCATCCACAGCCACACCCGGAGACGGCTGCACACAGCTGAGACACACACACACAGCACACAGCTGAGACACACACACACACACCCAACACACACCCACAACCACACCCGGAGACGGGGCTGCACACAGCTGACACACACACACACACACACACACAGCACACAGCTGACACACACACACACACACCCAACACACACCCATAGCCACACCTGGAAACAGGGCTGCACACAGCTGACACACACACACACCTAACACACGCACCCACAGCCACACCTGGAAACAGGGCTGCACACAGCTGACACACACACACACACACAGCACACAGCTGACACACACACACACACACCCAACACACACACCCATAGCCACACCCAGAGATGGGGCTGCACACAGCTGACACACACACACACACCTAACACACGCACCCACAGCCACACCTGGAGACAGGGCTGCACACAGCTGAGACACACACACACAGCACACAGCTGACACACACACACACCCAACACACACACCCACAGCCACACCCGGAGACGGGGCTGCACACCTGACAAGCACATGCACCCAGTACTCTCTCCAGCAGCCCCCACCCCCATGGGGACCTGAGAGTCCCTAGCCCCGAGGAAGTGTCCCTGGAAGCCCGCCCCTGCGCCCCCTCCAGTCCCGCCTCCACTCCCCACATCTGACGCCCGAGGACACCCAGCCCCTCAGTCGCTGGGTCCTGGTCAGAGGTTTCCTGACGCCACACTCGGTGCTGGGACGGTGACTTGGCTGCCTCCCACTTGCTTGGGGACGGAGGGCTCGGGACCTGAGAAGCGGCGCTGGCCCTCTCTGCTGCTTGTCCTTGTGTGCCCTGGCTCTGGGAGCCCTGCTAATGCCTCCAGTGCCCATTCCCCGGGGCTGACTGGGACCCCCGCTGTCCTGGGAGTCCCGGCGGGTGGAGGCTCTCTGGGGTCTCCTGCAGAGCAGAGCCGGCTGGTGCACTTTTCAGCCGTAACTGTGAAGACCCAATTCTGCTGGTTTTCAGACCCAGTCTGCACTACCCACCACGCCAGGCCAGCACCTCTACGGGACCCTAATTATCCATCAGTCACCAGGAAGGGCAGAGTCCTGAAGGCAACACGGGTCACCTTGCAAGTGATGGGCCCAGAGCGTGCTGACCCCCCAGCACCGCCAGGGAAAGCAGCTCAGCCCCCAGACCCGGAGGTCGGGGACCACGGGGTCTTCCGCCCAGAGGGCCCCCCCCAGGTCGGGGACGTGCCTTCCTCCCGGGCCAGGCCTGATTTCCTGTTTCTTTGCGTGCCTTGTCACTTCTTCTGCCCGCTGGACGTTTTATGTGACACGAGGTAGGAACTCAGGGCTGCGACTTTCCCGAGGGAACCGTTGCCGTTCTCGTTCCTCGTTTATTTGTTTAGGTGTTCTCATTGTGCAGCACTGACGTCTCTGCTGAGGTTTCTTCCTTTCTTTTGACTTTTAGAAGCAGGGTGCCTAGGAGTTGCGTGTGTCTGCAAGGCTGGGGAGGCAGAGGAGGACCGGTGCATGCAGGTGCCTGACCCCCTGGCTGCGGCCGAGGCTGATGGCTGGAGCGGGGCCCTAGCCCGACTGCCCAGCTGTCCCCCTGGGGCGTCTCTTTCTCCTGCAGCCCCAGCTCCGCTGGCCAGGCTGTAAGGTGACCAGAGAGCCCTCTGGGCTCACTCACAGGTGGGCTTGGCCTCTGGAAGCCTGGAGACATGAGATCTTGTTCAGGCCCCACTGTCCAGTCCAGCTCATGGAATCCCCAGGCAGCACTGGTTACCTCCACAAGGCCTTTGGTGCCCGCCCCAGGGCCACAGCCTGGACGGCCGCACTCAGGCCCCGCTGGCCCCTCAGGGTGAGGCCCCCTTGGAGGTGAGGCCCCCTCCCCCACCCGGCAGAGCAGGAGGGCCTTGCTCAGCTTCTGGAGTGCTGAGATGACTCAGGACCGTTGGCCCAGCCTTGCTGGCACTCTGGGAAGAGGACTCACCTCCACATGCTGCTGGACGCAAACTTTCCCAAGTGCTTTGATCATCCTCTGACGGTGCAGCCCCTCCACGAAGAATAGACGAGCGCAGCTGAGATCCGGCTCGTCCACGCAGGGTTCACGGCCCCTCAGCCCCCAAAGCAGACTTGGCCGTGGCAGACGGGGCTCGTCCAGCTGGTGGTCTCACGGACACCAGGGGCTCCACGCTGCAGCTGTGCCTCTGGCTGTTTCCCCTGGGGGTGGCTGTGGCTGAGGCGGGGGTCTCCCAGGGGCTCTTGACCAGCTGTGAGTTTCCCCTCCTCCTTGAGGCCAGCCAGACAAGGAGCACTGTCCCTGGCCTGGTTCTGGAGCCCTGGTCACTCCCACTGGCCTCCCCGCCTCTCACACTCAGCTGCCCCTCACCCGAGGCCATGGCGCCAGAGGCAGCCTCCGGCCCAGCCGTGACTGCGGGGCCTGCAGAACAGCCTCTGCCAGCCTTGGCCTAGCGCTCCCCCAGCCGCTCTGCCCACTGCCAGCTACTGCCCGTCGCTGTTCAGTCAGACAGGCTCAGCTTCCACCCAAGCCCTGCCTGAGTTGGCTTCTACTTGAAAAAGGATAGTATCAATGGTTCCCTACACAGAGATTTTCAAATATAGACTGAGGGTTAGTTTTCTAATCCCAACTCCCAAAGAAGCTAAATGTAAATAGAATGTTTAAATATTTATAGGCACAGAGAATATATTGGTGGTTCTCAGTGTGGTTCAATTTGTTAAAGGCCTCCTGAAGTTTTATGTTAAAATTATATATTAATTTACATTTTCACTATTTAATTTCCATTATTAATGTCTTATTTAAAATGTCTTTTAAAATCATTCAATAGTTTTATACTTTTAACCAGCAGAACTCTGTAGCTTATAATTATTTGCCAATTTCTTTCTGTTTGAACTATTAAAAGATAGCAGGGAGGGTCATACAGCAAACATTCTTCGAAATGTTTATTTAAAAATATCTTTTGTTTATTAGCAACACCTGTGAAGTTTCTATTCAATACAAACAAGGCTCTGGCCACAATGGATCAAGGGTTTAAGATTATACTAGGTGCTTGTTCACTCTGTAAAAACAGCATTTCATAATTTAAATGGAACAATTAAGACATTTTGCTTTTGATGTTGATGAGGCTTTCCAGAGCTGTCGTTCACTGAGGTGATCTCTTTGAACAGACGTGATGTACTGATGCCTCTCTTGAAATGCTACACCGTGCGCAGCTGTTTGCGGGACACAGACCCAGTCCCTCAGCAGGACTGTCCCTCTGGGTCCGTGAGGTGCCTCAGTGGCCACAGCCCCCGGACAGGCCAGGTCATAGGAGGGGTGGATGTGAGGCAAGCACAGAGAAATACCAGGAGACAGGGAGGCCCAGTCCACCAGACCCATGAGTCCTCGAGACTGGAGTTCCGAATGCCAGCTTCAGGCTCCCTTTCCACACCACAAATCCCTTATCGCCGAGGTCTAGAGAATCATAGCATGTCTGTGCTGGGAGCAAGTTGGGACATCATTCCGTGAACACCGTTCCCTTCACGGGTGGGGCCACTGAGACCCAGAGAGGCAGCCTTGTCGGTCCAAAGTCACACAGTTGCTGCAGAACTAGACTGGGCCTCGGGTCTGCTGACGCTGGGAAAAGCCCCTCATGCTGGGAAAGATTGAGGGCAGAAGGGGACGACAGAGGATGAGTTGGTTGGGTGGCATCACCGACAGGATGGACGTGAGTTTGAGCAAATTCCGGGAGATGGTGAAGGACAGGGAAGGCTGGCGGGCTGCAGTCCATGGGGCTGCAAAGAGTTGGACATGACTGAGCGACTGAACGACGGCCAGGTGTGCTGGGCCTGACCAGACCTCTTCTGCTGCAGCCTCTGAGTCAGTGGCCCTGCTCTCCGATCCTCCCAAGTCCTGGAAAAGTCATGGCTGGAGGCTGGATCCCTGGTGCAGCATCTGAGCTCCCTGGACAGAGCAGGGTCCCTGCCTTTCAGACACAGACAGAGAGGCAGCTGGGATAAGTGGGGCTTTCCCGGCCTCTGCTGCCCTGGGAACTGGGAGGAGGAGCGGGGCAGGGGGTCCTGTGTGAGTGGGCGGGGGACACACTCCAGACGGGGAGGCCCTGCCAGGATCAGATGGTCCTCTCTGCTCACATGTCGGACAAACATGGAAGGTGTATGCAGAGAAGCCATCAACAGCCAGCGTGGGGACGACCCCTCCCGACCTCCACCGGCTCTGGAAGTGCACAGAAGTCTTGAGATGCTGCACACAGGTGGTCAGCAGGCAGAAGCGAGTCTGGGTCCCAGACATTCTGCAGAATTGCTCAGACATCTGGAGTCACTGCCAGGCACGGCCAAGAGTGAGCCGGGTCCCTGCTCCCAGCACAGGTAGTTCAAACAGTGGTTCTCGATCCAGGACCACGTGAAGACCCGACTGAGATGGCCCCCCAGGAAGGCACCGTAGGCATGCCCCTACACAGCCGGCACCTTGGGCCCTGGCCGGTCCAGACAGCCTGCTCCTTCAGTGCCACTCCGGCGGGTCCGCTCTCTACTTCTGGTTCCAGGGGCGCTAAGACGGATGCCCTGGGGTCGGAGCTCTTCCAGCCGCTCGTAGAAGGAGCACTGACGCTCAGCTGTGGGGTCGACAGACAGCAGCGACGGCGGGTGCTCTTGTCTGGTGACGCCCCCGACTAACGGAGGGGCTGGCCTGGAATCAGAGCCCCTGGCTGGCCATTCCTGGGGGCTTCGCTGGTGGCTCAGGAAGTGAAGAATCGCCTGCAATGCTGGAGCCCTGAGTCCAGTCCCCGGGTGGGGAAGACCCCCTGGAGGAGGGAGTGGCTACCCTCGCCATCACTTCTTCCCCGGTCAACCTGCTGACAGATAAATTACAGGCGAAAAAAGCAAGACCTTGTCCTCAGTGATGGTTCTTTACTGAAGGACCCTGTGCCTTCAACCCTCCTCTTAGGACACAGCCTTCTGCCCAGGGCCCCTCCTGACCTCCCACCCTGCACCCTCAGAAGCAAAGCCCTCAGTGTCGAGGCCCGGAAAAGTTATTTCCTTTTCGCCAACAGCAGGCACTTGGGTTTATGCATCTCTGTGCTCGTATCACAGGGGCTGCAACGGCGAGAAGCTCAGGACCACGGACTGTGGGCGAGGAGCCCCGGCTCTGTGACAAAGGAGACCCCTAGCCCAGAGAGGTTGAGGGTCATGCAAGACATGTCAGCTGGACGGAGCGGGGAGAAGCTTTTGCAGCTGCGTCCTCTGAGCCCACTGTCCAGGCCGTGGTCAGGATGCCAGGTGGCTGGGAGGGTGAGTGGGCCTGAAGGCAGGGGAAGTGTGACTCTGCCCTCTGGCAACGAACCGCGTTTCCTCCAGGCCCGTCTTCTTTGGACTTGCCCTTAAGTATACACCCAGAGACAAAATTCAAATTCAGCCCGGTGGTTCCTCCAAGGAATTCAGGGCCCTGTTGGTTACAGGAGCATGCTATAAGCGAGAAGGAGCATCTTAGGGCTGATCTTGGTAAACACGGGTATAACACGAAACCCTAAAACTCCATTGGATCGTGTGTCTTTCCTGCTTCATAAACGTCCGTGCCTGAAGAGCGGCCACTTGAGAGGCAAGGGCGCAGCCCAGCTTGGCTTCAGGGAGCGGCTGAGCCTGAAGGGCCGGGCCGGGGTGGTGGGAAGACAAGGCGCCCAGCGGCTGCGCCTGGAGGGCTGGGCTGGGGTGGCGGGGGGCCGGCGGTGGAGGGGAGACAAGGTGCCCAGCTGCTGAGCCTGGAGGGCCGGGCCGGGGTGGCGGGGGGCCAGGGCTGGAGGGGAGACAAGGCGCCTGGGACGGGGCCTCTTCCCGGGGGAGCGCCCCGACTGGCCACCATGCTGCTCAAAACCTCTGACGCCTGCGCAGGGCGGGGGAGGGCTCGCCCCTGGGAGGCCCGGGACAAACAGGAACTTGAGCGTGGTTGTTTCAAGGCCAAGATGCGTGCCAAGGCCGTCGGCTCCGAGCCCAGCCTGGTGTTCGGGTGCCGCGCGGGGCTCGGTGAGGCCTGTTTCCTGCAAAGGCACCGAGGACCACCAGCAGACAGTGTTTATAAACCCACCAGCGGGGCCGACTGATCTCACGATGGGCCAGGTCATATAAACAGTTCGTTATTCTGCAAACGGACTCGCACAGTTCCCCTTGGGCCAGAGCCGCTGTGCTGGGACCGTGGGAAACACCCCCACCCGGAGAGGGCAGCCTGGCCCCTCGGAGCAGCGAGGCCGGGGCTGATCCGCACAAGCGCCAGTAACTTGTTTGTAACAGCTCCAGAGCGGAGGCAAGATCGGGGCGGGGCACAGAGCACTGAGCTGCGCCAGCCTGGGGTTAGTCCGCCCCAGCAGGCTCTCAGCACGCACGTGGGCGTGTCCCCGGGAGTGCACGTGTCCCCGAGTGTGTGTGTCCCCGAGAGTGTGTGTGTCCCCGAGAGTGCGCGTGTCCCCGAGAGTGCATGTGTGTCCCCGACAGTGTGTGTGTCCCCGAGAGTGTGTGTGTCCCCGAGAGTGTGTGTGTCCCCGAGAGTGCGTGTGTCCCCGACAGTGTGTGTCCCTGAGAGTGCGCGTGTCCCCGAGAGTGCATGTGTGTCCCCGACAGTGTGTGTGTCCCCGAGAGTGTGTGTGTCCCCGAGAGTGTGTGTGTCCCCGAGAGTGCGTGTGTCCCCGAGAGTGCGCGTGTCCCTGAGAGTGCGCGTGTCCCCGAGAGTGTGTGTGTCCCCGAGAGTGTGTGTGTCCCCGAGAGTGCGCGTGTCCCCGAGAGTGCGTGTGCGCGTGTGCATGTGTGTGTCCCCGAGAAAGTGTGTGTCCCCGAGAGTGCACATGTGCCTGTGCGTGTGTGTGTCCCCTAGAGTGTGCGTGTCCCCCGAGAGTGCGTGTGTGTCCCCGACAGTGTGTGTCCCCGAGAGTGTGTGTGTCCCCGACAGTGTGTGTGTCCCCGACAGTGTGTGTGTCCCCGACAGTGTGTGTGTCCCCGAGAGTGCGTGTGTGTCCCCGAGAGTGTGCGTGTCCCCGAGAGTGCGTGTGTCCCTGAGAGTGCGTGTGTCCCTGAGAGTGCATGTGTGTCCCCGACAGTGTGTGTGTCCCCGAGAGTGCGCGTGTCCCCGAGAGTGCGTGTGTCCCTGAGAGTGCATGTGTGCATGTGTGTGTGTGTCCCCAAGAGTGTGTGTGTCCCCGAGAGTGCATGTGTGTCCCCGACAGTGTGTGTGTCCCCGAGAGTGCGCGTGTCCCCGAGAGTGCGTGTGTCCCCGAGAATGCGTGTGTCCCTGAGAGTGCATGTGTGCGTGTGCGTGTGTGTGTTCCCGAGAGTGTGTGTGCGTGCGCATGCACACACCCCTTGGAGGTTTCTCACTTGGTAGCATTAATTTTAAAAGGACAGGCCCAGGGGAATTTTATGAGGTAACCTCTTGGAATGTAGATGTTATAAACGGAATTTCTGTTTTCCCAGTAACAGCAAGCGGGTGAAATTAAAAGAGAGAAACAATTAAGGAAGAAAAGCCCGGGGTATCTGAGACGAGCTCCGACAGACAGAGCCATCTCACTCCCCTGGCAGAGGTTTCTAGGGAGACAGGGAGGGGTGTTTGTTGCTTTTAACCCATGCAGTCCACTCGGTGCGCATTTGCCCCAGAACCATGGAGCGCTGACACAGCTTGGAAACTGCAGACCGGCAAGCGGCAGGTGTGAGGAAGTGCGTTCCGAGCAATTTGGAGCTGAGTTAGGGCTCCAGGGGCAGGACCGTGGTGAGCCCTGGGTGCTGGCCGCACACCTGGGGAGGGGCCGAGGTTCGCTGCCTCCACACGGAATAGGATCTGTGGCCCCCGCACAGACGCTCAGCTGGCACCAGCACAGCCCCGCGCGGCGGTGACATGACGCTTCAGCTGCCAACACGGCTGTGCCCTGGAAAGCAGACGTGTGAGCCCCACGTCTGCGGCGTCACAGGCTCAGAGAAGCTCAGGGAGCAGGCGGGGCAGGGGCTGGCTCACCACAAGGTCAGTTTAAGAGGGAGAGAGGGCAATCTTAGTCTATACCCCAAAGTATAGAGTTTGGAATAAATTTCAGTCTGAGACCAGATTAGTCAAAAAATGTCTTTGGTTTTAAGCAGGTGCGTGAGTTACGGAAAGTGTTTTGGGAATCCTGAGACCTGGAGTTGCGGACTGGGTCCCAGCCTTCAGACAGGTCACCCCCAGGAGCTCAGGGGTGGGCGGCAGAGGGGGTGTCCGCAGGTGGAGGAGGTCTGTGTTCACCTCGCATGAGGGGTGCGTGGCACCAGCCCGGGGCTGAAGTCGGGAGAGCTGAGCCCCCCAGCCTCGGGCATTGCCTGGGAGCTCAGCAGCTGCACTGATGCCTGAGACCTGGGCCCGGAGATGGGGACGAAGGCCAGGCGTGAGCCCACAGCCTCGGGAGCCTGTCCTCGGGGCCCTGGGAGGGGGGCTCACCCCAGGATCACAGCACAGAGAGACGTGGGCACCGCGAGGGAGGGGCTTGCGGGGATACGGCCCTCCTCCCCGGCCCCTGCACAATGACCGAGGCACAGCAGGGGTCACTGAGGGCTGGCCGCACAGAAGATTGACTGTTCAAAGGGGGACCTGGGCGCCCCATGCCAGGCTGCAGGGAAGCCAAGACGTCAGCCCCCGTGGGAGAGCGCTGGGGTGCCCTGCCAGCCACCGCGGGCGTCTGCCTCACCCAGCTCTCTGCCACAGGGCCCCCAGCAGGTTTGGCCAATGAAAGGCCTCGGTGGGCCCCGGAGGCAGGAGGAAGGGAGAGGTGGGTATTTCTTCCTTCCTGTCTGGCCCCATCGCCCGGGATCTGAAAATTCTGGAGAAAGCAGGTGCTTGGAAGCAAAGGTTGCTAAGCACCTGAGCTGCAGAAAGGCGGGGCAGCCCCTCACATCCTCCCTGGCAGGGATGCGGGCAGCCCTGCGGCCAGGAGGACAATGAGGAACTCCCACCAGTGTTTAGGAGCTGCCAACCTCTGACTCCAGCAACAAGTAATCTGTAGCTCGAGAGTCTCGGAACCTAAAAATCTGTGAACTTACTTACATAGAGCCTAGGAATCCATCTCTGGCTGGGGCAGCTGTTCTGTGCCCATCGGTATTCAGGGTTGTAACAGTGGACGATTAGGGGCTATCCTCTCCATTAGTAGGAGCAACTTGAGACGAACTACACCCTGTCCAGACTACACAATGTTAGGATCCTCCCAAAAGGGCGAAGAAGATTGTCTGTGCCGACCTGGCAGGGAGCCCCCGCCTGATGCTCCTGGGGCGGTGAGCACAAGGCCCCGGCCCCGTCACTCAGGAGGCCCTGCTTTGGGGGTGTTGCCACCCTGTAACCACCGAGCAGGGAGCCTGTAACTCCGAATGCACCACGTAGCTCCTCGCTGATTTCAGAAGCCGCCTGGTGTGCTCCCTGGCGGCCCATCCGCTGGGCTCCTAAAGGAGACCTCGGACCCCGAGCCTCCAAAGCTGTTACTGCAAAGGCTGGAGCCAGAGTCGTCCGCCAAGCTTTTTCAGGAAAGAGCCAGACAGCGGACCCTTAGGTGCTGAGAGCCCCCCACCTCCGTCACGGCCGCTGGGCTCTGCTCCTGTAGCCTGAATACACGGACAGGGGGGTTTAGTTCCCGTGAAGCAGCGTATACAGTCTCCAGAGCTGGAATTTCGTATCATTTTCACGTCATGCAATCTCCTGACTTTCCTTCAGCACTTGAAGATGTGGAAACCATCCTGAGCTCACGGATAGACACGACAAGCTGGGGGCTGGCTGTGGTCCCCAGCCTCTGAGGATGGCAAGCATTCCATCTCCTCCCTGAGACCAGAGCAGTTTTCTCTTGATGGATGTGCTGAGGATGGTCATGTGGGGAGAATAAAGAATTGTTTTAAAGAGGCGGTTGCCTGCGGCAAAAGCTTAACATGATTATAGCTTTTCAGAAAAGAGGGAGAGGTTACAAGCGGAAGAGTTGGCAGGAATGTTCCGCACTGGGGCTGAGGGCACAGCTCCCTTCAGGGTGAAAGCTCTGAGTCCACCTTTGAGGACTATCAGGCTCAGCCTGCCACGAAGTCCTCCGGTGCCAACTCCCCAGGTAAGCCACCCCTGGGTTCACGGCGCGCTCGTCCCCTCTTCAGCGGGATGGAACGCTCGGGAGGCGTAGGTGGGGTGGGCCATGGAGGGTCCAAGAGCCAGGGCGCTCTGAGCTGCCCTGCTGTGGGGTCAGCGCCCAGGCCAGGCCCTGAGCCTCCGGACCCCGCCTGCCCTGCCCGGGACACCTCTGAACCCTCCCCCACGCAGATGCGCAGGACTCAGCCACGCCTCCCGCTTTCCTCATCTTTGTTCCTTAACTCACCAAACGAATGCATGCCGATTCTAAAAAACTAATCCAGCCATTTCTGAGTTTGGCGAACAGAAGGCCAGCCTTGCCCCTCTCTCAGCAGCTCCCCTCCTGCCTAACATCTCACCTCGAGTGCGAGCGGCGTCCCGCGTGATCCAGGGCCTCTGTTTATACATCGGGTCCGTGTTTGGGCCGTTCTTTATGCATTTTGTCCATTTTTTCATCCTCATTTCTCATGCCTTCATGAGGTCCCCTGCCAGGTCCGTGCATAGAGACCCACGTGCGTCATCTGCAGGGCACGTCGTCCTCGCCCAAGCGGAAATGGAGCAGTGCGCTCATCGGTTACCAGTGGCAGACGCTTGGATCAGCTCCACTTTTCTGGCCCTCAAGCGTTAGGCTGCTATAACATTTGCGTACAAGTCTTTGGGTGGACCTGCGTTTTGGGGGTTCTCACTTATCTTGAGTAGACACCCAAGAGTGGAATTGCTGGGTCATATAGTAAATCTCTTTTTAACATTTTAGAAAAGTGCCAAACTGCTATCCAAATTGACTGCACCAAGTGTAAAGGCTGTGGCTTTGCTATTTGCTTTTAAAAATACTTTGGGTTCTTTTTTAGCTAATGTTGCACAAATCAAGGTTAATCATTGCAACTTATTGGCCATTCTGGGGAAAAGGTAGTTACTTTCAGTGTTTCTGTACAGAACCAATTTCATCTCAGTGATTTGTACTGATGTAATATCTGGGGTATCCATCCACATTCAATTCAAAACAATAATCAGATCAGGAGACCTTGCCCTGTTCTGATCATTTCAGATCAAATCCTGATCAAATCCTTCGTGCCTGGAAGTTAACATTTTTGACTAGTGTCTCTGTGTGTAAGAGACAAGGGTCAAGGCAGAGAAGAAGAAATCCAGACGCAAGTTTACTACGTAAATAAGTGCTTTAATTATCTGAAATGCCTGTACTTTTTATGTTTGAACATCTTCTAAGTCAGTTGTGTGTGTATGTGTGTCTCAGTTGTGTGTTGAACTCTTTGCGACCCTGTGGACTACAGCCCACCAGGCTCCTCTGTCCATGGGGAGTCTCTAGGCAAGAATACTGGAGTGGATAGCTGTTTCCTTCTCCAGGGGATCTTCCCGACCCAGGGATCAAACCCAGGTTTTTCTCATTGCAGGAAGATTCTTTATGCTCTGAACCACAGGGCAGCCCAATGACAACGCACACTCTCAGCCAGCCAGGAGTCAAACCTGGAATCTCCTGATCTGCGGTCAGACGTGTTATCCACGGCGACAAGCGCTTCTGCACGAGTCAGTCAAGCCCAGTAGCAATGAGCAAGCATATTTCCGTTTATCACTCATGTCACGCCCTGTGATCTTTTTATTTCTAGGCGGACTTAACATCACAGCCCATGAAGAGAGGTGTCTCCATGATGAGAAAGCAGCAGTGATGAGCGGGTCTCGGGAGCCACTTGGGAAGGGGCACCGTCCAGTGATCAGACTGAGCGCTGCCTGTGTTTAATCCCAAGTGTATGGAGGAAATCCTTTTAATCCCAAGTGTACAGGGGGATCCTCAGGCCAGAAAGGCCCCTGAGAAGTGGTCTATCTGCTCCCCACACCCCATCCTGGAGTCAGGAGTGCTGCAGAACCGGCTCAGGTGAGTCTACCTTACGTGGGGAAACCGAGCTCTTCCCAGCAGCCGGCTACTCTTAGAGTCAGACAATTTCAAGAGAATTCTGTAGGCGAGACTGTCTCCATCTGTGGTGAGCTTGGACGTACAGTGAGGAGCCCCTCTGGGTGTCCCTGGACTCCGACCCAGGCTTCCGAACCGCCTGTGTGCCCATCTCCCCAGGACACCCTGAAGCATCACCCCCTCTCCAGGACACAGATGGCTCCTCCCCAGACCCCCTGCAAGCCCCGGCTGAGGCGTGTGGGGTCCTGCCCCAGCTTCAGCCGAGCAGGAAGCGGGGTCTGTGCCGAGCCCCTCACACAGCAGGGGGTGGGGCGGGGGCTTCGCTTCAAGGCTCTTTCCCACAGCTCGACTGTGTGGTTTGGCTCTACTGAGACTCGACTGAGTTAACGCTGAGAGACCAGCATTAAAAGATGCTACGTGTGCAGCCGTGTAGGAAGTTCAACTTTAAAAATAAGCATGTCTTTCAAGTCCAAACATAATGTTTTGGGGTCACTGGGGTTCAAACCCGTGAGAAAGAAGGAATCCGTCAGGATGAAGGCAGCCCTGCCCGAGTTGGGGTGGGGAGCTCGGGGTCCCCGAGATTGCCCAGAATCCCAGGCCATCCACTCCCACCTGGACCCCTCGCAGGGACCCCCCCGCCTGGGAATCAGGGTGCCGGGCCGCCGGGCGGGGTCTGCAGCAGCTGCAGGAGGGAGCAGAAGCGAGCGCAGCGCGGCGAGAGGGGTGTCCGCGTCAGCGGGGACAGCGGGGTCGCAGCCTCATCATTCTTGGTAACAGGCCGGATGACACAGCTCCCCGGCCGCGCACGCCGTGGCCTCCCGCGTGGGCTCTCTCCCAGGGGAGGAAATGGCTGTGAGCCCTCAGCAGCTGTGGCCCCGGGCCCCTGCTGGCCAGCTCTGCTGGGGCATGAATGGGTGACGGGGGACCTTGTGAAGGCTGGGATCCTCTGAGACCCCCAAGCTGTGGAGGCTGTCTCCAGAGTCGCCTGCGCCAGCTCCGCCACAGCCTCACACGGTTCTGGGGGCTTCATGGACCCCAAGCCAGAGCTCCATCTCAGAGTCGGGTTTCACACTCTTAGAGAGCGGTCCACTTGGGAAATTGGAGAATCTCATACCCTCTTTTTAGTGTCAATTGGAAAACAGTCCGAATAGTGCAGTAAAACCCAAAAGAGCAGTGCGGCGGAGGGGGCCATCCCTGGTCCGAGCGCCTGCAGCCGCTCTCCTGGCTGCAGGGGCCTGAGGTAGGGCAGAGGCCAGCCGGGCAGGAGGGCTCGGGTCACAGGCAACAGCGTTACATCCTCCGTATTGAGTGACCAGGGCTGAGCTCTGACCGCCTGTAAGGACGGAACTGCACGCGTGCATTTTGTATCTGAACTTGCCGTGGTCACACTGTCTCCTGACCACTCTTTCTCCTCCCAGTCCTCCTGATCTCGCCGTAGTTTGGAGTTTGCAATACTCACGAAGGAAAGAATTCGTATGTAGCTGGTAGTTCTTTCCGTCTCTGCAAAGAGATGGGCCAGGATACAAAGTGGCCAACTGTCAGAAAAGCTTTTCCCAAAGGAGCATTTTAAGTAATTTTACCATTTACTCCAAACAAAATAACCCTTTCCCTTTTCTAAGAAATGCTGATTGCAGAGAGCTGCAGCAGCTCACTCAGTGGTCACGGTTATCAGCTACTAGATGATCGTGGGTCATCAGTACTGTAACTGACAGAAGGGCAGCACTGTCCGTGCCCACCATGAAGCTGGGGTGTCCCTGCTGGGAGGGTGGTCCTCAGAGCAGGCAGAGCTGGAGGAAGAGCCCACGCCTGGAGGGAAGGCAAGAGGATAGGAGGAGAGCGCCCAGCAGGCGCACTCAGGTGTGCCTGCCAGGCGTGCCCGGGTGTGCCTGCCTGGCGTGCCCGGCTGTGCCTGCCTGGTGTGCCCGGGTGTACCTGCCAGGCGTGCCTGGGTGTGCCTGCATGGCGTGCCTGGGTATGCCTGCATGGCGTGCCTGGGTATGCCTGCCCGGGTATACCTGCCTGTTGTGCCCGGGCATGCCTGCCAGGCGTGCCCAGGTGAGCCTGCCTGGCGTGCCCGGGTGTGCCTGCCAGGCGTGCCCGGGTGTGCCTGCCCGGGTGTGCCCGGGTGTGCCTGCCCGGGTGTACCTGCCTGTTGTGCCCGGGTGTGCCTGCCAGGCATGCCCGGGTGTGCCTGCCAGGCGTGCCCGGGTGTGCCTGCCCGGGTGTGCCCGGGTGTGCCTGCCCGGGTGTACCTGCCTGTTGTGCCCGGGTGTGCCTGCCAGGCATACCCAGGTGTGCCTGCCAGGCGTACCCGGGTGTGCCTGCCTGTTGTGCCTGGGTGTGCCTGCCAGGCGTGCCCATGTGTGCCTGCCTGGCATGCCCGGCTGTGCCTGCCTGGTGTGCCCAGGTGTACCTGCCAGGCGTGCCTGGGTGTGCCTGCCTGGAGTGCCTGGGTATGCCTGCCCGGGTATACCTGCCTGTTGTGCCCGGGTGTACCTGCCACGTGTGCCCGGGTGTGCCTGCCTGTTGTGCCCAGGCGTGCCTGCCAGGCGTGCCCGGGCGTGCCTGCCTGTGTGCCCGGGCGAACCTGCCTGGCGTGCCCGGGTGTACCTGCCAGGCGTGCCTGGGTGTGCCTGCCTGGTGTGCCCAGTTGTGCCTGCCAGGCGTGCCCAGGTGTGCCTGCCTGGTGTGCCCAGGTGTGCCTGCCAGGCGTGCCCGGGTGTGCCTGCCTGGCGTGCCTGGGTATGCCTGCCCGGGTATACCTGCCTGTTGTGCCCGGGTGTACCTGCCACGTGTGCCGGGTGTGCCTGCCAGGCGTGCCTGGGTGTGCCTGCCTGGTGTGCCCAGTTGTGCCTGCCAGGTGTGCCCAGGTGTGCCTGCCTGGTGTGCCCAGGTGTACCTGCCAGGCGTGCCCAGGTGTGCCTGCCTGGCGTGCCTGGGTATGCCTGCCCGGGTATACCTGCCTGTTGTGCCCAGGTGTACCTGCCACGTGTGCCCGGGTGTGCCTGCCAGGCGTGCCCGGGTGTGCCTGCCTGGTGTGCCTAGTTGTGCCTGCCAGGCGTGCCCAGGTGTGCCTGCCTGGTGTGCCCAGGTGTGCCTGCCAGGCGTGCCTGCCAGGCGTGCCCAGGTGTGCCTGCCTGGTGTGCCCAGCTGTGCCTGCCAGAAGTGTCAATACACACACAGCTGAGGAGGGACTCAGAGATCTGATATCTTTGGTATATGTTCAATTGACCTGCATTATTTTATCAATCCTATGAATTAAGAATATAATTTTTCTATCTCTCATGGATAAAAGCACTGGGAAATCAATGGGCAAAATTATTTCTCTGGGATTTCACTGCTGTGAAGCCTGCACCAGGATTACCATTCATAACATTGACTTTTAACCTCAGAATCCTACTCCCAGGAACCTCTTCTAGAGAAACAGTCACCCCCACACACAAAGAACCATGCAGGGGCTGTTCACGCAACAACACATTGGAAACTGCTGAGTGTCCATCAGGAAACACAACTTCAGACGCTCACTTTTCTGCACCATCAAAAGCTGTACTTTCACTCACTTAACACTTTACACCTACTTTAAACCAGGGAGGCCTGGCATGCTGCAGTCCATGGGGTCGCAAAGAGTCAGACACGACTGAGCAACTGAATAAAAACAACTTTAAACTAACCACGCTTCTTTTTACTTAGTCTCATCCTAAGTAATAATGTCTAAGACATAACGAGGACATGCAGTGTCCCTCTATACTTTTCTCTGATCTACGTTAACATTTGTAACATTCCCCATAGAATCTGTTGTAGTTCCCATGTTATAATAGCAAAAGCAGGTCATTCCTAATGTGTCAAAGTCACTTATTAATTTGAATTACAATAGACGATACCCATCACACAGACAATTCTAAATCTACTTTGAAGTTGAATCGATCAAGAAGCATCTGTTTGGCAACTATGTACCTACTACCACACCGAAGATAAGGCTGCTCTCCTCACAGAATGTATGGATCATTAACCTAGTAAGGGTTCCAATATTTGGGGAAATATTGGAAAATTAAATTAAAATTATTCTCTGAACATAGTTTATCTTTTAGATATAGATGAGATTAGTTTGGAAAAGGGGTCTCATTTAGTCTGGAAAATCTTCAGAGTGCAATACAGTTCTGGACTAATCAGAAGCTTTCACTGTTCATTCGCTAAGCTGTATCCGACTCTTTGCGACCCCATTGACTGCAGCACACCGGGTTCCTCTGCCCTCTACTATTTCCTGGAGTTCACTCAAACTCATGTCCATCGAGTCGGTGATGCCATCCAACCATCTCACCCTCTGTCGTCCCCTTCTCCTCCCGCCCTCAATCTTTCCCAGCATCAGGGTCTTATCCAGTGAGTCAGCTCTTCGAATCAGGTGGCCAAAGTATTGGAGCTTTAGCTTCAGCATCAGTCCTGTCAATAAATATTCAGGGCTGATTTCCTTTAAGATTGACTAGTTTGATCTCCTTGCTGTCCAAGGGACTCTCAAGAATTTTCTCAGCTAAATAACCTTTATAAGAAGTAGGCTTCAAAATCAAGCAATCTTATTTTGGATTAGCATATTTTAGTCAAAAGTATGGGATTAATGATCAAGTATCAGCCAGTAATTTCTGCGCCTCACTCCAAGGCCACGTGGCACTGACACTCTAATTCCCGCCGTGACGACCCGTGAGAGGTGAGAGACGCAGGGAATCCTGCCTGCTATAAAACGCAGCACAGTCTAATGCCTGTGGTCGCCAAAGATCAACCTTTTTAATACAAAAAACTCTCAGAATGAAGAGAACACTAACGTTGCTTTTTGGATGAAAATGTGTATCTGTGTGCTGCCTAAAATAACCTGATATACCACCAGTGACACACGTGCTCCAGATTACTATCCAGCCGTTAAAATTAGGGTTTTTAATATATGAAAATGTTTCTTATGAAGTCAAGCGGGGTTCCAGACACAGCATACGCTAATTCTATAAAAAATACATATATGAAAAGTTGAATAGAAATACCCAAACTTTTTTTGCTATTTTTCTTCTTGATGCAGTTTTAAATTTTGCAAAAGTGAGTGTGCATTGCTTTTAAACCCTGAGTTGTTTTCGAGCCTCTTACACAGCACCCATTTGATGAGTGTGAGCTGGGGCCCTGCGACAGAGGAGGAGGAGCACGGTGGTCTGGGAGCGAGAGCAGAGTGAGCGCTCCACAGATGAGGGTCCTCCCCTTGGTTTAGAGCCCCTCCTCTCCCAGCTGGGGTCTACTGGCCTGTCTCCGGCCACTGACGCTGGCTCAGCCAAGCCCCTCAGAGGACTAACAGATGTCCAGCAGGGCCGCGTGACTTGGTTGGATCATCAGGGGCTGAGATGCCTTAAAAGGGAGCCCCAGGCGCTTTTACACACAGCCCGCCTGGCCTCCTAAGACCCCAGAGAATCAGAAACAGATGAGGGATCAGGCTGCATCCTCACACGTGAGAACCGCGGGCCCGCCGGGATCTCACAGTCCTTGCTGGGAAAAGAAGGTCAGCCGGCACTCCGGACAAATCGCCTGGATGCTGGGAGGTGACAATGTCCAGGAAAGCACAGTCCCGTCCGTGAGCCGGCTGTCTGCCGACAGAGACGGCGAGAGTCTGTCGCTGCAGGTCTGAGAGGCGGCCAAGACTGCTCTGGACATGGAAACTGCCCGCTGAGGCCCAGCCCGGGGCCGAGGGAGGAAGGACCCAGCGTCCCAGCTCACAGGGCCTGGCGGGACCGGGGAGCATGTGGAGCCCGGCCCTCGGGCTGAAAAGGCAGCTGCTTTTTGTAATCAAACTTTGCCACGTAACAAATTTTTCTCATTCTTCTGTGGGTTTAGTTCTTCCTTTTCTCAAAGTCGTAATTATTAGTTTCACATCCTAACACTAACTAGCTAGGAAGCCAGATCTGAGAGAACCAGCCCTACGCAGAAAAATGCCAGATGTTAATAAGGCATGACTTTGATTTAATTCATTTTCTCGTCAGTAACGATCACAGAGTCCAATCTTTACAGAGATTTTAATGGGAAACAATAGTGTTAAAATTTCAGTTATTATTTTAGAACCAGTTGAAATGGTCAAGGAAATTACCTAGATGTAAGTCAGAATCTCTGCCAAAGGATCCCTTTGACTGAGAAAGACACAGGGTCCCTAAGGATGAGCCCAAGGAGAGGAAGGTGCCAGGGCTCACGCTTCCGCCTCCTGAAATCCTCGCGCACACACACACGGACACCAGCACACAGAGAAAATGGAACACACCTGGTCAGCCTGCATCACCACCCACAGGGCTGCAAGGCCTCCCGGGGCCGAGGGGACAGCCCAGGATGGGTCCCGAAGGCCCTGAGCTGTCAGCTGTCAGACGGGAAAACCTGGGTGCCTGCTCAGTATGAAGGTTACCTGGGAGAGGTGCAGCTGGTGTCTTTTCTTTGGATTCTGGCTGAATGCTGACCTCAACTCAGCCAGCCCACCCAGCTGCAGCGGGGCTCACCCCTGTGGCTGCCTGCTGGAGCCTCTGGCCCGTCCAGAGAACAGCACTCTCTCCCAGGGCACAGCACAGGTGGGGCAGGGAGCGGAGACCTGACCCTCAGTCCCTGGGTCCTCTACCCAAGGTCAGCTCAGAGCGGCCACTCGGGGCAAGGTCCATGTGGCTTTCAAACCCGGCTCCTGGCGTCCACGGCAGAAGCTCCGTGTAGTAATTATGTCGGGCACAAGACACCACAAGGAAAGCCTGGTGTCAGCACCCACTTGCCCCAGAATTTTTTGCTTTCTAAGAGTGTGAAAGGCTTCTCCATCCCTTTACGACCCTTTTAAATCCTTCTCTGCAGAATATCTGAAGCCTGTACCATGAACCTGAAGAGTTGTGGCTGGACCGGCAGACAGCTCTCTGCAGCAAGGCTGGGATCCGGCTCCCTCAGCCTCTCACCAGCCTGACTGCCTCCTCAGAGCCCACAGGCCTTCCGGAAGGAGCCCCGCGGTCGTGGAGGTCATGTTGGGAACTTCGGCTCCCAGCAGGTTAGGGATCCCAGGAGACCAGGAAGGCCTGCTGACCCGGGGACCCTCTGCCCGAGTTTCCCACACGGACCGCCCCCCAGGAGCCCCGAGCGCTGCAGCCATCACCACGGCTGCATGCCCCATCTCCTGGGGCTCATGCTTAGCCATGAGGATAAAGAAAGGCCTGTCAACCCGTTGTTAATACAGCCAGTCAGAGGTCAGACTTTGTAGGAAGCTGGTGACACAAAGATTCTGAGGAGCGTGTCAACGGCAGGCGACAAAGGCACACGGCCTCTGCCCCACGGGGCCCCCAGGTGGGTTCCCCGAGGTCCAGGGAGGGGCCTGGCCGAGAGGCCCTGCAGCTGCTGGAGGCAGGCGGCTGCCCGGCCGGCGTCCTTGGAGCAGCCTTCGTGGAGCAGCAGAGACTCTGAAGGGCTTCCCTGTGGGTGCTGGGGGCAGACCGCTGCCTCCAGGTCCAGGTGGGACCCTCCCCAGGCAGGACTGTTCTCAGAAGGAGGATCGGGACTGCAGACCCCCTCAAGTGGCGTCTCCAAAGGGCCTCCTGTTCTTGCTCATCTGGACTCCACCTGCCTCCCTGCAGCCCCGTCTGGTCCCTCCCCATCCTGGCCACTCCCCTGACCCTTAGGTCATCTGGTCTCAGGATGACAGGTTTCAACAACCAACTGTTCCCTGGCTCACGGGACAGGTCCTGTCACCAGGGATGCCCTGGAGGAACGCACACCAGGACAGGGCGCTCCCAGCTCTGACCAGCAGGGCCCAGCACCCAGCACCCCGGAAACCTGGGGGTGCTCATGGAGCAGCTGTGAGGACGCTGCAGCCCCTGGGCCAGGATGGTAACGCGCCGACATCTTAGTGCAGCTCAAGTTTGAATTCTACAGGGGACTTAACTCTCCTCCGAAGGCTGCTGGTGCTCCGTGTAGACCGTGGGCTTGGACTCGGGGTGTGTCTGTGGGTGTGTGTCTTCATCTGCATGACCACCCACCGAGGAGGCCCACCTGAACCCCGAATATACACCTGCTTTTGCATTAGACATTCATCCCTCAGGTTTAAACATTAAAGGTAGGGATTAACCGGTCCCATCACATCATGGCAAATAGATGGGAAACAGTGGAAACAGTGACAGACTTTATTTTCTTGGGCTCCAAAATCAGTGCAGATGGTGACTGCAGCCATGAAATTAAAAGACACTTGCTACTTGGAAGAAAAGTCATGACCAACCTAGACAGCTTTTTAAAAAGCAGAGACGTTACTTTGCCAACAAAGGTCCATCAAGTCAAAGCTATGGTTTTTCCAGTAGTCATGTATGCATGTGAGAGATGGACTATAAAGAAAGCTGAGCACCAAAGAATTGAGGCTTTTGAACTGCAGTGTTGGAGAAGACTCTTGACAGTCCCTTGGACAGCAAGGAGATCCAACCAGTCCCTCCTAAAGGAGATCAGTCGTGGGTGTTCATTGGAAGGACAGATGCTGGAGCTGAAGCTCTAATACTTTGGGCACCTGATGCGAAGGGCTGACTCACTGGAGAAGACCCTGATGCTGGGAAAGATTGAAGGCGGGAGGAGAAGGGGACGACAGAGGATGAGATGGCTGGATGGCATCACCAACTCGAAGGACGTGATTCTGAGTAAATTCTGGGAGTTGGTGATGGACAGGGAGGCTTGGCATGCTGCAGTCTATGGGGTCGCAAAGAGTCAGGCATGACTGAGAGACTGAACTGAACTGAAGGTGAGTAGTGTGAGGGGAGCTTACTTCTATTAAATGTGCATATCCTTGTCTGTTTAATCAGTTTTTTTCTTTTTTTAGAATACAAGTGCCCCTTTGATCTTCCACGGAGAAATTCAGATGGTCCAGCTGTATCTGTGAGTGAGGAAGCTGATCCCTGAAGGGTGTGAGTGTCCGCGGTCAGCAGATTTGGGCGGGAAGCAGCTCCCTGGCACCAGGCAGGCGTGTGCCATCAAACCTGGGCGTCTGCTCGTTATGGCACTTTTATTGGAGTGTAGTTGCTTCGCACGGTTATGTTGGTCTCTGCTATGCGGCTGAGTATATGTTTACATACACCCCCCTCAGAGCCGAGCTTCCAGTGTGTGTACATACACCCCCCTCAGAGCCCAGCTTACAGTGAGTGTACATACACCCCTCAGAGCCCAGCTTCCAGTGTGTGTACATACACCCACCTCAGAGCCCAGCTTCCAGTGTGTGTACATACACCCTCCTCAGAGCCCAGCTTACAGTGAGTGTACATACACCCCTCAGAGCCCAGCTTCCAGTGTGTGTACATACACCCCCCTCAGAGCCCAGCTTCCAGTGTGTGTACATACACCCCCCTCAGAGCCCAGCTTACAGTGAGTATACATACACCCCTCAGAGCCCAGCTTCCAGTGTGTGTACATACACCCCTCAGAGCCCAGCTTCCAGTGTGTGTACATACACCCCTCAGAGCCCAGCTTCCAGTGTGTGTGTACATACATACCTCAGATCCCAGCTTCCAGTGTGTGTACATACACCCCTCATATCCCAGCTTCCAGTGTGTGTACATACACCCCTCAGATCCCAGCTTCCAGTGTGTGTGTACATACACCCCCCCTCAGATCCCAGCATACAGTGTGTGTACATACACCCACCTCAGATTCCAGCTTCCAGTGTGTTTACATACACCCCTCAGAGCCCAGCTTCCAGTGTGTGTACATACACCCCCCTCAGAGCCCAGCTTCCAGTGTGTGTACATACACCCCCCTCAGAGCCCAGCTTACAGTGAGTGTACATACACCCCTCAGCCCAGCTTCCAGTGTGTGTACATACACCCCTCAGAGCCCAGCTTCCAGTGTGTGTACATACACCCCTCAGAGCCCAGCTTCCAGTGTGTGTGTACATACATACCTCAGATCCCAGCTTCCAGTGTGTGTACATACACCCCCCTCAGAGCCCAGCTTCCAGTGTGTGTCCATACACCCCTCATATCCCAGCTTCCAGTGTGTGTACATAAACCCCTCAGATCCCAGCTTCCAGTGTGTGTGTACATACACCCCCCTCAGATCCCAGCATACAGTGTGTGTACATACACCCACCTCAGATTCCAGCTTCCAGTGTGTTTACATACACCCCTCAGATCCCAGCTTCCAGTGTGTGTACATACACCCCCTAGGATCCCAGCTTAGAGTGTGTCTGTACATACATCCCCTCAGAGCCCAGCTTCCAGTGTGTGTGTACATACACACCCCTCAGATCCCACCTTCCAGTGTGTGGACATACACACCCCTCAGATCCCAGCTTCCAGCGTGTGTACATACACCCCCCTCAGAGCCCAGCTTCCAGTGTGTGTACATACACCCCTCAGATCCCAGCTTCCAGTGTGTGTACATACACCCCTCAGATCCCAGCTTCCAGTGTGTGTACATACACCCCCCTCAGAGCCCAGCTTCCAGTGTGTGTGTACATACACACGCCTCAGATCCCAGCTTACAGTGTGTGTACATACACCCACCTCAGATTCCAGCATACAGTGTGTGTACATACACCCACCTCAGATTCCAGCTTCCAGTGTGTTTACATACACCCCTCAGATCCCAGCTTCCAGTGTGTGTACATACACCCCCTAGGATCCCAGCTTAGAGTGTGTCTGTACATACATCCCCTCAGATCCCAGCTTCCAGTGTGTGTACATACACCCCTCAGAGCCCAGCTTCCAGTGTGTGTGTACATACTCACCCCTCAGATCCCAGCTTCCAGTGTGTGTACATACACCCCCCTCAGATCCCACCTTCCAGTGTGTGGACATACACACCTCTCAGATCCCAGCTTCCAGCGTGTGTACATACACGCCCCTCAGAGCCCAGCTTCCAGTGTGTGTACATACACCCCTCAGATCCCAGCTTCCAGTGTGTGTACATACACCCCTCAGATCCCAGCTTCCAGTGTGTGTACACACACCCCCCTCAGAGCCCAGCTTCCAGTGTGTGTGTACATACACCCCCCCTCAGATCCCAGCTTACAGTGTATGTACATACACCCACCTCAGATTCCAGCTTCCAGTGTGTGTACATACACCCCTCAGATCCCAGCTTCCAGTGTGTGTACATACACCCCTCAGATCCCAGCTTCCAGTGTGTGTACATACACCCACCTCAGATTCCAGCTTCCAGTGTGTGTACATACACCCCTCAGATCCCATCTTCCAGTGTGTGTGGACATACACACCCCTTAGATCCCACCTTCCAGTGTGTGGACATACACACCCCTCAGATCCCAGCTTCCAGTGTGTGTACATACACATCTCAGATCCCAGCTTCCAGTGTGTGTACATACACCCCCTAGGATCCCAGCTTAGAGTGTGTCTGTACATACATCCCCTCAGATCCCAGCTTCCAGTGTGTGGACATACACACGCCTCAGATCCCAGCTTCCAGTGTGTGTACATACACCCCTCAGATCCCAGCTTCCAGTGTGTGTACATACACCCCTCAGATCCCAGCTTCCAGTGTGTGTACATACACCCCTCAGAGCCCAGCTTCCAGTGTGTGTACATACACCCCTCAGAGCCCAGCTTCCAGTGTGTGTGTACATACACCCCCCTCAGATCCCACCTTCCAGTGTGTGTACATACACCCCCCTCAGATCCCACCTTCCAGTGTGTGGACATACACCCCTCAGATCCCAGCTTCCAGCGTGTGTACATACACCCCCCTCAGATCCCAGCTTCCAGTGTGTGTACATACACCCCTCAGATCCCAGCTTCCAGTGTGTGTACATACACCCCCCTCAGAGCCCAGCTTCCAGTGTGTGTGTACATACACCCCCCCTCAGATCCCAGCTTACAGTGTGTGTACATACACCCCCCTCAGAGCCCAGCTTCCAGTGTGTTTATATACACCCCTCAGATTCCAGCTTACAGTGTGTGTACATACACCCCCTAGGATCCCAGCTTAGAGTGTGTCTGTACATACATCCCCTCAGATCCCAGCTTCCAGTGTGTGTACATACACCCCCCTCAGATCCCACCTTCCAGTGTGTGGACATACACACCTCTCAGATCCCAGCTTCCAGCTTGTGTACATACACCCACCTCAGATCCCAGCTTCCAGTGTGTGTACATACACCCCTCAGATCCCAGTTTCCAGTGTGTGTACATACACCCCTCAGATCCCAGCTTCCAGTGTATCTGTACATACATTCCCTCAGATCTCAGCTTCCAGTGTGTGTACATACACCCCTCAGATCCCAGCTTCCAGTGTGTGTACATACACCCACCTCAGATTCCAGCTTCCAGTGTGTGTGTACATACATACCTCAGATCTCAGCTTAGAGTGTATGTGTACATACATCCCCTCAGATCCCAGCTTCCAGTGTGTGTACATACACCCCCTTCAGAGCCCAGCTTCCAGTGTGTGTGTACATACGTACCTCAGATCCTAGCTTCCAGTATGTGTACATACACCCCTCAGAGCCCAGCTTCCAGTGTGTGGACATACACACCCCTCAGATCCCAGCTTACAGTGTGTGTACATACACCCCTCAGAGCCCAGCTTCCAGTGTGTGTGTACATACATACCTCAGATTCCAGCTTAGAGTGTATGTGTACATACATCCCTCAGATCCCAGCTTACAGTGTATGTACATACACACCCCTCAGATCCCAGCTTCCAGTGTGTGTGTACATACGTACCTCAGATCCCACCTTCCAGTGAGTGTACATATACCCCCTCAGATCCCACCTTTCAGTGTGTGTGTACATACGTACCTCAGATCCCAGCTTACAGTGTGTGTGTACATACACCCCTCAGATCCTAGCTTCCAGTGTGTGTACATACACACCCCTCAGATTCCAGCTTAGAGTGTATGTGTACATACATCCCCTCAGATCCCAGCTTACAGTGTGTGGACATACACCCCCCTCAGAGCCCACCTTCCAGTGTGTGTACATACACCCCTCAGATCCCAGCTTCCAGTGTGTGTGTACATACGTACCTCAGATCCCACCTTCCAGTGAGTGTACATATACCCCCCTCAGATCCCACCTTTCAGTGTGTGTGTACATACGTACCTCAGATCCCAGCTTACAGTGTGTGTGTACATACACCCCTCAGATCCTAGCTTCCAGTGTGTGTACATACACACCCCTCAGATTCCAGCTTAGAGTGTATGTGTACATACATCCCCTCAGATCCCAGCTTACAGTGTGTGGACATACACCCCCCTCAGAGCCCACCTTCCAGTGTGTGTACATACACCCCTCAGATCCCAGCTTCCAGTGTGTGTGTACATACGTACCTCAGATCCCACCTTCCAGTGAGTGTACATATACCCCCCTCAGATCCCACCTTTCAGTGTGTGTGTACATACGTACCTCAGATCCCAGCTTACAGTGTGTGTGTACATACACCCCTCAGATCCTAGCTTCCAGTGTGTGTACATACACACCCCTCAGATTCCAGCTTAGAGTGTATGTGTACATACATCCCCTCAGATCCCAGCTTACAGTGTGTGGACATACACCCCCCTCAGAGCCCACCTTCCAGTGTGTGTACATACACCCCTCAGATCCCAGCTTCCAGTGTGTGTGTACATATGTACCTCAGATCCCACCTTCCAGTGAGTGTACATATACCCCCCTCAGATCCCACCTTCCAGTGTGTGTATACATACGTACCTCAGATCCCAGCTTCCAGTGTGTGTGTACATACATACCTCAGATCCCGGCTTAGAGTGTATGTGTACATACATCCCCTCAGATCCCAGCTTCCAGTGTGTGTGTACATATGTACCTCAGATCCCACCTTCCAGTGAGTGTACATATACCCCCCTCAGATCCCACCTTCCAGTGTGTGTATACATACGTACCTCAGATCCCAGCTTCCAGTGTGTTTACATACACCCCTCAGATCCCAGCTTCCAGTGTGTGTACATACACCCCTCAGATCCCAGCTTCCAGTGTGTGTACATACACCCCTCAGATCCCAGCTTCCAGTGTGTGTGTACATACACCCCCCTTAGATCCCACCTTCCAGTGTGTGGACATACACACGCCTCAGATCCCAGCTTCCAGTGTGTGTACATACACATCTCAGATCCCAGCTTCCAGTGTGTGTGTACATACATACCTCAGATCCCAGCTTAGAGTGTATGTGTACATACATCCCCTCAGATCCTAGCTTCCAGTGTGTGTACATACACCCCTCAGATCCCAGCTTACAGTGTTTGTGTACATACGTACCTCAGATCCTAGCTTCCAGTATGTGTACATACACCCCTCAGATCCCAGCTTCCAGTGTGTGGACATACACACCCCTCAGATCCCAGCTTACAGTGTGTGTACATACACCCCTCAGAGCCCAGCTTCCAGTGTGTGGACATACACACCCCTCAGATCCCAGCTTACAGTGTGTGTACATACACCCCTCAGAGCCCAGCTTCCAGTGTGTGTGTACATACATACCTCAGATTCCAGCTTAGAGTGTATGTGTACATACATCCCCTCAGATCCCAGCTTACAGTGTATGTACATACACACCCCTCAGATCCCAGCTTCCAGTGTGTGTGTACATACGTACCTCAGATCCCACCTTCCAGTGAGTGTACATATACCCCCCTCAGACCCCAGCTTCCAGTGTGTGTTCATACATCCCCTCAGATCCCAGCTTACAGTGTGTGAGAAGCATACTTCTGTTTCCTTCAAGAGCAGGCAAACCTGTTCCTGTCCCTTCATCTACTCCTGTAGCAACCTGCGACATCACCTGACGGGAACCCCAGGTTTCTTCCCTCCTCAAACACCGTCACCTTCAGCACCTCCCCCGCCCACGTCTGAGTCCCACTTGACAGGAGCACACAGAGCCCTTCACTCCAGTGACTGCTGCCGGCTCCACTGCACGCGGCACACGGGGAGGAAGTGACTCACGGGGAGGAAGTGACTCACGGGGAGGAAGGAAGTGACTCACAGGAAGGAAGTGACTCACGGGGAGGAAGTGACTCACGGGGAGGAAGTGGCTCACAGGGAGGAAGGAAGTGACTCACAGGAAGGAAGTGACTCACGGGGAGGAAGTGACTCATGGGGAGGAAGTGACTCACGGGGAGGAAGGAAGTGACTCACAGGAAGGAAGGAAGTGACTCACCGGAAGGAAGTGACTCACGGAGAGGAAGTGACTCACAGGAAGGAAGTGACTCACGGGGAGGAAGGAAGTGACTCACAGGAAGGAAGGAAGTGACTCACCGGAAGGAAGTGACTCACGGAGAGGAAGTGACTCACAGGAAGGAAGTGACTCACGGGGAGGAAGGAAGTGACTCACAGGAAGGAAGGAAGTGACTCACGGGGAGGAAGTCCTCGGCCATACCTCCCTGAATGCACCCAATCTCGTCTCATCTCGGAGGCTAAGCAGGGTCGGGTCTGGTTAGTACTTGGATGGGAGGAAGGAAATGTCAGTGGAGGCCTTTGTGTGTTTCTGACTTTTCCACTTTGCGGCATTTACCCAGAATTCTTTGCGCCCAACAGCCAGTGGCGTCTTTACTCGCCTTGGGTATTGCTGTACTCTCACCAAATCCATTAGGAAACTCCTGAGAAAAGAAAAGAAAAACTCTTGTCAACTGTGAAAACCACTACCTGAAGGCACTGGAGAGAAACCAAAGGCAGCCGGGGGGTGTAGGAGCCCACACCTGGGGAAGGGAAGTGCTCCGGGGGGCTGTGTCTGGAGTTTCCGTCAGCCCAACCCTGTGCTCAAAGGAAAACCCACCAGTCTCAAGAGCAACATACTGCAGTTCAGAGTCCTTACAGCAAACCAACCATGATTACTAAAAAAGGGTTAGAAAGTCAGATATTTGGAGAAACCCAAGAGTTTCACAGGAGGCAGACCCGGGATGACCCAGCTGCTGCAGTTAGCAGGGAAAACGCTTACATTTTGCTCTAGGACGTACAGGAAATCACTAGGAAAGCTCATTAGAGAAACAGACGTTTGTCAAAAATCAAACAGACATTCTGGAGTTTAAAAATATAAAAAAGAAAAACATACTAGGCAAGCATAACAGGAGAGTGGAGGTTCCAACACGTTCAGTGAATGTCAACATTGACCTACAGAAATCAACGAATACGAAGAACAGAGACCAAAAGACGAGGAAAAGCGAGCAAGGTCTCAGGGGAACTGAAATACATGCAGTTAGTGTAATTAGGGGGCTTCCCTGGCGGTTCAGATGGTAAGGGATCTGCCTGCAAAGTGGGAGACCTGGGTTCAATCTCTGAGTTGGGAAGGTCCCCTGGAGAAGGGAATGTCAACCCGCTCCAGTATTCTCACCTGGGAAATTCCATGGACAGAGGAGCTTGGCAGGCTACAGTCCATGGGGTTGCAAAGAGCTGGACATGACTGAAGTGACTCACACACACACACACACACACACACAGTATAATTAGAGCCTAGAAGGAAAAGACAGAGAGGGATGGCACAGAATGTTTGCCAAAAAAGGTTCCACATTTGATGAAAGACACGAATGTACATATTCAAGAAGCTCAGGGACTTCTTTGGCGTCCCAGCAGCTAAGGCTTCACACTCCTAATGCAGGGGCCCAGGTTCCATCCCTAGTTAGGGAACCAGGTCCCACATGCCCCAACTAAGACCCAATGCAGCCAAATGAATAAATGAATACTTAAAAAAGAGTCCAAAGAGGGTACAGTGACAGATAGCATGTAGAACATCTCTACTCAGATCTTACCAACACTCTCTCTTGCTTTGTGTATCATTAGAACAGACCACCCTGTGACTGCTGATGACCTCTTTTTGCTCCTGATGACCTTGAGATTGTCCTGGAAACTTTCTTCTACATCCTCATCCTTGTTTTGATAGAATATGATCAGAATCCTTTTAGAATTTAGCTGTTCCTAAATTATTTTAATATAACATATAAATTTTTTTTACTTCTAAAATAAACAGTTGAATTTGAAATACAACTGAAGTTAAGAAACACGGGTTCAAAGGAAATAGGGGTTTTAGATGGTATCACAACCATCTCTTGCTCTCTTAGTTTTCAGTTTATCCCTCAAGGTGACAGAAGGAACCGACACTTTGGCTGGTCCTCCTTCCAGAGGAAGGCCTTCATTCCACAGCAGCTGGAGGGGGATCCTCGCATGTTTGCGTCCCGTTTCTCCATGGCCCTAACATAACAGGAAGGGGCGATATGTGCTGTCTCCACCCCACCCTCCTCACTCTGCTGGGGCGCGTGTCCCCTGGATCAGCCGGCCAGGCCCAGGGTACGCCCCGGCCACCAGAGGCTGCAGTCACAGTCATGTGAGTACCGCTCTGCACGGTATTCCTTGGGAGAAGTCAGGCAAGGAGCTAAACAAACAGAAACCAGAGCCAGCTCTCCAGACACCTCTCCAGAACAAAGAGACCCCATTCTCACTGCTCAGTCCCTCCCGACAGACCGGAAATCAGCCTTTCAGCTCAGACCAGTGCCTGGAGGTGGACTGTGGCCCAGGCTCCTGGGGGCCGTCCACACTGACAGCAACCCTCAGCATCTGCCACCAATGCCGTCCCCTCCTTCCCGAGCAGGCTCCGTAAGAGCCCGAGAACGGCAGTCTCCCCCTCTCGCCGGGTCTCTGCATTCCTCTCCTCGCTACGTGGGGGCATCTGGACGGCGTGCTGTGTTCTGCAGAGAGGGGCATTCGCCTGGGGCTGCGCGAAGGCTGCGCGAAGGTGACTCAGCAGCTCCGGCTGCTCCCTGGCTGGCATTGGTGGCGGGTCTGTTTCTGCAGGCAACCTGGACACGTGATCCTTTCTAGCGTCACTGCTCCTGCCAACGTCTCGTAAGTCAGCCGTCTGACTCCTTAATGGTGATGAGCCCATTAGCACTGACAGGCACCTGGATCAGCTTCGAGCAGCCTCGGTCCTGTTGGTGACCAGGCGCACATGGGGTGCTGGGGCTGCCCTCCCCCTGGGCTGTCACCCAAGGGACTACAGGAACCAGACCAAGACAGGCACAGTGATGGGGGGTAAGGGTCTCAGCTAAAATTAGAAATATTTACGACTTGGCTCAAAACCTTACATTGCTGTAAAAACAGGACATTAAACACACACCTCTCTGTGGCATAACTGGCCTCTCCCTGCTTGTTTCAACCACCCGTCCTTAATGGCACGTAACGATCAAGAAGCAATGCCAGAATCCCACCCCGGGCTCCTGTTGGCAGAGTGCCCACCTGCTTTGAAATCTAGGTTACTGAAATCATCGCACGAATTCTTAAAGGATTTGGAAAAGTGATTAATGTGTTTTAACCCACATGCACACACTGAAGGGAGACAGCGGCTGTCACACCCACAGGGGAATGTGCCTTGCAGTGGGCGTGAGCGGGTCTGTGCAGACGTGTTCAAGTGGGCATCTGGGCAGAGGCTCCGAAGGCACTACTGCAGGGTAAACACAGAGAGGCTAGAACTGGGCTGAGCTGGACAGAAGTTCTGATTATCTTAAATAATGTGGCTTGCTTTATATACAGTGGATGGAATGTTTTAAAATAGCCTCCTGCTTTGTAAGATCAAGAGAACTGCAAAAATCCCTCTGAGAGATGTTACCCCATTGTGGCTTCAAGAATTCCAGGGATGCCTGGCTGGTCTATTTTAAGTCCTGGTGTCACTCACCCTGGGTAGACTCAGAAATTTGTGACACAGGAGAGCAATCCATAGCAAATAATCCCAAGCTGGAAAATTTTGCAGTTTTATCTTGTGAGGCTGTGTGTGAACTTCAGATCGCTTTAGTGAGTCAAGTGCGCTATTGATAGTTCAGTCCCATCCTATGAAGCAATGGAAACAGCTGGTAGAGGAAGCCATGTGAGGGAGCAATGGCGAGGGACTCCTGACGTCCCATGGCCAGGGACTCGGTTCGTTCCCAGACTTGAAGACGTCAGTTAGAAAGGCCTGTCTGGAGTCAGGAAAGATGTTTGCCAAAGCACTAACCAGCTACAATCCGTCAAGTTGAGCTATAAAACCCAACACGCTGAGACACCAGCATCGTAACACCAGAGAGAGGGTCGTAGCCTGAAGGCCGCACTTGATTGGTCGCGTGCGTGGCTCGAATGCACACCTTGTTGTTGTTCGGTTGCTCAGTCATGTCCGACTCTTTGCAGCCCCACGGACTGCAGCACGCCAGGCTTCCAGTCCGTCGCTGTCGCCTGGAGTTTGCTCAAACTCATGTCCATTGAGTCAGTGATGCCATCCAAACACCTCGCTTCTGTTGCCCCCTTCTCCTCCCGCCTCAATCTTTCCCAGCTTCAGGGTTTTTTCCAATGAGTCAGCTCTTCGCATCAGGCGGCCAAAGTATTGGAGCTTCAGCTTCAGCATCAGTCCTTCCAATGAATATTCAGGACTGATTTCCTTTCAATGTTCAGGATTGACTGGTTTGATCTCCTTGCAGTCCAAGGGACTCAAGTGTCTTCTCCAACACCACAGCTTGAAAGCATTAATTCTTTAGCACCCAGACTCTTTATGGTCCAACTCTCACATCCATACATGAGTAGTGGAAAAACTGTAGCTTTGACTAGACGGACCTTTGTCAGCAAAGTGATGTCCCTGCTTTTTAATACACTGTCTAGGTTGGTCATAGCTTTTCTTCCAAGAAGCAAGCATCTTTAATCTCACACACCTTACCTTGCTGCTAACCTGCTGCTTCCTGTGCCAGGGTCTCACTGTGCCCACTCTGCGCTGGACACTGGTCTGCCTTCCCGGGGCTCGTCTCAGGCAGGGATGCATCTGCGGCGTCCTCCGGCTTGTGAGGAGGGTGACAATGTCTCCTAAAGACAGAAGCCGGCAGAGTTTAATAGACACTTGCAGCTCCTGTTTGGGCTGGTGAATCCTGAGGACTGTGAATGAGCCATATTCCTTTTTCCAGTTTTCTGAGTTTCCTACCCCAATTCCAGCTTGCTCTAAACTATGTGGCTTCTAATAGGAACAAAATCCTCATGGGACTGATAAGGGTCAAGCTGATTTTTGATGTATAAATACAGTCAACCTAGACTCTAAAATTTGAAAATAAACTACCAATTTCCGGATATGACTTGTGCTGTCTGTAGAGTTTCTGATAATTTTAAATGAATTAATTTTCCTTCTTGACAAATTGGTTTAACTCTCTGATTACTGACAGATTATATGAACGATCCAAATGCCAGCCTCTGTGGATCGACCCCTGTATTATTTCTTCACAATAAGACCCATTAGTTCAAAAGCCTGCTTACACCAAACTCAAGTTTTCACATAACCAGTTATTTTTTTAAAATATCCCAAACAAGCAGATTTTTGGCCATTTAGAGCCCGCTTTCTTCACATCCCTAGGAAGTATCTCCTGATGGTTAGAAGAGAAAGGAGGGAAACAGGTATGCTAACGTCTGTCAAGAGAAGCTGTGATGATGACTTCAGTACCAAACAAAAACAGATTTCAAAAGAAAGGATGTTCCCAGAGCAGCCAGGTGGTTGTGCAGTGGTACGGGAGTGGGTGTAGCAATCCTGCAGGGCGTCCCTTCAATAACAGGGCTCCAGATACACGCAGCAAAGCAGGACAAAACTCACAAGGCTGGGGATACCAGAAACGCCTTCTCTGAAATGATTAAACAAACAGACAGAAATCAGAAAAAGTATAGAAGGCTTGAGCAGAAGTATCAACCAACCTTAGCTGACACTGACGGAACATTCGTCCTGTTCAAGTACACTCACCGAGACTGTACTCTGGGCCACAGAACGTGTATGTTTCTATATGAACACAGATGCAAGTATTCTAAACAAAATGTCAGCAAATCAAATACTATGTATAACACATACATTAAGACTAAGTGAGGCTTAACCCAGGAATGCAAGGTTGGTTTAACATTCAAACATCGACCAACATATTTTACCATATTAATAAACTGGAAAAATTGCCTGATGATCTCAGTGGACACAGGAGTATCCGACAAAATCCAGCTTCACAGTAAGCTAGACGCAGGAGGGAAATTTCCCCGTTCTGTAACATGCACCTGAGGGTGCGATGCTGACGGCTTTGCTCCTAAATCAAGAACAAGACAAGGCCACGGCTTTCACTGCTTCTGTGCACCATTGTGCCAGGCGGCTGCGAGTCCATTCAGGCAAGAAAAAGAAATCAAATGCACCCAGATTAGGAAGGAAGAACAAAACCTGTCTTATTTACAGACAACACAATCAGCTATGCGGAAAGTCTAACGGACTCTACATAAAACGATGCAAGAATTGACAAGTTAGAATATCGAGAGTGCAGGGCACAAAATCAACCTGAAAAACCAAATGCGTCTTTACACAGTCAGCCCTTTGTATCCACGTGTTCTGCATCCTCAGATTCAGCCACAGATCAAAAATACTTCTTTAATTCCAAAAATTTCCAAAAAGCAAACCTTGAATTTCCCATGTGCTGGGAACTGTA
Organism: Capricornis sumatraensis; assembly: GCF_032405125.1. Classification (NCBI taxonomy): domain Eukaryota; kingdom Metazoa; phylum Chordata; class Mammalia; order Artiodactyla; family Bovidae; genus Capricornis; species Capricornis sumatraensis. The sequence goes on along the minus strand of NC_091090.1, from coordinate 55,066,364 downwards.
TGTATAGCATTTCATTTACCAGCATCTGTATAACATGCACTCTGTATCTGGTATTAGCAGCTATCTGGAGATGACTTGAAGCTTATGGGAAAATGCGTGTAGGTTATTTTATAGAGGAACTTGAGTCTTCTTGGATTTGGGTGCCCTCAGGGGCCCTGGAACCCATCTTCTGCGAACACAAGGAAATGACTGCATGACAATGAATGAGGAACAACTGGGGGTTTTAACTAAAAGCAGCACCATCTGCCTCAGTATCACATGTGACTGACCCCAACATGGGACCCTAAGACCTGTGCAGCTCTTCAGTGGGGACGCACATCCTGAGCTAGTGGAGAGACACACCTCGTCCCTCGGAAGATGCAACACTGTCCAGATGCCGGTTCTTCTCAGCTGAGCTGCAGATTTCAAGTGACCCCAGTTGAAACCCCAGCCAGCCTTGTACAGCCTCAGTTCACAGGCGGATTCCATCCAGCCTTCACCAGCGTCAAAGTGAAACCCAAACCCCAAACCCCAAGCCAAGCAAGCCTGATCGTGGACACGGGACACACGTCAGTCCTATCTTTGGTCACACTTTTTTCTTTCTGTGTGATGAATTCATTTTGTTTGTTTGAGTTTTTATTTTGATGAACCTATTTGTGGGAGAAAGAAAGGGGAAGACGTTTGTTACAGGAAAACGCTGAACCTCCCTAGAGGAAGAAGGGAAGCCAAACTTGAGAGCGGCCAGGTCGGGATGGACTTGGCTGCAAGGGGCTCTGATGCTTCAGCAGACAGCTCTGCAGAGCCTGGGCCGGGAGGGTGGCCTGGGGTGATGCCCTGGCCCCTGGTATGGGAGCTGGCAGCCCCGGCGCCCCCTGTCCTGACAGCAGCCACCCGTCTGCGAGGCCCCACATCTCCCGCCTCCTGGGGGCAGGTGCACTTATGATGTCAGGGGCCAAGCCATCCACATGTGTCCACTGACATAGCGGCTGCCAAACTTCTGAATTCTCTACCCCTCCAGCTGGAAAATCTTTGAATATCTCTACCCTGAAGGTGTATACTTACCTATTTATGAATTAGGTATAAGCGTATATTTGATCATATCACTATACCACATGAATTGTAACAAGCTGCAGAAACGACTCTAAAATGAGACAAAAACAAATACACGTGATCACTTTGGAGCAGGTTCCAGGCGGGGCCTCGTGGTCCACCATCTCTGCCGGAGAGGGTGGAGGGACCCCTGAGCGGAGGCCCCTGAGCCCGGTCACCCCCATGCCCCCCTGCTCATATCTGCCTCACTCCAGTGGACCAGGGCGGCAGGAAGCGGAGAACCGTCCTTCGAGACATTCTCTCCGCCCTCCTTGTCACTCAGAGCAGCTGTCTTCCTCCTTCCTCCCCACCGCATGGAGTACGATCACCCTCCCTGACCGGAGACTCCTGCTAACCTTCAAGGACGCTTGTTGTTTGTCCACGGGGCCAGCCTGGGTCGTCACACCCGGAGTGGGTCACAGGGGAGCCAGGCAGCGGACTGTTCCCATGAAAGAGATCAGAGGGAAGGTTTTTTTAAACAGCTAAATATAGCGGGGCAAGCAAGGGCCACTGCATAAACCGCTCCTTTTCATATCGGAATTATCTGAAGGAAAGCACCCAGAGGACACTCCCCGCTCAGCTCTGAGGCCGCCCCAGTGCGCGTGGCGCCCACGCACGAGTTCCTGGGACCCGGTCACCCCCACGGGGCCCCTGGCGCCTCCCGCCACGGCCTTGTCAGAAGGCCCAGTCACGCGTGTCCCCGTCGAGGACAGGGTGGCCGGCACCCCCACCAGAAGGCAGGGGTGTGGAGAGCGCCTTCAGGGCTTCTGCTCCAAGTTCCCAGAGGAGATTCAAGACGCACCAAGACGCACTCCTGACTGTGACGCAGCCCCGCCCTGAGCTCCCTCTGAGTCAGTCTTCCCTCGAGGCCATCTGGGGAGAAGGGGAGAGCTTCTCTCCTGCACCGGGCGCCGGGCCCCCTCAGATCTGGCGCAGGCACCGCTCTCCCGTGGTTCTGCTCTGCCCCCTCACCCGGGGGCCGGGCTCTCCCGCCCCCAGAGCCTTCCTGGAGCTTCTGCTGCCCACGAGGGCTGGGAGGTGGGTGAGTGGTGGTGTGGGCCGGGGCGTGTGAATTCCCACGCATAACGCGCACCTACTGGGCGCCAGCCCAGCACGCTCACCCCATCAGCGCGGACAAGAATCGCAGGCTTTGTGCCAGGCCTCCGCGTCCCCAGCTGCAAACACCACGCTCGCAGCGGCCACAGACCCAGGCCCTGCCCACACGGGAAGGCAGGCCACCGGCGGGTCAGACCCTGTAAACCCGCAGCCCCACCTTCCGGGAGCAGGGGCTCGACAGGAGTGAGCACCTGCTGAAGATGGAGCCTCGTCTCTCCCGCCAGGAACCCTCAGTCCACAGAGGACAGGGCTGGAAATCCCGTAGACACGCGTGTGTGAGACGGCCAGCTCGCCAGGCCCAGGAACAAGCTTGCCAGGCCCAGGAAGGAGCTCACCAGGCCCAGGAAGGAGCTCGCCAGGCCCAGGAACGAGCTCGCCAGGCCGGGCCCAGGAAGGACCTCGCCGGGCCCAGGAAGGACCTCGCCGGGCCCAGGAACGAGCTCGCCGGGCCCAGGAAGGAGCTCGCCGGGCCCAGGAACGAGCTCGCCGGGCCCAGGAAGGACCTCGCCGGGCCCTGGAGCGGAACTCCTCCTCCGGCAAGCGTGCTCTGTGCTGAGTCCTTTCTGAGTGCTCAGCAGGCCGCCCTCACGGGCACCGGGCCCGACCCCGATGACAGGAGGGCCCGTCAGGCTTTGGATCCAGGGCTGGACGCCCTTCCAGACGCTCCCTCCCAACCCTCGGGCCCCGGGGACCCCAGCACAGCCCAGAGCAGCAGGTGGGTCCTCGTTTTACGGGACGAGCGTCTCTGGAAGATGGCCAACAGCATGGAAAATGGCCGGAGAACCTGGAAGACGGCTCAGGGTCAGGATGCAAGCGCCGACAGGGTCCATTCTGCTCCTCACTCGAGGGCCCAGCTGGAAGATGGCTCAGGGTCAGGAAGCAAGCACTGACAGGGTCCATTCTGCTCCTCACTCGAGGGCCCAGCTGGAAGATGGCTCAGGGTCAGGATGCGAGCACCGACAGGGTCCAGCCCGCTCCTCGAGGGCCCAGGGACCCGGGCGCCTCTCAGCACACCCCACATTCTTGTCTCTCTTGACGCTGCAAAGTCCACTTCGGGGGCTGTTTGGATGACGAATGAGCATCCGGCAGAGCCTGGAACGCTAGGGGAGACGCTGACAGCAGGTGCGAGCTGAGGGCTGGCGCCCAGGCTTGGGGGGCAGGCGGATGGGCGCTGAGCCCCTCCAGACCTTTGCTGATCCAGGCAGATGGGAAAGCCATCCACGGTGAGTATAGACACCTGAAGACTCTAAATGAGAAGCTCATTCACGTCTTTGCTGTGAGAGACCCCGTCCCTGGGCAGCCTCCTCACCCCGCCCCGCCCTCTCCTCCTGCACTTTCTTGGGGCACCTGGAGGTGAAACAGGAGCCCCTTGTGAGGATCGTGGGCCGGGGAAGGTGGTTCAAGGAATTTGGGACACACCGTGCAGATCATTCCAGGGCCTAATGATTCGTAACTTTCCATCACACACCTACCAGGCTTATCTGTGAATAACAGCTGCGTCTCACGGGTGCTGATCGGGTGTGTGATGACTCTGCTGGCCTCCTCGTATCGTTCCTCCCAGCAGCGACCTCAGTTAACGGTGTGCAATAGGGCCCCCCAGGCCTCTTCTGGGCCAGATGGCACATGTGTGGCCTGTGTGGCCGCCCCTTCCCTGCGGCGTCTCCGAGCCCTGCCTTTCCAGCCCGAGAACCGCTGTAAAGTGCAGACGGGAGCAGCAGGGAAACGGCCATGCCCAGTGACCCCATCTTCAGAAACACCCCTCCTCAGCTACCCTGGCTGCTGAGCTAACACCTGGAAATACAACGAGGAAATAAAAGCCTCTGGGTGTCAGAAGGGGTCAGCGGTGCATGATCTCAGAATCCCCACGTGGCGCCTCCAGCAGCCCCCCGCCCTGCGCTCTCCCACTGACTTCTGTTTTCTAAAATGCTCTCAGCGTCTCGCAGGTGGTCAGCCGGTTTCCGTAGCTTTCTAGGCGCACAGCCACACCGCTGTCCACGCTGCCCCTGGGGCCGGCCTCCTTGGAACCAGCTTTACAAAGCCTGAGGCAGCTGCCATTGGCCTTTCAGAGGAAAGGTTTGCCAAGCCCCGCTCAGCTCACACCCAAGGACCAGACTTGGGATCCAGGGCCTGGCGTATGGCTGTTGGTTGTGTCTGTCCCTCAGCACAATAAAGGGCTGCTATCTGTGTTTGTAAACACGAAGACCCAGGGGAACAGGCATGAGTGATAATTAAAATGCAGTTAATTAAGGCAAGTAGGTGCCATCAACAGTTACATCTTACACAAATATTTGTGTGGCATGTTGACTCTGAGTCTCCTCAAATGCCGATTCCAGCTTCATCGCTAATTAGGACAATTATTATATTTGCTTGGGTAATAGCTCCTCTTTATCTTCCCCCAAGTAAGTTAAATGCATATGCAAATACGCATCAAATGCCAAGATGGTTTTCATCCTCTGACCTTTCAAAACTTATCTGAGCCTTTGTAAAGGTGGGGCTCCTCGGGAGGGGCAGCAAAGGCCAGGCCAGTGGGAACTGCACTCCCAAACCCCACAAGAGAGATGAGCAGATAACAGTTAAGGGGTCAGCCTCAGGCAGCCACATGAAGGCACCAGGTGGAAGGTGGAATAGAATGCAGGCAAGTATGAGCAGGCACTGGGTGCAATCATAAAATGTAAGGACACACGGCAACCAAGAAGCAAATCCACTGGGTTCTGAGGTTGGGACGTAACAGCTCAGTGTCCACAGCGCCGACACTCAGCCTGACCAGGGGCTTCTCGCCACCATGGATAAAAGAACTGCTGCTGCTAAGTCGCTTCCGTCGTGTCCGACTCTGTGTGACCCCATGGACGGCAGCCCACTAGGCTCCTCTGTCCCTGGGATTCTCCAGGCAAGAACACTGGAGTGGGTTGCCATTTCCTTCTCCAATGCAGGAAAGTGAAAAGTGAAAGTGAAGTCACCCAGTCGTGCCCCACTCTGTGCGACCCCGTGGATGGCAGCCCACCAGGCTCCTCTGTCCCTGGTATTTTCCGGGCAAGAGTACTGGAGTGGAGTGCCATCGCCTTCTCCTGAGAAGCGGCAAATTCTCCAAAGGTAGGAGGGGATGATTGTCCACAGACACTTTCAGGAGCGAGAGCCTGGAGGCCTCCTCTCCTCTCTCCTCTCTCCCCGTGCCGCTCCCCTTCCACCTCGCCTGTCTCGTCTCGCGCCTGCCGAGCCGCCCCTTGCCTGTTGGGAGGAGCAGAGAGCAGAGAGCCCTTCAGAGACGAGGAGGGTGGGGTGGGGCGGGGAACCAGCTCTCCCTTTGCAAACATCGTGGAGAAGACGCCACCTCGATCACGCGCTTCCCCCAGGATCACACGCGCCCTGGTTCCCAGAGTGTCCTTGCAGGCAACCAGACACCCGCTCTCCATTCGGTGTTGCCGGGCTGACAGGAGTTCAGCTGTTCTCTCTGTCTCTGGTTTCATCAGAGCTGTCTGTACGGCGTCTAAAGCCTCCTCCCCTTCCTTCCAGGAGCTCACAGTCTAACCGAAGAGGTGAGAGGAAGGCACACACTTTAGGAGAGGGAGCGTTTCAGGAGCTCCTGTCAAGCATGAGCCCCTCTCAAGAGAAAATTCTGGAAAATTCTGGGCTGCCGGCCTGGAGTCCACGGACCCTCAGCAGGACCCCTGCCCTCTGTCTTCACGGCGTGTGTGCCCGGCGAGCTCCGAGGAGAGTCCAGCTTCCCGCCAGTTCCTGCCAGTGCCGCCTCCGTGGTCCTCGTGACGGGATCCTGACTTTTCATAGAGCATGACACGGCCCTGGGGACCGCCAAGATGCTCACTGGCAGCGCGAGCCCATGGCACCTTATTTCCAGACCCTCCTCTTGAACCTCTTCCACAGGCTCAGTTCTAGCATCAGAGTCTAAGTTCTGGGAAGGAAGGGCCGTTACGCTGGACCGGTGACCCTGGGGGCTGGCTGGGCTCCAGACGCCGGGCGGTTCGTCACCCGGGAACACGGTGTGAACGGCAGTTGGGCAAGAACAGCTGACAATTAAGGTCCGAGAGTCACAGCAGTCCCTGAAGTGATTTTAATATCAGAAGCTCTACAGCTGGAGGAACATTTTCTTCTCTTGAATTAATTTAGTTAAAATTAAAGAAGATTGTTTAATGCCTTGAAAAGAAGGTGCATGTCTCTCTTTCCTGGTTCAAAGATAAGAAAGACCAGGATGGGGAAGAGACGTTGACGACATAATTCATCACCCTCTGTTTCCATGTCGACTGGGAAGGAAGCCCATTTGAGTTTTATTTTAAAGAGTCGCATGTAACATTTAGAAACATGAATTCGATTAAAAATCCATATGCTGTTTTTACAAAAATAAACACGGGGTACGTGAGCCTGCTGCTCTGAGTTGAGCAAAACAAGCTCACTGGGTCTGATTTAACGATGACAGTGTCCGTCCTCCAAATAAGCGCAGGGTGTAAAAATATCCCCTCCAAACCCACGATTAATACCTTTAATTAGAGATGTTTGACCTTGCAATGACTTGACAAGTATCCGCTTCAATTAGTAATGGTTCACACACAACCAAACTAATATCGTGCTTCCTCATTTAATGGCAAAATTAATCTGGAAAATGTAATTAAATAAGCACTATTTTTAAATGAACAGCGTGCCTCATTTTTCTTTTCTCCCCCCTTCCCCAGCCTCCTCCTCCTCCTTCCTAAATGAAATTGGATTTGCAGAATCAAAAGGCTTTAAATCAAATCTGCTTAAGATCACTCATGAGTAAAAATAAACTAGTTTCTAAACCTTGGCAATAAACCACTTAGAGAAACGTTCGCACTGGTTCCTAGGGGAACCTGGGGGACAAGATGGGAGCTTTCATGCTCGGAGGCAGAGTGGTGACCCAGACGAACCCTGGGCTATCCAGAGCGCATGCCTCTGGGCCCCCATCAGCAAGAGGATGTCCTCAGATCTTTGGGTGACTACTTGATGTGTGGACCCCAGAAGCACTCACTTTGAAACTAAAAACATAAGGAGGCTCTGTTCATTGTTTCAGTTCAGTTCAGTCACTCAGTCGTGTCTGACTCTTTGCGACCCCCCAGGCAGCGCGCCTGGCCTCCTTGTCCATCACCAACTTCCGGAGTTCACTCGAACTCATGTCCGTTGAGTTGGTGATGCCATCCAGCCATCTCATCCTCTGTCGTCCCTTTCTCCTCCTGCCTTCAATCTTTCCCAGCATCAGGGTCTTTTCCAATGAGTCAGTTCTTCGCATCAGGTGGCCAAAGTATTGGAGTTTCAGCTTCAGCATCAGTCCTTCCGATGAATATTCAGGACGGATTTCCTTTCGGATGGACTGGTTGGATCTCCTTGCAGTCCAAGGGACTCTCAAGAGTCTTCTCCAACACCACGGTTCAAAAGCATTAATCCTTCAGCACTCAGCTTTCTTTATAGTCCAACTCTCACATCCATACATGACCACTGGAAAAACCATAGCTTTGGCTAGACGGAACTTTGTCGGCAAAGTAATGTCTCTGCTTTTAACTATGCTATCCAGGTTGGTCATAGCTTTTCTTCCAAGGATCAGTGTCTTTTAATTTCATGGCTGCAGTCACCATCTGCAGTGATTTCAGAGCCCAAGAAAATAAAGTCTCTCACTGTTTCCATTGTTTCCCCATCTATTTGCCGTGAAGTGATGGGACTGGATGCCGTGATCTTCGTTTTTTGAATGTAAAATTTTAAACCAGCTTTTCCACTCTCCTCTTTCACTTTCATCAAGAGGCTCTTATGGTTCTCCATTTTGTGCCATAAGGGTGGGGTCATCTGCGTATTTGAGATTATTGATATTTCTGCTAGCAATCTTAACTCCAGTTATGTGTCATCCAGCCCAGCATTTCTCACGACGTACTCTGCATGTAAGTTAAATAAGCACAGTGACAATATACAGCCTTGACATCCTCCTTTTCCAATTTAGAACAAGATCATTGTTCCATGTCTGGTTCTAACTGTTGCTTCCTGACCTGCATACAGATTTCTCAGGAGGCAGGTAAGGTGGCCTGGTATTCCTATCTCTTTGAGAATTTTCCAGTTTGTTGTAACCCACACAGTCAAAGGCTATAGCGTAGTCAATGAAATTCTCTTGCTTTTTCTATGATCCAACAGATGTTGGCAATTTGATCTCTGTCTCTGCTGCCTTTTCTAAATCCAGCTTGAACATCTGGAAGTTCTCGGTTCACACACTACATAGCCACATTAACAACTGCTGCCACTGGGCCCTTCATCCCAGGCGCTGTTGCTTTGCTCTGATTTCTCTGCAAGGTAAGAGGAGTAAGCAGAGACGTGCTGGAAACTATGTGATCACTGGTTCTGTGGAAACACGAAATCCCTGATTCACAGCATCTGCCAGTTTCTGTGGCAGAAATGCTGCCAATTACGGCCGACTCCGAGCTGCCACACAGCGTCACCAGTGAGCGAGGGGTGAGCCGGGCGCTGGCTCTCGCCGCGACTTGTTGACGGAGACACAGAGGCACTAAAAGCCCAGACTTTCCAAACCGGCGTCCCCGCCGGGAAGAGCAGGGCAAGCGCCTGCCAACCCCAGCAGGCCCACCGTGGGTGGGAAGGCCCCCGGGACCATGGCGGGTGCGGCCACCACGTCACCGGGGACGGAGGCTCCTGGGGCCCAGGCGTGTGTTCCAGCTCAGCCAGTGTCAGTCAAATGGTAAGGAGAGAATTTGGAGAAAGTGAAAGCTGTGATGCTGGGGCCCAAGGGAACATCAAACTCCTCCAGACGGCAAGGTCCAGCCTCCCCTCTTCCAGCCGCCAGAAGAGGAAAGAGAACTAGGAGCCTCATCCCCTCCCCATCGAGACCTTTAAAAACTTCCTCCACAGTCATTCTAGGCTCACTGGAGACAGGGCACCTTTACAGGCTTACAATTTATGGAGGGACCCCGGAAGGGCTTTCGTGAAAGTGTGTTTGCCACTCAGTCGTGTCCGACTCTCTGCGACCCCATGGACACCAGGCCTCCCTGTCCATCACTATCTCCCAGAGTTTGCTCAAACTTATGTCCATTGAGTCAGTGATGCCATCCAACCATCTCATCCTCTGTCGTCCCCTTCTGCTCCCACCTTCAATCTTTTCCAGCATCAGGGTCTCTTCCAGTGAGTCAGTTCTTCCCATCAGGTGGCCAAAATACTGGAGCTTCAGCTTCAGCATCAGTCCTTCCAATGAATATTACTGATTTCCTTTAGGATTGGTTGGTTTGATCACCTTGCTTATAGTGGTAGATAAAAGTTTTCCAAAATTTTAGTTTTTCCTTCAAAACTCAGAGTTTATCATTGGCTCACAAACACTGTCAGTTCTCTTCCTTAAAGAAACAGCCTCTTTCCTGCATTCTAGAGACGGCGTCTGCCGCTGAGTCCAGTCTAGAGGACAGCAGTTTTCTGCGCAGTCTTCTAGCAGGTGACAGGGCCGTCCCCCAGAACATAGCCAGTCTGGCGTTCCCCAGCCCGAGCCCTCCCCTGGGGGCGGCTGCACCCGGGCGGGCCTGGCGGGGCCCCACTCCCTCTCCCAGGCCAGCTTAGGACCTGTCCCCCAGGCCACAGCCGGACGCCGTCACTCAGCTGCCTGCTCTTCACGGGGGGCGAGGGGTGGGTGTGCAGACACCAGTGGGCAAAGTCGGCCTCCCGCCCTCTGCAGCTTTGGCTCCGTCACAGCAACAGGGAAAGGGGCGCAGTGCCCAGGACCCCATGAGGGCCCGGCCACCGGGACCAGGAGTGGTTTTGGGGGAAAAGCTCAGTCCCTGGAGCCACCTGCACTGAGAGGAGTTGGGGGTGGGGTGCTGATCGTGGTGGCTTCTTACCCCAAAGGGGCCTCACCGGGCTCAGGGCTCCTGCTCCTCCTTCCAGTGGAGGAAACCGGGAAAATGAGTCCTGCAGATCGCGGCCTTCCGCTACACCTTTACAAAGTCAGGTCCCTCCATCAGCGACCGCGTCTTCGTGCCCTGAGGCGGGGCCCCTTGAAAGCCCAGAAGGGAGGGGTCTGGACCTCGGTCCACGTCTCCCTGGAAGACGTGTAGCCCAGGACACAGACCTGGCACTCCAACACCCCAGAGCCTCTTTCTTCTCATCTGTCAGCGGAGAAAACATCAGCACCACTCCCTGCCCCCACCCCGGGGACTCTTAGGACAATTAAAGGGGTAATGCGTGGAGCAGGCTGGCCCCTGGCCGCCCCCGAGGGGACCCATCAGACACTTTTACAGCCAGGTTCAGCTGCTCACTGTCGAAAGTGTCATGAACAGAAGGAAAATTCCACCTGGAGGACGTGAGCCGCGTAATTGGGTTGGTGGCGCCCAGCGCAAACTGCCGACTGCGGGTTATGTAAACTCTGCTAATTTATTAGTGAGGGAGTGGCAGGCTGAGGATCAGGGTTGATTTGTTCATGTCTGGGACAAGGAAAAGTCATGATTTTCAAGTCTGACCATGTCAGAGTCTGACAGGTAAATGGGCAGCCCTCACGCTAATCCCCCTGAGAGCAGGCAGGCGGGGAAGGGCGCGGCCCAAGGGAAGTAGATTGGAGGTGAGCCCCTCCTGGAGGTGAGCGCCCCCTGGAGATGAGCCCCTCCTGGAAGTGAGCCCTCGTGGAAGTGAGCCCCCCTGGAGGTGAGCCCTCCTAGAGGTGAACCCCTCTGGAGATGAGCCCATCCTGGAGGTGAGCCCCCCTGGAGGTGAGCCCATCCTGGAGGTGAGCCCCCTTGGACGTGAGCACCCCTGGAGGTGAGCCACTCCTGGAGGGGAGCCCTCCTGAAGGTGAGCCTCCTCTGGAGGTGAGCCCCCCTGGAGGTGAGCCCCCCACTGGAGGTGAACCCCTCCTGGAGGTGAACCTTCCCGAAGGTGAGCCCCCTTGGAGATGAGCCCCTCCTGGAGGTGAACCTTCCTGAAGGTGAGCCCCCTGGAGGTGAGCCCCTCCTGGAGGTGAGCCCCTCCTGGAGGTGAGCCCCCCTGGAGGTAAGCCCCCCTGGAGGTAAGCCCCCCTGGAGGTGTGCCCCCCGTGGGTATGGACCCCCTGCAGGCTCAAGCGCAGCGACCCCCTCAATCGTCCAGCCAAACTCCATCCAGTCTGTGAATCTGGGTGGTTTCAACACACGCAGCTTTCCAGAAGTGCTGTTTAGGACAAATGGACACACGCGTGTGCTTGTGTCTGCAACGAGAGGAGGAACAGCCGTGGACATCAGGTCGCCTCTAATAAAATGCTAGAGCTTTTCAGTTAGGAAAGCACTCAGCTGCAAGTAACAGAAGGTTGAACTGCAGCGGCTTTAAGAGAAGAGCCCGGGGCTTTCCTGGTGGCTTACTGGTAAAGACCCCACCTGGTTCAATCCCTGATCCGAGAAGATCCCACAAACCACGAAGCAGCTAAGCCCGTGCGGCACACCTGCTGAGTCTCTTCTCACGGGCCCTGGAGCCGAGGCTGCTGAGCCCGCGAGCTGCAACCACTGGAACCTGTCCCCAGAGCCCGTGCTCTGCACAAGAGCAGACTCTGCTGTGAGAAGCCTGGGCGCTGCCGCTGGAGAGAGGCTGCACACACAGCGAGGAAGTCATTCCCAGCACGGCCCAGAGTAAATCACTTACTGAAAAGGAAGGGTTCCGTTTCCAACACAAGTTCCCATGTAAGCACCTGCTAGTGTTGGTTCGGTCACTGAGTGATGCCAGGACTCACGTCTCTGCATCTGTTTTCTCTTTTGCTTCAGGGTTGCAATGCTGTTGCTGCAGCTCCAACCATCACATTCCCATTTAAGGTGTGATGAAGAACAAGACACACCAGCCCTGTCTGTCCTTTCACATCAAGAAAGAAGAAGCATTCCCAGAGAATGGCAGCTTCGGCTTCATGACCAGTCGCTGAGACCAGCGTGTCGCCCCTGGTTACGAGCAAGGCTAGAGAAGCCCGAATCTGGGTTTATTCCTTCCCTGCACCCCGTCACTCCCCCAGCGAGTGGGGACGACAGCAGCGCAGGTAACAGGCTCCAGGTAGCGCCAGCGTCTCTGTCCTCACTGGGCACACCTGCTCTCCTGTGCTCACACCCCACAGCAACGGGGCTGCCAGCGTTCCCCTTGCTGTTCCGCAGACCCCAGGATCATCGTGACCCTCCACATGAGGACGGTTGTTGCCAAAGGCCCTTGAATATTAACAAGGAATGGCCAAGAGCATTGGAAAGTGAGGCAGGTCAGTCACGTGCCCTTCGCACTGGAAAGGCTGAGCCTCTGTGAGAAAAGCAAAATAAACGGCTAAACGGAGGAGGTGTCATCGTTCCAGGTGGCTCAGCGCTAAAGAACCCGCCTGCCAGTGCAGGAGGTGTGGGCCTGATCCCCGGGTCGGGAAGATTCCCCTGGAGAAGGAAACGGAACCCTATTCCAGCATTCTTGCTGGGGAATCCATGGACAGAGGAGCCTGAGGGGCTACAGTCCTGGGGGTTGCGAAGAGTCAGACACGACTGAGTGACTGGACTGAAGCGGCGGGGACAGTGAGCGGATCAGAACACGGCCGAGCCCAGAGCAACGCCAGGCCCTTGGAGACAGGGTGGACCAGCGGCTGGTGGGGCTGGAGTCCTGGGCCAGGAGCTGAGCGGGGGTGGGGGTCCTGCGAGACCCAGTGCCCAGCCCTCCTGACCTTGGCAGGGTCTGAACACGAGAAACAGGCCCGAGTGTCCGGCATTCCCCCGTGCACAAGGCGGCGACGAGAGGCAGGGACAGGCCGCCAGCGGGACGGTCTCACTCGGGGACAGCGCCGGTCCAGCTGGCAGCGCAGGGGGGACTGGGCCAGGGACCCGTGCAGGACCGGGAGGACGGCCGGCCTGGTGCAGGCCTGGGGCTCCGACACCTCCGACACCTCTCAGGTCTGGGTGAGAGGTGGGTGCAGACCCGTGCCTGAGGATAAGGAGGAACATTCCGGAATCTTCCACTCCATCCCCAGGCCGGAGCGGTGCAGCCTGGCCCCCGCTGAGACCCTCGGGAGTGCTGGCTTCTGGAGGCCAAGGTCCCTCTGCCCTTCCCGCTGACCCGTCCCGAGCCCCAGAGCCACAGCGGGCAGCACAGCCCTGCCTCCGTGTCCCGGGTCCGCATCCACGGCCCACCCGGGCCACCTCGGATCCCCCGTCCTGCTTCCTGAGGGGGGACGTCCCAAGACGAGACCTGGCCCCAGCGGCTGGCCTGCCGAGCCGCCCGTCACCATCTGACGTTTCCTCCTGTCCCCCCGCCCCTGTATGTTTGAGTATCACCTTAAGGAGAAGAGAAAGAAGGCCATGGGCCTCAGGGGCCGTGTGTCATGAGAAGGTGTGGGCGCTAAACCATGTTGGTTATGAGAGTAGGGGAGGTATGGATGCGCTGCGGAAATACACACACCCGCAGGCACACATACACACACACACACACTTCCTCACAAATGTTCCGCGGGTGTTTTGTTATATGGGAGACTGGGATTTATGAGAGATACGTTTGTTTTATCCTGATGCTTCTGCAGAGCTCCTAAACACTTTGAGATGATGAGGCTGCCTTTTGTCTTGTTGATGAGGCTTTGGAAGCACCCGAGGATGGGGCTGGCAGCCTGCAGAACCCACCGAGATAAGAGGGTTAGAAGCCTCAGTCGCCCTTCCTGACCCCCGGGGTTGGAGGCTGGATTGATGGCCAATGGCCGGTGATCTGATCAGTCAAGCAAAGCCTCTGTAAACCCCAGAAAACAGGCCTGGAGAACTCCGGGGTCGGGCAGCGTGAGGGCTTCTGGGGACAGAGCACCTGGGGAGATGGGGAGGCTTGCGCCCTCCCCAGCTCTCCTGCACCCTGAGCTTCATTCCTCGTAATTCACGGGGGTCTGGTTAGTAATATGCTTCTCTGAGTTCAGTGAGCTGCTCCAGCAAATTGGCTGAGCCTGAGGAGAGGTCCTGGGGGCCTCACCTCTGCAGCTCTTCGGCCAGAAGCAGCGGAGAAGCGACTGGGTCTCAGGTGGGGGCCTCCTGTGGGGCTGAGCACCAGGACGCGGGGTCTGAGGCTGTCACTGGGCGGCCGGTGCTACACCTGGGAGAAGGCTCCTACGCTAGGTCAGGAGTCACCCAGGGGTCCACCCACTGGCTTCAAAACCAGGGCATCTGCAAGCAAATGCCCCCAGCTCAGGAATCCTGCAACCGTCTGCTGCGCGGTCTGGGCCTCTTCTTGTCTGAGAAGTCTGTATTCTTGATCCAATTCTCGAAGAGGGTCACGTCCTCAGAAATTTAAGGGTAGTTCTCTTATATCAACCAACTCAAGACCTTTATTTGAGTATTTTATTGATATTAATAACTCAATAAAAATGTTAAAATGACCCTAACTTACGGTATTTGATGTGATTTAGGAAAAATCTAGTTTATATACTTTAAAATGTAAGTTCAATTTGGAATTTTAACAACGGAACTCGATGTTGATGTTTATGTCTAGTCCTTTAGGAAAACGTATGAAATAATTTTTTTTTCTTTTGAAGGTAAATGGGGAGCCTTAAGACAATTGATTCTCTTTAAAAGTTGTAATCAAATCCCTGTAGTTTTCCTTAATTCTTAATTTAATTACCAAATCCTTTCTTTTGCTGGTAGTTCAAGGTGAATCCATCCAATTTCTGTCTAAATTCTTGCACATGTCAACAGTAAGACCTCAAGCCAATTGCTTTATTGCAGAAATGCAGAGTTAGCCAGACACCAGGTTCCAAACCAGGTAACAGCTAGTGTTGAAGTCAGTTGACATCAATGTTGGATAATCTCATCATCAAGAATAAGAAGAGAAAGATGCGCCCTGTTGGCTGGATGAACGCTGTGCTGGTGGCTGGAGGAGGAGGATGTGCCCGAGGCCTGGAGCCGGGACAGGCAGCCAGGCTCCGCCACTCATGCCCTCCCTGCTCCCCGCCGAGCGCCCAGGGTGTACCCCGCCCATCGCAGCCCCTCAGGGATGTTCTGTAATTACCGCCTGCTCCTTTCCAAGCCTGGCTGCAAGCCTCTGCTCAGAGGGTTCTGAGAGGGTCTGACCCAGGCTCGGGGCTCGAAACGCCATTGCCCAGAGGAAAGGAGGGTTCCGTCGTAAATCAGGTATGAAAACGCAGGGACCTGAGCCCGCACCCGAGTTCCGCCTCAGCTTTCTCTTAAAAGCACAGTTCGAGGACTTCTGGGTGCTTCCCGTGGACACAGCAGAGGTCCCTGAGCCCTGTCCACGCCCACTAGCGACCAGACGCCCACCACTCACACCGGCCAGCCCGACCCCGGGCACAGACGTGTCCCTGCAGGCCCACGGTGCACGAGCCTGCGGCTCCTCCGCTCTCATCGACAGGGAGCCTCACCCAGCAGAGACTCCTGCACTGTCTGTCTTCCTGGACAGCTCAAGCCCGCCGTCTCAAGGAGAGGTTTCTGTCCCAGTCAGTTAGCCTCGAAGCATCACCAGCTAACTAGCTGGCAGCGCTTCCACACGGCCTTTGATTAAAGCCTCTGAGGCCGTGGCAGTAGGAACAAGGTCCATCAGACAAAGCGCATGGCACCCGGGGCAGTCCCCCTGGGGCTCCCTGCTGGAAAGTGACTGCCCAGAGGGAGAGGGGCGACCGCTGCAGGTTACCTGAGGGCGACGTGGAAACGCACCCAGACCTAGGGATGGGAAGACGCCCGCCAAGCCAAACACAGGCACAGAATTTCCAGCAAGCCCACAAGGCACCCTGGGGGTGGTGGCCAGGCCTCCCCATGTCCACCCCAAGGCTGCCCTGGGGGTGGTGGCCAGGCCTCCCCGTGTCCACCCCCGACTCAGGCCTGCATGCTGGGGAGCAGCCCGGCCTCCCCGCTCCCCTACCCTCACCCGGCCTGTTCTCATCCTCAGCCCCGCGCCCTCCTCTCTCCTCTCGCATCTCCGCATCTCCATGAGATCAAAGGCTGCTCTGAGGTCAATAAATCAGGTCTAATGAGAACACTGGTCATCGTGTTCCTGCTCCGCCTGGACAGCAGGGCAGCAGCCGCGGGGAAGGTTGTGTCCTGGGGTGGCGGGGCAGGCCCTAAAGGAGTCGCCCTCTCCTGCTGGGACGTCCTGGGCATCTTGGTTCAGCCCAGCAGGGCCGCTGCCTGCCTGTGTCGGCCCCGTGAGGCCCCGAGGGCCAGGAGGGGTGGCTCACGGCTGCCCTCAGCATGCTGAGGCCCCACTGGGTCTCGCTGTGTGAATTTAGGGCCGTGGTTAGGGACGCAGACCCTGGTCCCCCCCACCGGAAGCGACACGCTGTGGGGACCTGTCCAGGCTCCGTCAACCACGCCCGCCACACCGGGGCTGGCACGGGAGCCTCCCTCCCCCGGCCCAGGGCCTCTCACCCAGCCCCTCCTGCCCTGCCAGGAACCCAGAGCCTACTCCTGGGTTCACTTCCTGTTCACATCAGGGGCCCAAGAGGTAACCATGTTTCTTCATTTCAGATCGGCCACGGCAGCTTCCTTGAGCCACAGAGAATCCTCCTACCAGGCTTTCTTCCGTAATTCCGGTCAGTAAACCTGTATGAATCACTCCATGCTATCCTGAAGTCCCCTTAACCAGAAATCCCAAACACACTGGATAATATTGTCAGGCTTAGGTGTCACCATCACTGGTTGCCAGGTGCACACGATTTGCTGGCAAACACACGAGATCTGCTGAATGAGACCAAGCAAGCTAAAGTAAGACAACGAACCAAAGCGGGAGAGCGACCCCGGGGGCAGCTGAGCAGGTTCTCTCCCCTCCTGAGGTGGCAACGTTTATTCAAACCGACGGGAGCATCTCGGTGAACTCGACCTGGGTGGAGTAAAACCTTTGCTCCCGGATGGGGCTTTTCAACTGTCCTTTTGTTTGTTTGCCGAGTGTGTGCAAGAGTCTGGGGTTGATGGATGGCCGTTGAAAAGCACAGGATTCTCAGCTCTCCGGCCTGGACGGCTTCCCTCCTAGCAGGGACGCTCAGCTGAGAGTGACCGTGGCCTCAGGGGACAGTTCTGTCTTCACAGCTGGGCTGGGCTGCTCCTGCATCTGGCAGGCAGATGCCAGGGGGTCCTAGACGCCCCCCAAGGAAGAGCTCCGGGTCCCTGTGGCCACCGGGCACAGCCTGCCCCAACCTGCACGTGATCACCCACGTCCTGCTGGGCCTGACCCACAACCCCCTCACTTCCACATCACCAAACACGGTCACCTGTCACTCAGGGAGCGGCCCGTGGGGGGCTGTCCTGCCTTCTGTCGCCCCACACAGCCCTGAAGGGCACCTGTGCCCGCCACCCTCAGGGCCTCCTGGCGACCGTCACCCCCTCGGGCTCTCTGCTCCCGGCGGCCGCGCCAGGCATCTGTGGGTGCTGCTTGCTGCCCCTCCTTCCTCCCCTCTGCAATTTCAGAATACACGCCTGGGTCCTCTGAGAGCCTCCTGCAGTGCAAAGCAAAGCAAAGAAACAGACAAGGCCAGAGACTTTGTCGAAGAGAGAAGGGCCTGATCCTCAACCCAGAAATTTGACAGTGAAAAGAGGCCACGGTGCTCGGCCTCCCTAGTCAACCTCCAGGGTGACCTGGCTTCCCTTGACTGGGATTAATGACGAGACTCAATCTCCTAGTGGGACTAGAAGAAAGAAAAAATATCTTTAGAAAATTTTTTCCTCCCCTGCTCCAACCACGGGGCTCCCGTGGAATGCAAGACTTTCTGCAGCTCCGCCTACGTGGCATAAGCAGGGCTGGGGACTTGACAAGCCCTGTCCCAGCCGAGGCCCCGGACAGACCTCAATCTGTGCCAGGCCCATCCCATGTGAGTCAGATAACTGGAACCACACTATCATCAAAGCATGATTTATTCTGGGGCCCTGAACCCACAGCAAAACATTAGATAATGACCAGCCTATTAATGAGATGAAAGTGTTATTTTTAGATTAGGCTAACCTAGAGAACGGTTGGCTCAGCCTTGGCTTCCTGAGATGGCCAGGACCGTACGCTCCGGCGGCTCAGCTGTGTGTGCTCAGCCAGCTCAGACCTTCTCCCCTCCCTCCGACTGGTGGAGTGAACACGCACGATCGAGGTCAGAGTCACCTCTGGGAACAAAAGGCGTTTCTCTTGAAAACATCTTGAAATCAACTCCAAACGCTGCGCAAAGCCCACCAAGATGCTGCAGGACAGAAACAGATTGGGCTCCAGTGGCAGCTTCACACGGAGTCGCTGTTTGCCCTCCTCCAATTTCCTGGACGGGGTGTGCGGGGGGAGCAGAGGGCACAGGTGGGCACAACACGGGGCAGGAAGGGTTGCTGTTGGCTGTTGTAGCAAGAGTTCAAGTAGGAATTCACTTCTCACTTCCCACAGGGAACTAACTTAGAATGAGGAAGAATAACAAGAAAAATCTCCCTTTTCCAAAAAATGTCTCTCTATTTCATTTAAATAATCTCAGTAGCCCTAGAAATTAAATAGGCAAACACAGGTCAGACAGGACAGTGGACCAGGAAACCCACGGTCACAGAGCGCTTTCCTATGGATTCTGGAAAGAAATCTGGTTTTCCTCATTTTGATTCAGTGCTACAACCCAGGTAATGTCTATTTCATTGTCCAAGTGGTTAAATGAGACCAGAGACGAGAAGTAAAGCTTGCAGCTCAGAGCTGCGGCTCTAGGACTTTCCTCTCTGGCTGCAGTGAAGGAGCCTGTGTCAATCAGACCATGCTGCCGAGGACGAGCATGGAACCTGGATGAGATGCGAAACTAGCTGCTGAAAGACAGCGGACCGCACTCAAGCAGGACTGGGCCAGGTGCTCAGAGAAGTAGGAATCACAGCTGAGCATCACCGTCCTCCTGGCTTTTCCACCAGAGCATCTGCTGCGTCCTAGGTGGAGAAGGCAGGAGCTCAGCGCGCTCGCTGGGAATCAGGTCAGAGTCCCCGCACCAAGGCAGCAGCACCGGAGAAGCTGAGAATCTGGAGAAATGGAAGCCACAGAAAAGCGAGCTTGGCCCTGCACTGTGGCCACCCTGAGGCCTTTGCCAGTTCCCACCCTGCGTGCGGCCAGCGTGCAAGGAGCCAAGGAGAGAATGTTGCCCAAGAGGCCACAAAGTTGAGCAGAGCTGTCAGGAAACTCAGGATGCCAGAGAGAAAGGAGGGGCCCCCGAGGGGGAGCCCTTGGCATGGGCCTGCAGGTGAGGCATGACTAGGAACAGTCCTGTCCATGAGGACACGGGTGGCCCAGCCCCTGATGGAACCAGGGTATGCGGACCCCATAGACTGCCTGTGAGAAGAGGAACTTCCATGAAAGAGAAAGATAACATCATTAAGACAACCTACAACTTTTATACACAATATTCAGCATCCAACCATAAATTGTCAGGAGTCCTAGTAAATAGGACCAAAGGAATGAAAACCAGGGAAAAATCGGAGATGATAGAAACAGCCCCTTGGGTGATCTGGGGTTTACTGTTATCAGACAGAATATTTAAATGACTGTGATTAATAGCTAAGAGAAGAGACGGCAAAGATGGAGAACTGATATTTTTTAAAAAGAAAAAAAAGCTAGAAATGAAATATATAATTATCACAATGAAGAACACTGAGTCAGGCTCAGAAGTGACCACAGCAGAGCCGGGGAGAGAACGAGGGAAACAGGCTTGCAGGAAGGCTGACCAAAGAGAGGACAATCCTGAGAAATGTAAGTGAGAGCCTGAGAAACGCGTCACACGGTGGGAAGGCGTGACATCCGTGGGAATGGAGTTCCAGAGGAAGAGCGGCAGAAAAGGGCCAGAAACAAAATTTGAGGAGGAACTGGCCAAGAAATTTCACCAAACAGTAAAAACACGAACCCATAGATGCAAGAAGCTTTAAGAAATTGAAGCTGGATAAATGCAGTGCAGGAGAAACACGCTTAGATCCGTCTAGGTCACACTAGGCTGTAAACATCACAGCTCAACACACCAAAACTCAAAGCAAAAGGAACCTTCAGCACAGCCAGGGGTGAGAGCTGTGCACAGTGAAGCAGGAAGGGGCCGCTGCCTTCAAGGAAGCAGAGTTGTATCCACAGCTGACTTCAAAAAAAAAAAAAAACCAGTGGAATGCAGAAGATGCTGCATGGCGTCTGTAAACACGGAAAGAAAACGGTGGCCGAACCAGACGCAGAAAAAGATCTTTTAAATGAAGCTGCAAGAGGCACTCAGTCAAGTCTATCCATTGATGCCCAGCACGGTGGATGAAGCGGTAAAGACACGTTAAAAGCAGTCCGTGCCACTCACTCCTCTGCTAACATCTTGCTTGTCCCCACCAGCTACAGCCCTGAGGAAGCAGGCGTGATGGGAAAGCACCCATGGTTGCTAACAGCAGCCCACCAATGCCTCCCCTGTTCTCGCTCCAGTTTACAACTTCCAGCCAACCTTCACCTTGGTCTTCAAGTATGTGAAATGTGCCTAAGAAGCTGTGTCTCTGCCAGGTAAACCTCTGCGGTGATCCAGAAATGTGAGGAAGATGAACTCCGCTGTTTCACCTGCTCCACCCAGCCGCTGATGACCTTCCTGGTGCTCCTGCTGTGGACGGAGCCTTGGGGCAAGACATGGCCCTGAGTGAAGGCAGATGTCGTTTCTGGAGATGGGCTGCCCCAGGAGGGGCTGTTGAGACTGTCTGAAAACCTTCTTAGCAAAGTCCCCAGGGCACAAGGGAAAGCTCACGGGCTTTAGCAAGGATGCTTCATACTGCCCACTTCACGGCTGAATGGCCGCAGCACTGAACCTCCTTGAGCCTTGCTTTCTCCATCTGCTAAATGGGCGCACGAATACCCACCTCAAAGACTTGCGAAAATTAAATCAGATCAAGAACCTGAGGCTCCAGTGACAGTGCATGAGGTGCACTCGGCCCCCAATAGTGGGAAATGTTTCTGTCACGCAGGCGCGTCGGTGCGTCACTGGGAGGAAAGCGCTGGAAGACGGTGCAGAGCGGGAAAGAGGACAGGCAATCTGCCCTCGCTGGTGGCCGGTGAGGAGAGGGGCTGGGTGCTAACAAGCAACGTGGTATTTCTACACCCTACTTTCTTCCCTGTGAGCTGCGAAGTTGGGTTGCCTTAGAGATGGCACAGTCATTAGCCACCAGCAAAAATAAGCACGCTGCTGAGAATTTATAGGAAAACGCATTTAATTAAGTGCCATCTGAGCCACCCACACTGAGAACAAGGATTCTGGCAACAAGGGGGCTATTGTTGCCAAGTTCCTGCCAAGTGTTGTTTTTCTAGGTTCGTGTGCTGGTTTTTTCTGACTGGGACCTGAACAAAGAGCTCCAGACAGCAGCGTGCAGAGAGGAAGCTGGTCCCCAGACAAGAGTCTCCCGGGGCCCCAAGAAGACTGGGAGAGCCTTTAAACTATTTCCCTGGATGGAGGAAGGGCATGGGCATCACCCGCAGCAAACGAGAAGCAGGGAATGGCGTGGCTAAGTGTCAGGGCGAATTCTCACCTCTGATGCGCCCCCAGCCCACAGGCCCCGGCAGAGCACCAGCTCTCGCCACATGCCAGGCCCCTCGTGCGTTCACCTTCAGTCCTCACCACAGCCCATGACCAGCATGCTTCACCCTCAGCTTCTAGGACGCGGATGCCCAGCCTCAGAGACGTTTGAGAGCTGGCCTGTGAGCATGGAGCTGTGAGTCAGTAACAGAGCTGGGCTCTGCGCAGGGCTGGCCTGCAGTCAAAGGCCATGGACCACTGCTGCACTGAGGCCCGGGCAGAGTCCTGAAAATTCCACCCTGACATGAATAGGTGATGAAAAAATCAACACGTAAGATTAAGCCCGGCCAATCGGGAAAGACAGGACAATCCAAGAATACAGGGCAAGGAACACAGACGGCTCCTCCCGTGTTGGGAAATCACAGGACAGTCTGTGCAGCGAAGAAGTGTGGTGTCCCAGGGCCAGAGTGGCACTGCACGCCATCCCCGAGGGCCCCATGTTTGATGCGGCCCCGTCCTTCGGGGACAAGCATCCCCACGCGCGCCTCTAAAGCCTCTCGCAGCCTCATGGAGTGCTGTGGTTGGTGCACGCATCTTTCTCCTTAGCTGGTGGAAAATGTGGGTGTGCAAGCTGCAAGTGTAAATGTGAAATCCGTTTAATCCCCTGACCCTCTGGAGAAGGGAATGGCAACCCGCTCCAGTGTTCTTGCCTGGAGAATCCCAGGGACAGAGGAGCCTGGCGGGCCACCGTCCAGGGAGCACAAGCAGGGATAATTTTCCCCTAGATGTCGGGTGGGACGCTGAACAGAGACAGCAACAGAGGCCTTGTTTTCATGAGTCACTGAGACAGAAGACACTGGTGTGCCGACGTGCAGGTGCGTCAGCGGGGGCTGCCCGGGCGACGCAGGGTCCCACCCCATCTAGGCCTGTGGTCCTGAACCAAAGGCTCCTCCTTCACTCCCAAGTGTCTATGGCACTGGGAAGACTGTTCAGTTTCTCCTTAGTGTCTTCAGTTTTTTCACGCTTTCTGCCTTCGCATTCAGAATGCCCACATCTGGGGGACTTGAAGGCAACTGGGGCAGACTGGACCCTCACCCAGGCCCCCTTCACTCTGCAGCCCAGAAACTCAGACAATCCAACAGTTAGCTTCCAAACAGTTTGAGTTCAATAGATCCAAATATCCAAAAACATTCTCACCTGGGTGCCCCCCTACCCGTTTCAGTGACACCCCAGGGCATCCCGCAGCCGAGTCGGCTGGAGACCAAGGTCATCTCTCCTACGTCCTTCTGGGTCCCTCCCTGCCTCCATCAGCACCCAGGTTCCGCCAGGCCCCCCTTTGGATGTTTCCAGCTTTCTCTCCATCTCCAGGACCACTCGGAGCTCACCTCTGCCTCACTCCTGTGAATAATGAGGTTGTCACAGGTCCAGACGTCATGTTATGGCCTGATGGAAATCCAGACCCAAACCCTCCCCGCGGCCGTGACGAGCCAGAGGAGCCAGGGAAGGCTGTCAGCACCTCTGCAAGCACAAGCACCTTAATGAAGAAATTGTAGCTACCTTTTCGCCAGAGACTTAGATAAACACCCAGGACGGGGCAGGGGGGCAGTGGCGCTGTGTAAGTTAGAGGGCGGGTTCATGCTTAGGGGATGGCGCAGAGTCCCTGGAGGAAGCTCCCGACCCCCAGGAGGAGGACTGACCTGGGGAAGCCCCGTGTGGGACAGACGGGCTTGCACTGGGGACCACATGTCAGACAAGCTGCTTCCCTCCTCCCGTAGCTGGTCTCTGGGAACAGGCCTGTCCCAGCATGTGGGGAAAGCACACAAAGCCTGCTGAGCTCAGATAAGAATCTGAATGCATGGAAAACAGCCAATGAGTGGCATCTCCTCAACCCCCAGTGATCTTAGCTGTCTCAGCTCCCTGCGGTCAGCGAGAGCCGGGCAGCAGGGCCCCCAGCAGAGGACCGCTGAGCGCGGGGAGCGCCTGGCAACAGACTGGGGGAGTCCGGCTTGCTCCTGCCAGGAGTACTCTTGGGAGGACAAACTGGGTCAAGAGGAAACACACCTTCTCCAGTCCCACACGGACAGTGAGCTGACGGTCAGTAAGCATGTGGGCGTTTGCATAAGCAGGCTTTTGTAAAATGCTCGATGAACAGCTCAGGATTTTCAGTGAAGAGGCTGGAACTCTGAAAAGACAACTGGCTGGCTTTAGTTTCCCGTGAGTGTCTTTAGCCCTTCACCCTGTCTGCCTTTGCTTTTAAAACGACCATGTCCGGGGAACTTAAGGGCAACTGGGGCAGACTGGACCCTCAGCCAGGCCCCCTTCACTCTGCAGCCCAGAGTCAGGTCTGGTCAGAGACTCAGTCAGGAGACTTGGGGGCCTCTCCCCAGCTCTCCCGCCAGCCAGCGCCGCCGTCCCAGGCCGGATGCCCGGCCCCTGTGGCTGCAGGCAAACCATGAGGCCTAGAGAGCACATGCCTGCTTCGTGAGTCTTCTGCTTCAAGAGTCGCCAAGGAACCCCTGAGGACCAAGGCCATCTTCTGCTTCAAGAGTCGCCGAGGAACCCCTGAGGACCAAGGCCATCTTCTGCTTCAAGAGTCGCCGAGGAACCCCTGAGGACCAAGGCCATCTTCTGCTTCAAGAGTCGCCGAGGAACCCAAGGACCAAGGCCATCTTCTGCTTCAAGAGTCGCCGAGGAACCCCTGAGGACCAAGGCCATCTTCTGCTTCAAGAATCGCTGAGGAACCCCTGAGGACCAAGGCCATCTTCTGCTTCAAGAGTCGCTGAGGAACCCCTGAGGACCAAGGCCACTAGCTGTGCCCAGTGAGGGGAGAGGACTGTGCCCGCCCGCAAGGGTGGGGCTCGTTGCCCACCACGAGGCTCCCAGCTGTGGGCTGGAGGTGTCTCAGAGGCATGGACGTCACAGACCCTGGGCGCCCACAGGCCACCGCACTTGATCCCTGTTGGTGTAGAGCAGACGGTGAGGTCCAGGCTAAGGGTTCCTTCCCGGGTTTCCGGGGCCAGAAGGCAGCGGGACCCACAGCCCAGTGGGTGAGACGGTCTCTAGGCAGCGGCCACTGGCCATGCAGGACCCAGGTCTGTCCACCTGGAGCCTCGCTGTGATGCCGGAACTGGGGTGGGGGAGGGTACCTCTCACTTACGCCTCCCTCCCCTCTTGTCTAACCCCTCCCATCACTTCCTGTCTTGGTTTCTGTCCAAAATGTGTTTCTCAGGCTACACATTGAGAAGGAACAAACTGGCATCATGAATGACAAGAAGTCACCGTGTAAATCCTCCGCTTGACTCTGGGTGGGGACTGAGCCTCTTTCACCGTTGCACAGAAAGGGCCAGGCTCCCCAACCTCCCCATCACCTGCCGTCAGCGGTGAGCACACAGCCTTCCTCTGCTGACCGCATCCGGGGTCTGAGGGCCCTGCGGCCGGGAAGTCCGCCAGCCCTTCCACTGGACACGTCCTCAACTCTGCCCCTGGGGGATGGGAGGCTCACAACCCTCCTCAGAAAACAGGACTCTGAGTGGCCCACCAAACAGTTCAACATCACTGAACTGTCGATGGGCCGGGAGAGCCCCAGGGGACTATCAGAGCCAGGGAGGAGCCCTCTCCCCCTGATCACAGAACAGCCCTGAGCGCGTGGGCCCAGGAGGAGAGGGTTTGCTCCCCAGACGCCAGCGCAGCACGAAGGGGCCGCGATCAAGACGGCAGGACGTGGGGGAGAAGAGGCGACAGACCCACCGGGCAGAATGAAGCGCCAATCAGACTCCTGCACACGCGAGATGGGCTCACATCCGATAGAAGCTGGATTTTAAAATCAGAAGCGAAGATGGATTATTTAGTAAAGAACTTCATTCCCAAATCACATCTTACAGCAAAATAAGTTTTGAATGGAATACAGAGAATTATGTACAGAAAGTTACCAACAAAAAGACTAAAAAGCAATACAGCTAAATGCTGATCTGATCCCTAGTAGGGACAGTGGCCTGAGAGAAGCCACAAAAAAAACACAATAGTGAAAGACCAGTGTGCAGGACTGTGTGAGCATCCGAAAGTTTCTACATTAAGAAGAGCACTGGTTAAAGTGAAAAATGAACGATAAACCAGGAGGCAAGAGCTTAACATGACAGGCAAGTGGTTAACATTCCAGGTCAAGCTCTTAATAAACCAGACTGTATCACTAGCTGTGTGAGTTTGTGTGGCTCAGTGAACCTTCATAAGCTTGTATCACTTTAATGGGGATAATAATTGATTAGCCCTCACCAGACAGTGAGGATCAAAAGAGGTAAAACACGACGGCATTCGCATGGCGGAAGGCACTTAGGGGCGGCCTCCTAAACATGTATGCTCATTATCACCACTACTGCTAAACTGTTTACTATAATAATGAACGGTTACATATTCACTCATAAGCAATGGATTTTGTTATTAAGCACTTCAACAGAAGTGTGAGTGAGCACTTGAGAAGGTAATTCAGACCCGAAGGATGCGAATGGGAGGCCCCTCACCCGTCTCAGTGAGCCATGAGAGCACCAGGGCGTCTGTGCTGGGGTAACTCGGGGTGGGGGGGGGTGCGCTGGCCTGAATATGCGCTGCCTTTGAGGCTCACGGTGAGTCTCCAGGAGCGTTTTGGTGGTGGTAAGGTCTGCAGGGTGACTGCATTTTCACGACCTGCTGTGCCGAGCTGCTTAGTGACCTCCACCGTCGCAGGCTGACAGCGTCACACAGCTGAGCACCAGCCCAGAGCCCGGGCCGCGCCGGTCCTGGGCGGGCCACACAGCCAAGCCCTCGGGAGCGGGGAGTAAACAATGGGAAGCACAAACAGAATCAAACACCATGCAAACAACCGCACAGAACTCACAGGGCCTCGGGGATCCTTGCAAAGCCAGCCAGCAGGAGCCAGTGATGGCTGCGAGGCGGCAATTACGGTGATGAGCCTTAATGGAGGTGATTAAGCCGCCAAAGCACAGAGCCTTCCCCAGACAGCCCTGGGGTTCGGGGAGCAAAGTACACGAACAGCCACAGTCTTCCTCCCAGGTTTAGGGAGAAACCCCCAAAGATGCCCCTGGACTGCCATTTGAGGGCCTCGCGCTCAGGGTGGGGAGGGTTAGGAACGGGCCCTGGCGGGTCCACGGCCATGGGCTTCACTGGTTTCCTGCCAGGGGCCTGCAGGGTGGTGGGGACCACGGACGAGAGGCTGGCAGGGCCCCGGGGGGGATTCCTGCGTGGAGGGGGACTCTGACTTTCGTTGTGGACAGTGCTGGTACAAAGCACACTCCTGCCTCCTGAACACCCAGCCACAGCCTCGCCATGGAAACATGCTGAGGTTCGCTTTCAGCACGGGCTGCGGTCATTCCCGCAGGTGACAATGCTAAACCCCCTTCCCTCCAGCTCCACCCAAAGGAGGGGCTCCGTCTGGCCTCCTCCCGTCTCCCTTGACGGCCTTGGGGTCCAGGGTGAAGCCGCAAGGGTTGTGCTGTGCACTCCCCAGGGGAAGCCATGGGAACCTCGAGGGGCAGGCTCATGCGAGGAGAGAGGGGGCGTGGACGCTTGGGGGCAGCCTGTGCGCTCTCAGGGGCCCAGCCCACCGGGCCGTCAGCACCCCCACATCCTGCCTGGAGGAGGCGGCTGCTTGGCACACGGACGGGCACACACACGCCCAGAGCAGGCGTGGCCCCTGCCCAGTTTCGGTGGTTTGGGGACCCACACCGCTGCCTCGGGCTTCAGAGGAACAAGACGACAAACAAGCCCTTGTTTTCTAAACCGCACGGCTTCCCCTGACTGTGATCTGTTCCCAGACGGCCAGGCCTCCGGTCAGCACCGAGGCTGGCCGGCCGCGCCCCTCGGGACCCCTCCCCAGGGCTGGGCGTTGCTGCCCCGTGTCCGCCCCAGGCCTCGGGCCTCCTGCTCTAGAACCTCAGTTGTGAGTGTCTGTCCATCCGTCCGGAGTTCCTGGCACAGCTTTGCACTTACATGCCAACCATGGTCTAAAGGGCTAGGAAGGGGGCTTTAGGGCTGGGCTGGACATCAGCAACCTGAGGCCTCAGAGATTCTGTGTGGTTTTCTCCACTTTTAATACGAAGTTCCAAAAATTTTCCATCAGTGCCAACTAATAACAAAAGTTACAATCCATGCAGTGTCCACGAAGCAGCAGGTAACATACAGTCACCCCTGGGTGTCTGATGGGGAGGTGGGTTCCAGGACCTCCATGAAATCTAAAACCTGGGGATGCTCGAGGCCCCTTCATATCGCACGCACACTTCCCGTATACATCCTCCCGTGCACGTCAAATCTCCCTGGACGGCGTGTAAGGCCTAATGCAGAGTAAATGCTGTGTAGACTGTTGTAAATGCAATGTAAACGCCTGTAAATACTTGCCAGTGTGTAGGAAATTCAAGCTGTGCTCTTTGGAACTTTCTGGGATTTGTTTTCAAACATCTTCCGTCCAGAGTTGGTTAAGTCTGGGAGTGCAGAACCCGGGGTGTGGAAGGCTTCTTGTCTGCAGCCCTCATTTGACCCTCACCAAGGGAGGGGAAGGGACTGCAGTTCAGAGGCGCTACGCGACTCGACCCCGCCCGCTGGCGAGCCGTGACGGTGCTGGTCAGCGCGAGCACAGAGGGGTGTGCGGGGATGGGGGGGTCGGGGGTGTCAGGCGCCCCTGACAGAGGGGGCGGAGCGCTGGCCCAGGCCCACCCCTTCCAGTGCAGGGAGCATGTACCGCGGCCCCGGGGGTGGGCAGAGGACCGTGCGCCCACGTCCCGGGCGGCACCGCGGACCTGTAGCTGCCGAGTTGTCCTGGCGTCACCCAACCACAGTCCTCCTGGGAAGCAATTCAGTGAAGACCGGGGTTAATGGACCTGCTCCCAGCGCATCAGACAGACCCTCTGCTCCCCACCCCACATCCCGGGTCCTTAGGGAAACTGGGCAGCCTGCGGACCTCTCCCTCCCTTCTGGCCTCGGGAGCAGACCCTAGACTACGACGAAAGGGGCCTTCCCCAGACAGGACTTTCGGAATAAGGGGGAGAAACGGTTGGTCACGTGTTGAAGGGAACGAGCCCCTTCCTTCGTAACAACGTTAGGCCCCTGAGGTCAGCCTTCGGCCCCTCCACCCTCTGATCTCCTGACCCCCCCTCGCCCGTGGGGCCGGCCACTCCTTCGGGAGGTATCATCCGCAGCATCTCTTCTCCGCGTGTGTTCGGCAGCTGCACCAAGCGGTGAAGCCTGCTGCTGTCAGCCATGTCTCTGCGCCAGCTGCCCTCTGGGTCTCAGCGCCCCCCCGGGTCTCCGCCCCCCCCCCGGGTCTCCGCCCGCCCCCCCGGGTCTCCGCCCGCCCCCCCGGGTCTCCGCCCGCCCCCCCGGGTCTCCCACACCCCCCACCCCCGGACGCGGGGCTGCGGTCCCCTGGCAACTCGGTTCTATCCCGTGCAGCCACAGCCCGGCAGGGTCCTGACCTGGAGTTCTGGCCCACTGACACCAAGGGCTCCGCGCACCCCGTGCCCGACGCCCTGCGGGGCCCCGTTCCCAGCTCGAGGCCCAGCCGACCCTGCCCCCCTGCCCTGATCGCCACGAGGAAGAGACAGGGTGAATGACCAGCCGTAAAGTGTTCCAGCTGTGACAGAGACCGCCTCCCACCAGCGCACTCAGCACCTCGAATCCTCTGCACGCAGCACAGCAGTCCTGGGGCTCCAGTCACCTCGGGTGATGCCCCCGTGAAGCTGTCCTCGCGTCGGGGTTCCGGGGAACATGGAGTCCGGTGTGGCCGCCTGACCCCCGACCTGGGCAGCGGGTTCACAGGTGCCTCTCACCCAGTGAGACAGGATCAAGGTGGGCGGGAGGGCTCCGTGAGGACGTGCGACGGGCGGGCGCCCAGCGGAGGAGGCGCGCACTCAGGGTCCGTCCCCGTTGCGTCCATCACCGTTGTCTAGGACACTGTCATTCAAACCCCGGATTCCTCGCTGTGGGATTCAGACTGCACAGGAAGACGTTTAGAGCTACGATCCCTGGTTGGATGATGGCAGCTTTCCCCAGTACAAGATAATAGCCTCACTGGCCTTGTAGCCACATAAATTAACTCCTATTAAAATCTGGTAAATACAGTGAGCCAGACAGACTCAGAAGGCTCTAACCCAGCTAACAGCCAGCCTTCCCCCTCAGGCCTCTGATGAGGCTTATAGACGAGGAAGGGGGTCTAATCAGCCTCGCAGCCTTGAGACCCGAGCCCTCTGAGTGTCGGGGTGCGTAGGCCGTTCAGCGCTGGGTCTGTCAGGAAGGGGCCGTTGACAAAGCTGAGAATGTACACTGCAGGGACTGGTCATGTCAAGACGACACTGTTTTCAAAAATAAAAACAAAACCCTGTAATTAGACCCTTGAAGTCGTGACTAAATTACTAAAAACAGCCGGCAGACCACAGGAATGCATCTGGGGAACTCGTCCGTTGAGTCCTTCACGTGACTCTCGTGCCCACATCCAGCGGTGCCCGCGCCGGGCGAGGCTCTGGGTGCACACCGGTCCGGCTGCTCCTCGAAACCCGCGGGAACAAAACGCACGGAGCCCTGGGACGCGGCCTGTGCCCCCAGCTCCCCGGGCAGGCTCGCCACGTTCCCAGCCCGAAGCTGAACAGCAGAAATCACAGATGAGAGACGTCATCAGAAAGGCGAATCAGACTCTGTTAGCTCCACGCACCGCCACCGCCCCACCCCAAGCCAGTGGTTAAACCCTTAACAGCATTCCTTACAGATGTTTAATTTGGTCCAACTAACCCAGGAAGCTTCAAGTCTGAAATTAGAACCACCTTGAGTCAGTCTTCTTATTAAAGCGGTTCTTTACAGGGACAGACCATTACAGTGAAGTAGAATTTATTCCACTTTTTATTTTCTCATTTTTACTATGTATATATTTCTGTACATTTGAAGTTAATAAATATTTTTTACAGGAGAGAGAGGCCTTGTCCAAAATGAGAAGAACCAGGATCAATAAGGGACGCTGACTTCAGAGCACATTGAGTCACCTTCCTTATCGTGCGCCTTGCCTGGGCCCAGGCTGAAGTCTCCAAATTTCTCTCTATTATTTAGTGATTGATTTCCTTTCCTTTTTTCCCTTTCCTTTTTTCTCTCCTTTCTCTCTCACTCATTCTCCTCCTTGCTCTGGGAAGGATTTAGGGTGACACCTGTATGTTGTGTGCTTGTGTGTTGGGTCACTCAGTCATGTCTGACTCTGTGACCACATAGCCCGCCAGGCTCCTCTGTCCATGGGATGCTTCAGGCAAGAATACTGGAGTGGGTTGCCATGCCCTCCTCCAGGGGATCTTCCCAACTCAGGGATGACACACAGGTCTCCTGCATTGCAGGCGAGTTCTTTGCCATCTGAGCCCCCAGGGGATGTTAGTTTGTTGCAAACGGATGTACAAGGCTAGCCTTTGTCCAAAGGTGGAGAAAGTGCAGGGGTGAAGAGACAGCGACGCAGAGACGCTAGGCGAAAGTAATGAGAGCAGGAGCTACAATATTCACATGAAAAATGTGATTTAAAGGTATTTAATTAAGAAAAATGTATAATGGTCACAAATAGTCGTAGTTACCAAAAACAAAAAAAAAATTACAGCAGAATTTGCTTCTTTCAGAATTAGACAGACCTAACAGAAAAAAGGCAATGGCACCCCACTCCCGTACTCCTGCCTGGAAAATCCCATGGATGGAGGAGCCTGGAAGGCTGCAGTCCACGGGGTCGCTAAGAGTCGGACACGACTGAGCGACTTCACTTTCACTTTGCACTTTCATGCACTGGAGAAGGAAATGGCAACCCACTTCAGTGTTCTTGCCTGGAGAATCCCAGGGACGGGGGAGCCTGGTGGGCTGCCGCCTATGGGGTCGCACAGAGTCCAACACGACTGAAGTGACTTAGCAGCAGCAGCAACAGAAAAATATGTTAGGATATTCTGATCACAATCCAATAAAATTAGAAGAATATGATAGGAAAAAAGCTTTGTTAGAAACTAAAATATATCTTTGTAAATAATCCATTTTAAAATATTGAAAATCAAATTTTAAATTAAATCTATCTCCAAAACAATAAAAAAAAATATTTTATTTTATACTAAAACAGGTGCAGCTAAAGCAGTGCTAGCTATTTATCTTAAGAAACTAGGGAGAAAAAGTGTGAGAAAAAGTAACTGGAAGTATCGATGAAGATAGATATAAGCTGAAATTAAGAAAAATGAGAAAAAAAGAGTAGAAAAGACAAAGAAATCCTAGAACTGACTACTTGGAAAGACCATTAAAATAGATAATCCCTCCATGGACCTGATTAAGACAAAGAAAATAAAAGAAATACACAAAACTCTGGAAGAATGTATACAGACACAAAAAATAGGAACAGTAAGTAAATAGCATCCATAACTCTGGGGCAATGAAATTAAAACCTAGAAAAAATGTAGTGATTTTTCTAACAAATACAAAATTTCCCCTTAAGAAGAAAAAAAAAATGTGGGTTACCATATGAGAGACTCAGAGTGATTAAACATGTACCATCGAAAAAGATCCCAGGCCAGCTGGCTTCAGAGCTGAGTCCAGTCTCATATTTCTGTACAGTGCCTATTAATGTACCATATATTCACATATGGCACATAAAAAGATTAAAATTTCCTTAATTCACTCTCTAAAGCTAGTCAATCTTTATAAGATTAACCCAGTACCCAAAATACCCTGTAAACAAATAATATTTATGAATTAAAAAAATTTTAATTAGTGAATAAAATGAACTCCTAAGTGTCTCAAAAGAATAAAAGAATGGGGTCAAATTCGTTTTAACCCAAGAATGAATGTGCATTTACTATTTGGAGACAAGGCAACATAGCTGGTTAAACCCACGAAGAGAATCTCACAAGCACACAGCTGATGCTCCGAAGACTTTTTGTAAAGGCTCAAGGGTTGTTCTGCCAAAGTTCAGTTAAATGGGAATGGAAACTGAATGCCTGCAACATAGTAGAGGATGAAAAAAATAACAGGCTTCCTTGTAAATGAAAAAAGGCCAAGCCACCTGCATCAAAGGCAGGAAGAAACACAGTGTCCACTCTCACTGGGACGACTCAACACAGATACCGAGCGATCTGACAGCTGAAAGGAGAAAAGTAAACAGCCCATATAAATATTGGGGGAGTGAGGGCAGTTCATTCTTTGCTGGTGATGTGATTCTATAAAATTCTAGAGGAATCTGGAGGGGAAAAAACATTAGAACTTGGAGGAAAAAAAATAGAATTAATCAAAGAAGTTAACAAAGTATCCATATACAAGATAGACACAAAAATTTGTAACAATTTTTTTTCTATACTGGTATTAAATAGCTAAAAATAGATATTTGGGGAAATGTTTAGTTCTTAATAGAGAGGTCTATAGAATAGGAAAACATTCCATAAGAAATATCGTGCAGGTGATGTGAAGAAGACCATGATATCTTATCAAAAGTTCTTATCAAAAAACAAGTTCTGAGGATGCAGACAGTCTATCATGCTCTTGAGTGAGAAGCGTCAACCTGACAAATTTTCAATTATCCAAAAGTTAGTAAATAACCTAAAAACTGCAGTTTTAATCCTTTCAGACTTGGTGGAAATGTAGGTTTAAGTTACCTTAATGTTCCTATGGAAAAATAAATGATCAAAGATTGCAGAGGAAAAGTTTCCTGGTGTGTGGGCGATGCTGCGGGCAGGGGGTGCGTGTCTCACCAGCTGCCAGCACACGCTATATAACACGATCCCGTGATAAACAAGACGAAATGGCTCTGGCCTGAAGACAAGCAGATCAATGAAAGAAACCCGAATTCCAGAAACAGCGTCATCTATGTAAGAATGTAATGAATGACACGGCTGGTATTCCAGTTTGGTGGGTGGAGGTGGGTTTATTACATAGATGAGAGCGGCCACATGGTGATCCGTCAGAGGGACAGAGACTCACCGCACGCGCAGAGCGAACGCCAGCGAGAAAAGGACCTCAACGCACAAAGGAAGCCAGTGATGACCCACAGTGAATTTCAGCCCAATACACTGAGGAGCTGGAGCGTAGAGAGGGCTTCTCACATATAAGGGAACAAAGGAGAAAGAAGAGGGGGTTCAGAATATAGGCCCACACACCACACACACACACAGACACACAGAGACAGACACACACACACAGACACACACACACAGACACACAGAGACAGACACACACAGAGACACACACAGAGACACACACACCACACACACAGAGACACGCACACACAGAGACACACACACACAGACATAGAGACAGACAGACACACACACACAGACACACACACCACACACACAGAGACACACACACACAGACACACAGAGACAGACCACACACAGAGACACACACACCACACACAGAGAGACACACACACACAGAGACACACACACACAGACACAGAGACAGACCACACACACAGACACACACACAGAGACACACACACCACACACAGAGACACACACACACAGACATAGAGACAGACACACACACACACAGACACACACACCACACACACAGAGACACACACACACAGACACACAGAGACAGACCACACACACAGACACACACAGACACACACACCACACACAGAGACACACACACACAGACATAGAGACAGACACACACACACACAGACACACACACCACACACACAGACAGACACACAGAGACAGACACACACACAGACACACACACACAGACACACAGAGACAGACACACACAGAGACACACACAGAGACACACACACCACACACACAGAGACACACACACACAGACATAGAGACAGACAGACACACACACACAGACACACACACAGAGACACACACACACAGACACACAGAGACAGACCACACACAGAGACACACACACCACACACAGAGAGACACACACACACAGAGACACACACACACAGACACACAGAGACAGACCACACACACAGACACACACACAGAGACACACACACCACACACACAGAGACACACACACACAGACATAGAGACAGACACACACACACACAGACACACACACCACACACACAGAGACACACACACACAGACACACAGAGACAGACCACACACAGAGACACACACACACACAGACACACACACCACACACACACACAGACACACAGAGACAGACACACACACACAGACACACACAGACACACACACACACACACAGACAGACACACACACAGAGACACACACACCACACACACAGAGACACACACAGAGACACACACAGACATAGAGACAGACAGACACACACAGACACACACACCACACACACAGACACACACACACAGACACACAGAGATAGACCACACACAGAGACACACACACACACACAGACACACACACCACACACACAGAGACACACACACACACAGACACACAGAGACAGACACACACACACAGACACACACACAGACACACAGAGACACACACACACAGACACACACAGACAGGCAGACAGACACACATACACACAGACACACACCACACACACACAGACACACACACCACACACAGACACACACATATAGACACACCCATAGACACACACACACAGAAACACACACAGAAACACACACAGAAACACACACAGTACACACATACACAACCCCCCACACAAACACCCCACACCCCACACACACACCCCACACACACAGACACACACACCACACACACACACACAGAGACACACACACACACCACACACACACACAGAGACACACACACACCACACACACACAGAGACACACACACACACCACACACACACAAATAGACACACCACACACAGACACACACACACAGACACACACACACACAGAGCCACACAGACACACCACACACATACACACACAGACACAGACACACACACACCATACACAGAGACACACGCACACACACACACACCCACAGACATACACTTGTAAATACACACACACCTAATCAACTACAGAAAAAAGCTTAAACACGTAGGCCAAAGTAGAGTATGAATAAAATCAGTAGGCAGATGGCACTCCGGGGCACACACCTGCAGTGCGTCTTCTGCAAGGAACGGTCTGTAGGCCAACGCCCCAGCACACACAGGGGCACAGGCTTCCGCAAGTGCTGAAGATGAGGGGAGACCCACAACCCGGCGCGAAGTGGCCCAGGAAGTGAGGCGGCTCCGAGGCACACAGGAGCAGCCCCGCGGTGAGGAGGTCGGCCGCGGGGCGAGGATGGGCAGAGGCACGGGCTCGTGGCGGTGATGCGAGGGCCTGCAGCTGACCATCTGTAACGGGGGGAGAAGCTTGCACCCTTCAGCCAGGCCACCCGCCTCCAGGGGTCCGGCCGGCAAAGTGAAAGCACCAGGGGACCGAAGACCCCTGCAGGTCGGGTGTTGCCGTGTTCATGGAGGGGGGACAGCTGGGGAGAGAGCCAGACAACCCCTCACAGAGCCGTGTGAGCCGTGTGAGCCATGTGAGCACGCACAGCACAGCATCCCAGTCTCTCAGAGGAGGGCTCGTGGCAGTGGGCCCACAGGAGGATGACCCAGCTGAGGGGCACAGAGGGCAGTCCTGCTGGGACGCGGGCAGGATCGGCGCTCAGTCCTGCCACTGCTGTGGCCCAGTGGACTCTGCTCCAAGGTCGCCACAGGGGACCGGGTCCAGGCGAGAGGCTCTCAGGAAGCTGGATGAACCCACAGAGGGCCAGAGGGTTGTCTGGGGATTGGCCAGAAGGGATTGAGAAATAAAACGTCTTCCAGTTTCCAGTGGGCAAAGCTCTTTCTCTGCTGTCTTCTAAGTCCTGACCCTGCTCAGTCCTCTAACCAGAAGCCAGATAAGGGCTTGTCCGGTTTCTTCAACTAGTCTTTTTAAAAAAGAAAACAATTACAGGTAGACAGTGCATGCTGAATATTGTAACATGACTTACAGAACAGAGTTATTTGTAAAGACATTCTCAGTGCCAATGCTGAGAAATTCTGGAAGAGAGACAGAGATGTAGGCAAGTCGGTTCATAGGTAAGTAGGTAGGGGGTAGATAGGTAGGTGGGTGGATGGGTGCGTGGGTGGGAGGATGGATGGATAAGACCAGGCCCCAGAAGCTACTCTGACTCAAAAGACTGACTCAAAGCCTAATGCTTGTCCTTCCGGTTTCAGTGTGATCTTGTCCTGTGGCTCCTGGTCAGGTCATTCAAATGTAAGGTGTCTTTCTAAGCGGGTAATAACGCTGTCAGTCATTACTTAGGAATAACCTACTAATACTGAGGGGTACTGTGGAAGCTTGTAGAAATGGCAACCCCTGTCGTGATCTACAGCGTGGCTATGTGAGAAGAGAAAGAGGCAAACACAAGAGATGATTCCAAGATTCTGAGGCTGATTAGAAATAAAGGACTTGAAAAGGGAACTGGTCGTGCTGCTGTGGCTTCAGATGCGCTGAGTGTGAGATGGTCCTGACACGTCCAGGCAAAGGTGCTTGAAGACCCTCGGAGATCGGGGGAGAAGACAGCAGAGATGAGCGTCTCCGATCCGAAGTTGCATCTGAAGTCACAAGACAGAGACGGCCGCCAGGAAGAAGAAAGGGGGAACACTGATGGGAGCGTGGACCCTGGAGAGCAGCCCCCGGGAGGAGCCAAGGAAAGGGGGTCCGTCAGGAGACAGAGGACAGGAAACCTGGAGGTCACAGGGGCTCGGGGAGAAGAGAATTCGCAGCCTGGAGTGCAGCTCTGGTGCCAAGCGCTGCAAGGAGACGGAGAGCAAGGAAGCGGGAGGAGGATCAGGCGCTCTGAGGCATAGCCGGGCCTCTACAAGAGCAGCTGAGCAGGTGAGCAAGGGGCCGTTAACTGCAGAAGGCTTCCCTGGTGGCTCGGCGGTGAAGAATCCGCCTGCCAATGCAGGGGACACAGGTTTGACCCCTGGGTTGGGGAGATCCCCTGGAGGAGGAAATGGCAGCCCACTCCAGTATTCTCGCCTGGAGAATCCCATGGACGGAGGAGCCTGGCGGGCTGTGGTTCATGGGGTCGCAGAGTCAGACATGGCTGAGTGACTGAACAACAACAATTCTTAAGCAGAGACATTCTAGGGAGACCGACGGTTTGAGGAGCGGACCGTAGCATTTTCCCAGACAGGGGCTGGTTGAACAGAGTAAGAGCTATTTAAATATGCCCTTTAAAGTATGTGGGAGGGGAATAGTCGATTAAAAAGTGATCTCAACGGAATGAATTGCTCTTCAAAGAACAGAAGAGGAAAACAAGGAATGAGTGTGACTATTTGAAACGTGAAAGCAAGCGATCAATACACGTCATCCAAGAGGGGTCCAGTACTTGAACACATTTCCTTATCCGCCTGAAACAAAACCTTTAGGGACTATTTCCAATTACAAAAAAAAAAAAAAGCTGCAACAAGAACTGGCTAGCAACAGAGAAAACGCTCTCAGTGTGCGTTACACTAACCTCTGTAGAAGCTGTTCCTACTCCCCTTTTCAGATTAGATTTTACAGCTTCCAGGAGAAACTGATGCAAGATGTTTGGCATAAACTTGCCAATCAATGCTTACATTTCAAAAGCAAGAGTAATGAGTTAGCTCAGTAAGCTTGCTTTGATGCCAAGGGGGGAAATGGTAACAGTGACCTGAGGAGGCTCCAGCGACGGATAATCTACATAAAAGAAGCGTGATGCAACGCGGGCTGTAATGCCTGCTGGCAATCAGAACAGCAGAGCAACTTGTCTGCTGCTTTGGCAAGGCTCGTCCCGAGTTCAGTTACGTAAACATCCTTTGTCAAACTCATTACAGAGTCGAAAAGCCCAAATCCAACCCCTGTAATTGCAAAAGTATTTTCCACACTCTTAGCAGAACGTAGAAACTGGGTCAGGATAATCATCACTCAGATTTACTCTGCCTACTTGAAATAAAACTTTGCAGCCGTCCACTTTTTTCAAGCGCACCTTATTCCCAGAAGCATTTATCGTTGAATTTCTTTTCTTCATAGATAGGTAGCCTGTATTAAAATTCATGGTAGAAAATGACCAGAACACGAGTGCACGTGGCACAAATGAAGACCACAAGAAGCTCCCAGGCACAGCTTCCTGGGCGAGAGCACGCGTGGACAGCGACCCGCGTGGAAGGGCAGGGGCCGGGGGGAGCTGGAGCTCCTGCAGCTCAGGGTCCCCGACAGCTCACACGGGCTTAGCGCGCCCGCCAACGCCGGCGCAGTGACCCCCTGAGACACTCCTTTAGCCTGATGGTAGAGGAGCTAGGGCAGAGCCCTGAGGACTTGTCCTCAGTAGAGTTTTGGAATTGTCCCGAAGGTCGCCATAGATTCCGTCAATAGTAATAGTCAATGAACAATAACAGCAATAATCATAACAAACTGCGGGTTTGCCCTTGTTTGCCTCAAATCGCTTTTGGAGAAAATAGCGATAATTTTCAAACCTCTCGATTTCTGGCGTGAGCTCATCCGAGTAAGAATGGTCTCACTTCCCTTGAGACCTTGAGAGAGAAAGGAGCCCCCTGACACGTGTCTAGGAGAAAGAGGCGTCTGCATTTCAGAGAGGGAGCGAGTCAACCCTGAGTGAGGGGTGAGGAAACCGAAGACGCAGCCTGTGGCCCAGGACCGCAGGACCTTCATAGATGTTGTCCGACGAGCATCCGACGAGCGGCCCCTGCAACCTTGAGGCCAGCTCGCCGCTCTCCTGGCTCCCCTCATCCTGAAGACTTCAGGAAAGAGGACTTCCTGAGTAGCCGGCTCCACCTGCTTATACGACCGCTGGGGAAAGACTCCAGCCAGGCTGCCCCCAGGACCGCGGGAGCCAAAGCCGCTGGCTGGTCTCTCTCTTTGTCCGTCAGAGGGGAGGGGACCTCACGGGCATCCAGGCAGCACCCACACTGTTCCCCTCACTGTTCCAGGCACCCAGGAGGTGTTGTGACTAATAGAGACGAAATCCCCGCCCCGCAGGCCTGGCAATCTAACAGGGCAGACAGAAGAAGCAGGCGCACACCCGGGCGCTTGAGGCCAGGCAGAGAGCAAAGCACCAGAAGGCCAGAGTGGAGGCCGGCATCCTGGGGCCTGAGGAAGTTAGGCTGGACGAGCCACGGGCCACATGAGCAGCAGGTGGAAAGTCCCGGGGGAGGAGATCCCAGGCAGGAACACGGGCGGTAAAAGTCCAAGGCCTGGCCCCGACGGGCGAGCAGAAGGGCCGGTCCACAGAGGAGCAGGCCCAGGGCCCCAGGGCTGGGGCCAGGGCGGGAACTTGGCTGGGTCCTGGGGACAAGGGGGGCCCTGGTCAGGAGGGGGCCTGACTTGAATGCACCTGGTAAAGGGCACACTGGCTGAGGCTGAAGAAATCAGACTGGGGGTGGGGCTCAGGGTGCCGGGAGTCCTTGCAGGGGACCGGCCCCAGTGACCCTGGGTGACCTTGGCAGCATGGGCCACAGCAGCGAGGTTGGGGGGTTCCAGGTAGGGTCCCCAGGACCTGGGCCAGAGCAGGGGCAGCAGGCCACACAAGAGGGAAGGAGGCAGGGACCCACAGCAGCAAGGTTGGGGGGGTTCCAGGTAGGGTCCCCGGGACCCGGGGCCAGAGCAGGGGCAGCAGGCCGCGCGAGAGGGAAGGAGGCAGGGACCCACAGCAGCGAGGTTGGGGGGGTTCCAGGTAGGGTCCCCGGGACCTGGGCCAGAGCAGGGGCAGCAGGCCACGCGAGAGGGAAGGAGGCAGGGACCCACAGCAGCGAGGTTGGGGGGGTTCCAGGTAGGGTCCCCAGGACCTGGGCCAGAGCAGGGGCAGCAGGCCGTGCAGGAGGGAAGGAGGCAGGGACGGGCACCACTCTGGTGGGCTTGCGGTCGCCGAGCTGACGGCGGCAGGAGCCTGGGGGCGCCTGGGGTCTGCGGGGCCAGGCTCAGGCGGAAAGGACCAGAGGAACGTGGGCAAGGGCAGCGCCTGCAGGCGTGGGATTCCACGGAGCCGGGCGCTCTCAGGTGGGAGCCACCACAAGGCAAGGCGAGCTCTGACTGCCCCCGGCCGGGCGTGCGGTGGATGCGGGGCAAACGGCGCTGCTGCCGCTGCTGCACACCATGGGTTAGTGCCACGCCCAGGGAGGCGAGAGCCGGGTGGGAGAGGGGCTGGGGCTTCGCGGGACAGCACCTCACGGCCACAGCCCGGGGTCTCAGCTGTGCCCCACTCACCTGGGGCTGTGAGCTGGCCCGAAGGGGCCCTGCGCTGAGGGGACATGTGCCCCAGCGGCCTGCAAAGGGTCAGCAGCACAGCCCCCCAGGACTCACCACCAGGCAGAAAGGTCTCCAAGCGTCCCCGGGGCAGGTCAGCCCAGCCGGGAGCCTCTGTCCTGCGGGGGAGGAGGGTCACTGTGCCGGCGTTGGCCCTGGGGCAGGTCAGCCCAGCCGGGAGCCTCTGTCCTGCAGGCGGGGTGGGGGGGGGGTCACTACGCCAGCGTTGGTGGGCTTGCTAAGCTCGTGTGAGCTGTCGGGGCCCCTGGGGGCCGTGCCCCTCCCCCTATTCGGCACCCAAAGGAGCCCTTGGAGAGATGAGAGCGGACCCCACGTAGGGCCGGCGTCCCCAGAGCCAGCAAGACCCCTGCCCCAGAAGCCCCCACAGGGACTCATGGCTGCCCCAGGGCCCACGGGCTCACGGCAAAGCTTCCAGGACAAAGGCACAAGCCGCGGAATGTGATACCCAGGCCTCCACCAGTTCAGATGACTGCCCGCCACAGGGTTCCCAGAAAGGACTAATGCGTCCCCTTCATGGCCTTGCAGATTCTGCGTGAAGCAGGGTGCTCACTGCCACCTGGCCGTGACGGGGGACGAACACACAGACCTGGGCAAACAGTCCACCTGGGTGCGGGCTGGCAGGGAGCCCACTACCCCCGCTGGCCCGACCCCCCTCCTGCAGGCGCCCTGGCCCCAGGCAGGCTCACTGATCCCCACACAACAATTCAATCACCCTGAAATCTGTGTGTTTAGAAAGGAAAAGCCACAAGCACATAGAAACACAATCACACACCACTTCCTTGAAGCGACCAGAAGGGCTGGGTCTTGAGCAAACAATGTCTGTTGGGAAGCCCACTGGCCAAGGTTAACCATTGATGGGCGAGCTGGCCTCGTCCAACCCGGGGCAACTCTCAAAGCCGAGAGCAAAGGCTCCACCAAGGCCGCGTCTAGGAGGTGGCGTCCTGGGCCTGGGGGCAGGGAACCACAGCTCCAGCCTTCTCTGACCAGGGTGCATCCATCCTCGAGTTTTGTCTGAAATCACACTTCAGATGCGCAGATCAACACCCACAAAGGCCTTTATCGAGTGGACTTGGACACATGGGGCACCCCGCCCGCCGGCCCGTCTCACACCTTTATCGGCTGGACAGCCATCGGGGCCCGCTCTGTCAAAGGTCGGGCGAGAGAAACAGAGCCTGTGAGACCAGAGGTCAATGAAACATCCTCCGAAGGGGAGTGTGGCGGGGGACATTCGACTGAAGCCACACCACGGTGACCTGTGGCCCTCTTGGAGCTGGGCCCCAGCCTCCAGACCAACACCCACCTAATGGGCTCCTGAACGTT
The DNA here is from genome assembly GCF_032405125.1 of Capricornis sumatraensis. Classification (NCBI taxonomy): domain Eukaryota; kingdom Metazoa; phylum Chordata; class Mammalia; order Artiodactyla; family Bovidae; genus Capricornis; species Capricornis sumatraensis. Next base: position 55,024,210 of record NC_091090.1, on the reverse strand, counting down.
TCCAGCCTGGAGTCGCCCGGATCTTGGCAGGGGGAGCCAAGCCTCCAGGCGACAGTTGCGGGCACTAAACAGGGTGTTTTGCATCATCTCCCTTTCAAGACGCATACTTTCCAGATGAGCCCAGAGCCACGCTTCTCCAAACACTTCATCCCCTGGGGCCGAGGGAGGGCCCCTGCTCTCTCTGCTCAGCGGCTCTGCACCCGGTCCTTTCCTGCTTCCTTCCCCGCATGTGAACCGTGGAGCTGGAAAGGAGAAGATGTTTTCTAGGCAAAACAGTTCTGGGCAAAAAAAAAGAATGTTTTCATCTGCAGCTTGGGCTGCCCTGAAGGATGCTAGGCAGGGGACCAGAGAAGGTTCAGGGGCCTCTGGGGATGCTTGGACCCTGGTGGGGAGCGAGGGTGGGTCTTCCACCGACCTCTGCAGGTAAACAGTTTCCGTGCCTGCCATGAACCCAGCTCCAGATGTGAACTTGGGAGAGGAGACAGGATCAATGGTAGACGCTCACTCCTCTGAAAAGATCTGCATGCCTGCAGCGCGCTGGGCCCTCCGTCTAACAGGAAAGGCCCCCGTGTCCAGGCTTCAACCTCTGCGTCGCTGGCCTTTGGAGCAGATGAGCCTGCATCCAGGGGCTGCCCTGTGTCCTGGCTGTTCTGCAGCACCCCGACCTCTACCCCTGCACCCCAAGTCGTGACCACAAAGAACGTCTCCAGATATTCACCAGTGTTTTCTGGAGAACAAACTCATGGCCCCTGGCCCCCACCTCCCAGCCCAGGACCAAGGACATAGACAAATAGTTGTAATGTTGTATAAAAAATTTAGTGGTAAAGTTACGTAAAAAGACGCAAAAGAAAGTCTAAGCGTCTTTGCCTGCGCGAGAAACTGCACACAAGCGTGAGGCGCCTGTGGGCACAGAGGAGAGACCGCAGGAGCCTGAGGGAGAAGCAAGGCCATGCCCTGAGGGGTCGAGACCCTCACCGCCTCTGAAAAGGATGGACGTGCGTGCACTGGTGTTACTAAACGGCCAGTGCAGAGCCTCCTGGTGTTCGAGGAGACTGTCTCAGGTAATGGACGCGGCAGATGCCAAGCTCTACAGTGCACTCTTGGTGGGAAGCCTGAAATGGGTGTAGCGAAGGCTGTGACCCTGATGTGAGTGATTCACTCCTTAACAGGCAGGAAGGCTGCTCTTCAGAGGACATTTATTCATTGCCCACTGACTTCATAAAGTTCGCGGCAGTGTTCCTTGTACTTCTACAATTAGCCTTTAGTCATGCCGCTTTCTTGCAGAAGAATCACTTAGATGGAACATAAAACTCGTGTGTGGAGGCTCAGCCTTTGATCTGGCTGGGGCGCTGTCCGCACAGGACTGACGAGGTACCGTTGTGAAATTCTGAGAGGGATGAAATTCTCTGTGATGTTGGAGACAGAAAAATCATTAAGTTTTGCTGTCTGAGCTGTAGCGCCTTCAGTTTAATTGCTGGTGGTAAATCCCTTAGCTGAGTGATCCCTTTAAGGACGACTGTTACATTAGGACAGATGGAGGTATTCCGAGGCCTGGCGAGTGCGGTGCAGGGTGTCAAAGGCCTGAACATTTGATCAGATCGTAGGCTTAATCCCCTAATTGCCCACTGAGAAACGGCTTCGGGAATAGTTACAGAACCTAGTTCTATTCGCCAGTACAGCTAATCCTTCCTAAAATCTCATGGAGCCCTTTGGCTCAACCATGTCCTGAGGCTGAGGCTGCCACAGAATTGACAGACACTTGCCTTAAAACACAGCCCTGGACACATACACACAACAAACATATTTGCTTTCAAAGCGCTCACTGCAGTTAAAGTGAGCATCGGCTCAGGAATTTTTGCCTGACTCCTTGGGTGTGTAACCGAGCCCTTTCTTCTCGGGGGTGAGGGGTGAACTCTTGTGAAGGTCAGACAGACTCATGTACCTTAGACGTCAGCGCCTCCGAGAAGTCGTTGCTAAAGACCTAACTGAGGTCAGACAGCCTTGCTGCTGTGCCCTGTGGGTCCTGGGCCCCCTTCCTCCAGGCAGGTGCTGGACGCTGGCGTTTCAGAGCAGAGAACAAGGCTCCAGCAGGGAAATCCCTGGATAACAGTGAGGTCTCTGCTGACCTTGACACAGGGGTGGCCAGAGAAGTCTGGGTGGGCTTCATGGGAACGGTGAGCTACAGCAGGAATGTCTTAGGCCACTTTTCAGAGAGTCTCCACGGACTGCCTCCTGGACCAGGCAAACCTGGGGCCGCGCACAGCGGGGACGGTGGTAAGTCGGCAGACGGAGCCCTAGAATGAGCAAGGCCAGAGGGGAGATTGCACGGTTGCATCTTCAACACAAAAAAAGCAGACAGGTCAGCTCTGGTGAAAACTTGCGGTGTTTTCTTTGGAATCCCCCGACCCCTGATTTCTCTTTTGGTACTTTCCATCAAAAGCTGCTTCTCCAAAACCATCCAGTCAGATGGGTGATGACAGGGCAGTTCATTCTGGGGTGAAACTGAGCCGAAGGGGTGAAATGGCGTCGGGTGTGTGAGGGTTCCCGGAAGGAGACTCGCGGGGCCGAGAGCGGGCGGGGGCTGCAGGCGGGGCGCCCACGGCCTCATCGTCGCTCACTTTAGGTTGGTCTGCTCGTGATGGGGGCGAGGCTGCCACTAGGGCAAGCTGACCCTTGCCTCCCGGGCTCCGCAGACGGGGGACGGCGGCTCAGGAGCCCGTTGTGCCGAGCACAAGGCGCAGGAGCTACCCTGGTCTGCAGCGGTGGCCACTGCTGTCCCCTTGGAGGGTGGCCTCCGTCACGTCGTGACCTTGCTCCCGGTTCGTGATGTCACCACAGGACTTTGCCGGCTCTGCACAATGGGAAGGCGGAGGGTTCAGGCCGCCTGGAAGGTCAGCACATTTTAATACCTTCTTTTTCTTCCAAAATCGGCCCGAGTCAGTTTCTGCTGCAGCTGAGAACGTCGCCTGGAGGGGGGATGGCCCAAGAGCGGCTCCCCCAGGTGACCTCAGGGGTGGGGCCCCAGGGCGTGACAGAGGCTAACGCTGTGAGGGCCGCCACCTCCCGCCTCGCAGCGCAGTCTTCTGCTTGACCGTCGTGTGTCCCTGCAGTCCAGGGTGTCGGGGGCAGGGGGTGAGGGTGAGTGGGGAAAGCGGGGCCCGGTCTTCTGCGCCCGTGTGGCACCTCCTGCCTCCAGCTCTCAGCTCACATGCACTACGTCCCCTGCACAACCCCAGGATCCTACGTCCAAGTGCCAGCCCAGTGCCAGCCCAGGGCAGGAGCCCAAAGGGCGGGAGTGTCCGGGGGGGATGACGGGGCTGGATGTCCTGAGACGTGGGTCGGACATGAGGAACCAATCCATCCTGCATATGCATGACCTTGTCACGTCATAAGACCTGACACCATCCCAGAGTGTCCCCCTCAGAGGACCGCAGTGGTCCTGACACCATCCCAGACGCCCCCAGAGGGGACTGCAGTGCGGTTCTGACACCCATCCCAGAGTGTCCCCCCCAGAGGACCGCAGTGGTCCTGACACCATCCCAGATGCCCCCCAGAGGATGCAGTGGGGACAGGGTCCTGGGCTCTGTGGGGACAGCAATGGGGTGGAAGGCTAAGGTTCCAGCCTGAGGTCCTGCACTGAATCTCAGGCCCTTGTGTGACCTCCAAGGCTACACCCAGGCCCCTGACTCAGCCTCACCTGCTCACTGCAGAGTGGGCGGCCTCTTGGCGTCCCTCCCGAGATGGCTCATGAGGGATCCCATCTCAGGGCCGTGGGGATGGCCGCTTCCTCCCTCCCCCGGACGTGGATGTGACATCCAGGCCAGTCACTCGGCCACTACAGCTTCTCTCGTTTCTAAAACAAGGGTCAGTAACGACTGCCGTGTTCTGCTTGGAGCTCTGAAGACCCACTGGACAGTCGTTTCTGTGATCCATAAATGTATATCTTCTCAGAGTGAGGAGTTATATAGAAAAGGAAGTTTTTTTCCAAAAAAATTAATAAGGCCTTACTATTCTACCTATAATGATTCAGTTTGATGATGTGACATTACAGATGTCCCACTGGATAGAAAATCGATATTGAAAGCAAGTGAAGTAGAGAAATGTCTGTGCATCAGGGACCGTCAGCTACGTGCCCAGTTCCGCGAGAGGGACTCCCCTTGGGCACTGCCCCCCAGGCAGCAGCACGTGGTCCCTGTTGCAGTCGAACACAGTGGCAGTGACAGAGGAGCTCTGGGTTTTCACCCTGAATCACCAGCTCCAGGGAAGCCGTGGCCCATCCTGGGGATTCTCAGGCAAAGTCAAGACAAAGCACTGAGATTCCAGCCAACAGGTACCAAGGACACAGGTCCACTCACGACCATGTGAGGCAGACATGCCCTCCGCTGAACTTCTGGATGACCACAGTGCTGGCGATGATGCGGCTTGAGCTGGAACCAACTGCTGAGTGCTCCCAGGCCCAGCCCACAGAAACTGATATAATGACTGCTTGTTGTCTTAGGGTGCTATGTTTGGGGTGATTTGTTATTCAGCAGCTGGTAGCTAATACGTTACCTAATTGATCCAGACAATCACACACACACACGTGCACACACACATTCCTTGGCCCATGATTTCAACCTGATAATTCTACTGCACCCGAGAGTCCCGGCCTCAAGTTGTTCACACAAAGGGCCCATCCCACCCTGATGCCCTTTAGTTCTTCAACGAAGACACTTTAGTCCCCACTGCCCAAGATGCACTCACCTCACATCAAATTTCATTATACACCAAAGAGCGGATTCTAGGCTGAAGGAAAGAGACATTTGTGGTCTCCATGTCTCTATCAAGGAAAGACAAATACAGATGAGAGTACCTGCTCTGCTAATGAGAAAAGCCTCCCTAGGGTCTCCTAAGAGAATGAATGGAGATTCCAGATGTTCTGAGCTGTGGAAAGCCTGCCAGGCCGGGTAAGGGTAATGGATGTGCGGTGTTTCGTCTGTTGGGTAAGGGATTCTCCTGAAGAATTTATGGTATCGGCTATTATCAAAAACAAATCAAAGAACCGAAATGAGTGAACAATAATGCATATTATGAATTCTTACTCTTTGAAATATATGAGAGATTTTGACAAGAGTCCAAAGACACTATTCAGCGTTTAGGTAAAGCACAGTATATAAGCACGTTCATAACGATTTAAAGGCTTAGGCCTTGGTCTGTCACGGCCTATTAAATTCTACAGCCATCATTTAGTTAGTCCCCAAATTCTCTGCCATCATCATGAGGTGAAACACCCTTGCTCAACAAAGTGATTTGCTTACTTACATAAAATGAGTCATGAAATAAAACTTTATTTCTGGTTTAGACTATAAAATCCAAAAGCTGTAATGCTGTCATGAAACAAAGTGCTCTACATAATAACAGTAATGATGCCAGCTAAAAGTGTTGAAGATGACCTGAGAAAAAGCAGCAGGCAGAAACGAGACCATGTAGGTGTGCCGTAACATTTAACCTGGGGTGGGGGTCTGTGATTTGAGTTACTGCAACGGTTTTCAAACAAGCTTGGCATGCTGCATTCTGGACCTCAATCTATTACATAACAAAAATCTTCATCATAAAACCATTCAGAAACTCGAAGGGTAGCCTGTGGGCCTTTGAGGAAGACAAGTGGATGTGGAAAACGTGGCCTTCTTTTCAGATTCTCTAGAAAAACAGATCAAACAAATGATACACCGGTGGAGGAAAAATACACTTTGATCCTTATTTTACACCACCCACCAGAATTAATTTGAGATGAGTCATAAACTAAAACGTAAAGGCCAAAACCAGGAAGCTTTTAAAGGAGAGCATAGGAAGACCTTTGTGACTTCAGGTAATTCAGCCAAGATATGGAAAACAGTGACCATTAAATAGAAATGACTAGTCTTTATCAAAACTTTAAACTGGTGGTCATTAAAAAATACCTTTAAGATAATGATTAGGCAAGAAACAGACTGGGAGAAATTATTTGCAAAACAAATATTCACATTTTATAAAGAGCCCCTAAAACTCAATAAAAATAAAAGCCAGTGAGAGATTTCAACACTTTACAAAAGAAGGGAAGCATGTGAAAGGTGCTCACCATCACCACCGGTGGGGGAACTGAAAATGAAAGCTGCCGGGAGGTGCCACTGTGCTCCAAGCAGCGGGTCTGAGCCCAAGGCTCTCTCTTTCTGGCCATGCTGTGTGGCTTATGGGGCCTTACTTCCCCAACCAGGGATTGAACCTGGACCTTCAGCAGTGGAAGCACAGAGTCCTAACTACTGGGCCACTAGATCAGACAGTTCCCCAAGACAAAGAAATATTGACAAGACTTAATATTGGTGAGGACGTAAAGCAATCAGATGGAGGTATAAAACGGCACAAGTACTTTGGGAAAACATCTCGCAGTTTCTTAAAAACCAAACACACAACTGCATGTGACCCAGCCACCAGGCGTTTGCCCAAGAGAAATGAAAATGCATTTCTGCTAAGGTCTCCATAAGAATGTCTGTAACGGCTTTACTTTCAGTAGCCAAAAGGTGAAAACCGGCCACGTTGTCCATCAGTCGGAGAGCGTGTAAGCTGCCTGCAGTGGACTCGTCCAACGGACTACCATCTAGACACAGAAAGCAGGGAACTGCTCACGTGTTCAGCAGCGCACAGGAGCCCTGAGAGGAGTTTGCTAAATAAAGGGAGGCTTTGCACGGAGTACACGCAGTGTGCATCTGTCTGTCTCAAATTCTGTAGGACAAGTTCGCCTGAGGATGGGTGGGTGGGGCTTGATAAGCATCATAGAGCTTTAGGGGTCAGGGGTCACGTCCAACATCTTGATATATGTTTGGGTCACACTAACACCCTGGTCAAAACCCAGAGGATATGACCCTTGAGGTTTGCATTTCACTTTGAGTAACTCAGATGGTGAAGAATCTGCTTGCAGTGCGGGAGACGTGGGTTCCATCCCTGGGTCGGGAAGATCCCCTGGAGGAGGGCATGGCAACCCGCTGCAGTATTCTTGCCTGGAGAACCCCAGGGACAGAGGTGCGTGCTCGGCTACAGTCCACGGGGTCACAGAGAGTCAGACACGACGGAGCAACTGAGCACACACAGTTTACCTCAAAAGAGAAAAACTGTAAACGAGCATCGAGCTCTCTCAAGACTAAGTGTTTACGGAGAAGAGGACGCTCTTGTAATTAAGAATAAGATGCACCGATAGCCGGCTGGGGGAACGAGCAGAGGGCGGGCAGCTGCACGGCAGGTGTGGCGAGTTCGCCCAGCTGGAGAGGCAACTCTTCTGCACACACCAGGCTTCACTGTGAAACGTGCTGGGACAGAATTTCTCCAAGGCCATGTGTCCGGAAAACTACACATCTTAGCGTCAGATTCTCATACAGAGTTGGTTTCTTCTTTCTTCAGCCAGCAGTGGTCTAGATGGGATGACAGCCAGGAAGGCCTGACCCTGTGTGTCCAACCAACCAGCAAGCCCACACGGCCCACAGGCTCAGGCCTTGTGAAACGCCTAGACACCTCTCTAGCACTCTGCTCACCAAGCTACCTGCAGTTTATGGGTGGGAGACACAGGACAGCCCATGCAATTTATAGCTTAAAGTTCAAACATAATTAGAAACCAGTGGCGATAAATGTGAATATTTGCGGCAACCAGCAAAACCTTGTTATCACAAATATGAGTAAGTTAACAAATATATTTACAAGACTTCGGAGCGTGCTAGTGAGGAAAGGAGGCAGAGGCCAAAGACTGTATGATTTGATAAAAGAAACAGGCGCCACGGAAACGCTGACTGTGAGACGGATTCAGAGCCTGCGAGACAGGGAGCCTCGGTGTGGCCCGGGCCTGACAGAACCGCAGCTTTCTGGGCCCTCAGATAGTCCTCCTGACGGCACTGGGGTGGGACGAAGCGGGCTGACTGTGGTCTTGATTGGTGGGGACGCCTGAGACGGCGGAGCTGCAAAGCGGCGGGATGAGGCCGCTGGCCCTGCAGCCCGGCTTCCAGGAGGGAGGGGAGTGTTGCGTAGGCAGACCGCGGGGAGCGGGGCTGGGCCGGTGGCTCCACAGGGCTCAGCCAGGGAGTCACGCAGGTGAGTCAGGAGGAGCTGCTGGGAGCGAACTCCGGAACAGCTCTGTGAGGCAGCGCCCAGGCCTGGACGCTGGGGTCCTACCTCACCTCCCGAGCTGCCCTGTGACCTGGGGCAGCTCCAGCGCCTCGTCCGGAGACCCCAAAAGATGTTCAGCACGGCAGCCTCACACCTTTCATTCAGGAGGTGCCGAGAGTTGGCTGGGCCTCGAACCCCTGTGGTTCGGGGTCCTCCTCTCTTCTCTGTGATGTTAGATTCCCTTGTGATCGCAGGACAGATCGCAGGGTCTCATCACTCTGGGTGGATCACCAGGGAGACAGGCTGGGCGGGGGCTTCCTCCATATAGGTGACGGGCAGCGGGGCCGGATTCAAGGCTGGAGCCCAGAGCCTCCTGGCAGCCTGAAACAGCCCGAAACAACAGCCCGAAACAGCCCGAAACAGCCTGAAACAGCCTGAAATATCCTGAAACAGCCGGAAACACCCAGAAACACCCTGAAACAGCCAGAAACAGCCTGAAACAGCCCCAAACACCCTGAAACAGCCTGAAATATCCTGAAACAGCCGGAAACACCCCGAAACAGCCAGAAACAGCCTGAAACAGCCCAAAACACCCAGAAACAGCCTGAAACAGCCCGAAACATCCTGAAACATCCTGAAACATGCGGAAACACCCTGAAACATACTGAAACACCCAGAAACATCCCCAAACAGCCTGAAACAGCCAAAAACACCTGAAAACAGCCGGAAACAGCCTGAAACAGCCAGAAACAGCCTGAAACAGCCCAAAACACCTAGAAACACCCAGAAACACCCTGAAACAGCCCGAAACAGCCTGAAACATCCCGAAACATACTGAAACATGTGGAAACACCCTGAAACATACTGAAACACCCAGAAACATCCCCAAGCAGCCTGAAACAGCCCAAAACAGCCGGAAACAGCCTGAAACAGCCTGAAACATCCCGAAACAACCTGAAACAGCCGGAAACAGCCCGAAACACCCTGAAACACCCTAAATTAGCCCAAAACACTGTGAAACATCCTGAAGCATGCTAAAACACCCCGAAACATCCTGAAACACTCCAAAACATCCTGAAACATGCAGAAACACCCTGAAACATCCAGAAAAACCCCAAAACAGCCTGAAACACCCTGAAACATCCCAAAACACCCTGAAACATCCTGAAACATGCTGAAACACCCGGAAATATCCCAAAACATCCTGAAACACCCGAAACACCCTGAAACAGCCTGAAGCATCCTGAAAAGCCACCTGAAACAGCCTGAAACATTCTGAAACAGTCCGAAACAGCCCGAAACACCCTGCCCTGTGACGGCCTTGCACCCAGAGTGTCAGCAGGTGCTAACAGCTGTGAGAAATCCCTGTGGATGCCTGCACACCCCACCAGGGTTTCTCAGAACTCAGCCTCACAGCCCTCAGAGTCTCTTCAAGGGAGGAACATTCTGAAGCCATGGGGGCCAGGTTTCCCCTGAACTGAAGCAAAACTTGCCATGAGGCTCGGAGAGGTTGAGAACCGCGGACAGGTCACACACTGCCTGGGTGCCACAGCCAGGATGTGAATGACAACGTCCAGCCTGTGGTCATCACCCGGAGTGCCACCTGCTCCGCCGTCTAAGTGGAATAGGTCTGCAGACCCAGACATGACTGTGAACGCTCGCCAAACGCAGGCCCGGAGACAGACTTCATGTAAAACAGCAGATGGTGGCAGAACCAGGGTGTCCCGGGAGAAGGAAAGCCCCACCCCAGCTCACAGCCACAAGGCGCTTTGAGATCAGCCCCTCTGCCCTCCACCACTGGCCGGGAGAAGCTGGAGCCGGGCACCAGCAGGTCATGTCGTGGGGCAGGCCTGCACCATCTCCTGGCCCATGGTGACCGCAGAGCCCCAGCTCCTGAAGGCGAAGCTGAGCTGGGCTGGAGAGGGCTATTTGTGTGGATGTCAATTTGGAACAACAGTCGCCGTGGGTGAGGAAGCTCAGAACCAGACCAGACGCCCTGCGTCCGCGCTCCGGGCAGATGCTTAGGGCCTCCATGGGCTCTGGCCCCTGCGCCCTGGCACCTCCAGCTCCCGGCTCTGGGCGGGGCCCAAGGACTGGCCCCAGGAGATGCTCTCTGCATGGACACTGTCCTGCAGCCTGGAGGATGGGCGACCTGGAGGCAGAGGCCCCAGAACGGGTGTAGGATTCACAGGGACCTTGGTGTGGGGTGACGGCGCTTCACTCTTGGCCCATAAAATGACACTTTCTTTTATTTTCTTTCTAAACAGAAATGATTTCTTCTGTGTTACTTGGTCGCTCAACCAGGAAAGAGGAACTCTTTCTACTCTTTATCATCTGCTATTTACTCAGTGCAAGAGGCAGTGCCCAGCACCTGGAAAGTCCCGTGAACAAACTGGAAATTCTGGCTCCTGAGGGGATCTGTTCACAGAATTTTATTTTCACTGGTTGTCGAGAGAATGGTTAAGATTGCCTAGTTTGGGGTTTCCATTTTTTTGAGTTTTGTACAGTTTTTTGGTATTTAAAAGAACTGCAAATTTGTGTTAGAGCAGTAGGATTAAGATAATCTTTTTCTTTTTTTCTTGTTCCCTTTATTTTAAAAAACAAAATATGCTAAGGGAAAACTGAATACAAGAATAAAATATCCATAAAACAAACATTTGAAAAAAAATGAAACAGGTGTCAGTGGGGCCGAGTGTGTTGGGGCGAACTTGTCCAGCATGTCAGCGAGAGAAAAACAAAGCCGAGAGAAACAGTCCTTCTGACTGTACACTTGTCCTAGAATCGTTGGTGTACATTCTCTAGAATGCCCCCCACGTGCATGAGTGACCCTGGCGGTAACCTTTGCAAGACAGCTGGTCGGGGCATTTCCTGCCCCAAGCTCACCACAGGGCTCCGAGCCCCTGCCCACCGGTGGGGCGGTCCCTTCGTGGTGTGGTGCTGGTCAGTCACTCACTTCCCCGGGACAGGAGCTCTGTGAAGGCGGGACCCCTGGGCACCTGGGTCCAAGTCAAGCCAGAGGGTGGTGGCAGGACGGCAGGTGAGCCGAGAGTGGCCGGATGCAGGGTAGAAGACAGAGAGCCTGAGCCGTGCAGGTATCACTCGGCTGCCCTGCCGGAGCCTGCAATCCTGGAAGGTCCCCTGGACTCCCTGCCTCCATTTTCCCCGTCAAACAGGAAGATAACAGAGACTCAGATCACCTCCAGCCCCTGCTCAGTCTGAGAATGCCTACAGTGAGCTGCCCTGCTTGCAGAAGGGGCAACAGACGGAAGGACCAGCCCCCTCAGGAGCGGGAGTGGGGTGCTGTTCCCCGCTGTGCAGGGCAAACTCTCAGGAAGCAACCGCCCTGCTTCTCCGCACATTCCGTTTTGCACTTTTGGAAAATCCATCCCTGGATACACAATGTCCCTCGAGCTGGTCGTGCCGCACTCGGCTCACTGGGGGTGAGGAGCCAGCCGGCCTTGGAATCCCTTCACTGGGTGCAGGGATTGTTCTCAGCGGCACTTAGAGCTTTCCAAGGCATTTTAGGTCTTGTTCTCCCCAGGAGCCTCGCACACCGCCCCATTTACGACGGAGTCGGGCAGAGGGACAGGGCCAGAGCAGAGGCACCCCGCCAACACCCCATCAAACCTGCAAACCACATGGGTCACTCCTGGCCGCCCCCAGAGTCCAGCAGACTCAGGCCTGGCCTCTGGAGCCCAGCCATCCCCCACTCACCCTCCTGGATGCTCCCCAGCCTCTGGCCCCACCCCGCGCGCGGCTCCTGTTCCTCACCCCGAACCGAGCCCGCCTGGCAGCCCCTGAGTAGCCTCCGTCCACTCTTGAGCACAGGGGTCACTGCAACGCAGGCCTGGAGGCAAAACGACCTCCCGCACCCCGGCACCAGGCCCCGCACCTGTCTCGCACTGGACGAACTCCCCCAGCAGGAACGGGCGCTCCTGCCTGTACTCTGGCCCTGCCCTGGGACCCAGGTGAGCCCGACGGCGTGGGGGTGAGCACCTGGAGCCCGTGCCCAGAAGGCGCTGCTGTGGGCGCTCGGCTCCGAGCGGGCCTCAGGCAGGCCTGACAGGGGCGCGGACCCCCTGCAGGCTGCCCACTCACTGTTGTCTGCGCTGAAGCACCCACTCCTGGCCTGGTTGTTCAGCCACCGTGGACCTCCAGGCATGAAGCCCGGTCGTCACTCCCGAATTCCCTCCTCTGTGCCCCCTTCCTCCTTACTCCCCTGGTCACTGCCACCGTCTCGGCCTGCCTCCCGGGCACCACCCCCAGCTCCCTGCTCTTAATCCAAAGGCTCTGCTGGCTGCCCGTCCTGCAGAAAACAAAGTCCAGGTCCCGGGCCTGCTGCTGACACAGGCTGACCTCTGTCTGCATCTGCGCGGTCCTGGAGGGTCCGGACCAGACCCTCGGCCATCCAGACGCGCGTGTGCAGGGACAGGAAACAGACACGCGGCCCTCGCTCCCTGCCTGGAAGGCATCTGAGGCCCGCGGCTACTCCCCGGGCAGCGCAGTCCCAGGACATCCCGCCGAGTCGGGAGGTGGCTGCCCATCACCAGTGAGGAGAAGCGGGCCTCAGCCCCCGTGGGTTCATGCATTCTTCAGAACGAGAGTTCCCAAGCATCCCTCCTCTGGGGACAAAGCTGACCCTGCTTGAGAAGCCCGGGGAGAAGCTCTGTCATGCAGAGCACCCAGGAACCCTGGGGACCAGATCTGCCCTGGGGTGGCGTGGGGCGCCAGGGGCGGGGGAGCTCAGCCATGACCCTCAGCAGCACTGGGGGAGGGAGGCCGTGATGGGGCGGTTTAACCTCATGATCCCTGAGCCCGGCAATGCATGGAGATTTGGGTGGGGGCCGGGCCCTGGAGGTAGGTGGACCGCCCCATGTTGATAGCTGGCAGAGCCCCCCGAGGCTCCCAGGAGTGCCCGGGGCTGAGAACGAGATGCTGCCCACCCTGGCGCACTCCCCGGGGCTCAGCATCTAGGCCGCAGGGGCAGAGCGTCGGCTGCGCTTCTCCTGATGTGACTAGCTCAGCTGGGCACGCTGATGCAGGACTGGGGCTGGCGGTCATAATTAAACTGCTCTTGGAAACACCTTGTAGATGTTTCTGCAGCAACTTTCTCCTGAAAGTCCTGGTGTCCTGGGGAAGCCAGACTCAGCCCCCCGCCCCGTCCCGGCCGCCTCCCCACTGGACACTCGTGTGGCTTGGAGTGCCGCTGTGCGCCTGCGATGCGTGGTCGCCCAGGTGACTGGTTCCATCACGGAAAATTACCTGCGAGCGTTTGTCAGTATTTACTCATGCCTGAAAAGCAGGTAGAAAGCCATTTGCTTTCTCTGTTTATGGAAACTGTTTTAAAAATAACTGAATTGTGTCAGCATTAAAAAAAAAAAAAAAAAAACAGTCTAATGCAACAGTGCTGGGCTGACTGGGCCTGAATGAGGAGTCAGAAGAGCTGGGGGCTTGAAGGGACCTTGAAAACCATGAGCCAATGGCTGCCTTCTTTCCAGGTGAGGCCAGGATCAGAGGGGCCTCCTCTAGCAGGGGACGCTGCCAGGAGCCGAGACAAGTCAGGTGTCCAGGGGACGAGACCACGGAAGCTTCCAGAGACCAAACGCTTTTCCCAAGGTCACACAGCAGCTCTGGCATTTGAGTCCAAGTTCAAAATCACTCCAGAGCCTTCGCTGACCTACTGAAGACAGCTCCCCAGACGCTGTCTGCCCGGAGTCCTGTTCCTCCCACCTTTCAGACTGATTCCAGTGCCCAGGGACTCCACTCACCAGCCAGGCAGCTCGGTTTTCTGCTCCACAAAGCAGAGTCCGAGGTACTAAAATCTACCACCAAGGGGTTCACGTGGGACCCTCCCAGTCCCCTCTGGCTAAGACATCGACTCCCTGGAGCCCCGTAGCAGGAGCTGATGCTGGCCCCTGCACAGGCGCCCCATCCCTCAATGCCCAGCTGTCCTGAGTGAGGACTACACTTCCCATCTCCTGTATCCGGGTGCGGCCACGACAGTGCTTTCTGGCTGAGGAGATTCAAGCAGAGTTGCATATGTACCTCTCGGCTGCATACAGAGAAGAGAGGCCTCCTCCCTGCCTCTTTCTCCTTCCTGCTGGCTGGAGGGTGGATGCGATGGCAGGAGCACCAGCATCCACAGCGGACGATGCCGTCTAGGGAGCGGCAAAGCAGGCAGCGGGACGGAGGCTGGGCCCCCGAGGGCCCGCTGGGAGAGCCGTGCCGGCCCTGGGCTGACCCAGCCCGCCCTCCAGCTTTTGGGGGGCACTTCAGGCACTTTGTGCTTGAGTCACCGTTGAGTCGGATTTTCTATCACTGGAAACTCATCTCATTTTCTAATGGACACAGGCAACAACGGGTGTGAGAGCTGGACCATAAGGAAGACTGGCCACGGAAGAACGGGTGCTTTCAGGCTGTGGTGCTGGAGGAGACTCTTGAGAGTCCTTTGGACTACAAGGAGATCAAACCAGGCCATCCGAAAGGAGATCAGCCTGAATATTCACTGGAAGGACTGATGCTGAAGCTTAAGCTCCAATGCGTTGGCCACATGATGGGAAGACCCGACTCATCAGAAAAGACCCTGATGCTGGGGAAGCCTGAGGGCAACAGGAGAAGGGGGCGACAGAGGACGAGATGGTTGGATGGCATCACCCACTCAATGGGCATGAGTTTCAGCAAATTCTGGGAGACAGTGAAGGACAGGGAAGCCTGGTGCGCTACAGTCCATGGGTCGCAAAGAGTCAGACATGACTGGAGAGAATTAGCGTATCCACATGCGCAAAGAAGAGAAGAGGGCTAACTCTTGTGAGGTCAGACACAGCCGACTCTGTGGTTCACCGGGTCGTCTACAGAAGAGGGGGCCGCAAGGAAGAGCTTCCCCCGAGAATTCCCTCTTCAGCGCCATCTTCTTTGACTTCAGCCTTTAGGATCCTCTGAGTCCACAGCCCTTTCCAGGCTTTGGACGGACGCTGACCTCTGTGTCTGCGAAATGTGAGGCAACGATCTCCGATCCACGAAGGTGAAGAGCCTGGGTGCAGGCTGAGCCCCGAGGAGCCGTCAGGCCGCTGCAGGGGAGCAGCTCACTGGGACCCCATGCCGAGGTCTGCTGAAAGCCCCCTGCAGCCCCAGGGAGCCCCTGCCCAGTCACCTGGGGACCCTCAGCGGCTGGTGGCGTGGTCATGACACCCTGACCAGGGTTGAGAGGGGAGAGCTGAGTGCCCTCCCGAAGAGGCTGCCTGACCCCGAACGGGGAAGGAGACAGAACCTCAGGGCCCCCAGGCAACAGGACCCATCACCCACCGGAGAAAGATAAGAGGCAGAGGACGAAGCTGCCCTTTGGACCCTTGAGCCGCTCCGTCCACACCAGCCTGTCTCTGTCTGCACCCCCCCTGCCGGCCCCTCACTCCATTCTGCAGAGACAGGCGCTCTGCCCCTCCCCTCCAGGACCCCACCCGGGAGCCCACCCTCCAGAGGGGCACACGGGGCACACACCTTGCCTCGCCAGGCAGCCGGAGGACTGTCCCTAGGGGTCATGAAGTCAAGTCACCACGTCAGGGGCAAACGTCCCCTCCCTTTTTCTTTTGGAGAAAGGATAGAACGGAACGAACGACTGGGAAGCATCTGAGTCGCCGCGTACACAGGGCAGGAAGGGTGAGTCTCGCTTCTTAAGACTTCTGTTTCAGACGTGTGTGCGTGCGCGTGCACACACCAATGTGTGCACCCGTGCAGGCCCACAGTTTAAACCGAGTGTCTCAGCTGGAAAACGGAAGGTCAGCTCTCGGGTGGTCCACAGAGGGCAACGGCAATGGCTTTCTGCAGAGCTGGGGACTCGCAGAGGAGGAACGAAACCAGTGGGCACAGAGGGCCCAGCGCCGGGCCTGGCCGTGCTGTGGGCGCCCAGCCAAGCCTCAGAAGTCTTTGAGCTCCTTCCTCATTTGCAAAATGATGATGGTGATTCCCGCTCTGCCTGCTCCCTGGGATTCTGGGCAGCGCGGATGGAGGAAGGGTTGCTACACACTGTACACGGCGCAGAACAAGGCTGACTGGGGCGTTGTGAAAGTCTGTGAAAGCCCGGTTGACGGTGGGAAGCTCAAGCCAAGAGGGAAAGAGACGCCTACCAGGGTGGCTTGGGAGCCACCGGGGCGCGTCCCCACAGTTCCCTAGCGAACGGCTGGGCGACACTGTCCGGCGGACGCCTCAGGGACCCTTTGCCGCAGTGAGTCTCAGCCACACAGGCAGAGGAGGCCTACACGTCACGGTGCTGCCCGAGGCCGCGGCCAGGCGTCCAGCATTGACCGGCTGGCTCCAGCTCGCCCCACCCCGTGGGGCTGCGTCCTCCCTGGGCGGGCGGGCGGTGAGGCTCTGTGCCCGCCTGGCTCTGGCGCCAGGGCTGGGGTGCCCAGCACTGCACGGAGACGCTTGCAAAACACTGGCTCTCACGTCTTGCTGCTGAGTCACAGACTAAAGAATGAAGAAACGCTCCTGGATGAGAAACAAGGAAAAAAGAAAAGGAAGAAAGCTAGGATGAAGTGTTCTTGGGCCACAGCTCCAAGTCAGTTTACACTTGGAGCAAAATCAATACACAGATCTCTGCGTATAGTGTAAGCTGTTAAAGGACCAAAAAAATGCATTTGTTTTCTTTTTTCTGGTTAAAAGATAATAGACACACAAAAGTCAAATCTAAAACGTAGTTCCCAAGAAGAAGGAAATGTAGGTGTTTCAAAGCTAGTGTGTCTTTCCAGACTTTTCCCTTTAATTGAACTGATAGGCGGTGCACACAGACGGAGGCGCTGGACAGACGTGCCTCTCGTCACTGTTGCCGTCAGGGAGCCTCACCCATGACAGCTGCTCAGGCTGGGGCACGGCGCCATGTTGCCATGTGCTCACGAGGGACACCCTTGTGTGGATGAAGTGCGACTCACTGATCAGTCTCACTTAGGGGTGTTTAAAAGGCTCCTGAGTTTTTTTCTTGAGATACAGTTTACACAGGTGTACACACCGTGGACATCTAAGGTATAAAACATGCTGATTTGATCCAACTATGATCCATAGATGACGCTGTGAAAGTGCTGCACTCAATATGCCAGCAAATTTGGAAAACTCAGCAGTGGCCACAGGACTGGAAAAGGTCAGTTTTCATTCCAATCCCAAAGAAAGGCAATGCCAAAGAATGCTCAAACTGCCGCACAATTGCACTCATCTCACACGCTAGCAAAGTAATGCTCAAAATTCTCCAAGCCAGGCTTCAGCAATACGTGAACCGTGAACTCCCTGATGTTCAAGCTGGTTTTAGAAAAGGCAGAGGAACCAGAGATCAAATTGCCAACATCCGCTGGATCATGGAAAAAGCAAGAGAGTTCCAGAAAAACATCTATTTCTGCTTTATTGACTACGCCAAAGCCTTTGACTGTGTGGATAACAATAAACTGTGGACAATTCTGAAAGAGATGGGCATACTAGACCACCTGATCTGCTTCTTGAGAAACCTGTATGCAGGTCAGGAAGCAACAGTTAGAACTGGACATGAAACAACAGACTGGTTCCAAATAGGAAAAGGAGTGTGTCAAGGCTGTATATTGTCACCCTGCTTATTTAACTTATATGCAGAGTACATCATGAGAAATGCTGGACTGGAGGAAGCACAAGCTGGAATCAAGATTGCCGGGAGAAATATCAATAACTTCAGATATGCAGATGATACCACCCTTATGGCAGAAAGTGAAGAGGAACTAAAGAGCCTCTTGATGAAAGTGAAAGAGGAGAGTGAAAAAGTTGGCTTAAAGCTCAACATTCAGAAAACTAAGATCGTGGCATCTGGTTCCATCACTTCATGGCAAATAGATGGGGAAACAGTGGAAACAGTGTCAGACTTTATTCTTCCTGGCTCCAAAATCACTGCAGATGGTGACTGCAGCCATAAATTAAAAGATGCTTACTCCTTGGAAGGAAAGTTATGACCAACCTAGATAGCATGTTCAAAAGCAGAGACATTACTTTGTCAACAAAGGTCCGTCTGGTCAAGGCTATGGTTTTTCCTGTGGTCATGTATGGATGTGAGAGTTGGACTATAAGGAAAGCTGAGTGCCAAAGAATCGATGCTTTTGAACTGTGGTGTTGGAAAAGACTCTTGAGAGTCCCTTGGACTACAAGGAGATCCAACCAGTCCATCCTAAAGGAGACCAGTCCTGGGTGTTCGCTGGAGGGACTGATTTTGAAGCTGAAACTCCAGTACTTTGGCCACCTGATGCGGAGAGCTGACTCATTGGAAAAGACCCTGATGCTGGGAAAGATTGAGGGCAGGAGAAGGGGACGACAGAGGATGATATGGTTGGATGGCATCACCGACTTGATGGATATGGGTTTGAGTGAACTCCGGGAGTTGGTGACGGACAGGGAGGCCTGGCGTGCTGCAGTTAACGGGGTCGCAAAGGGCAGACACGAGCAACTGAACTGAACTGATGATCCGTTCATAACTGCTTCTGAATTGTTGCTCCTACGAACAATGGTGGGATAAGCATCCTGACACATTCTTCACTGTGCCCTCGTCCCAGAACTTTCCCGGGTTAATTTCCGGGAGAAGACTGAGTCAGATTCTGTCTGCGTTTCCAGCGTGAGGGCAAACAGCCAAATCGCCCGGCGGAGGTGGGGTGCTGGGTCCCACCGGCCCAGCACTGGCTTCCCACACCTCACCCACGGGGGTTGTTAGCAACGCCTCCACCTTTGCCCCACTCCAATAGGCAACAAATAGCATTTCCCTGCTGTTTCCATCACGCGTGTGATATCGGTGAGGTGTGAACTTGTGAACGTGCCTCGTTAGCAGCCCTGCGCCCCTGGCAGAGATGTCAGAGCGCACATACCAGGCGCTCGCTCAGCTCCTCACAGAATCGACTCTTCCAACCTGAGGACGGCCCTGCAGGCGGGTACCTCCTGCCCCTGTTCCACAGAGAACAACCAGGGCTCAGCAAGTCTCACGTGCCAAAGATCATGGGGCCAAACAACAGTGACCCAGGACTCAGGCCGGTGGGCCCGTCCTCCGACGTGTCCTCCAGCCAGGCTGCGCCTCCATTTCCCTCCGGGTGTGAGCGGGCTATGGATGTTTTAACCCAGGGTGTTGTGTTTACACCCTTTGCCCACCTTACAATTGGAGTGCTCATCTTTTTCTCATTAATTAGCCGTGACAGGTTACATGTTAAGAATAGTAAACTGTCTTTTTTTGCTACTGACTGTTCCTCTGTGGAAAGTATTTACCCCCACCTTGCAGCCTTCATTTCTGCTTATACTCAGTGTGGGCACCTGGGCGAGGGCTGGGGCGCCTGGCACAAGACCCTGACGTGCCCGGGACGCGGGCAGGCTGGCGAGCCGGGCGTCAGATGCCGATGGTGGCTCAGTCACGGAGCCCAGGAGGTCGGTGGTGAGACCCGGGGGTGGGAGGGAGGAAAGGGCGGGCTGATCAGGGACAGACTCCCCCGTCCGCTGGCTCAGCTGCCGAGTCTCTATTTCTGTGATAAGTGCCAGCCGCCCTCCCACAAAAAGTGGCTTTTATCGCTTGGGATGGTTCCAACAGGGCTAACCCTCTTCTCCTCTTCGGAAACTTAAATCTCCCTTTATTGAAGCAGAGGCTAAGCTTTGGTGACAGACTGTCCTCTAGGAAGCAGGGCACATGTGAAGGAGGGGCTGTGGGGTCAGAGGCGAGGCTGCGCCCCCGCCCCGGGCACGTGGCTGCGTGGAGACGCGTTCCAGCCTCTTGGCCTCAGGGTCCCCGTCAGCATAGGGACGGGATGACCAAGTGACAAAGTGGCTCGGAAATGAGCGTAGGGCGTCGGGCCTTGTGGGCCGCAAGTCTCGGCAGACGGCATGGCCTCCCCCGTCCCCCAGGGCCCAGAGAGCCGGGCTCATGGAGGAGGAGGGCCCCGTGGGCCTGGGAGGGCTGCGCAGCTGCTCTGGCTCGCGGCCCTGCTCTGAGCTGGGCCTTCAGCCTGTGCTCCTCCAGAGCCACCCTCAGGACGGCGCCCGAGCTCACGAACCCCGGAGGCTGCGGGCCCCTCTGTCTGCTGTCCACGCGGGGGACCCCAGGGCTCATCCAGAGCCATCCTGTGGCCCCAGGGGCTTCTGTTGTTCCCTTCGATTACACGGGACTGCAGAATCGAAATTCACAAAGAGGATCCCAAACACATCAGAACTCCTTCAAGGCAGCTGAGAACAGTGACCCACTCAGCTCACTGTTAGCTCAGACCCCCTCATCGGCTGAGTCCTGGTCAGTCAACCCACGAACACCAGTCACTGCCCAGCCACCCGTCCAGCCCCGGGCTCTGCTGAGCCTAGCGCTGCCCCTCCTTCCAAAGCGCCGCAGGCTGGAAGGACACATGCCCACCTCGTCGCAAGCCCCGCTCCCGGCAAAGGAGGGCTCGCACAGCTAGGCAACGACCGGAGCCAGTCCAGCTTGGGTGCCTCTGCGCTGCCTGGCCACTGTGGCCGCTGCGTGCAATGCGCCCGCCGCACCCAAGCCCCACACCTGTTGATGTCCTCGGTGCCCCTCAAATCCACCGAGAACACAGCCCCGTCCCGGTGTCCCCCAAAGGGAGCCCGGCTGAGGCGGCAGATACCTGCAACCCTGCCACCCAGAAGGTGGAACCAGACGTCGGCTCGCCCCACAGACAGCCCCCACTAGTGCCCCCAGCTCAGGACTGAGAAGCCCTCAGTCGATGGAGGACAGTGTTTCATCTCAGCAGATGGGAGTCAGGGCTGAATGCACACCAGGCAGCTGGGGGCCGGGGCGCTGGACACCCACCCTCCCCAGGGACGGTCATAGCGGCCTCAGCAGTGGGCACTGCCCTCCCCCAGGGCGGTCATGGCAGCCTCAGCAGTGGGCACTGCCCTCCCCCTCCAGCCTGCTCCTGGGGCCTTCCTCCTGCTCAGCTCGCCCGTGCTCCTGGTGACGCCGCAGCCCTCGGGCCACACGACAGGAGGTAAAACCCATCCCAGTTTTAGGAGGAAGCCAGGAAATGCAGTCCAAACCAGTGTCACCCAGACATAGGATCAGAACAAACCGACAAGGTGGGTTGGGGCGCAAACTACACGCACTCACATTCAAGGGCACGGACACCAAGGTCGGCTCGCCCGCTCTCCACCGGGGGTTGCAAAGGTTTCAGAGCATTCATGATGGAAACACGGACGTTTCAGGCTGAAAATTCTCTTTAGGATAATTCAGTCCCATTCCTATGCTTAACTGTTGACAGAACTAATGTCCAAATAGTAGGTTAATGACCTGATGGGCTGGTCAATGCAAAAAAATGGCCAGAAATCATGTGCCTCCAATCACACCTCACACACACACTTCCCGTTCTTCATGTACATACACCCACCTGCATGTACACCTGCACACATGTACGTGTACATACACACGCATGTTCCCACATGTGCAGGGCACTTGCAGGCACCCGTGCTCAGGCATACACGTAGACACGTATTCATGCTCAGACACCACGTACGCATGTGCACACACGCACACCTCCCCTCTTCAGGCAGGAAAGTCGGGAGCTCCAGAGGTGACCCTGTGACCCAGGGGGGCCTGGCTCACTTTCAGCTTTGCATTTGCACCTGAACGTCAGCGGACGCTCAGACCAACAGCAGCGTCGAGCCGTGAAGTAACTGGGAGTAAACCATTCAGAAAAGGCCGGTCCTGGTGCCCAGTGCACAGACCCGGCGCGTCCGGGGAGGTTGGCAGGAGACACTGGTGTAGAGTGCAGGGGTCTGCGGTCAGTCTGGGGCCGAGACCCCCACCACCCTTGGCTTGGGGCAGCGGGCCGGCCGTCCTCACCGAGCCCAGGTCCACAGGGGCGCCGCCCCGAGTGAATGAGGTGCTGAAGCGCTGCTGTTGCCTCTGGGCCCAAAGCAGTCGAGTGCAGACGGACAGAGAGGCAGCAGTCCGTCACCACACCTGCGGAGGAAAGCGCCGTCCTGCCCGCTCCTTCCCCACGCCGGGTCCGCAGCTTCCCCCAGCCTGACGGGGGAGCCTCACAGGACAAAGCTGCCGAAAGCCTCTGGAAGCTTGCCTGATGGGAGCCTTGAGAGGAAGAGCCCTCCCGTCCCGGAGGACTCGCACCCAGGCTCCTGGCGCGTCCTCCGCTGCAGAGCGGCCTTCCGAGGAGCAGCCAGGCACACCTCTCCCTGGGGCTCAGCGCGCAGCTGAGTGCTTGACCCGGGAGCGCCTGGTCCGGAGCGCTTCCCTCCTACCTGGTAGTTCATGGTGAGGCCCCGCAGCTGCTGGAGAGCTGCAAGGTTGCTGCTCGTGGGGGCTCAACCCAGCCCACGGGGAGCGGTCGGAAGCCTGCCCCCCACGCCTCTGAACCTCAGCCTCGCGGCACCACAGGACATGTCCCAGGACCCGCTCAGACACTCGGAGCTAGCGGGGTCAGCCCCCAAAGGCCCCTCGGCTCGCACACGTCCTGGGCTCTCAAGGACCATCGGGCCTCTTGGCCCAGGCTGAGCATCACCAAGCCCCCTGTAAACGTTCTGGCAGCGAGCTGAACTCTCTCGAGGCTGCTGCTGTGGGCAGGTCAACTTCCCTCACTCACAAGCTCCTCAGGGAAGATACAGGAAGGGGCAGGAAGCAGGCGGCCACTGCTCGCAGAGCCCCTGAGGTCCTGGCCACTCGCTGAGCATCGTTCTAAGCTGACGTCTCCAAGCACGCTCAGGCTTCATTTAATCCTCACTCCGACTCTTTCTTTCCCCCCCAGTGAGGCAACAGCTGCTAAACTGGACAAGACTGTGGGACTTGAAAGGATGGGGGCCCCAGCCAGACCCTAGGGTCCCCAGGCTCACGGCAGAGCCCCGAACGGCCCCTGCGCTCACTTTTCTCACCATCACCCGTCCCGTCCTCACGGGACTAGGATGAGGATCAGGTGTCTCAAAGCAGACAGAGAGCATCCCACACCCACAGGCATGTCTATGCAGATGGTGGAAGGGCCTTCTGGACGCCCTGCCCGCAGAGCGGAGGCAGCATCCATGGACACACACCCCAAGGACGCAGCCTCCATGGACGCAGCCTCAGTGGACACAACCCACGCGACACAGTCCTGTGCCTACCCCCAGACAGGGACAGCGGCACCACAGGATCACCCTTGTCGAGGACGGATCTGAAAAGCTGAGCTTGCCTCACTCTGAGGAGGGTGGGTGCCTTCCCTCCTGGCAGCACGGCTTGAGCCCAGCTTCAGCTAGAGCACAGCTTTGAAAGGAACAGGTATGGACGGATATAATTCAGCGTGGCCTCCTTCCAGTGTGCACAGATGGGACAACTTTGCCTTGAGCAAGTTTAAAAACATTCCACGTTTTACTGGAGCTCCACGTTGTCATCATAATTGGTATTTTTGAAAACAAGTACGTGGCTAGATACAACAGTCCCATTTGCTCAGTCTAGAAACTCATCCTTGCTGAGACCCAGGCTCTGGGATAACTCAGCAAATTAAACGAAAGGCTTCGGTCTAGTCGCTGAGCATCAGTGACTGCTGACACGACAGAAAGGTGTGTGCTTGTGACAGAAAGTCAGCCAACATCTTTAGAGCTGTCTTGAGAAAACCCAATCTGAATCTGATCAAGTCCCTCAATCCAACGACCAGCTACGGAGGAACATGCACAGAGGATCAGGGTAGACGCCCTGGGACCAGAGTCAGCGAAGTCCAGAAAGACGTGCGAAACTCAGCATACGAGCACTGCCAGCATTCCAGCAAAAGACAGTGGCAGAAGAAGAGACAGCGAGGAAGGGGAAGGAGGGACTTCATCATTTTCAAGGGTTAAAAGACACACGAGCCGATCGAACTGTGTGAGCTTTGTTTGAATCCCAATTCAAGTACATAAACTGTGTCTTAAAGTCATGGCTTATATTCCCAGCTGTGAAGGAGAAGTCAGAATATTTTTCTCCACTGAACAAACAGAAAATTGGGCAAAATACAAATAAAAACGTTTTTAGACATAAGACATCAAACAATATGATGCTGATCCCAGAGATTACAACATGCTTGATTTTTGCCTGAAAGTAAATTTAAAACAACAGCAAAGGACAGGAGCAGTGGAGAGGAGGCCCACGTCTGAGCCGAGGGACGCGGGGCTGAGCTCGGGAAGCGGAGCCTGCAGGGTGTGAGGGGCCAAGTGCCCGGGAGGACCGAACTGTGCACGGAAGGGTCCGGAAGTCTGCAGGGGCCCTGGATCTGGGCAAACCGAGACCATGCGCGGGGTGGGGGGCATCTGCAAGGCTGGACAGAGAACCGAAGAAGAGCTGCAGGTGCGACGGTTCCCAGACTTCGCAGGGCTGGGAGAGCTGCGGCTTCCAACCAGCCGCAGTGGACGCGTCCGCTCGAACACCCAGGGCCGTGGGCGGAGATGCCGGAAGTGGCGCATCTTAGTAACGGGACTGACTGCAGACGGGTCTAGAGCTGCCCTAGAAGGGGCTTAAGAACAAAGCCGGTGCGGACTCACAGACACGGGGGTGGGAGGGCGGGGGCACAGACACGGGGGGTGGGAGGGCGGGGGCACAGACACGGGGGGTGGGAGGGCGGGGGCACAGACACGGGGGGTGGGAGGGCGGGGGCACAGACACGGGGGGTGGGAGGGCGGGGGCACAGACACGGGGGGTGGGAGGGCGGGGGCACAGACACGGGGGGTGGGAGGGCGGGGGCACAGACACGGGGGGTGGGAGGGCGGGGGCACAGACACGGGGGGTGGGAGGGCGGGGGCACAGACACGGGGGGTGGGAGGGCGGGGGCACAGACACGGGGGGTGGGAGGGCGGGGGCACAGACACGGGGGTGGGAGGCGGACGCACAGACACGGGGGTGGGAGGCGGGGGCACAGATCGAGAGTGTGGCACCGACGCTCATGCACTGCCACACGCAAACAGACAGCTGGGGGAGCTGAGCTCGGTGCTCTGTGCTGACCCGGGGCGGGGGGTGGGGCGGGGATGCTAGAGTGGGAGGCTCGAGAGGGAGCCGATATATGTGTACACACGTCTGATTCACGCTGTTGTACAGAAGGAACGACCCACGCGTTGTGAAGCAACACACTCCAATTTAAATAAGTAAATAAACTTGGTAAGGGTTAATCAGAAACACGTAACTTAATTTTCGAGCAAAACAAATTCAAAAACCCTTTTAAAGAAGAAACAAAATCCAAACACTCAGTGACCTAAAGTTCATGTCCTGCATCCAATTAAAAATTACTAGACATGCAAAAAAAAAAAAAAATCAGCAAATTTTGACCGATAACAAGAAGGAAAATCAGTCAAAAGGAACAAATCTACAAATGATAGAGAGGCTGGAAACCGCGGACCAGGACACCTAGAAATGTGTAATACGTATATTTAAAATCTAAGAGGAAGACATGAACAGGATGAAGAGACAGATGAAAATATTTTTTAAAAAAGAATCAAATGGGACTTCCAGAGAAGAAAAGTATAGTATCTGTGGGGAAATTTTAACTGGACAATTGTAACATCGGATCAGATATTCCGAAAGAAAATCAGTGAATACGAAGACACCGCAATGGACAATGTTCAGACAGAGAGAAAAACAGAGAGAACACACACGCGCACTCAGCAACCTGCAGGTCAGTTGCCAAGTAGTCAAACGTGCGTGATTCGAGTCCAGGAAGGAGGCAGAGAGCAGGCGGCAGAGGCCAGCCACAGAGAAGCATCAGCGAAGTTGCCGAGAACCAGCTGTTGGCAGTGAATGCTTTAAGTGGCCAGGAAAAGGAAAGAAGAAGATATCTACACGGGCCCTATACTCCCTATACTCAGTCACTCAGTCAGTCCATCTCTCTGCAGCCCCGTGAGCCGCAGCACGCCAGGCCTCCCTGTCCATCACCAGCTCCCAGAGCTTGCTCAGACTCTTGTCCGTTGAGTCAGTGATGCCGTCCAACAACCTCATCCTCTGCTGTCCCCTTCTCCTCCTGCCTTCGAGCTTGCCCAGAATCAGGGTCTTTTCTAGTGAGTTGGCTCTTCGCATCAGGTGGCTAAAGTGTTGGAGCTTCAGCTTCAGCATCAGTCCTTCCAGTAAATATTCAGGGTTCATTTAGGATGGACTTGTTAGAACTCCTTACTGTTCATAAATGTAAAAAGAAAAAAGAAAAGCCAGGTAGCCTGGGGCTGAGGTTGGAAAAGGAGGTGAAGTTGACAGCATGCATAGGAAGCAGCTTCCCGTGGTGGCAAAAATGTTCTGCATCTTGATATGACGGTGGTTACAGGAGTGTTTAAATTTGTCAGTTTACCTGCACGCTTAATATAGGTACATTTTATTATACAAAAAATGCACCTCAGTAAAAATGACTTTAAAGTAATCTTACATTTTAAGATAATTGAAAATTTGAATACTGAATATGTAATGTTAAAAATTACTATTAATTTTTTAGGTATGATAATGGAATTTGGTTAATTTTTTAATGAATTCTTATCTTGAGAATAACAGTGAAATATAGATAAAATCATATGCTGTCTGAGGTTTGTCTTTTTAAAAATGTAGGTAGGTGGCAGAGGAATGGGAAGGAATAAGGACAGAATAATCCTGGCCGTCGGTTGGGAGTGGCTGGAGTGGAAGCTCGGGTATGGGGGGGCTCATTATCCTGTTTTCTTTACCTTTTACAATAACTGTGTGGAACTTTCTCTAAAGTACTCTAAATGCATGAACGATGTCATTAAGTTATTCATTTAAAAAGATAACCTATTTAGAGTGGCCAATACTTTGGGGCATAAAATTGTAGAACGATGTTGTCATAATATATTTTTTTAATTAAAAAAAAAGCTGGCCATGGTGTGGATCTTAGTTCTCCAGCCGGGCATGGAACCTGCGGTCCTACAGAGGAATCGCGGAGTCTGACCACTGGGCCACCAGGGACGCTCCCGTCATATTTCTAGCTGCTCCAGTCAGTGCTGTTTAACTGAGCCAAGATTAAGGTGTCTGACGGGGGCCCTGCGGGATTTTGAAGGGAGTTTTTGAACATTTGCAAAGATGTCCGGTCTCCATAGGCCCAACTGCCCATGGTAAGCTGTACCCCCAGGATCTGGGGCTCCTGGTCAAGGCAGGAGAGGGCTGAATGGGCCCTGCACGCACTGTCTCATTCCAAGGACACAGCGGGTCCCATCTGCCATCTCCCCCAGCTCGCTGGATCCTGTAACAGCAGGCTGAAGGGGCAGTACCAGGGGGTGAGGGGAGGCTCAGATGCACCTGCAAAGGTCTCCTTCCTGGACAAACACGGGCATGCGTCTGATCGTTAGCCTACCTTAAAGGGAAGTGCAAGCTTTCTTGCTCTGCTTTTAAAACTCACAAGTTAAAGAACTTCAAGTGGAAGGGAGGCTGGACCAGAGCTGGGCCAGAGTGTTCCCCTGAGGACGGCTCCAGGACCCCCGGATCCAGCTGCCACCGCACCGCGATAAGTCCCCCAGGCTTCCCCTCCTTCAGCAGCACCTCCCACAGGCAGCATGGCTGTCGTGAGCTTCAGGCGGCTCCCCCGGCCTCCATCCTCCCCCCGACTTTCCCCTGCCTCCAGCTGGGGCTGACCCCCGTCCTCACCCCCTTCCCCAGGGAGCCCCACCTCCCTCTCTCCGCCCCAGGTCACTCCGCCCTCCCCACGACCAGGAGCCGCACCTGCAGCACAGGCACGCCCACCAGGCTTCTCGTGGTCAGGACTGCTGCGGTCCCCAGAGAAACTTCCAGCACAGCCCTCGGGGTTCCCCTGGTGAACAGTGCCAGACAGTGCCGGGCCCTCACTTAAACCGAGTCCCCGGCCTAGTAGCAGCAGGAAGAGAAGTGACATGGCACAGGCCAGTGAGGCGGGCTCAGTGACAGGGATGTGTGCCCACCCTGCAGGTTCCCCCGAGGGCCCTGCGTCACCACGAGCCAGCCAGACCGACGAGGAGGCCTGGGCAGAGCCAGGCCTCTTTCTGCCCTTTCACCACGAGCAAGGCGTGTCCAGGGAGCTGGGCCTGAGCCCTGAAGAGGATGTCAGGCCCCAACTTTCAGCCCCACCCCGTTCCACAAGTGATGGAGCTTGGATCTGAGCCACCCCTGTGGACTGGGGCCCCAACACGGCCGCTCTCACAGAGTTAGAGGCCTGGGACCCCAGGGCAGGCAATGTAAGTTCACCTTCTCTTCAGACCCAGAGGCCAAAGGTGGCTCCTGCAGAGGGAACCCAGCAAGAAGCTCACCGACGGTTCCAGGTGTCCGGGGGCAGGGGAGAGTGAGAGAGGCGATCCCCTGGCTCCTTTGGGGCCAGGAGGCTGTGTGCACTGGGGCCAGCACCCACGTCTCTGGCGGAGTCAGGTCCACCGAGCCCTTCACATTCCAGGAGCCACACCCCAAGGTTTAGGCATGGCGCAGAGAAACATCAGGTCACAGTGAGCTCGAAACCCACCGAGGGTTTCCAGCTGTTAGTCTCTGTCTGGAGATGGACGCATGTCCTTCCCTTGCCTAAAACCACTTCAAGAAGCCCAAGAAGAAAGAAAGTGAAGAAACGGTTAATCGCCGAGCCGTGTCCGACTCTTTGCGACCCCATGGACTGCAGCCCACCAGACTCCTCTGTCCGTGGAACTCTGCAGGCAAGAATCCTGGAGTGGGTGGCCGTGCCCTCCTCCAGGCGCAAGGAGCCCCGGTGACCACTGGGACGCGATCCACCTCCTCATCACCACACAAGTTCAAGGGCAAGGGGATAAACGAACAAACACATGGGTCTTTCAAACCCGACGAAGAGTTTGGTGAGGCTCCACGGATGGGCATTTATCATTAACCCATCAATGCTGATCCCCAAAGGATTGAAAGTTAGGGCGCAGACGTCTCCAAGCCTTTCTAGGGAACCTGCGCACAGCACATGTGAAATGTCTGCAGGGTCCGCACTGGCCTGGAGGGCGCCGTGCGCACGATGCAGAGGGGAAGGCAACCTCCATCCACCTCCGTCTTCTTGTACCTGCAGACGGGGGAAGACTTCTTGGGAGTAAAAGAACGGAAAGCTAACAAGGGTTCTGAACAGCAGCGGAGCAGTGTCTCAGGGAA
Source organism: Capricornis sumatraensis (assembly GCF_032405125.1). Classification (NCBI taxonomy): domain Eukaryota; kingdom Metazoa; phylum Chordata; class Mammalia; order Artiodactyla; family Bovidae; genus Capricornis; species Capricornis sumatraensis. The sequence goes on along the minus strand of NC_091090.1, from coordinate 54,995,073 downwards.
CGGCGCAGCGAGACAGTCCTTGGGGCAAGGACTGGGGACGCAGCGGGGACGAGAAACAGCTCCTGGCTTCCTGGGGCCTGCATTCCAGCACCTGGGGGTCTTTCCAACCTTCTGAGTGGCCCTTTGCCTACCACGGTCAGCGGGGTCTTCCTTTACAAAGCCCTTTCCCCATCTCCCAAAGCTCTGTCACCCTGAAAATAAAAAAGGTTTTCTTGGCGACAGTCCCCCCACTCCCATGCCCCTCTCTCCTCATTCCCCTCCTCCCAAACCTGCAGCCTGCCCAGCGGCCCACCAGCGGCCCAGCCCCGAGGCAGGGAGAGACCGCCCCACGGGAGTGACAGCTGGTCCTTTCCCCAGCAGAATGGTGACGGTGGAGACCCTGCGGCGGGGGGCAGGGCGGGCGGCTGCTTCCCTGGCAGGACCAACGCTCCTTTGCCCTGAAGCGGGGAGCGGCGGGCAGAGCAACATGCCCCCTCCTACCAGGCCAGGCTGGAGCAGGGCGACGGGTAGGATCTCAGGGCTCCGGGAGTTCACCCGAAGGCCCAAGTGCCCAGAGGCGGAAATGCAGTGCCGTATATTCACCCCAAGAAAGGAGCAGTGGCAAAGGCAATGAGCACAGAAGTCCTTCTGTTGGGCATCATTTTACACACGCAGCGGCGGGGACAGGGCCCAGGGTCGCTGCTGTGAGTGTTGTGAGTGGCAACAGGGCCCAGTGTGTATATCTCTTCCCTCCCTTCTGATCAAACCCGCATCAACACGCTCAGCTCACTAGCACTTCCCAGACTAATCTTCCAGCTGGAGAACAGGAGGGGCTGGGGGGCGGCCAGTGGGGAGCCCAGGAAGGGGACTGCTGCAAATCCAGGCTCTGGGTGGCTTGAGGGCAGGGCTGTGGTGGTGGCCAGGCGGACGGGCCTGCAGGACTGCCTCCTAGGCATCTCCAGGGTGCAACTGGGTCCCCGCACACCTGGCCCTGGAGTGTCTCTGGCCTCCCTTAGACTCTGCAGCAGCTGGATGGCCCACACTTCAAGTTCCCGGCTTATCTGCCCCATGAAACAGGCCTCCGTCCCACCTCCAGAGTTCACACCAGGATGGCACTCACTGCCAACGCTGTCACCCCTGGCGGCTCACCTGCTGCTCTCCTTTTCCAGCCCACCCCACCTCCAGGTCCTGGGGTCCACAGACTCCTGGCCCGGATCCAGGCCCCTCGGGCAGCTGCCTTCAGAAAAAAAAGCCACTCCTGCCAGCTCCCAGCTCTCGGCAGGCACGCAATCTAGTCTAATCTCCAAAACAGATCTTTCCCCCAAACACCAGAAACAACAGAGCTCTCCATTTTTCGGACCCCATGCTGAATGCCTTTAAAAACTGCCTGAAATAAGATAACAGAGGGTTGTGTACATTTTCTGCACAAATGGTGGAAAGTAATAAAATAAACATCGACGGGGGTCCCACCTACTCGCAGCTCCGTCGCTTACTTGCAACAAAGGCCGGAAAAGGACGAAGCCTCAGCTTGGAAGGGCAGCGGGTTAGAAGTGCGCCCTCGGGGACCATCCACGCCGCCCGGCGTCCCGCCGACGTGAGAGGGCCGGCTTTCCCGACCGCCGGACGCCGCCGGTGCCACGGAAACCGCAGCGAACGTCCTAGAGCAGGAGGGCTGCCGGCCGCCGGGGGGCGGGAGCCGCGCAGAGCCGGCAGGGGCCCCGCCGCTCCTCGCAGGAGCCCCCGCCCAGGTGAGGGAAAAGGCCACGGAAGACAAAGAAAGTCGGGCCAGTATGAGAGCGAGTCAAGGTCATCTCAGGTGTAGCCAATCTCGAGTCCAGACTTTTATTCATTAGAGAAGCAAAGAAGAGAGAGACGGTCCTCAAAACGAGGTTCCGAGAAGGACACGCCGCGCGGCCCCGCTGGGAGGTCACCGCAGTGTGTCCTGCGCGTGCTCCGCTGCTCGCCCCCCGGCCGGGACGACGGGGGTCTGCGTGGGGGAGCGGAGCACCCGCACACCAAGTGCGGCTTAGGGAGGCCGCGGGCCCCAGCCGCGCCAGGCGTCCCGACAGGTGCCCCGGCCGCGCGCTCGCACGGCTTCCGGGAGCTCCCGGGCGCAGGGGCCCCTCCGAGCGCCGCGCGCGGCCCCCGAGCCGAGGCGCACACGCACGCGCGCACACGCGAGGACCTCAGCCGCGCGCACGCCTCCCATTGGCGGGAGGAGGAGGGCGGGGCCGGGCGGACCCAAAACAAACAACCTGCGGCCGCGCCGCCGCGTGGCCTCCGCCTAGCGCGCGCCCGCCGCGGAGCCGCGGCCACCTGGGCCACCTCGCTCCCCGCCCGCCGTCGGCGCCCAGGCCCCGCCCTCGCGGGGGGTGCCGCGGGGTTATATCGGGCCGGGCCGAAGGTGGAGACGAGACGGGGCCGCGGCGGCAGGCGTGGAGATGCTGCTCCGGAGGCCGGGGCCGGGAAGGCGGTTGCGGGCGCCACGGCCTCGGAGGCTCGGCTCCGTGGGCGCTCGAGGCTGAAGGCTGGACCCTCGCCCCGGGGTGGCAGGCACGGCAGCGGCACTGACTCGACCCGCGAGGACGCCTGGCCGGGACCTGCGGCTGCGGGAGAAGAAACCCCGTCTCTGGAACGGGAAGCAGACGCGCACGCTTCCTCCTCCGGCAGGAACTCCAAGCCCCGCGCGCCCCGGCCCCCGAGGCTGGAACCGCGGCTCTGCACGCCTTCCCCCACGTCTCCGCTCCTCACCCTGAAGCCAGTACGCCCTCAGCTCCTCCCTCTTCGCCCCTGTCGTTTCACCCAATAAGCACAACCACTCCAAAGAAGAACTCCAGCGGAAGGGGACTCCAATCCGGAAAGCGACTGTCTCACCCAGAGGAAGGCGAGCTCCGGCAGAGAGAGGCCAGGACCCCGGCCCCGATCGCCACCACGCCCCGGACACCCGCTGTCCAGGACCGCGCGGAGGCAAAGGGTACGCGCCGGGAGAGGACGGGCGCGGGCATGAAGCTGGAGGTGTTCGGGCCCCGCGCGGGTCTCGGGGACAAGCCGGGGAGTGACCTGGAGGGTGCGGGCGGCAGCGACGCGCCGTCTCCGCTATCGGCCGCGGGCGACGACTCCCTGGGCTCGGACGGGGACTGCGCGGCCAACAGCCCGGCGGCAGGCAGCGGCGAGCGGAGCGCGGGCGGCGGGCCGGGCGCCGAGGAGGCGGGCGCGGCGGGGGCGACGGCCGGGCCCAGAGCCGGGGGCGCAGGTTCGGGGGGTGCGGGCGGCGGCGAGGGCGCGCGCGGCAAGCCGTACACCCGGCGGCCCAAGCCCCCGTATTCGTACATCGCGCTCATCGCAATGGCCATCCGCGACTCGGCGGGCGGGCGCCTGACGCTGGCCGAGATCAACGAGTACCTCATGGGCAAGTTCCCGTTCTTCCGCGGCAGCTACACCGGCTGGCGCAACTCCGTGCGCCACAACCTCTCGCTCAACGACTGCTTCGTCAAGGTGCTTCGCGACCCCTCGCGGCCCTGGGGCAAGGACAACTACTGGACGCTGAACCCCAACAGCGAGTACACCTTCGCCGACGGCGTCTTCCGCCGCCGCCGCAAGCGCCTCAGCCGCCGCGCAGCGGCCCCCGGCCCCGCGCTCCGGCCCCCGGACGGCGCGCCTCCGCCGCCCGCGCTCGCCGCCCCGGCCCCGGCTTCGCCCCGCGCGCGCTCGCCCGCCCGCCCAGAGGGGCGCGCCAGCCCGGCAGGCAGGTTCTGCGGCCCCTTCGCCATCGACAGTATCCTCAGCAAGCCCTTCCGCAGCCGCTGCACCGGGAACATGGGCCCCGGGCCGCGCCCTCCGTGGGGCGCGGCGCCTTGCCCGCCGCCGCCCGCCTACCCGGCGCTGCTCCAGGCCGCGCCCGCTGGGGCCCTGCTGCCGCTCTGCGCGTTTGGAGCGGCCGAGCCGCCAGGGCTGCTAGCGCGCGGGGCCGAGGCGCCGGCCCTCCTCCTAGCGCCCCTGGCAGCCCCGGCGCCGGCCAAGCCGCTCCGAGGCCCGGCCGCCGGTGCGCACCTGTACTGCCCCGTGCGGCTGCCCGACGCCCTGCTCGCGGCCTCGGCCCGCGCGCCCGGCCCGCACCTGCCTAGTCGGCCTGAGACGCTCCTGGCATGAGTGCGCCGGGGGCGGCGGGGGACGCGGGCTCGGGCTGGGCGCTTTCCGCCCGAGGACAGAGACCGTCACAGAACCATCACCCGACGTGCCTTAGAGCGAACACCGGACAGAAGGGTCGCACTGCATCCCGAACGTTCCCTTCATCCTCTGTAACTCACGTTCAAAGGAGCAAAGCAGGGCCTCGGATAGTTTCCATTCCTGAACCAAGCCTGTGCCTCACAGAAACCTCTCCTCTTGGCCCAGGCTCTGCCTTGTTCCTGCTGTCGCACCTTCCAGTGCTTTGTCCCTTACAAAGCGAAACAAAGCCTAAGCAGCACGTCAGGGAGCCGTTCCAGGTGACCGTGACACCAGGTGACCGTGACACGGCTACTGCGGGGGCCCCGGGCCCCTCCTTGCCTGCCTGTGGCCTTTAGAGGCGCAGCTGAGTGGGAGGGGCCAGAGGAGCTTCAGTCATCTCTGCTATTGACCAACGTTTCACTGTGCCAAAAGATGAAAAATATATATATTGTTGGGTTTTATGATTAAATTATTTATATATTTTTGAAACCCGAATGGAAAATGTTGCAGGCGACGGTTGTGGCTTTCCTGTCTGTTGGGTCATTTCTTACGTGTGTTCTCGTTAGGCCGGGTGGCTTCTTCCAAGCAAGAGCTAACCGTTATGTTTGTGGGGTGCCAGGATCACTGCCACCTGAAAGCAAGTGTGATTTTTACTTTTAATATTATTTTATTTGTGTCTGTACATACGTATCAGTTTTATGAAACCCCGGCATAGTGCTCATTTTTTAATAAAACTGACAACCGACTTCAGCACTTTGTGGTGATGGGTTGGAGACGGAGGTTTGTACCCCCCCCTCCCAAATAATCTCAGGTTTGACTCTTAAACTCCTTGTGGAGTTCAGACTGTTTTCCTGAATAATTCCGTAAAGGCAGATGCTGTGGGCTTCATTACCCGACACATCGCTGTAGGATTCTGCAGGATCCAAGTTCCATCAGTGGGGTTTCTTAAACGTCAAAGCAATGACCTCCAGAAATTCACTTAAGTTACCAGAACAAACGATAACGTGTGGGCCCGCCTTCCCCAAGAACCTCTGGGGACAAGTTCAGCTGTTAACCATCTTAGCCTCAAGCAGATGTTATTGGGTAAACTGGTTCTGATCACACTCAAAACGGTGATCTTGGCAAGGTACTGCCTTGACACTGAAGATTTCCTCAGGGAAACTTTTTTTTTAATTATTTGTTTATTTGACTGTGTCTTAGTTGTGGCATATAGAATCTAGTCCCCTGACCAGGGGTCAAACCTGGGCCCACCGCATTGGGAGCTTGGGTCCTAGCCACTGGACCCCCAGGGAAGTACTTCAAGGAAGCTTTAAGAACACTTTGAAAGCCAGTGTTTTTTGTGTCTAAACAAAACCTCCCACCTATTTAGGAATGCAGAGGACGTTCTAGCTCCTTCTGATCTGCAGGGAAGAGCCACTGGTTTGGCGGGGACATAGGAGGGAGGGTCCATCAGAGGAAGTACCGGAAGTCAGCCTGCCTGTCTGTCTCTCCATAAACTCAGAGGCAGCTGAGCTGTGACAGTCTCTGGACTGCAGCCTTGGGGAAGGAGTGCAGAGAAGACACAGAGGCTGCAGATTCAGGCCCCGCTCCTGTTCCCGGGGCCAGGCAGGTGTCACCGCAACCAGGACAAGAGGGCGACGTGGAGGCTGGGCATGGCGAGTGGCGTTTACTTCAGGATGCTGTGTTTTGGCAGAAATAGGAGGGAAAGCCCATCCCTAAGTCTAGTTAACGGGAAGCAAGTCCTGACTGATTCTCACTTGATCTACTTAGTGGTCATGAGGAAGGATAATAACAGGGCTGAATTACGACAAAAGCCACCCATTTACGCGGAGATTGCACCCACATGGGCAATAATTAGATGAGAAAATAAAACTGAAATGGGGGGAGCCCAGGTTCATGGGGTAGAAGTGGGGACCCGTCGCTCAGCTCCTTGCGACCCTGAAGCCCCCGGGACACCTGGGGAGCGCCCACCCATCCCCATCGCTGGGTCCCGCCTACCAAGCCCTCCTCTCCGACTCTGCTGCCTTCAGAGGTCCGGCCCTGCCGACTGCCCCCTTGGGTAGGTGAAGCCAGTCTTTGCATGTCCAGTCGATACACAAGGACCACCCTGCGAATGGACAGAAACACCGAGGGGAAAGCAGACGTCTTCTCAGTCACAGCGCTTCCCGCTCCCCTCCAAGGTCAGTCCTCCCAGAGACACACTCCGTGAGTGAGGGGCCCCTTCCTGCGCCACCAGCGACCATCAGGTTCTCTACAAAAAGGCCAGAGTTAGGGGACCTGGGCGCCCCTGGGACCAGGGGTCAATACCTCTGCCAGGCACCGGCTCCCGCGAACCCTGTGCATCGCCCCGCTGGGCCTGGCCAGAGGCAGCGGAGGGCGGAGGTCCCGCCTCGACTGGAACACACTCAGCCCTGGGAGCTTGGCATCTGTGGGGCAGTTTCCCTGGGAGACTCCACCGAGGTCCAACCTTACCAAGTCCGCCCAGAAAACCCCGTTGTTCCTGCACTGCGGAGGGCAAAGGGCAGGGCCCCAGGGACCCCCACTCCACCCCGCCTGTTCCCCGCCCCTCCCTGCCCTTGACCCTCCCCAGCCCACCCCATGGGCCCACCCCAGCCCTAACCTGCCTCAGCCCTCCCCCAGCCTCCAAGCCACGGGGCCAAGGCCCACCTGTGCAAACAATGGGCAGAGGGCAGCTGACCCTCGACCGATGCAGGAGCTCAGGACGGCGGGGTGGGGTGGGGGTCTGTTTGGTTTGGGAAATGCCCTTTGATACCTGAGCGCCAGAGACTGGCGCCCCACCCGGAGTGCTTTGTGGTCCCCTCACCTGACCACCCCCACCCAGAAGAACCCTCCAGGCCCAGGCCGCTGGATCCTAGGAGAGAAACCCACGCCCCACGCCCTGTGCCCGGCCTCAACCTGTAGGGCCAGCACTGCCCCAGTGCCCCAGGCCAAGCCCCCTACAACCCGGGATCAATCTGCTGATTTTGGTGCCGGAAAACCCGAACAGCCCAGCTGCTTCCTAAGATAGAAGAGGATTCTCCCAAACACCAGAGGCTGAAGCAGGGCGCTGGGCCCTGCCCCAACCCCACGACCCCTGGCAGACCTCCCCACGCCCTGGGCTCCCTCCAGAAATGAGCCAACTTCTTAGTCCCTTGGGCTCTCAAGAAAAGAAGAAACAAATGGAGAAAGTTGCCCCCACCCCACAGGGGAAGAGGGGCTCATGGGGGCCCCCCAGGCTCACTCTGTCCCACTGCCACTGTTACAAAGCAACATCGCCCTTTCTCAGGAAAAATCACACACAAACAGAAGATAGCTCCTTGACTCTATTGGCCAGACCCTAATCTTATGTCAGCCTGCTTATTTAACTTATATGCAGAGTCAGTTCAGTTCAGTCGCTCAGTCGTGTCCGACTCTTTGCGACCCCATGAATCGTAGCACGCCAGGCCTCCCTGTCCATCACCATCTCCCGGAGTTCACTCAGACTCACGTCAATCGAGTCCATGATGCCATCCAGCCATCTCATCCTCGGTCGTCCCCTTCTCCTCCTGCCCCCAGTCCCTCCCAGCATCAGAGTCTTTCCCAATGAGTCAACTCTTCGCATGAGGTGGCCAAAGTACTGGAGCTTCAGAAGCTTTAGCATCATTCCTTCCAAAGAAATCCCAGGGCTGATCTCCCTCAGAATGGACTGGTTGGATCTCCTTGCAGTCCAAGGGACTCTCAAGAGTCTTCTCCAACTCCACAGTTCAAAAGTATCAATTCTTCGGCACTCAGCCTTCTTCACAGTCCAACTCTCACATCCATACATGACCACAGGAAAAACCATAGCCTTGACTAGACGGACCTTAGTCGGCAAAGTAACGTCTCTGCTTTTGAATATGCTATCTAGGTTGGTCATAACTTTCCTTCCAAGGAGTAAGCGTCTTTTAATTTCATGGCTGCAGTCGCCATCTTCAGTGATTTTGGAGCCAGGAAGAATAAAGTCTGACACTGTTTCCACTGTTTCCCCATCCATTTCCCATGAAGTGATGGGACCAGATGCCATGATCTTCGTTTTCTGAATGTTGAGCTTTAAGCCAACTTTTTCACTCTCCTCTTTCACTTTCATCAAGAGGCTTTTTAGTTCCTCTTCACTTTCTGCCATAAGGGTGGTGTCATCTGCATATCTGAGGTTATTGATATTTCTCCCGGCAATCTTGATTCCAGCTTGTGTTTCTTCCAGTCCAGCGTTTCTCATGATGTACTCTGCATAGAAGTTAAATAAGCAGGGTGACAGTATACAGCCTTGACGTACTCCTTTTCCTATTTGGAACCAGTCTGTGCAGAGTACTTCATGCAAAACGCTGGGCTGGATGAAGTACAAGCTGGAATCAAGATTGCTGGGAGAAATATCAATAACCTCAGATATGCAGATGACACCACCCTTATGGCAGAAAACAGAGAACTAAGGAGCCTCTTGATGAAAGTGATAGAGGAGAGTGAAAAAGCTGGATTAAAACTCAACATTCAACAAAGATCGTGGCATCCAGTCCTATCACTTCATGACAAATAGATGGGGAAACAATGGAAACACTTTATTTTGGGGGGCTCCAAAATCACTGCAGATGGTGATTGCAGCCATGAAATTAAAAGACAGGTGGGCTCCCTCCCACAAGCCTCTCCTTGCTCATTGGAAGAAAAGCTATGACCAAACTAGACAGCATATTGAAAAACAGAGACATTACTTTGCTGACTAAGGTCCATCTAGTCAAAGCTATGGTTTTTCCAGTGGTCATGTGTGGATGTGAGGGTTGGACTATAAAGAAAGCTGAGCGCAGAAGGATTGATGCTTTGTGGTGTTGGAGAAGGCTCTTGAGAGTCCCTTGGACAGCAAGGAGATCCAACCAGTCCATCCTAAAGGAAATCAGTCCTGAATATTCATTGGAAGGACTGATGCTGAAGCTGAAACTCTAGTACTTTGGCTACCTGACGTGAAGAGCTGACTCACTGGAAAAGACCCTGATGCTGGGCAGGATTGAAGGCAGAGGAGAAGGGGATGACAGAGGATGAGATGGTTGAATGGCATCACCAACTCGATGGATGTGAGTCTGAGCAAACTCTGGGAGATGATGAAGGACAGGGAGGCCTGGCATGCTGCAGTTAATGGGGTAGCAAAGAGTCAGACTCAACTGAGCGACTGAACTGAACTGGATCTCATAGATGAGAAAACAGGCCACAGGGTAGCTGAAACACTCCTTCCTGACCCAAGAGGAAACCAAGACCCAGTTCAGAATTCTTTCCATCGTAACACTGAACTGGATCTTTGTTTCCTCTTGGGTTGGCCTAAACTTAGTTGAACTCTTCAGACAACTGTCTCAGTTCACTCATTAACTGGTAGGCAGGCCTCCCAAACTGTGACATGGTTTGTTTCCTTAGTGAGAGCTGGTGTCCCCCGAGGGGAGGCCTGGGCGTGGGGGGCCTTGGCATCACTGTCGAGGTCAGGCAGCGCCCCTGGTGCCCTTTCTGTGACTGCAGAGCAACCCCCCAAGGGCACAACAGGATTCTGTGCCCAGAGCGCCCCAGAAACCCTCCCCAGCCCTGCTCTCTGGTGAAGCGACAGGCGGGCGCCCTCCCACAGGCCTCTCCCACTCTCCCAAAACAACAGAAACGGCCCCTCCCGTGCGGGAAAGAAAGAACTGCCAGTAACCCACCTTCCATTTTCACATCTAAAAATGCCAACACAATGTGCTGACAGGACCCACAGCTTTCCTAGGTGTCAAGAGCTGTGTTGGCATCACTCTGTTATACCGTTCTTTATTTCTTTACTCTGGGCTTCCCAGGAGGCTCAGCAGTAAAAGATCTGCCTGCAGTGTGAGAGATGTGGGTTCAGTCCCTGGGTCAGGAAGATCCCCTGGAGGAGGGCACGGCAACTCACTCCAGAATTCTCGCCTGGAGAATCCCATGGACAGAGGAGCCTGGCAGGCTACAGTCCACGGAGTCGCAAAGAGTCAGACACAACTTAGCAACTAAACAGCAATGAATTATTTATATCATAGTAGCTAAGCTTTGCCCGGGTTCTAGAAATTAGACCGCAGAGCCCGGTAAATATGTCCTGCTTTCTAATGCTACAATAGTTCTAAGTAACAGACTTTACAGTTCCCTAATGAAACCATTAAACTCTTTTATGCTTCGACAACATAACTTGTTAATTCTTAATGTTGTCAGCAAACGGCCCTAAGACTGTGATCAAAAATATGAAAATGCATCTTCCCCGGATTCCAGGTCCTTTTCAAACTGGCAGAGGCTCCAACATTACACAGCGCTATTGTGTGGACCTCTTGTGTTTGGCTTTCAGATGGACGGTTGGCTAGAAACAAGCGGTGTCCTGTCCCCCTCCAGCTTACACACGGGCCTTACATGCTCCTTCCCAGGGCACTACAGGCAGACACAAACACTGACCCTGCGACACTGTCCTCTGCACGCCCAGAACCTCTTTGCCACTCCTCTCAGGGAAAGTTCAGCCCAGAGGGTCTGCCAGATCTCAGCCTTTTCATCACATCTGGAGTCTGAGATAGCAAACATATTCAACAGCCTTGACACGGATTTGCGGTTTCTGATCCCCAAGGTCTAAGGGTTAAGGGAAAAGGCAGAAGGTTTAGCAACCTCTGGCTGGCTTTGCTCATTGCCGTCAGAAGTCTGTGAGGCTCAGAACCACGGAGCCGGTCCACCCACGGGAGCGCTCAGGATGGGGCTCCAGGAAGATAAGCCGGAGCGACCCGGGCTCCAGGGCCCTGCGGAGGCTTGCCCTCTTAGCCGGGGCACCCCCGACCTCCTGGGGCTCTGCTCCCACGGTGGGTGCACAGGGGGCCCGGCCATCTCCCCAGGGCTCCGGAGCTGGGGCTAGGGCGGACTCCATCCCAGACGAAGGGAGCTGACTTGTCCCTGGGCCCGGGAGGCGGCCCATCAGTCCTGGCTGCGGGAGGCCTGGCTGCCTCCTTGGGGGAGGCCTCCCAAGCAGCCCTGTCTTGGTCCCATTTGTTTGCCCACGTGTCCGTCGCCAGCACCCCCAGTGCCAGGCTGTGGGCCAGCCCGGGTGCAGAGCCAGGCCTTTCCCGGCTGCACTGCAGCCTCGCACTGGCTGGCTGGGGACCCCACGGGGCCTGGCGGGAGGATGTGGGGACACGGGCTGCGCCTCGTGTGGTGGGCATCAGGCCGGCAGTGCGGGCAGCTCTGTCTTCTCCTGCCCCAGCCCTGGGAGACGAGGGCAGGCACCCGGGGCCTGGCCCAACCGACGGCCGCCCGGCAAGAGGGCTGACCTCCAACCAAGTCCAAGCACAGCACGGGCCGACGGTTCCCTCCATCTAGCCACCTGGCCGAGGATGGACAAGGGACCAAGTGCCCAAGCAGAAGAGAAACAGCCTTGCTGCGGTCCCACCTGACGCCCGGTGAGCCCCCAGAGCAGCTCCGGGGGTGCCGTCTGTCCAGGGCCCACAGGAGGACCCAGCACCCCTGCAAAGAAAGGACACCCCAAGGGCCCGGCGACAGAGCCACAGCCTGTCCACCACGCTCAGACCCAGCGGGAAGGACATCCTGTTCCCTGACCCCTGACCTCAGCCTGCACCCCGGCTCCGTAACTGCAGGTGTCGAGGTGCCTGGGAGGTTGAGCAAACGGGACATTCTTGACCCCGACGGCAGCTACACACGTCAGCACTCTGAACTGAGGGAATTATTAGTTCTGTATTTATTAGCTGAACCCCTTTTGAGTAATCGCCTCTGGGGACATTTATAAACGCAATAAAAGGTGCATCATTGTTTACTGCAAAATGACGAGGCTCTTTCTGGGTTCTGGCTGAAGCAAGCCCTCAGGCGGGCAGCCTGTCTGTCCAGATCCGGGAAAGGTTGAGGGCAGCCTCCACCTCTGCTTCCTAGGACATCAGCAGGAGCTGTCTGCTGACCTGGACCCAGCCAAGATAACCTGAGCCCGGATCTCCAATTGGGAACCCCAGGATGACTTGTGACGGAAGAGGGGTGTCTGCAGCTCAGACACACTTCGGGCCCTGCCCTTTGGCTGGCAGAGGGCCTTGGACACAGCACGCCCAGTGGGGTTTCTTAACCAGTCACAGGGGATAGGAACCCACCCCTCTTTCAGGCACAGTGGATTCGACAACATCAGGGTCCACCCCCGCTCTGGACTGGCCGCGGGCTGTTTGTGGAGGGCTCTCAGATCCACATCCCCTGCTGTCTCAGTTGCCACCACTGAGTCACTCTAAGTCGCACAGCAGACACAGGACAGACGTTCTTCGGGGGTGACATAGAGAAAACAGGCAGAGGAAGACCAGGCTGCCTCACACACGCCTTCCTCGCTCTGTGACCGCAGGGCCATGGATGGGCTCGCCGGCCTCAAGCATTCACCATCCACACCCAGAGGCGCCCGTCCACAGACCCACACGAACGGCAGAGTCTTCGGGAACATTCCTGCGGCCGAGCTCAAGCTTTTATCTGCCACACGGCACTAGTGGAGATGCTCAGTATAAGAGAAACAGCTCTGGAAATCGGCCGCTGGTCCAGGTAAGCCCCAGCCAGGCCCAGCGACCGGCAGCGAGTCCAGCCCACACGGTGAAGAAGTCCCGCTGCCCGCAGGACACAGGCGGCTTTCCCCGCAGGCGCGCCTCCTCCTCTGTGCAGGGACGTGAGTAAAATGTTCAGTTGCATTGTTCAAGCATACTGGAATAAGTCTGCTCTTGAATTCCTTCGACTACGAACTGTCCAAGTTAGAAAGCAAACGCAGGACCTACAGCCCAGGCCCACAGTCAGCAGCCAGGCTCCAGGGGAGTGACTGGGCACCAGGACCCATTAGGAGGCCACTGCCCGGCTAGCCCTCCGGCCCGGGCCTCAGTCCAGACGCTGCCCGGAGGCCGTGGCCCCTAACAGCTCCCTGAGCTGCGCTGCTTTGCCCTGTTGGAGGAGGAGGCTGTGTTGAAGGCCCTGAGCACGGCCAGGGCAGAGGCAGCCTCTGGTCCTGGGGAGACATTGCCTGGAGGATGCGCGGGTCACGTGACCACACATGGCCGCCCCACCAGACAGGGGAACACACGAGTTCCGAGAGATTCCAGAGGTTCCGAGAGACCACCTGCCCACACATCCTGCCCGTGGTGTCTTCGGCAGTCACCCCAGGCAGCCAGTGAAGTGGTGGATCCCTCCTGGACAGAGAGCCAGGCAGCAGCCACTCTGGGCCTGGTAGGCACACCTCTCTGCTCACCCGAGATGACAGCAAGCCACATCACTCCTTCCGTCGAGGGGACGTCAGCTGGACACCACACGTCCTCCTGGCAGAGGTAGACACTTCCCGGGCAGCGGGCAGGCAGGCGGCCGTGCACCCTCAGCCCCAGGGCCACGGCCGGAGGGGGGCCACGGGAACCCCTCAACCGGCAGCAACAGAGTCTCTGAAACACAAGATAAGGGGCCGTGTGATGGGGTGGTCCCCTCCCTAATACAGGTGAAGGGGGCCATTCTCAGCAGTCTTGGTAATTCCGACAAATTTTGCCCAATGGAAGTAAGTGGTTTGAGGAAAGAACACTTCGAATGTGCTCAAAGGCACCGTCTGAGTCTCCCCAAGTGCACAGGGGCAGGGGCAGACTCTGGAGGCCGTGGAGTCTGCTTCCCTGACGGACACCCCTTGTCTGAAGCCCAGGACAGACCGGGCTGGGGCGTGCTTGGCAACGGCCCGCACAGTTCCTATCACCGGAGGCGTGACGGCCTCATCCAGGGCAAGTGCAAAGACTTGGGGGGAAATCAGTTGAAAGAAAGACACAAAGTCAGCAAATTAGGCTCAAGTTAAAGATGGGGTGAGTGTCCTGAGCTGAGAGAGGGCCAGGGGAGCCTGAGTACGAGGAGCAGAAGGAGAGGCTGATGCAGGAGCCTGAGAAGGAGGGAAAGGGGACGGATGGATTCACAAAAACCAGAAAAGCTGCATTTTAGGAGCGGGCGGGGCAGGTGCAGCAGAGGCTTCTCGGTGGATCGGGACCAACAGCAGTGATATTCCTTAGCCCGGAACGATGAGAGACCAAATCCTCATCAATCACCTTAGACCATCGTACAAATTACACAGTTTGCCGTGAGGTGAGTACTTGGGGCGGGGGGTAGAAGGAGTGCTTCAGTGCCTTTTAACTAAATCACCTGGAGTCTGATCTACAGGATTATATGAATTGTGCTGCAAATCAGAGTGTGTAGGTCTTTGCCAACATGCATGTCACATCACTCATGCCAAGAAGTCGAAACTGCTGATGCTGCTGATTGTGCAATTAACTTATTTGGTCTTTAAAGAGAAAATACCCCACCTACTTAGGAACTATAGGGGGAATCCTGAAAACCCGGGCTACAAATGTGACCTCTTGAACTTCCCACAAGAGTTTTCACCTGTTCCACTAAGAAAACTCACTGCAGAGATATGGATAAAATGAGAGTGACAATTAAGTTGTGCATCCCTTCTCTCTTAAGCAGAGTTGGGCAAGCGAGCGGCAAGCAGAGTTCGTCTGCTCGGCTGTTTCCTGGCCCGGCGATTCTGTCTGTCGGTGTTGTCAAGTCCCTAAGTCGTGTCCGACGTTTCTCGGCCCCATGGACTGCAGCACCCCAGACTGCACCATCCTCTGCCGTCTCCTGCAGCTTGCTCAAATGCACGTCCATCGAGTCGGTGATGCCATCCAACCATCTCATCCTCTGTCATCCCCTTCTCCTCCTGCCATCAATCTTTCCCAGCATCAGAGTCTTTTCCAACGAGCTGACTTTTCACATCAGGTGGCCAAAGTACTGGTGCTTCAGCTTCAGCATTAGCTCTGCCAATGAATATTCCGGGTTGATTTCCTTTAGGACTGACTGGTTTGATCTCCTTGATGTCCAAGGGACTCTGTGCACTCGGTTTAAGTGGAATCTTAAGTGGCTCATGCACATAAGTGATTTAACCCTTTTAAGTTGGTGTTTTTCTTTTCCTACCAGAAGCCTCCATTTTCCGTTTTTCTCTCAGTCACTCTTTTTTTGCATTTACTCCGTGAAGCTTCCTTCAAAAAAGGCCAGGGTTCTGAGGGAAGGGCCAGATCTATCTAAGAAGAAGGGAAGGAGGCACGTTCCTGTCTGGATCCTCCAAAAGCCTGTCTGAATCCACTTACTTCACAGGGAGCAGAAAGCCCCCTCGAGCAGCGGGTCCCTCGAGCCAGCAGGCTGATGAGCAAACTCCAAAGCATCAGCTGAATCCCTACCTCGCCCCGCACACCAGAACACGGGCTGGAGTGGCAAAGACGCGCGTGTGGAAGGCAAGCCCAGGGCAGAGCGGCAGGGGAGCGGGAGAGGGTAAGCTTTCTCTGCAGGCAGGGCTCCCTTGAGCCTGGCGGAAACTCTCAGTGCAGATCGATTCTCTCTGTAAATATTGTAAACTCCTCTGTGCCTAAATAGTAGGCCAAAGGGGAAGATATTTGTGACCTAGCTGGCTAATGATAAATGAAAGCTGTTAGAAAGCCTTTTTTAAAACAACTAAAAATAGAAATGAACCATGGTCGAGGCTAGCATATTTTCACCCCAAGCGGCAAATAGTCCATAAACACCTTTCATAATACAAACACGAATCTAAGAAAAGAAAGACCTGCTGTTTTCCGTCTATTGCAGAGACCTGCGAGTCTGATAGTCTGTGGTTTGGTGAGGTTGTGAGGAGATCAGCTGTTCACACAGTGTTAATGGGGCTGTAAATTGGTGCGCCTTTTCTGCAGGGCAGTTGAGCAATGCCTATTAAAATGCAAAATGCACATAACCTTTGACCCAGCAAAACCACTGCTAGGAATTTATCCCAAGGGTGCACTATTCCAGCTGAGCACAAGGGCAGGTGTTGGGGTGTGTAGGGCAGCCCTGCCTGTGGTCCCCCAAACTGGGGAGGATGCATATACACCAGCGCAGGGGTCCAGTTTAAGGCGGCTGGGGCACAGCCTAGCAGCGGACCGCCAGGCAGTCAGGACGGGAGTGCTGTGGAAAGCTGCGTGTTCTGCACACCGACTGTGGGCCCGTGCTCGGCACAGGGCTTCATGTGCGTCTCCATCCACAGAAGTGCTCACAGAGGAAATGGTCGGGGGATTTTGCCAAACACTCACGTTGTAGAGTTGCCTGTGGGTAGCTGACAGGGCTGCAGAGATGTGGGTGTGAGGAAAACCATTTATCTTTCATCTTATGCATTTTTATTCTGGTTGGAAGAACTTTTTTTTTTTTTTTATCATTATAGTCCATTGCTTTACAGTTAAAACAAGCCCAGTCCACTGAGAGGGAAGGAAAACAAAGGAGGGAGGGAGGGAAGGCGGCAGGTGAGCCGGGGCAGAAACCTCATTCTTCTGAGATGAGCCCTGGGCCTGTGAGGATGGAGACAGAGACCAGCACATCCCAAACCTGACTGATGTCCCCAAACTGCGCAGACAGACAACTTCGGGTTCTTCTATGAGTGAAGCAGGGAGTGCCAGCTGCTGGTCTGGGCACTGTCCCTGGTCCCGGCAAAGCCCCTGGGGGTGAAGTCCTTGGGGACTGAGGCTGGCAGATCCTCCTGGGATTCGCAAATGGAGGGTGTCCTGGCTTCTGTTGAGGAGGCCTCGGAGCACAGAGCTGGGAGCTCACAGACTTCTGCAGAGAGGAGCCCACGGACAGGAAGGTCTCCAGGCCAGCTTGCTTTCTAAGGCGGGGCCCTTCTGGAGGCAGGGGGGGTGCTTCCTGGCAGTGGCGGCCTCTACCACGTGCGCCCTCAAGCTTTCACCAGATCATATAACTTTCTGTCTTCCCCCTTGAGATTCTGGACAGGAAGCTAGACTAGTTTTTCTTTTTCACGTATTTCTCAAGGTTAAAGTTATACTTGAGGTCTATTTTTAGAAGATAATGGGTTGGTGGAGAAAATTATTTTTTTAAATAACTTTTTTTAAAATTTCAGAGATTTTTAGAGAGCTTTAAAAATGACTTTTCTATGGAAAAGGGGGAGGGGGCAGGAAGAACAGCATGCCAGCTCCCCCCACCGCCCCACCCCAGCCCCGCGCTGAACCCTCCGCGGTGACAAAACACCCTCCCACACCAGGAGGTTTAAACATTAATGAGCCTGTCGGGGTGCTGGGCCCGGGAGCCCGGCCTGACGAGGAGCCAGCAAGCCTCGGCTGGACCCCTAATTACTTCTTGCGCAACTTCGGGCCGGGCGCCCGGATCACAGGCTCCGGGTCGGGGCGAGGGCCCGGCCCTGCCAGGTTGCATAAGCCTTCGCATAGCAGCATCATTAGTCACAGAGTCTCAGAACAAAGGGCCATTCTGACCAGGGCGGGGTCTGCTCTCCTGCTCTCCGGAACTGAGACCCACCTTCTCACAGTCAGGGGGTCCCCTGCCTCCGGAGCAGGGGGGCTGGAGGACTGCACTGGGAGGGTCTGGTTCTTGCTGCTGTCTCCCACCAGATCAAGACGCTTTGGTCCCGGGCCCCCGGCCTTGCTCACCGGCTGTGGCCGCACCCCCCAGGGGCTCCGAGCCTCCCCGGGTCCCAGCCCCTCTAGGCTGTCCTCGGGCCCCAGGGCCTTCGTCTGTCAGGAGCAGTTTCTGCGAAACCAGGTTCTAAAGCAGAGCTGCCCTGGTGGCTGCTCACACAGCACACACACAGAACCTGAAGTTCAGGGGCAGAGCCTGGCTTCAGCAACGACCTGGTCTAGTCACTGACATCACAGACGGAGGGACCGAGGCCAGGGCAGCCAGCAGACGGTCGGCTCGGCACACGGCCGGCCTGATGAGGCCCCGCTGCTACCTGGATTCTTGGGCTACACGGGAACCTGCGCTCCCTGCCTCCCTGTGACTTCAGTGTCTGCCCGCGCCTCCCCCGCCCTCTGCTCACCTGGAGAGCCCGCCCTGAGAGCTGGGAAGGTAGGCAGCACTGCAGCCTGCAGGTGAGTCTGAAGAAGGCAGCTCTTCCCCTGGACGGAGCGCCGGGCAGCGGCACGGGGCCGGCCGTCGGCCGCCTCCACCTGCGGGGACCCTGGCCGCGAGCTGCTTGGGGTTTGGCCGGAGCTGGTGGGGTGCTACTCAGAAACACATTCGCCAAAGTTTCCTGGGGAAAAACCTTGAGTTTCCTATGATTTTGCCAAGAGAATCTGGTCTTTCCACCTGTGACTTATCGCTGAGGCCTCGAGGATGGCCAGCGCCAAGCTGCCCCTTCCCGCCCTCCACTCACAGCTCACTGCTACATCGCATCAACAAGGGGGAAACCTCCTTCACATTAAACTCTCTTCCCTGATGTGAGAGCGGGACCAGCCGGGATCAGGGAAGAGCCGTGGATACCAAGAGATGCAGTCTGGAGGCCTCATCGCAGAGCATGTCTGCGGACTCATCAGCTGTAACCCAAAGGTGCCAGCTCGTGGACTGACGTCGGGCCATGGGGAAGCCTCTAGTGGCAGGTCAGAGGATCCTTTTCCAGCCTGTGGTCCAGTGAGTCGGGCTGACACACCTTCTGCTCAGATGTCGCGTTCTGTGGGGCTTTTCTCTGGACACCCTTCCCCTGTCTCTCGTCCTTGCTGTATTTCCCTCCCTGGCACTCATCATCAGCTCAACATCCACGGAGCTTACTCGTCCTTGCTTAGCATCTGTCTCCCCACTGGAACGAACATCCAGGAGAACACAGATTCCTTTCCGTTTGGCTCACCGTGGTGAACACCCCAGAGCTGAGCACAGAGGCTTCAGAGTACAGGGCTCTCAGGAGACAGTCGCCAGAGGGAGGGAGGGAGGGACGGATGGAAGACTCCACTGTGAAGATGAAATGACCCGGGAGAGTGAGGCAAAATGTTAGGTGACAGGGTCAATAGCCACAGTCATCTCAGCAGGTGAGATGCAGTCTGGAGCCAGCAAATGGAACTGAACAGCCTGTGTAAGCCAGCCCCACACTTAGACTCCAGAAGACAATTGCACAACGCGAGATGGAAGGAGACCAGCACGTGCACGGCTGAAGGCGTCCTGGGAGACGGCCAGCGTGACCTGAGTCCAGAGGACGCCAGCCTGTCAGAACGCCTGGTTCCTGGGGTCCTCGGTGGTTAGAACAATCACAGCTTCCAGTGTACAAGTGTCCCATATGCTTCCCTTCATTCAGATTCACACCTTTTCAAGCACACTTGCGACATTCATGTGAGTAATTCTGTTCCTTGCATTCTGGCTTTAGGAACAAAGATTAGAAAGAATCTAAAAAGAATGAATATATGCAAAAGCATAACTGAGTCACATTGCTGTACACCCGAAATTAACACAACATTGTGAATCAACTATACACTAATAAAATTAAAAATTTTCTTTAAAAAGAACCAAGATGAGGAGCCATCTGAATGTCTGCCACTAGGAACTGACATGCATGGATACAAAACAGTCCTTAAATAAGAACGAAGACTCTAAACGTCTTATTTGGAGCACTATCTCAGGCAGGCAGGTCAAGTGGTGTGGGTGTGTCTGTGTGTGTGTGCTCGGTCGTGTCTGACTCTTTGCGACCCCATGGACTGTAGCCCGCCAGGCTCCTCTGTCCATGGGATTTTCCAGGCAGCAATACTGGGGTGGGTTGCCATTTCCTTCTCCAGGGGGTTTTCTGACCCAGGGATCGAACCCAGGTCTCCTGCGTTGCAGGCAGATTCTTTACTATCTGAGCCACCAGGGAACCCTAAGTGGGGAGAGGGATCCAGGAAAAAGAAAATAAATGCCAGTTTTGCTTAGATTTCAGTAGAGCCTTGCTTTCTGGGTCTTTGACCATTCACTTGGGCTTCATCCATTAGAAACGCAGAGCAGCCGGCCTGGCCCCAGACCCCCCGACACACAGCCTGTGTTGTCACCGATGCCCAGATGATGCCCACACTCAGCTGGTAACACGTCTGCCTGCAGTGCAGGAGACCTGGGTTCAGTCCCCAGGTCAGGAAGATCCCCTGGAGAAGGACATGGCAACCCACTCTGGTATTCTCGCCTGAAGAATCCCATGGACAGAGGAACCTGGTGGGCTAGAGTCCACGGGATTGCAAAGAGTCGGACACAACTCAGTGGCTGACACACACTAACCTCTGAGAAGCTCCATTTAGAGAAGAGTTTCACCAGTCTTCCCAGGAGGGCGGCCTCCGTTTCAGCCAACCTCCCTTCTCCAGCTCTTGTCCTGGGGGCCAGGGAGCCATGCATCCCGGTGGCCTCGGGTCCCCCACCTGAAGGCTTTCGGGACACACTGGGGAATTTCGTGTTTGCAGGACTCCCTCCCATCAGCTCCGAGCTGCAGGCGGCTGAGCTGACACAAGAGGCTGGTGCCTCTGCCTCCCCCGGGCGCTGCTGGGCGGATGGGACTGGCTCTGGTTGGGCGCGCTGCTCAGGTCAGGGCTCCGGCTGGTGGCCATGGTCTGTTGTCGCCTCCCAGGTTCAGCCAGCTGCTGCAGTCCCAGACTCAGCGTGTTCTCCTCCAAGGATGCACAGCAGGCAAGGCTAACCTAAAGTCACTCAGGGGTTCCTTCCAAATTCAAGGCCATGGAGCTCAGCAGGACTGCCCCTTCACCACCAGCACGAGGGACGCGTCGGGGCTCCGAGTGGGACTGACGTCACGGGAGCCACCCATCCCCGTGGTCCCGCTCCTCTTCCCAGAACCCACGGCATCATTGGGTGACTTCCTCCTCCTCCAGCCGGGTGGCCGGGCTAACCCGTTCTCTTTCTCAGCAGTGATGGGCTGCCCGTGGCCCTCGCCCCGTTAGGATCTCAAGAGCCAGAAGTGAAGCACAGGCTGGCATCGTGCAGCGCGGAACAAGGCGGGCTGGGTCCCCTCATCGCCGTCACGTTGAGAAGCAAGGGCCCCAAAATGGGGCAGCACCCTACAGAATGTGTACCCCGCTGACCATAGCCTGCCCACCCTAGAAGTCAGACCAGTCCAGGAAAATGCGTGAAGGGCTTTCTGATGCATTTCAGAAAGGGTCTGAGCCTGTGACACTGAGCAACGGGATGAGTGCTGACCTCGGGGCGGCGTCAGGTCACCGGCTCGCACAACTCAGGGAGCCACGGGCAGACACCCCATCAGGAAGGTGGGCGGCATCACCGTCCAGCCCAGAGGGGGCTTCTCAAGCTTGTCTTCTTCCCCTGCTACACGGAGGAGCCTCACCTGCTACAGCAGGGAGGAAACCTGAAGACACGGTGTTCATGAAGTCAGTCAGCCACACAGAGCAGGATGCTGTGTAATCCCGCCATATGAAGGCCCTAGAGTCATCAAGTTCTTAGGAACAGATTAGGAGGGCGGGTGTCAGGGGCTGAGGGGGAGAGCGGAGTGGGCTTAGTTGTTTAATGGGGACAGAGTTCCAGTTTTCCAAGATGAAAGAGTTCTGGAGATCGGGTGTATGACTAGCCTGTGGACGTAACAATGATTAAAGTGGTAAATTTTGTCCTGTGTGTATCTTACCACAATTTAATATAATCAAAAGATAGGTAAATATTTGGCCTAAATTTGCTCGCACACAGATTATTCCTGGGAGAAAACACAAAAGCTGACAATGCAGTCCCTTCAGGGCAGCCAGACCCAGGGACTGAACCAGGGAGATTTTTCAGACATTTTGAACTTTTAGCAATTATTTTTTTTTTAACCATATACATTTCTCAACTTGTCAGTTTAAGAGAAAAAGATCTGGCCAACAACCCCAAGCCCCTTTCTGTGGAACCTGGTAGCTCGGGTTTGGGTTTTATCCCCACATGCAATTGTCAGGTTGTAAACAGAGGCTCTGAGTTTGCAGCTTCATCCTCTCGGTACTCATATCTCTATAAGTGAAGGTTTCTCAAAATCTGGGAAGCTTTTATTCACAGGACCCCAGATTTGAGTCTTCGGCACCTAAAAGAACAGAACACGCAGATGGGCCACTTTGCTCCTGCTGCGTTCCCAGCAGGGCTGGGTCTGGGACTCCACCCCCAGCCTGTCCCGCACCCCACGTTAGTGGGCATGGTGGGCGTCAGCACAGGGCCAGTTCTCACCCAGGTCCTCACTCACGAGCCTGCGACTGGCCTCGGCACTGCCCACCTCCCCCTGGTGCACGCAACGGGCCTGCACACCGCGCGGCTGGCCACCCGTCCACGGCCTTGCTCGCTGCTCGAGGGACCGATTGCACTCTGTGGGTCCAAAGCCTGGTGTTACCATGACCAGGCTGCCCGCCCCAGGCCCCAGCCCCTTCCCTTGAGTGGCTTCTTGAACCTACACGTTACCGGGTGAGAGGGGCCCCTGCGTTGGGGAGCGGGCAGAGAGGACTTGGGGCGTCTCAAGAGTGAAGAGCGGGGGCCTCCCTGGTGGTCCAGTGGCTAAGACTGTGTCCCCAGTGCAGAGGGCCTGGGCTTGGTCCCTCGTGCAGCAGCAGCAGCAGCAGCAGCAGGGAGCCAGACCCCACAGGCCACAGGCAAGACCTAGAGCAGCCAAATAAATCAGAGTGAAGAGTGGCTGCCCGAGGCCTTGGCGACTACAGATTCTGGAGCGGACACGTGGGGGCTGGGGACAGGAGAGCAGACGTCCTGCAAGGCTCCGCGAGTCGGGCTGCGCCTGCTGGACACGCCCCTCACCTTTCACGGGGTCCCGAAGGTTCCGAGTGGCTGGCCGGCGGCAGCGGCGCTGGGAGCCCTGGCAGCCGTCTCAGGGTTGACCCCGCGTCGCCGGAAGCAGAGCCGGGAATTGGCCAGAAGCATCAAGTGAATGGCTCCTCACTTGAGTCTAGAAAGCAAGCATGGAGAGTCAGTGCGAAAGTAAAGAGCATTTACATTTCTGAACGAGGCAGTCTTTTATGTACATGAACAGGAACAACAGAAGTTTATCTACACTAAGACCCCGGAAATGTACTGTTGTGGATATAGAAAGCGGAGGGAAAAGGAGAGAACTTTACACGTAAATCCCTTCAGGACTGTAGAATCACGCATGGTTTCGTCCTCACAAATACTTCTTGAGATAACATCTTCAGAAATGGCAAATCTGAGACATGCCCCCCACAATCTCTGAAGAACGCAAGGCGGACCGCTGAGCAACCGCCACACGCCCCAGGCTCACTGCAGCCAGTGCTGACCCCCGTGTCATCCTGACACACCTGTCCCCCGCATAAAGGAAGACACAGACACACACCCGGGGACTCAGGTGGTCGTGCTTTCAGAAAAGTGAACGCTTTCCCCGCAACGTTTCTAATTTCACGCATGATGAGGCCCCTCCACCTCAGGAGCACGGTTCATCCTCCCAAGTGGCTTCACAACAGCACAGGACACAGCCGTTCACGGCACAGAGAACTCCGGCTGAGGAGCTGGCAGGCTGGTTTCGGGGGTTTGTTGTGGAGACAGCGTAGGCGTCACTATGATGGCAAGGACAGACCTCCAGAAATCCTCTCCTCCATAAAAGCAGCGTCCGCACTGGCAGGAACGGTCGCCATCAACGCTCCTTGACGGCTGGCAGTTCACCAAGGCCGCGGTAACCCGCGAGCCTGCCTTCGGGAAAAACGGCCTCCTCTCAGCGAGAACCTTGACGCCTGCGTCCCCTCTGCTCTGCCCTTTCTGCTCGGAACCTTGAAAACCAGGAGCCTGGGAGCCTCAGAAGGAGAGAGCGGACTGGAGCCTCCCCAGAGCGTTCGCCTCTGTGGCTTCTAGATGGTTCTGTGAGAGATCCCACTGTATCTGACCCAACTCACATGAAAGGAGAACAACCTTTCCCCCAGGACGCTTGTGAAAACGGATCAGTGGCCGTTGTGTAACGTCATGATTGCCTGAGACCGTGGTGAAAGTGGAGCAAAGCCAGGGCTGAGCGATGAGATGACCACAGAGGGCGTTGAGAAGCTCTGACGTGTCTGCAGGGCTCCAGGAGGCTGCACGGGTGTGCAAGGCTGTCACGTCCTGGGGAAGACCTCAGAGTGCCCCTCCCTGGCTGACCCGGAGAGTCTCACCTCTGGCTGACCTGGAGGCTCTGGGCCAGGGAGTGATGCTAAGGCAGTGGGCCATCCTGCCCCCCCAGGAGCCGAAGGCTTCTCCCCGCATGCACGAGGACCTCGGCAACGTGGAAGACCTCAGCTCCAGACACTGAGGAAATGACTGAGGGGAGACTTCAGTGACCACGCGTGACAAAGAGCCCAGACTTTACAGAATCAGCTCCACTTAAGAAAAGCCGGTGAACAAACAGCGGAAGCAGCAACGAGCAGGACAGCGACAGCCCCGGGGTGGGAGGGAGAGCCTGATGGTGCTGCCAGGTTCAGTGTTCAAAACATGCAGTTTTCAGAACAGTGCTGCAAGGCCTGCAAAGAAGCAAGAAATTGTGGCCCCAACTCAGGCGTGTTGCTGTTTAGGCGCTTGGTTGTGTCCGACTCTTTGTGACCCCATGGACTATAGCCCAACAGGCTCCTCCGTCCGTGGGATTTCCCAGGCAAGAATACTGGAGTGGGTTGCTGTTTCCTTCCCCAGGGGATCTTCCTGACCCAGGGATCGACCCCCTGTCTCCTGCATTGTAGGCAGATTCTTTAGGGCTCAAGCCCGCGTCTCCTGTATGTCTTCTTTACCAATCGTGCCACCTGGAAAACCCCCCGCACAGGCTGGACTACGGTTTTAAACTGGCAATCTAACTAAAGGCAACCGTATCTAAATCACTAAAGGAAGTGTGGGGAGTGTTTCGCCAAACACAGACTATCCATACAAGGATTTTTTTTTCCCAAAGACCAAATGGCAAATCTAGAAAACAGCATTGCAGCATTCCCTGGTGGTTCAGTAGCTAAGACTCCATGCTTCCTGTGGAGGGGCCCAGGCTCCAGCCTATGCCACAGGGCGCAGCAAACCGAAACTTACAGACGCTGAAACGGAACTTCACTAGAGCTCCACATCAGATCGGAGCAGGGAGAGGACGAACTCTGAAGTCTGTAAGACAGGTGAGGTGGCCAGTGTGAGGGGCAGAAAGAAACAAGAAGGAAGAAGAGGGCCTCAGAGACCCTGGAGTCTGCTCAAGCGGCTACACTTCCTCTGGACGTTGAAGGAGTGGCGGGCTCCTCCCCGTGGGTGCGGCAGTGGAGACGCCGTGGCCCTTGGGCAGGTCAGCCCCCACCCGTCCCCGTTTGTGGTGAGACACCAGCAGTGCAGACGTCAGCACGGCTGTTCCAGGACAGACCACGAGGCTCAGGAAAGGGGTTCATCACCCGGACTACGTCCCCCAACCTGTGCTTGTTACCCAGGATCACTGATCGACCCGGATGGATACAGGAAAGGCAAGTCGAGCATCCTTCGTAAGCTACAGGCACAAGTCTGCAGACAAGATCTTCCTGTTTGCAGCCACAGCTCTAACACAGCGGGGGACTGTGGTGCTGGGAAGCGGCCGAGCCACCACTCCTGCCCCGGCCGGCCGGCCGGCCAGCAGACACCCAGCAAGGCCAGTGCGTGGCTCCATGCGCCCTTGTGTGCGGTGCGCCCTTCTCCAGCAGGCCCATCCCTCACTCCGTAAGATGCTCCTGTGGTTTTTTTTTTTTTTTTTAATTTCTCATTTGAAAAGTAGTAACAAGCAATTTTTTGTTTTTAAAAGAAAATTTAATGTCTAAAATGTCTAAAAAGAACTCATTGTTCCCAGTATTCTATTCCTTTTCCTTTAGGTTCTGAGTGGGAAGTCCGAAGTTGATGGTCACAATTTAACTGGCACCTTGATGTCATCTGATTTTTTTCCCATTGCATTAAAAACCAGATGGTAAATTATTGATCTATAGCACTGAGGGGAAATAGCTTTCATCATATTTCTATTTTTTACTTACAGCTCATCCAGTTTCCTTGGATTAGATGGCTTCTCTCAAGAGCAAGAGAATACCCTGATGCACCCATTTATCCTTCACAGCATCTTTCTACCCAAATGGTACAGTTGTGGATGGAGAAAGCAAGCCTTCTATTCTCCCATTTGAAAGCTAATGACTTATCCTTAAATATGACAAAATACACCACAAATAAGTTTCATTCTATTATAGAGGAAGTACTGAAAGAGATGGGAATACCAGACCACCTGAGCTGCCTCTTAGAGAAAACTGTAAGCAGGTCAGGAAGCAACAGTTAGAACTGGACATGGAACAACACACTGGTTCCAAATAGGAAAAGGAGTACGTCAAGGCTGTATACTGTCACCCTGCTTATTTAACTTCTATGCAGAGTACATCATGAGAAACGCTGGGCTGGAAGAAGCACAAGCTGGAATCAAGACTGCTGGGAGAAATAGCAATAACCTCAGATATGCAGATGACACCACCCTTATGGCAGAAAGTGAAGAGGAACTAAAGAGCCTCTTGATGAAAGTGAAAGAGGAGAGTGAAAAAGTTGGCTTAAAGCTCAACATTCAGAAAACTAAAATCATAGCATCTGGTCCCATCACTTCATGGCAAATAGATGGGGAAACAGTGGAAACAATGGCTGACTTTATTTTTCTGGGCTCCAAAATCACTGCAGATGGTGATTGTAGCCATGAAATTAAAAGACGCTTACTCCTTGGAAGGAAAGTTATGACCAACCTAGATAGCATATTCAAAAGCAGAGACATTACTTTGTCAACAAAGGTCCATCTGGTCAAGGCTATGGTTTTTCCAGTGTGGAAACATTCATGTATGGATGTGAGAGTTGGACTATAAAGAAAGCTGAGTGCCGAAGAATTGATGCTTTTGAACTGTGGTGTTGGAGAAGACTCTTGAGAGTCTCTTGGACTGCAAGGAGATCCAACCAGTCCATCCTATAGGAGATCAGTCCTGGGTGTTCATTGGAAGGAGTGATGTTGAAGCTGAAACTCCAATACTTTGGCCATCTGATGCAAAAAGCCGACTCATTTGAAAAGACCTTGATGCTGGGAAAGATTGAAGGCAGGAGGAGAAGGGGACAACAGAGGATGAGATGGCTGGATGGCATCACCGACTCAATGGACATGGGTTTGGGTAAACTCCAGGAGTTGGTGATGGACAGGGAGGCCTGGTGTGTTGCGGTTCATGGGGTTGCAAAGAGTCGGACACGACTGAGCGACTGAACTGAACTGAACTCAATTCTAAAAGAGTAAGTTTTAGACAGAGTCATAAAATTTATAAAATTTAAATTATACAATGTTTTTCCATAAAGCTGAAATATTCACTGAAATTAGTCAAAAAAAGCATGCTTATTTTTTGTTGTGTTTCTGCAGAAGACCCTTGAGATCACTTTTCTTTTTTTTTTTTTTTGCCAAATGTTATGTTGTCCATTAGTGACATTAAACTCTTTTATGCATAGTTTTTCTCTTCAGTGATCTGCTTACTCACATAATTTGTTCCTTGATGCTTGAGGCAGGGCGCTCAGGGCCAGTGCACTGGGATATCCCTGAGGGATGGGATGGGGAAGGAGGTGGGAGGGGAGTTCAGGACGAGGGACGCGTGTACACCCATGGCTGATTCACGTGAATGTACGGCGAAAACCACTACAATACTGTAAAGTAATTAGCCTCCAATTAGGTTAATTTACAAAAAAAAAGAGAAAAAAAAAATTTTCTTTCTCTTAATAACATATAGAATTTTACCTTATTAAAATTGATACCGGGCTTCCCAGATGGCTCAGTGGTAAAGAATCTGCCTGCAGGAGAAAGGGGTTAGGTCCCTGGGTCAGGAAGATCCCTTGGAGAAGGAAACGGCTACCCACTCCAGTATTCTTGCTGGGAAATCTCATGGACAGAGGAGCCTCATGGGCTACAGTCCGAGGGGTCACAGAGAGTAAGACATGACCTAGTGACTAAACAACAATATAATTAATATTATTTTTAAATTTTGTTTGGGTTTTTTTCCCTTCAAAGATGAAGCTTGTTAACTTGTATATAATCGAATTAATGCATTTGTCCATCTTATGGTCATTCTACACTGTAGCTTCACAGTAAGTTCTAAGAATACGTACACATAGAGCCCTGGTCACTAATTCTCATTTTCACAAGTATCTTGCCAGACCTCAGTCCTTCACTTTTCCATACACCTGGTAGACACATGTTGTCTAGTTAAAAAGAGTTAATGAGATTTTGCTTAAAACTGTATTAAAAGTATGTACTGATGTGGGAGGAATTAGCACTTTATTTATTATTGCCTTATTGATCATTGTTACATTTCGGTTTTACATTCTGTTCTTTGATAGACTATTACTTTTTAAATATAGTTTACCTCGATTTGCTTATCCTTAGGTATATTACGTTTGTTGCTGTAAATAAAAATTTCCCCTTATTTTTATACTAAAATTTTTATACTAAAAGTCCTGCTAACTGTGATTCATGGGGTCGCAAAGAGTCGAACACGACTGAGCGACTGAACTGAACTGAACTGAACTGAACGGTTTCATGTTGAATCTTTTGGGTTTTCTATGTACAGAAGCATTTCATTTGTAAATAAATAATTCTACTTTCTTTTTCCTTAGGACATGTTGTAAAATGCTGAATACCAGAAATTACAAAAGTTAGTCACTCAGTTGTGTCCAGCTCTTTGCAACCCCGTGGACAGCAGCCCACCAGGCGCCTCTGTCCCTGGGACTTTCCCGGCCAGAACACTGGAGTGGGTTGCCATGCCCTCCTCCAGGGAATCTTTCCAACCCAGGGACTGAACCCATGTCTCCTCCATCACAAGCGAATTCCTTACCTCTGAGCCACCTGGGGAAACCCATTTCATAACATAAATAAGTCTAAGGATAGCTAAGAGAACTTAAGACTTGAAAAAACAGTCTTATAGTAGGCATAATGGGAGATAACTAGTAGGGACACAGAGGTATTTAAAGCTGTTAATCTCGGAAAACGCACACATGTGCAACTCGACCCTCCTTATTAAGAACGCTGTAGGGAACACAGAGATAGTGAGCTCACGTTCAGCGGCAGTGTCCTCTCCACGTGCCTCAGGGCCTCTGGAAAGCCCCACTGCCCGGGTGCGGGAGAGGGAAACGAAGAAGAGGATTATTATTAGGAGTAATAATTATTGGAATAGAATTATTACAGGAATACGTTATTATTATTAGGACCTCAAAGACCCCTGGAGGAGTGCCAGAGACCCCACGGCCCACAGACCGCAGTGTGAGGGCCCTGCTATAGGTGACTCCCTTCAGAAGCTTCAGAGATGCTGGTCCTGGGGGCAGAGTCCGGGGCAAAAACCCCAAAGGCCACTGGGGCTTTCCCACAGCCTTTGGGGCTTCCAACCCTGGCTTCGGAGGCTGCGTGCTTTGAAGAGGAAAAGCTTCATAAGCTGCGGGCCTTCTCCGCAGCTGCAGGCTCCGAAACAGAGAAGACGCCCGCGGGCAGCCCCAGCCAGCCCTGCTTCTTGGAGCTCTTCCTTGGTTCCCAGGGATGTGCTGAGCTGCACCGTCAGTTTCACGCACGTGCAGGCCATTCTGGAGACGGTCGTAAACATGTGGACCATACTGACTCAGTAATGGGGACATTTTGGCTCCAGACTGTGCTGAACTTGGCCCATTCCAGAAATATCCTGTAAGACATTCCCAAGGTTCTGAGTGATGCGAACCACATTTATCTACTTAACAGAGACAAAAATTAGGCCAAAGCAGGACCTCAGCTTCTTCCCGAGAAGAAAGATGCGTGAACAGCCACCCTCCTGAGAAGCCCCCTGCCCCCAGCGCTCAGCACTCCCTCTGGGCCTCGCACGCTCTGCAGCAACAACGCTGAGAGTGCTGGGGAGACGGCAGTGGGGTGCCCCCTCGTCGTCCCGGGCCTGCGGGCAGGCCGAGCCCTTCCTCGGCTCTTGCTGGGGGACAACACTGTGTTCAGCCCAGAGGAGAGGAGCTGCCGTGAGACCATTGTCCTGAAGCACCGTCTGCCTTTCTGTCTCACCAGGGAGCTTCCTGGCTGTGTGTTCAGCTCGCCCAGCCCTGACAAAAAACAGACAGGGCGGCTTAAGCCACACACGTTCATCCCTCACGGTCTGGAGGCCGGACATCCAAGATCAAGGCGTTACCAGGGCCTGCTTCCTCCCGAGGCTTCTCTCCCGGGCTTGGAGACGCCACCTTCTCCCTGTGACCCTGTGTGGTCCTCCTCTGTGCGTGTCTGTGACCTCACTCCTCACAGGGATGCTGGTCCTGTGGGATCAGTGTGACCCTAGTGACCTCTTTTAACTTACCCACCTCTGTAAAGGCCCCACCTCCAAACACAGTCACAGGATCCTGGGTGCCGAGACCCCGGCGTGATTCGGGCCAGAGCGCTGTCTCTGCCGTGACCCCCTACACTTCCCGAAGTGTTTTCCATGCGAGTCAGGCAGCC
Source organism: Capricornis sumatraensis (assembly GCF_032405125.1). NCBI lineage: Eukaryota > Metazoa > Chordata > Mammalia > Artiodactyla > Bovidae > Capricornis > Capricornis sumatraensis. Next base: position 54,964,667 of record NC_091090.1, on the reverse strand, counting down.
AACATGTCCGGCCCGCTCACCTCCGATTCGACAGCACTTAGAAAGTTTCCTGGCCCGTGATGAGGGTTCAATATGCATTTGTTGAAAATATGAAAGTTCTGCAAATATTCACATGTAGATCCATCAGCATCACAAAGATAAAAAATAGTAAAACAGAATCCTGCTTCCAAGCGGCTCAGTAATATAGTTTCGTAGTAACAGAATCCTGCTTCCAAGCGGCTAGAATCCTGCTTCCAAGCGGCTCAGTAATATAGTTTCGTAGTAACAGAATCCTGCTTCCAAGCGGCTGGAATCCTGCTTCCAAGCGGCTCAGTAATATAGTTTCGTAGTAACAGAATCCTGCTTCCAAGTGGCTCAGTAATATAGTTTCGTAGTAACAGAATCCTGCTTCCAAGTGGCTCAGTAATATAGTTTCATAGTAACAAATGATCATTCATTGTCATACAAATTACCGCAAAATATTAGAAACGATTGTTACATTGCTGTGAATTACTATGCCTTAAATTATTCTCGTGGTGGTAACAAAATAATTCTATGGATTTACTTAGTGTCTTTTCCCTATTTTAAAGATAAAGAAACTAAACAAACTTTTATACTATCCTTTTCAGAACCGGATTTAGGACTCGTTTGCAAAGCTGCTCACTGAGTTGAGTGGATTTTAAACTGCGCCCTCCCTGGAGGACGTGTCCCCTCAGCAGTGACAGCACTTACCGGATCCACAGCACGTGCAGATCAAAGGGAAAAGGGTTTCGGCCAAAATTTCCCCACACACGCGGTCACATGATTCAATTTCATATGTAAATGAACTTCAAAGTGCGAGTGTTTACAGCAGGAAATTAGGCAACTCTGGTGGACTCTTCCTCTCTCAACAGCAAAACAACAGGGCGCCTCCCCACGAACCGCAGACTCTGGAGCTGTATCTGGAGGTACCAGGCTGCATCTCTGACTGCAAGTCAGCGCACACTGGGCCTGGAAAATGATTCCTCCTGGAAAGCCAGGGGAAAATGATCTCGAAAAACAAGGCGGTTCTGAACTCCACAAAACTGGCTGGGAGCTTCAGAAGTCCAGGAGCTCTCGCTGCGGACTCGAGGGCTCTGGACACACGGACCCGTGAGGCCCCGGGAGCCGCAGAAGCAGAAGGGCGGCTGCGCAGCTGCCCCGGGCCGACCCGTTTCAATGCTGCGCGGACAATCTCTCTGCCACATTCAGGGCAAAGCACAATTTTAGGAAACGCAAACAACCCGGGGTCCCACTGCCCTGCAGATAACCTGGCCTACAACAATGCGGCCTGGAGAAAGACGTCACTCCAAGAAAGGGCACGGGAAAAGGATCTTGTGAAAATAAAATGCTTCCATTTCAGGAACCCAGTCGATGCGACCTGGATGATCCCTGCCCAGGTGGCCCCCCACCACCCGCACCCCCCTCCTCCGCCCCAGGAGCAGGAGCTCAGTTTCAGCTCGGAGGCCCCTCATCACCATCATCTGCTAAGTGGCCCTCGTGGGAAACGACGCCAGGAAACCTGAGACACATCCTCAGAGAAAGAGGACAGCACCCCCGCCCCCTGCCCGGCCACGCCAGGCTTGGATGCAGGCAGGGGGCAGGCGAGTTCTCCTGGAGCCCCATCCCCGGCACCAGGGGCAGGCCCTCGGCCAGAGGACCATTCGTCGGAATTTCATTCAAAACGGAAAATATTTGAAAATCTTATTTTCAGGTTCAAATGGTGATAACCCAGAAAAGCAGGAAACCTTTGATTTTTTTTTTGTTTGTTTAGATTTTCTTTTCTTTGTCCCCAGACAAAGGGAATTCTTTTAAGCATAAGGAGTTTCGCAAACTTTCATCAAGCTGCTAAACACAAAGCACGGAGGGCAGTTCTGGGCCTTGAGGAGCTGGCATTCGCTCAAAATCAAGCGGGAACAACAAGAATGCTAAAGCGCGGCGCGGCTGCCTGGCGGAATCTGAAGTAAAAACGAGGCCAGGAGAGCGTGCTGGACGAACGTCACGGTTGTGTCATCAGCGGCCAAACACGGTGGACAGAGCTGGAGCGCTCCAGCTGGGGTGCCCATCCCATCTAACCCTCACCCCCACCGGGGGTCCACCGCTGGAGGGGCAGCCGCCACGTTGAGCCCAGTGCTGGGGGGACCCCTCCACCTCCAGACTCTGAACCAGCCTCTGCCAGCCACGCCTCCTTGAGCATACATTTTCCTACCTCAAAGTGAAGACGAAAGGCCATTTTATAACTTAGGCATTGCAAAGCAGAGACTTTGGGTAACATCTGAGACGAGAAGTCCCAAGTAGGATGGGGAGGAAAGGAGAATTCATGTCGACTCCGCAGCAAACCCACTCTACTTACATCCTACCTGGTTTCTAGGTACCAGCTGGACGTGTTGTGATCAGCACTTCATCAGACTCACTCTTATAAACTGCAACCATTGTCCCAGCTCTTCACCGTGAGCCTGGGTCCAGGGATGGGGAAGCCAGGCTGATGCAGGAAACGGACCACTTTCACGCGCGCTCTCCCATCAGCTCTGAAGCGAGGCTTCTCCACTCACAGGAGAATTCTTACTCTCCAGTCCTCATCTCTTTGAAAATGTTTTGATTTCACCAAAAAAAGGGCCAAGAAGAATAAGAATTAACACTTCATCCCTACATACCAGCCCTTCCTCCTTCACCTAGCTTCCAACTCACTCAGATACTAATCTCCAAGGTCTCACAGGTCCCAGATTGGGAGAAAGAGCAAGAGGGAAGGCAGAAGCCATCCAGCTTTGTCACAGACCCAAGGAGCTGTCACCCCCTTAGATCAGGACCACATGGGGTTTCTGGAAACTGAATATTCATTGGAAGGACTGATGCTGAAGCTGAAACTCCAATACTTTGGCCACCTGATGCAAAGAGCTGACTCATTGGGAAAAAAAAACCCTGATGCTGGAAAAGATTGAGGGCAGGAGGAGAAGAGGATGGCAGAGGATGAGATGGTTGGATCGCATCACCGACTCAATGGAGATGAATTTGAGCAAGCTCGGGGAGTTGGTGATGGACAGGGAGGCCTGGCGTGCTGCAGTCCATGGGGCCGCAAAGAGTCGGACACAACTGAGCTGAACTGTCCTAATCACAGCCAAGGTAGAAGACGCGTGCCCACAACGCCGAATCAGGGCTGTGTGACAGGATGCACCTCACCCCACGGTCCAGGGGGAGGGGGCGCGGGTGACGACGTGGGTCCTGACGAAGCGGCCCCGCAAGACACTGCGGATCCAGACAGAAAGTTGAGCTGGAAGGGCTGACTGTGCGGCCTCAGGGAGAATCGCTAATGAAAGTGCTGGTGAGCTGATGCTTTGCATGCCCAGACCCGTGACGTCAGCACTCACTGTGCACACTGGGGCTGCTTACCACCCCATAAGCTGGAAGATGGGGAGATTAGGGGTGAAAAGGCGGTTTCCAGAGCTGAAGTACAGTTACTCACTTGCCAGCACCCTGAGGACTCCTATCTCCGAGTCCTTTCCAGCCAAAAGCAGCCTCGTGTCCTAAATGGCCAGAACCGCCCTGATTCCATCCTCGATTCTCTTGCCCACCTGAGCCAGGATTGGGCGGCCTGGGGATCTCTAGGGAACAGCTGCTCAGCTGTGTCCCAGTGCCTGCAGCCAAGGTGAGGAAAGAGCCGGGGGTGTGAGGGGAGGAGAGGGAGACCCCCACAGCTTCGGGCCCCTCGGCAGGGGCGTGCAGAGAGCCCACGTCAAAGCCAGCTCTTCACACCCTGCCTCTGTCCCCCTCCCTACTCTTTCCCCCACCCCAGCCCTGGGCTGCATGCTGCGTTTAGAGATGGGGAGCCCAGCTCTGCCTGACCCTTCGGGGGGCACACTCGGAAAACATGTGCTGACTGAGCGAGGCAGGCGCTCCCCACCCCGTGCCCCTGCTTCTGCAGCCCACGGAAAAGGTGATAAACCCACGTGCTGCCTCTGGCAGAAAATGCTTGTGTCTTCCTCCAGCCCGGGGCAGGAGCTGTCTTATTACTCCAGGAACCCCGGGAAGGGAGCCCTGTCCATCAGACACGTTGTCCCCCTGATGAACAGATACACTCAACATCCGCCTCTGAGTCTTTACATTGGAAAAAAGGTAATGAAGATGGTATCTGCCTTACACTCATTGGCAACACAATACTTAGTGATGAAATTCTGGAAACATTCTCATTAAATCAAGGGGAGGGGCCAGGGAATAAAACACCCACTCCCAGCAATATCATTTACCGGCGTCTAGACGTCGCAGCCAACGCAGGGAAGCGCGACACAGAAATACGAGGTACAACGTTTGGCTGCATTTCCCAAACATCTTCCTTGGAACTCTACTCTGAAATGTTACACAAAGTTGAACAGTTTCTTTGCTTCAAGACTTCTGAAAGCCTTAAAAATCCTGACATTCACTATGAGTCTCCGAGAGGGGACCCATTATCCAGCATTTCCCAAAGTTTTAAACACTGAGTTGTTTTTCCCTCTGAGAACTTGAGAAGTCTTGTGTTCTTTGGGACATTCTTTGGGAAGCTCTGACTATATTTGTTTCTAGTCTGCAGATATTTTAATTTATGTATTTAGTCAAATATATCCATTTCTATGAACTAAAACAGTAGTTTAAAATAAGAGCTTTAGAGTAAATAGTGATAATAATAAGTAAAAACCTTTTTAGGTTTGAACCATATTCTAGACTGACTGAGGGAAGGATCCTTCACCCTCCTGGAGCTTCAGTTTTCTCATCTGTGAAGCAAAGATCATGACATCTCCCTTACAAAATACTGTACCTAGTAGATAATTTATGTAAAGTTGCTTACCCACAGATATATTTTAAAATTCCAGTAAAAACAACCACGAGTTATCACCCTTGTTAAAATAATCAAAACTAGGAAACATGTAATGAGGTAAGTCCTCTTCATCATAGCAGGTGAGGCTATAAATTGTTGTAACTGTTAGAGAAAGAAATTTGTTTAATCAAGAGCCATAAAATTATTCATATCTTTTAATTTAGTCATTTCATTTCTAGGATAAAAATTACAACAACGATGTTTGTTGAAGCTTTTTTATGGTAACGACGTTTTGTGAAGCATGTTGACGTCCATCAACCGTGCGCGTGCTAAGTCAGGTCCAACTCTCTGCGATCCCGTGGATGGTAGCCCACCAGGCTCCTCTGTCCGTGGCATTTTCCAGGCAAGAAGCGGGGTGGGCTGCCATTCCTGTAGCCATCGACACGGAACTAGTGGGATAACTTGCGTCACAGGCGCTACGTGCCCCTCATTTGCTGGCTGCCCTTCTGCGATGCTTTCCACTCTGCACAGTCCTGTTGGGAGGAAATACTCGCCACATGGAAATCCAGGAGCCAGAGCCTCCTTTCTTCCCACACAGAGCCAGCACCTGAGTCAGACTCACACAGAGATCACCTCTCTCAGGACGCTGAATCCTGAGCCGATGAAGAACCATTCATTTGTGAGTGATATGAAATCCCCTACCTTCACTATTTCCTGATATATTTTTGTGTATGTGGAACATGAATGTTTTTCTAAGTCTCATCAGAGATTTGTCCACCTTCTTATTCTTTTCCAAGAAACATCTTTGGGTCTGTAAATTATCTCAGTACTGCAGAAGCAGGCTGTCCACTTTATCGATATCTGCCATGATCTTTACAATTTCCCTCCTCCTTGAATTCAGAGGGTATCGCCTTGCACTCACCGACCCCATGTCTTTTGAACTTCTTCCATAATGAGTTCTGGCTCCCAAGGTGGAAGCCAGAAAGAAACTTGTCTTCCCAGCCCCCTGCACTGGGTTCCCCTGAGATTTACTCTGCCAGCCAAACCCCTCTGAGACAGAGCAGGAGGGGGAACGGGCACCAGGCCTGCGATGGAGGCACTCCTCCCTGGCCTGGTCCCTCAGAGGCCTGAGTTAGTCCGGGAGACCCTGATGTCCACAGTCAGTGTTTGAGGCGCTGAGCGTGGCAGCCGCTGTAGGGCTTCCTTCCTCAGCTGTCTGTGCTGGGATTTGATGCCCTTCTGGCGATGCAGCTTCTGAACGGACTCTGCAGCCCTCCCAAACCAGAGCCTTCAAGGACCCTTCGCTAAATGCACTCTCCACTGAACGCAGCCTGAGTGGACACTGTCGTTTCTCAGGAAAAATTCAGACTAGCGGGCTGCTTCTTTGGATGGTTCTTCCAGCCTTCCACGTTCCCTGGCTTTGGCCGTTAGCTTCTTTGCTCTTCGTTTTTCTGACGTGCATATGCAAGCTCAGTCACATTCAACTCTTCGCGACCGCATGGACTGTAGCCCGCGGGCTCCTCTGTCCGTGGGATTCTCTAAGCAAGGATGATGGATTGGGTTGTCATTTCCTCCTCCAGGGGATCTTCTCAACCCAAGGATCGAACACGTGTCTCTTGCGACTCCTGTGTTGGCAGGTGGATTCCTTACAACTACCGCCACCTGGGAACCCTCCTCCTTAATTTCTGATAACCGGATCCAAAGCTGTCAGCTCCCCTCCGAGTACCGCTTTCACACAGACTATCCCACGGACTTTCACATGGACTATCTTCTCTGTTGCCAGCTCTCAGCATTTCACAGTTTCTCTTATGACAAGCTCTGCAGCTCAACGATCATTTCATCATGTGGGGGGATGCTCCCATACATTTTAAGCCCTCTTTCTTATGTTCTTGTTAGGTACATCTGAGTCTGCTGCACTGTGGTGAGTGAACGTGATTCATATGATGTAAATTCTTTGAAATTTATTGAGACTTCCTTTGTGGCCCAGGACACAGTCAGCTTTTGTGAATGTTCCACATGTGCTCAAAAAAACGTGTATTCCGTATCCATTACCAGTGGTTTCCAAACGGAGTTCAGCTGACAAGCTGCATCAGCTGCATATGAATCACTGTTTTAAAACAGAGTACCGCAGACCTCACCCTTAAATACTACATCTGAATCTCTTGAGTCTGTGTGTCCACCACACCTTGGCTAATGCTGGTGATAGTTTTCAGTGGCACTCTCTTTTTCTCCTACCCCACTCTGCCCCCACATTCAGACAGGAACAGAGATTCAATTTCACACAAATAGAATCTTACGATTTCGAAAAAACTGACCCCATATCCTCCCACACTACGTTTTCTTTGACATTCAAATTATCTACTTCAGATTCTTCTTCCCAGGTGGCCCAGATGGGAAAGAATCTGCCTGCAATGCAGGAGACACGGTTGGATCCCTGGGGCAGGAAGATCCCCTGGAGAAGGGAATGGCAGGCAGCCCACTCCAGCATTCTTGCCTGGAGAATTCCACGGACAGAGGAGCTTTGCGGGCTGCGGTCCACGGGGTTGCAAGGAGTCAGACTGCGACTGGGAGGCTGACACGCTCACTTTTCACCCTAAAAGCCTCCCACATACTTTCTGTCCCGCGTGCATTTCCTCTACTTCCTTCTTACAGAACCTATATTTCATTTTTTAATCCAATGAAACCATGTGATTTAGGGAAGACTGACCCCATTTCAGACTCCAGAGAAGGAGTCTTAGTAGACCAGCCCACTGCATTTGCCCATGACGGGCTGGGTCATCCATGAAAGATCTTCCGTGGAGACTGCGGCCAGCGCAGAGAGGAGTATGGGACCCAGACTAGCTCCAGAAGGGAGGAGAGGCTAACTGCCCTTCTGCTGCAGACTCTCCCCGTACATGAAGCACGTGAAGCACGGAGATCCAGACACAGCTCTGTTACAGCCACGACGTGAACGAGTCCTAGGACGCAGTGGATTCTGCGGCCAGCAGAGCAGAAAGAGAGAATCTGGGGTCTTGCTGAACATCTCTGAGCCGTTAACAGAGCCAGTTCCAAAGCCTGTCCTACTCAAGGTTCCTGAGTTAGTGTGTTAGGGAGGGTTTCTGCCGCAGCCTGGGTCATCCTTATGGGTTTCTGGTTCCCTTTCACAAACCACTTTTGATTTCCAAGCCTGACTCTCACCTACTTAACAACCACAAGAAAGCTCCCTCATCAACTTCCTTGAGACCCTGTCCCTGACTCTCAGCTTCACACCACAGCGGGCACCTCCATCCCTTTCAGCAGAGTGGCCCCTTCTGCGCCTCCCCAGGTGCCCGAGTTCCAGACCTGCACACGCACCCACCGCAGTCGAGTGAGCCCTCAGCTAAACGGGGTCTCCTCCAACCCCTCACTGACCCACCACAGCCACAGAGCCGGGCTTGAGTGCTGCAGAGATCAGGAGCAATGTGGCTCTGCGATCGAAATGAGAGAAAAATCAGCCTATCCGCAAACGTCCGCCAGTGAAGTATGAGTGCCTCGTGGAAAATGGGGGCACGTGACAGTCGAAAGCTCTGCAAGCCGTGCTGGGGGCTGGGTCCTGACTCTGGTCAGGAAACTAGGGCCCGTGTGCTGCAACGAAGGGGGAGTTCACACGCCATCACTAAGAATCTCACAGCTCCCGAGAAAAAGATCCCGCATGTCACAGCGAAGACTCAGCACAGCCAAATAAAGACATTAATTAAACACTTAAGATAAAGCTTTGTGACCCATTAAGCTATACTATGCCGTCTATGGGGTGGCACAGAGTCGTACACGACTGAAGCGACTTAGCAACAACAATAACAAGTCTGGGGAATTCCCAGTGGTTAGGAATCCATGCTTCCACCACTGAGGGCCAGGTTTAATCACTGCTCAGGGAGCTCAGATCCTGCAAGAAGTGTAGCCAAAAAGGGAAGTTTGGCGATGTCATGTGACCTAGGAGAGTAGTGAGTGTTGGTGGGGGCAGGGCTGACGGCCGGAACAAAGAAGAGCCCAGCAGGCAGGCACGATGACCACCCATCACTGATGCCTCACTTATCCCTAACGCTTGTCCCGTGCGGGGGCTCGTCAGCCCAGGTGCCCTGATCCTGGGTACCTTTACACCCCGAGATGGCTCCTCAGGGCCTTGTCTCTGCTGCTCATCTGCCCTGTCTCCCCATAGCTGCATCTCTGGACCGTCACGTCCAGGTCAATGGCACCCCCAGGTCCTCCACGGCTGGCCCCTACCGAGCGTCCACTTCTCCGCTGCATCACCGTGCTCAGTTATCACCTCCAGTACAGAATATGCTGCCCCCCAGGATGACACTGATTATCTGAGAAAAGGCAGACACAGGAGAAGCTCTGACACCCTAGAAGCCCTCCGGAAGGATGCTCAGATTTATGAGGGAAGCCTCCGTGTGTCATGTCCCCCTCTGCGCCGGGCAGCCGAGGGCTCACAGTCACAGGAGACGCTCATCACCTGAGACGGTGGGGACCGGCTCTGCAGTGGGGACCACTTCCTTGTCCCCGAGCTCTTCCTGGGGACCGCCACCCCAACCTCTTCATTTTTAGCTGAAGACGTCCAAGCGGAAGGCGTGGCCATTTGAGGGAGTGACTCTTTTTCCTGGGTCTCTCCCGTGTATTCAGGACATAGACAAGTTGTTGAATTTATGTTTGCGCTTCTCTTTCTCTTCTTTTTCTCTTGTTTAATCATTCAGTCCTGTCTGACTCTTTGTGACCCCATGAACTGCAGCACGCCAGGCTTCCCTGCCCAACACCAACTCCCGGAGCTTGCTCAAACTCATGTCCATTGAGTCAGTGATGCCATCCAACCATCTCATCCTCTGTCGTCCCCTTCTCCTCCCGCCTTCAATCTTTCCCAGCATCACGGTCTTTTCCAATGAGTCAGCTCTTCACATCAGGTGGCCAAAGGGTTGGCACTTCAGCTTTCTATTGTTAACTTACCTTTTATTACAGGGGGTTCAGCCACAGGACTTGGGAAGGGGAAGCCGTTTCCCCTGTCCCGCGTTACCGTCAGAGAGGGTTCACCATCTGCCCTCACTTTGCTCTTATCTGAAAGGTTCTCTTGTACATAATTGTTTGGCGTCTGTTTCCTTGAACTTAAATTTTAAAAGTGGACACCTTGACTGTCCCCACCCTGAATGTTCCCCAGCACAGCACCTGGAACTGTACCTCACACAGAGTGGTGCCTGAAAATGGTCTGAGAGCCAAGGAACGAAATGAGAGCTCCAGGGTCTGGCCAGCGCCCAGCAGTGAGGTCAGCACACAGCTGACCGGCTGCTCTGCTTCCTCCTGGAGGCCTCACCTACTGTGAGTGGCCTTCTGTCGAGCAGCTGGGGAGGTGACCAGATGGTCACAGGCGTTCCAAGCAGCATCCTTGTTTATTACCTTTACTGAGCACCCCTGGAAGGGCTCTGGGTGCTGGAGGTCGACCCACACCTGCATGGGGCCAACGCAGAGAACGAGTGACTGCCCCAGGCCAGCCCCAAGTGAGAGGGACATGAGCTGCTGTCACTAGCAGGGAGGAGGGGAGACAAGTCACTGGGCAAACAGGAAAACATATCTAGAAATCTCTCTAGATAACACAAAGGTTTTAAAGCACATTTCCCCACCGTTCTCCAATGTCCTGCTCTCTTGAAACTCCCGGTTATTAATGAAGGCGTCGACCTGCTTGACCTCAGGCCTCACTCTTCTTGCAATGACTCCTCTTTCCTTGTTTCAAGCGGTGAAGACGCGTTTGCCCCTTTCCCTCTCTAAAGGACTAATGCGAGGTTAATAGACATGCCCTAAGTTGATGACAGTGAAAGAGGGGAGTGAAACAGTTGGCTTAAAGCTCAACATTCAGAAAACGAAGGTCATGGCATCTGGTCCCATGACTTCATGGGAAATAGATGGGGAAACAGTGGAAACAGTGTCAGACTTTATTTTGTTGGGCTCCAAAATCACCGCAGATGGTGATTGCAGCCAAGAAATTAAAAGACGCTTACTCCTTGGAAGGAAAGTTATGACCAACCTAGACAGCATATTCAAACGCAGAGACATTACTTTGCCAACAAAGGTCCATCTAGTCAAGGCTACGGTTTTTTCAGTGGTCATGTATGGATGTGAGAGTTGGACTGTGAAGAAAGCTGAGCACAGAAGAATTGATGCTTTTGAACTGCGGTGTTGGAGAAGACTCTTGAGAGTCCCTTGGACTGCAAGGAGATCCAACCAGTCCATTCTAAAGATCAGTCCTGGGTGTTCTTTGGAAGGAATGATGCTGAAGCTGAAACTCCAGTACTTTGGCCACCTCATGCAAAGAGCTGACTCATTGGAAAAGACTCTGATGCTGGGAGGGACTGGGGGCAGGAGGAAAAGGGGAGGACAGAGGATGAGATGGCTGGATGGCATCACGGACTCGATGGACGTGAGTCTGAGTGAACTCTGGGTGTTGGTGATGGACAGGGAGGCCTGGCGTGCTGCGATGCATGGGATCACAGAGTCGGACACGACTGAGCGACTGAACTGAACTGAACTGAAGTTGTTCACTTTTTCTAGAAAAGACAAACTGAGTCACAAGGAAACACAATGCAAGTTATCACACAAAAGGGAAATTTAGAATGTAAAAGTCATTTAAATTTTCAAAATTTAAACCTTTTCTTAAAGGTTTTAACTTTTTCACGAAGGTGACTTTGATGCTGTGACTGAGCTTCTCAAAATCAGAAGTCAGAGAATTGACCCCTCAGCTGAGAATGAGAACTAGAAAACCACAAATACCACAGGCCAGGAGTCTTCTGAAGGATGCCATCTACATTGCCCAGCTCTGATCCTCACCTCAGAGTGTTAGCCAAGCTCCAGACATCAACTGAATTGTGGCCTCCAAAACAATTTCCTGGTTAGAAAGGGATTGAGGTTCGTTACAGTGAAATCAAGAAACCTCAAATTACCTAATATTTTCACATGACTACAAACACACATTTGCTAATATTGAAAAATAAAAGCAAAGAAAACCCAACCCTTATTTCCCAGCCATACTTACCTGCTAGATGCATCTACATTCTTTTCCTTTTTCTTAAATCCCTACGTCCGTAAAATACACAGCAAAGCTTTTCTGGTAACTGACTGACAAATGCGAAGCTCTCCAGGCTCAGCCCTTTCCAGCAGCCCCCACCCTGCACTGTGTTCACAGGTAGAAGCCACGGGAGGGAGAGGTCCCATCCCCACCATGGGCGCCACCGGGCCCTTCCCTCTGCCCGTTGCCAGGGCACACCTTCCATCCTACCAGCAGCCGCGCCGCAGGGGGGACCTCGGGCTGAGCCACTTCCCCTGGAAAGGGCTCCCCACGGAGGCCGCCAGCCCTGCCCCCTCACGGACACAGGCCAGACCCCCAGCGCATTCAGGCAGAGACTCAGAGGGGCTCGCTGTCCACCAGACCTGCGGAGGCCCCACCCCCAGCCTCCACCCCAAACCCTGTCTGCCCAGTGCCCCTCGACCCCCGCAGACCCTGGTGCTGGGGGATTTGCTGTGCTTTTTCAGATCCCAAACAGTTTCCTTTCAGTGAGGGTGGGGCCAGCACTCAGAGCTCCTTTTGCTGAATGGAAAGTTGATGAAAGGAAACCACCAGGTTTTTAGATTCTCAGCATATTTTAACTCCAGAGACTCGAAGATGGAATGAGCAACAGTGACTCGTCCAGTGCGTCCCTCTGAAAGCCAAGCACTGCCCACGTCTGGGTCTCCTCTGCCCGGGGCCTCCAGCCCCCAACCCACTCTCTCTCACTAGCTAAACACCAAACAAGAACGGCATTTGCTTTTTCCAAAAACGCACTATTCTTCCAAAGGAAAAATAAAATTCTGAATGTATCCCGGGTATGCATTAATGGGGAAAGTGTGGACTTCCCTGGTGGCTCAGACGGTAAAGCATCTGCCTGCAATGCCGCAGACCAGGGTTCGATCCCTGGGTCAGGAAGGTCTCCTGGAGAAGGCAATGGCAGCCCACTCCAGTCCTCTTGCCTGGAGAATCCCATGGATGGAGGAATCTGGTGGGCTACAGTCCATGGGGTCGCAAAGAGACAGGATTGAGTGACTTCTTTCATGAGTCGTTCACACATGGCTGAGTGGTGTGAAAACGCTTTGCAAAGCCACCAGCCTGGAGACTGAAACTTCAGCTGCGAAAGCTAGCAATGCAAAGAAGGAACGAAATGCCGCCAGTGAAGAAAAGCGGTTCTGTGCCGGATTGTTTCAGTTTCCCCGCGCGATGGATTTCAGTGGCCCTTAGGCTGCGAAGGCGTTTCTACAGATTAAACGCGCTCTCGAACGAGGTGCCTTCGGTCGCCCGCAGAGAAGCCAGACGCCCAGAGGCCAGAGTCTGAAAAGGCCGTTGATGCCTCAGGTGAACCCGCGTCTCTCCATTTCCCCATCCTTCCGCTTTTCTTTCCTTAAGACACGTAAAGAATCTGCATTTGATGAGGCTCAAGAGGGGACTTCCTCTTCTCCCTTCTGCGCCGCCGGGGCGGAGGTTCCGCGCGGCACCGCCGTCCTGCACGCGGGGCGGATAGGCCACGCCGGCCCCGAGCGCAGCCGACAGCCGAAGAGGGGCCGCGTCCGGACGGCCTTTCCGGGCAGTGTCTGGAGATGGCGCAGCGGATCCCCCGACGCGGACACTCGGAAGGCGCCAAACGAAAACTCTCCATCGCCGGCTGCCACACTCGCCGCCCTCTTTGCCCTGCGGGCGGGTGGCGCTCCCACCCCGGGGGGCACCTCGCCTCGGGACCGCCGAGGGCTCTGGCCGCCCGGAGCGGCGGGTGTCGAGGCCGAGGCTGGGAAGGGCTGTGCCCCGCCAGCCCGACGCGCCGGCGGCCCCGGATCGGCCGTGGAGCTGGGCCCGCCGCACCTGCTCCGCGATCCGGGCTCCGGCCCGGCGCCCGCAGGTCCCCCGCCAGCCTCTCCGGTCTCCGGGCTGCGTTTCTAACTCTTCATTCTGACCCTAAATGCGAAAACTAACGCGAAGCGCCGGACTTGAGGTGGCGCTGGGACAGGCCCGGCCCCCCAACCGCTCCGGGTCTCCACGGAAAGCCGCGGGGCCCGCGCCCACCCCGGCCCGAGGGCAGCGGGTCCGCGCCGCCCAATCCATCCCCGAGGTTTGCCGCGCGCCCTTCGCGCGGCGCGCTGATGGTTCGAGGAGCTATACTGTCTGAACTCGTTGCTGTTATTACGACCCCGGTGAGAGAAGTGACAAAACGGAAGTCCGTAAAACATGAGTAACTTGCTCGTGGTCACAAAACTAGTCATGGCGAGGCGTACGGGGCGGGGGACACACAGACATAAACGAGCTGTACAGCATGTGCGACCCTAGTATATAATATTAGCTTTTCAAACTGCACGTTACATTTTCCGATCAGAGCTTCGAGAGCCTAGCGGGGTGGCCTGGCGTCACCCGCCGCCCGGGGGCTGAGCTAGACCGGACGGGAGGGCTCTCCGCCTGCCTCACCGCCCCCGCAGCACCGCCCAGAGCCCGTGCCTCTCGCAAAGGAGAGATGAGACGGGATGGAGGAAAGTCCGCTGTGAGACCGCGAACGTGGGCCGCTGCTTGGTGGGAGACCGCCGCCGGCGAGGACCCGTTGCCCAGGCACAGCGCGCAGCTTCGCTTTCTGTCCGCACTTGAGGGCTTGCTTCCCGCTGTGCTCGCGGTGCAGAGCCGCTGTCGGAGGTTCCACTGGCCCCTGGGGCGCGAGCCCACGCGCCACACCCGGGCCTCCGGCGCGCCGGGCATCGTACGCGGGCGCTTCGATTTTCTGCGGGCACACTATCCTCAGGACGATTGGCTCTCTACCCTCCTCGATCGAGTGGGCTCCTCTGCCAGAGCTCGCGCACACACGCACACGCGCACACACGCACACCGCGCCCCGGTGTCCGCCTGCGTCAGCCCCCGGGAACCCAACCACCGAGGGGCAAGGGTGCGCTCCGACCCGGGTGCTGCGAAAGAGCTCACTCCAGGAGCCGCGAGATCTGGTCCAGGGAAGCGTCTCCTCTCTCCCGGGGAGAATTCGCTCTAGGCGGTGAAGCCACGGAGCCCGAACACACCCGGAGAGCCGGAGACCCCGGCCCGCAGAGGCGGGCTTAAACTTGCAGACAAAGGACCCATCTTTCCCTTATTAAGAACCCAACCAAACGTGCACGTAAGAGATTGACGAGAGAAGGGGAGCTCCCAGGGACCCGAGGCTTCAGAGAACCTTATAAACAGTGATTTTCTGGGTGGGGACAAAAATAACTATACATGGATTCATTTCAAAATGTTAATTTCAGAGTTTATTTCATCTTTGTAGTCACTGTGGGAGGAGACACTTTAAAAAATTTTTATTATTCCCATTTTACACACATAGAAAAAAAACTGAAGCTCACAGTCTTAAAAGAGCTCACCGTCACCAGGAGCAGGTGCAATTGTCAAACAAAGGCCACCTACCCTACGACATCACATCTCTCCCCACCTCCCCTGGCTGCATTAAGGGGGAGGCTGAGAACAAAGATACCAGGCAAGGTTAGGAGGACTGGGAGAAAATCAGACAAATCGCCGAACATCAGAGTCCTGATACACACTGGGCTTTGGGGATATGGGCCAACCAGGGCCTTCTGGTCTACCCCCTGCCCTTCATGGCTCCCTCACCCCAGCCTCCACAGGCACTTCTGAACAATATGAAAAAAAATTTTTTTTCCCAGCTGGCCACTATCTGGGTAAACGATTGGAAAGCACTGTATGGTCCACCGGCATAAACACACACACACATACATTGCACACTCACGTAAAGTGAAAGGACACTCTATACATAAGTGATCTTACAGGAAAATGAATTCCGTATGTAGGATCTGGTGCACGTTTGTGGAGGCAGTGTGGGGGTAACCGTGGGGACTGCACAAATGAGTGTCCCTGAGACTCCCTGCTAAAGGACACACCAGTGATGGGAAAGGCTGTCACCCCTCACAGCTCAGTAGGCAGGGAAGTCCAGAAACTTGGGGCTGCAAGTCACTGGGGGTGAAGGCAGCAGAAGAGTGCATTCTGCTTTTAAAACACAAGGCTCAGCCGGTCTCCAAGTCCCCAAGGAAGGTGCCTGTCTGCATCAAAATGCAATTTTAGGTACAAGAGAGTCAGAGCTGGAGGGTGTGGAGAGGACTAAATAAGGAGGATTTTTAAAACATGGTGTCTGTATTTGCCCCGAAATATCTTAGCAAGAAATGAAAATCGAGATGATGGGTGTTGAGGGATGGCTTATGATACACCCTCCACTTCTGAAACTTTTAGTAAGAAAAAATATGAGAATAAAAACACAACTTCTTCATTTAAATGCGTGTGTTTTATTTTGTGTGTGAAAGTCACTCAGTCGTGTCTCTTTGTGACCCCATGGACTTGAATTCTCTAGACCAGAATACTGGCATGCATACCCTTTCCCTTCTCCAGGGGATCTTCCCAACCAAGGGACGGAACACAGGTCTCCTGCATTGCAGGAGGATTCTTTACCAGCTGAGCCACAAGCGAAGCCCTTGTTTTGTGTAAGGTATACCCGAATAAAGTTAATTTTGAGGAATAATAAAATGAAAAGACCACATGGAAAAAGCCTTCTTATCTCCTGAAATGTGAAGCTCGTCCCCCCCCCCCCCCACGCGGTATCACAGAGGAAGACCGGTGGTGACAGCTTGGAGCCAGCAGTCCTGGCCTTTTGACTCCCAAGCCCACCACTGCCCTGCCTGTTACCTCCCACCCCACGTATGCAGCCTGCCCCAAAGGACCCCCAAAACTCCCTTCTGCATTTTGCCAGGACAAATGTAGGGTGCTTTCCTTCGTAAAAAGAAGAATGAAAGCAAACTTCTCTTCCTGTCAGCGAGACCCAGACAACAAGAGGTGGTCTGCAGTCCCCGGGCGCGGGGACCAAGCGGCTGGCTGGTCCAGTGTCCGGCCGGCGGTCTGTTTGTCGCTTGCTTCCTGCTAGACCTCGGTGGCCAGAGCTCCAGGCGGGCCGCCCCGGCCCCTTCCTGGCGGCCGGAAACCAGAGGGGCCGATCCGAAGCCTGACTTTCTCTGCAGACCAAGCTGGGTCGCAGGGCAGAGCGCGTTTCCACGGAGGGTCCCGAGCATCTGAGGGCCCCTCACGCGTGAGGGGTCTGGAGAGCAGGGGGTGCCCTAAGGTGGCCACCGAGTCAGAATCCGAGGGGGCGAGCGCCGGGCTCAGTCGCCTGGGCCCGGCGGGTCGAGGGTGGCGGGCTGAGCGGGAAGGTGGGTCCGGGGCGGCGGGGCGGCGGGCCGGGCGGGCGGGGTCGGGGCGCAGCGGGCCCCGCGATTCCCGAGGGCCTGGCGCCACCCGGCGGAAGCTGGAGGAACTTGCGCGCGCCTGGGGGAGGGGCGGCAGCCCGCGACCCTGAGGCCCCCGGAACGCTTCTCTCAGAGGGTGGCACTCAGTGCCGGCTCCAGAAAACCGTGCCTGCCCTCTGCCGCCCACCCCTCTCACCAGCAAGGACACCGTGACCGCCAGGCCGGGCTCTCCTTTTGCCCTGAACCCGGAGATGGAAAGCGCTTCCCCTAAAATCCGAACCGCCCCGCGGAGACGCGGGCGCGTGGACGCACCGCGCGCTGGCCTCGAGCTGCCCGCACAAGAAGGGTCCACGGTCGGGGGCTGGGACCACCGGGCCGCGTAAATCATCCGGAGGGATGTTTGGCCCGAGTCCCTGTTTCCGAAAAGCTGTGGGAGGGTTTGGACGTTGATTTTTCTGGCTGGCCTTTTTCAAGTGCGCGCCCCGCCCCATCGCAGCCCGTCTGGTGTGCGAGGATTGTTTGAAAGGGAGGAAGCATTCTTGAAGTGGCGGGTGATGGATCGTCTAAACCCTTCTGGGGCGTTTCGGGCGGGAGTTTCGAGGCAGCTCATCAATAAAGACCCCCCCGGAGAAGGGGGGCTGGAGAACGGCCCCCATCACGCAGCCGGGAGGCCTCCGGGCCAAGGCGGAGGCCGGGAGGGCCCAGGCAGGTGGAGACGCCTTGCCTGGACCAGCGCCTTCAGGCTGCTCCTCGTGGGCGCTGCAGGGTGATTCACGGGGCGGGGCGGTGGAGGTCGGGGGGCAGCAGAAAGGTTGGTGGGTCCCCAGCACCTACCCAGCGCCCTGCTGCCCGATGCGCTCCTTGGCATGAGTTTCATTTGGAAGCCCCAGCCAAAACCCTGACACCTCTCCCAAATCGGGAAGGGGGCAGGTAAGGTTGAAACGGGTCTAACCATTGGAGGTTGGACGTGCCGGGAAGCCCTGGGACCAAGCCTCGGAAAGGCGAGGCCGCAGCCCTCAGAGATGTCTGACTCCACGCCCTCTGGGCCTGCCTGGAAGAGGCGGCAGCCCTGTGGGTGGGAACCGCGCTGGGGAGCCAGCGGCCGCTCCCTTCTAGGGAAGACTCGAACCTCGAAGGCCAGGTGGGCCTGGGGAGGCGGCCTCGGGTGCACTCCCGGGCCCCTGTCCCAGCACCAGCGAGCACTCCCTCCCCCTCCAGCAGGCGTCCCGGGTCACCAAGGTCAGGCCGCCTCCAGAAGGGGACCCTCTGCCAGGGTGGGGCAAGGGAGGGCAGGAATGGGGAGACCGTTGGAGGGAAGGCTCCTGAAAGGCAGCTCCTAGGACCTAGACGGCGTCTGGGCGCCCAGAGGTCCCGAGTCGGCTCTGGGCGCCGAGCACGCTTTATTTACCCGTGCAGAGGATGCTGAAGGACAAAAGAAATGTTTGGACGTCAGAGCTGATTTATATTTTTGGAAGAACTACGTTTCCTTTTTTGAAGAGAAGTGAGAGCGCCCCATATCCTGAGCGCAGCGGGGAGACAGAAGGGCGGTTTTGATGCTCCAGGAAGTTGACCCATCGCGAACCAGCACGCGGGGTTTGCTGCCCGGGAAGATATTTACTGGGGGTAAGGGAAGGCAGGAGGGGAGGGCAGGAGGGGAGGGCATGAGCCAGACGCGAGAAGAAACCCTGATTTGGGTGGGGCTGGGACCTCCACGGCGCCCCCGGCTCGCCGCCTCGCCGCGGACCGGCTCGGTCTCTCCCGAGGGTCTTGGGACCTCCCAGCGCGAACGCCTTTGCTCACTGCCTCTGCAGCCCTGGGCGCGCACCCTCCTTCCTTCTGGGCCTGGCCCGCCCGCCCAGCATGCCTGCTGCCTCCCCCGAGGAGCCTGGGGACGCAGAAGCAGGATGAGAGGGGCCCAGCAGGGTGAGCTCGGGAAGGGATGTAGGGCGTTCAGGGCCCCCTCGGCCTGCCCTCCGGACACAGCCGGCTCCAGGTCTTCATCTCATCATTGGGGCTCCCTCCCAGCCGCCCAAGCCAACCCTCAATGATCTCGAGGAAGGGCGCCAGCACCCACACGTGTTCCTCCCAAGACTGGGAATGCCTGGGACAGGCTTCACCACTGGAAGCGTCCTGGTGCCACCCCCTTAGGAGACAGACACCTAGTGTCCGTTCCAGCACTGCCCTTCCTCTTTTTTGGGGGTGTCAGAGCTCCCACCGCTGGGAGGGATGACCACCCCTGCGACGGAAGCACTACAAAGCCCTGCCCGCCCCCCAGGGAGCACAGCAGGCAGCCGGGGAGAGACCCAAGGCTGGTCTACCGGGGAGGGCCAGCACGCTGGGGCCAGCTCCCGGAAGCACCCCAGAGATGCGTTTCGCAGCGTGGGGGGCCTAGAAGCTCGGGCATCGCAAGGATGGAAGACGCAGGACCCCTGCCCTCCTCCCAGGCACCGCCCGTTGGCCAAGAGGGCGACCAAGTCTGCCCCCACCCACCGCCAGGGCTGGGGGTCTGGGGCCCACCCATGGACTCAGGAAGGTGGCCGTAAAAGCGTCCTGCCCGCCGGGACATGAGCTTTGGAGAGCGGAAGAATCTATCTAAATAAACATTGGGAATTGGGTGACTGGCTTTCAAACCTGGAGGTCTGGCGCTCTGGGCCGAGGAAGGCCAGCAGACAGAGGTGTAAAATTCCCGCTGTTGCCGCTCAGATTCAGGTGCCCTCTCCAAGCCCAGCCGGCGCCTCCTCCTGGCCTCGGGGCCAAACTTTCTATTGTAAATCAGAGTTTTTAGATGGGCCTCTGGGACACTTCCTCACACAGGGTCATTCCCTGGGCGGCCCTGCCCTCTGGAGCAGCCACCTTAGCTGTGCACCAAAGCACAGGCTGAAGGGGTGGTCGCTTTCTGTCAGAATCGGGCAGCGGTGACTCCCTAGGCGGGGAAGGGAGGGCAGGCCCAGGGCCAGGGTGCTGGTGCTGGAGGTCTCAGAGGGCCGCAAGCAGCGCGGTATGGGTGCGTCTCCGGTGGGTAGCTGGTTTAGTCTAAGCCGTCTCATGTAAAACCCACACGGCTGAGAAGCATGCTAAGAACATAAAACTTAAACCACAATAATGAAGAGATTTCCTTCATTTCCTTCAGAATAAAATGCCGATTATAGAACAAAATCAGACAAACTCAGGCTTCCCGAAGTTTACGTTCCCCTGCGCTGAGGCAGGGGGCGGGACCTTGGGGTTTGCAGCAGAAAGGAAGCCACAGCCCAGATGGAGACAGTCAACCCGAGAGGGGTCGGCTACGGGGATGCCAGCGGACCCAAGGCGCCCCGCTATTTCTGGGTAACTGAGGAGTGCCTGGTTGGATCTGTACTCATTTTAAGGGCCCATACCTTTCCTTCCCCTAAGATAGAAGTGAAGACTTTTCTTGTTTATAAGACGGTGAAAGTCTATCAGGAAGAGCTTGGAAACACGAAAGCCTCCTGAGCAAGGCTATTTCAGAAACAAACACAGCTTTCCTTGTCAACCATCTGCCATACAGAAATTCAGGTATTCCTACCGGGGACAGAGAGTTTGATAAAATTGGTATTGCATGCATGCGCACCCAGGAGATGTGTATAAAACAGTAATTAAACAAAGCTCCCAGAGGCTTTGCTGCCCAGCAGTGGCAGCAGCGCTGGGCTGAGGCCCCGGACCTGAGCTCCAGCCGAGCCTGTCACTTGTCCACGTGTGACTGACTATCTGACCTCTGGGCCCACAGTTTCCGTATCCCTAAAGGGGAAGGTAGAGGGCCACCTGAGACGAACGCAGTGAAACCTACAGGGAACACGTGGGCAGGCTTCCAGAGGCAGAGGGGAGAGCTCTAGGAAAGAGGTTGGACGAGGAGCCCCTTGCTGCTCAGATAACTGTGAGGGGCCCCACCCTCCAGAAGGTCCTGGAGCACAGGGCGGCACTGAGATCCTGGGGAGGGGCCCAGGTCTGCGGACCTGCGGCCCAAAGCCTTCCGCCTCCCCAGCGTCTGCCTGGCCTCCTAGGACTCTCCCCAGCCTGCAGGCGGGTGTAGCTCGCAAGTTCAGAGGGTTTAGGTAGAATGGGAAGCACTACCACTTAGATGGCAAAGGAGGTTTTAAGAATTGCTGATGACTTAGGTAAGTTGGTAGAAGCCAAAAAATGTATAGTATTTTTTTTTTTTTATGAGTATCCATGGACCTTCTAAAATCCTGGGCGAATTGAGAATATTTTTTCTGAAAGAGGGCTCCATCGCTTCCATCATTTTCTCAAAAAGACTCAAACTGGGAACTGCTGGTATGCATGTTCTCGCTAACTTTGTTCTGGTTTTAGGGCTGGTGCTTACTTCACCTTCTGGATCCTAAAAGCTTTTAGGACCTGAGATCCAAGGGACCCAGAATTCCAAAATTCCAGGTGCAGAAATCAGAGAGGGTTGAGAGCCAGTGACGCATCAGCTTGCTGAATTTTCCCCGAATCCGCTGCCTACCACTCCCAGCTCCACAGGAGATGACTGCCTTCCTTGTCCCTGTGCCTCTCAGCTGTGCCAGTTGCCACACACACACACACACACACACACACACACACACACGGGAGCTCCTTTCAGATATTCTTTTCTCACTCTAGTTTCTACTGTATCTCATTATTTTTCAGACATTTAAAGCATTGATTTAGTAAATACACTATTTATTGAATACTTCCACTTTTACTTATAATCAAGTTATTCCTTGTAAAATGACGAAAGGGGTAAGAGAAAAAATACCATGAAATTAATGGGCCCCTATCAAAGAGGGAAAAGAAAAAAAAAGAGGCTCACCAGTCACTCAGAAAGGAATTCTTAGAAGTGGAAACAACTGCAAAGCCCCTTCCCCATCTCAAGCAAAACATCCCATCCGGAAAAGAGCGGCTTGTTTCTTTTTTCTGTTGGAAATGAGCGGTAAACTGCGTTCATTTGGGCCGTGTTTTCTTAGCTGACTCTCGGCTACAATCAAGCCCTTTTCGGACACATTCCCATGTAGGTACCAGGGGTGCTCTGGAGGAAGCTGTCGACGCCTGTTCAGCTAATTTAGGTTTTCTTTGTCTAATTACAGTGGAGCTTAGGGAAAAGGAGCCGGGCTCAGGGCAGTAAACTGACACTCGGCCTCTGTGTGTGGTATCCAGGCAGGGTTTGATGGAAAAAGCCTGCTTCCACTCAACTTCAGGTCACTGTCTGGGGCCAGCCCAGCCCAGCCCCCAGCCTCCCCTCCCGCCCTTCGTCTCCCCCTCCAGCCCCACCGGCGCGCTCAGCCGGGAGCAGCCCGGGGCTCAGGGCCGCTCACAGACCTGGGGCAGCCCCAGGGCCCGCCTCGGGCCTGTTCCAGCCGGGCAGCTCTGGCCGCCACGTTCTGGGGACCCTGCACCACTTCTCTTTCTCTCCGCCCCGCTGAGCCGTCCCTTCTGAGCAGCCCTGCCTCCCCTGCGGTCCGCAGCACCCGCTCCGGGCACCGCCATCATCCCTCCGTGGCCCCAGCGGCTCCCAGGCCTCCGTCCCCGGCCCCCCCTTCCAGCCCAGTCCCTGCACGTGTAATCCAGAAACTAACGGTCCAGTCTCACTGGGAGTGCGTCCCGGCCTGCCTCTTGCTTAGCTGGAGAGGACCGGCCACGCTGGGTGGAGCTCTGTCCCTGGGGGGCAGCTTCGAGGGGGCTCGCGGGCCGGGGGGTGGGGGTGCGGCGCGGGGGCCCGGGGTGTCAAGCCGGTGACAGCAGTCTTCCCGCTTCGACACAGAACAAACCCGGCCACCTCACTCCTGTCACTCCGCGGGGCCTTCTCCCTGCATTTGGTGCTAACTCTCAAGTGGGAACGAAAGGAAGTGGAGACAGACGCAAGCAGGCGTCCTCTCCGGCCTGAAAGGAGAGTCTCCACGGGGCCCGGCCTCGGCCGCCGCTGCGGGGGCTGCAGGGCGGGCCCGAGCGGGGACGGCGCGTTACCTCTGGGCGTCGGGCGCCCGGCGCGCGGCGGGGGCTCGGCAGCCTCTGATCGCGGCGGGCGGACGGCGTCGGCGCGGGCGCAGGGGCAGCGGCTACGGAGGTCCGGCGGCCGCACACTCGGCCGAGGACCGGCCCGGGGAGGGGGGTAGCGCGGGGGAGGGGGGTAGCGGGGGGGAGGGGGGAGGGGGAGGGGGAGGGGGCTGGGGGAGCGGGGAGGGGAGGAGCCGGGTGGGCCGCGCCGCCGGGGGCGCTTGGCTCCGGCATGGGCGACAGGGGTGCTGTCGGGGGCAGAGAGAAAGGAGGTTCCCTAAAGTCTAGGTGGTCGGGTTCTGCGGGGCGGGGGCGGCGGTGTCTTCCGAGGCAAATGTGAGCCGGGCTGCGATCCCTAGGCTTGCAAGGGGGTGGGTGCGGGACAGGGCGAGCGCCCGGGAGAGGCATTAAGAGGCCAAGGGGGACCCCGGAGAGCCAGGAGCGAGATAAGCGAAGGGGCGGCGGCGGCGGGGGGAGGAGTGAGCGCCGGCCCCGCGCGCCCTCCGGGGGGGCGGGGAGGAGGGGGCGGGCGGCGGGGGGACGGGCGAGGCGCGGGAGGAGGAAGTCCGGGAGACAGAGCGAGCCGCGCTCCTGAGGGGAGACGTCGGGCTCGTCCCCGGGGTCCCGGCCGCGGCTCCCGCTCGCGCGCGCAGCCGCCCGGCCGCTCCGGCTCCGCGGCCCGGAGGCCGCCGCGCAGGCCGGGCCCGAGGCCCGGGGAGGGATGCGCCGGGCGCCGCCGGCGGCCCGCGGCTTCGGCCAGAAGCGCCGGCAGGGCTGAGGGAGGCGACGGCGAGGCGCTGGCTCGCAGCGGCCGCGGCTGCAGCCCGGGCGGAGGGCTAGGGCGCTCGCCGGGCCTCTGGGCCGCCCGCGCTCCCGCGCCCCCGCGCCCGGCCCCGGGCCCGCCCCCGCCGCCCGGCCCCGCTCCCGGGCGCCCGATGACCTCCGAGGGCGGGCCGCCGCCGGCCCCGCTCCGCCGCGCCCGCAGCCCGGGCCCCGGCGCGCTGCAGGCCGCCCTGATGAGCCCGCCGCCCGCCGCCGCCGCCCTGGAGGCCGCCTCGTCGTCCTCGTCCTCGTCCTCGGCCGCCTCCTCGGCCGGCGCGGCCCCGAACGCCTGCAAGAGCGCCGGCGGCGGCGCGGGCGCGGGCGGCGGGGGCGCCAAGAAGGCGAGCGCGGGGCTGCGGCGGCCGGAGAAGCCGCCCTACTCGTACATCGCGCTCATCGTCATGGCCATCCAGAGCTCGCCCGCCAAGCGCCTGACGCTCAGCGAGATCTACCAGTTTCTGCAGGCGCGCTTCCCCTTCTTCCGCGGCGCCTACCAGGGCTGGAAGAACTCCGTGCGCCACAACCTCTCGCTCAACGAGTGCTTCATCAAGCTGCCCAAGGGCCTCGGGCGGCCGGGCAAGGGCCACTACTGGACCATCGACCCGGCCAGCGAGTTCATGTTCGAGGAGGGCTCGTTCCGCCGCCGGCCGCGCGGCTTCAGGCGGAAGTGCCAGGCGCTCAAGCCCATGTACCACCGCGTGGTGAGCGGCCTGGGCTTCGGGGCCTCGCTGCTGCCGCAGGGCTTCGACTTCCAGGCGCCCCCGTCGGCGCCGCTCGGCTGCCATGGGCAGGGCGGCTACGGCGGCCTCGACATGATGCCTGCGGGCTACGACGCGGGCGCCGGCGCCCCGGGCCACGCGCACCCGCACCACCGCCACCACCACGTTCCCCACATGTCGCCCAACCCGGGCTCCACCTACATGGCCAGCTGCCCGGTGCCCGCCGGGCCCGGGGCCGTCGGCGCGGCCGGGGGCGGCGGCGGCGGGGACTATGGCCCGGACAGCAGCAGCAGCCCCGTGCCCTCGTCCCCGGCCGTGGCGAGCGCCATCGAGTGCCACTCGCCCTACACCAGCCCCGCGGCGCACTGGAGCTCGCCCGGCGCCTCGCCTTACCTCAAGCAGCCGCCCGCCCTGACGCCGGGCAGCACCCCTGCCGCCCCCGCCGGCCTGCACAGCACCATGTCTTCCTACTCGCTGGAGCAGAGCTACCTGCATCAGAACGCCCGCGAGGACCTCCCAGGTAACGTGCTGCCCGGCCGCGGGCCGTCGCCTCTGGCCTCCCGGCTCTGGGGGCCGAGGCCTAGGCAACGCTGGCGCCCTTTTGGAGAGGGTGGGGTGACAGGGCCTTCCCCACACCTTTGGCCCCCGCCGCGCCTCCGGAGTTTCCACCCCTCCAAGAGGGAAGGAAGCGCCCGTGTCCGGCGTCTCTGCGGGCTGCAGGGCCCAGAGTTCAGGCCTGGCTTAGCAGAGGGAGAAGGCTCGCGCCTTAGAGGACCTTGGCCAGGGCGCCGTGGCTGCTTTCTTTTGTCTTTTAAAGTCGGTTTTGCTGTGTTTTCACCTGAGTAAACTCTGTGTCCCCAGGAGTACACGGGGTAGGCTGCACTGGGCCGTTGCTGAGAGGCGTCCGGAGCAGGGAGACAGGGCCTCCAGGAACTGAGGGGTCCGGGGACCGTCACAGGAGGGACATGTGGCCAGGGAGGAGGGGCGCCCCGGCCTCCCCTCAGTGGGCCCCAAGTCGATGGCACGCGGGTGCGGCCTAGGCCCACAGGCCCCAGGCCCAGGGGGCTCCCCTGAGAGAGGCCTGCCCTTGGGCCCCACTTGCAGCGTTGCTGGTGTGAACTGTGTTGGTTGCAGATGATGAAAATTTATTGACCTGCCTAAGGCGGTGAGAGGTGGGAGGGGACAGACAGGGTGGAGGAGGGAATTTGAATATCTAGCCAGGTTTATGGGGACCGTGGAGATAAACCTCATATTAACCCCTCTTCGGCCGCGCTGGTGTGCCGGGCAAGCGGGGCTGGAGCGGACCCTTACCCACTCCAATTGGAAGAGGGTTTCCAGGCAGACACGCCTGAATTGTACTTTCCTGCATCGGCTTGGGAGCAGAGCGTCAGGGAGAGAGGAAGCCCAGAAATGGGCAAAAGATGTTGGTTCCCTGGACGGTGAAGTTTCCCGAATAGGCCTTTTAACTGCGGGTCTCAGAGGTTAACTAAACAAAGACCGTCTGGGCGGACCACACCGGAGAGGATTCCAGCCTGACTCAACCCACTGAGAGCGGAGTCTTGTTCAGTTTTATGGGAATTTCAACAAGTAACCAACACAGCCGACCCTCCGCTCTTATTTTCTTTAACCCCCTCGGACTGGCTGTCAATCAGCGCCGGGCGCGCGGCGCGCTCTGCGCTCTCCTGCCCAGCGGTTCGCCTGCGGGCGCTGCGGCCTCTCCTCCCGGCTCCCCGCTCCGGCCGCCCGCTCGGCCACCACCTGCACCCCGAGGCCTCGCTGTTGCCCTGAAACACTTCCTTAAACTTTCCAAATCGCGCAGACAGAGCTTTCTGACCATTCTGAGAGGCCATCCTCGCCCCGCCCCGCACACCAGGAGCGCCCAGGTCCCAGAAGCGCGGAGACTGGCGGGCACGGCTCGTCCAGGGGAGAAGGGACACCGCCTCCCAAACCCCAGGGCTCGCGCACCCTCCGGCCCGAGTCTCCGGCTTGAGGAGACCCTGGCCCGCCGGGACGCTCTGCTTCGCCCTCCTCACCCCCACCGCCCCTCCAGTGCCCTGACCCCCGCCTCCGCTCTTCCCCGCGGCCTGGCAGGCGTCTCCCGGGCCAGGCCCCTCAGGAACCCGGGGCTGCGAGTGGAACAGGGAGGCCGAGAAAGGGCCCGGAGCGCGCACCCAGCTCACCCCGGGAGAGCCGGGCCCGCGCGCTCGCGGAGGCCCCTCGGCCTCGGCCTCATCAAAGCGCCACGCGGGGCCGCGGATTAGAGCCGCGGCCAGCGGCGCCGCCAGGTGCTGTGGCCCGGGGGCGGGCGCACCTGCGCGGCCGCAGGGACTCGCGTCGAGGCGCGCTGTGGGCCGCAGTCGCAGCCCGACGCCGAACGTGGGCCGAGCTCCTGGCCACGGGGCTGCCGGGCGGCTCCGCAAGCGTAGGGCGACCGGGTGAGGCGCCGGGCCGCGGGGTAGGGTGTGCGAGCGGAGAACCGCCCGCCGGGCACCAGCGAGGGCTGCGGAATCCCCAGCGCGGGAGGCTGGAGAGGCCTCGGGGAGCAGGCCTAGCCCAGCGGGGCCTAAGAGGCCTGCCGCTGGACCCCCAGCCAACTGCGCCCCCCGGGTCGGAGGCGCCGAGAAAGCAAAAGCAAAAGTCGGCGACAGGAGGCCGGCCTCGGGGGCTGGGGAGAGGCTGTGGGCCGGCCGGCGCTCCAGGGGCTCCCTGCGCGCCGGAGCCGTCGCCCACGGGCAGGCGGGCCCAGTTCTTGGGCTCTCCCCTCTCTAGAGGCACGACACCGGAGACCGGCGCGTCCCCCCGGCCCCTGTCCCCGTCCGCTCCTCCTGCCACTGCCTGGCGATCAGTTGGTTGGGAAATAATGCGGGGCAGGGGCTGGAAACCAGAAGCAAGGGAGCCCGCGGTGTTTCTGGGCCGGGAGCCCTAGGGCCAGTGCTCAGGGCCCGAGCCGGGGGCTGTCAGAGCCCCTCCGGCCTCCCCGAGCAACAACAGGAACTCAGGAACGGAGAGCCTGGCTTCTGGGTGAGCGGCCTGTGCTCCGTGCTTGTGGGCCCCTGAAAACCAAATGGCAAACCAGAACTCCAGAGTCATCCCGTGGCCAAAGCTTGAAACGCTGAGACGCTCTGGGGCTGGCTTTCCTCTCCCAGGTTTTCAGCAATAGAAAGGCTTGGAGTCAAAATGAGATGCATGTTAAAGGACGATTTTAAGAGTCACAGGCTGGGCCTGAGTGGGACAAACGTTTCTGAAGAGCGTTTCCCTTCTCTCCCCTTTCAGTGGCGCTCCCTCGATACCAGCACCACTCCACGCCCGTGTGCGACCGGAAGGACTTCGTCCTCAACTTCAACGGCATCTCCTCCTTCCACCCCTCTGCCAGTGGCCCCTACTACCACCACCACCATCACCAGAGCGTCTGCCAGGACATCAAGCCCTGTGTTATGTGAACGCAGGGCGGGGGCTGGCCCAGGCCCCGCTGCCCCCCGGCGATGACCGAGGTGGGTCCCAGTGTGGCCACGCCAGTCGCTTGGAGACCCCGGGTGAGCGTCACGCGCTGGTGTTTGTCCACTGTTGGTAGGAGGCACCCCCTGGCGAGGTGATGCCCCAAACACACGCGGGCTCCCAGCGGCGGGAGACGGTGAAAACTTACCACGCAGAAAACACAGACGTGGAACTCTGGGATCTTCACTGCCTTCAGTAATCAGGGTCTGAAACATGCAGACGGGCTGTGTGTGTGTGTGTTTCTTTGTCTATGGAAAATGTGTGTGCTCTTTTTTGAAAAAGGCAGTGCCCAGCACAAGATTCCAAGAGAGCCTCATCTTGTTGCCTGGCTCAGTGGGAGAGCTGTATTTTGCCAAACACTACCTTTGGATCCAGGTGCCAAAGAACATTATCAAGAAAGTATTTAGCAATGATGTGTCTAGTTTAAGAAACGTGGTCTCCAGTATTGTGACAGTACGACGTTTTTACAAGGCTGTTTTCTACCACCATAGTTTAAAGATATTTTTATGATCTCCGTGTATACTCACACTCTGCTTGTATTTTAAAAGGAGGATATATTTGCACTTATGTATACTGTTACAGTTTGCCAAGCTATTCTGATGTACAATTTTTTCAATAAAATGTATATGACAAATAGTTGTCGGGGGGCCTCTCTCCTCCACAGGCTTCTGATCGCCAGGACGATGCAACTCTACGCTGGGCAGGATTTTTTTCTAAGCTGTGTAATTGGCGTGGTGTGGGGTCTGTGCCTTGAGTAACGCAGGCCAGGTTCTGATTGTGGGTCTTCTCGGGAGAGAAAGGGAAGAAGAAACGTTTTCTGTTATTTCTTTGCTTCACCCTCGCTCTTTCTGGCTAAACCGAAACCAGAAGGTGAGAGGAGTTTAAAAGAAAACCAGGCAAGATAAGGGCTGAGGAGCCTCTGCCCTTCGCTGTCCTTCCCAAGTGCACTGGGCCTCTGCACTGGGCTTTCCCTTCCCCACCAGCTGGGCTGGGTTGCCCTCCTCCGGCTGCGAGCAGAGGGCAGGTGCCCAGGACATAGGCCCTGCTTCCTTGGGTGGCCGTCAGATCCCCATGTCCGGAAGGGAAGGTGAGGAGGGTCTGGGCAGTCCCGGCATCAGGGACAGAAGCAGGATGAGACGTGTCCACCCCCAGTTCAGGGCACAGAGGTCGGCCCCCACGTTCCACCTGGGTCTGCCTCTCTGCTCCCATCCGTCCTTCTCCAGGGAGCCGTGGTTTCCCTTGGGATTCCCTCTTGGCCATTTCCTTTCTTGCTTGGTTTCCAGGCCTTCCCAGTCACAGATGCTGAAGGCTGGGATGAGAACTTCTGGACCTAGAGAGGAGACCAGCCTGGGCAGAGGGCCTGGTACCGGCCAGCCCTGAGGTCCGGGCAGCCCGCAGACTCCTGAGCGGGCCAGAGGTTCTCCAGGTGCTGAGTCCGCTTTGAGGGCTCACCTTGGATTCCCACTTCCTGCAAGCTGTCCCCTGGTCTGTCACCAAGCCCTCGATACCCCGGGGTGGACATCTCCCACCCTGGGTCTTTTGCATGCCGAGTGAGTTTTCAGTCCAAAGACGGTCTCAGTTGAACATCTTGTTTTACAAAGTCCTAACTGTATGCCTAGTCCTGAGGCTTCCTTTCTATATTTTCCAAAATTTTGCTGTGATTTAAACATTTTTTTGTGTCTGCTTTATCATATTTGCAGTTAAATAGGGATTTTTTTTCCTCCTTTTATTCTGAGCTACTCGGGGGCCTGCTATAAATTATGAAGTCAGTTTCAGAGTCTGCTCCGACCACAGTGCTGTGTTTACATTCCTTCCAAGGCAGCCGGCATGGTCGTAATTTATATCCTAAACACTTGCACGTAACTTGTTTATACAGGGAATGACAGGACCTGCGAGGAGGGCTGCGGCCGGCCCGGCGAGCCCAGCGCGCCCCCTAGTGGTGAGAGCCGGCCGGCGCCCGGGATGCGGGGTCCGCGGTGCCCCCAGCGGCCGGCTCGGGGCTCTCCCGCCTCCGACTCCTCTGACGTCAGGACGCTGGTCCTGTCGCAGATCCGCGCAGGCAGACCTCGGAGATACAGTGGGCTCGGCTTAAACTAAATCCTGCAATACAGTGAGTTATGTAAACTTTTAGTTTCCCAGGGCAGGTAAAAGTTATGTGTACACGCTGCTGGGGCCTGTCAAGAGGGCAGTAGCGTTGTGTCCAAAAAGCAGTGCGCAGACCTCAATTTTAAAAGGTTTTATCACTAAAAGTGCTCGACCCCGGCTCTTCCCTTGTGGTCCAGTGGCTGAGAATCCGCCTGCCAACGCAGGGGACGGGGGCTTGATCCCTGGTCCGGGAGGATCCCACGCGCCGTGGGGCAGTACAATCCTGTGCGGCACCACTGAAGCCGCAAGCCGCAGGGAGACGCAGCACGGCCACAACTAAGCACAAGTGAGCGACCCTTAGAGATGCTGAGCCTCGTCGGAGCCCTCAGGGAGCCGTGGTGTTACAGTGACATCGAGACCGCTCAGCACAGACCACCGTAACACGCGTAAGGATGATGGATACTGATATTGAAGCTTCACATATCGTAAGGATTACCACAGTATGACAAAGACACTGAGTGAGCAAATGTCATTGGGAAATAACACCTTCCACGGCTGTGTGCAGGGGTGCCAGCTGCAGAAAAAGGCTGACTCTGGGAAGCCCGCCACAGGGAAGCCCAAGTGACAAGGTCACTGACGAGACTCCTCTGTCTGGCGTTGCAGACACGGGTTAGACGGCTGCATCGGTCACGGGGCTGATGGAGCGCAGGCTGCTGGGCCCACCCCGACTCTGATAAGTCCGAGGAGCCCGCATCCCCAGTCAGCTCCCGGGCGATGTCGGCAGTGTGGGCCCAGGAGCACACTGTGAGACCCACAGGCCCGGGAGGGCAGTCTGATTTACCCAGATTTTACAGGTTCAGACGGGTGGGTGTTAAGGCTTGTATGTTAATTAGCTAGGCAGAGATCTGAGAAGGGCTTTTGAAAGCAGGTTGATGGATTATTGGCCCCTGGGAAATGTAAGGCCTAACTTAGAGCTGAGCCCTGCACAAGGAAGTAGAAAACTCCCCTTTTTATCCAAAGCCATGATATACCTTGTTCCATTCTACTGGCCTTTGCAAAGAGAAGTCAGGTGGAAGCACTGAGGTTTCTCTACCTCGGTACCGGGAGTCTGGGTTAGTCCACAGTGACGTCACAGCTCTCCAGACGGACAGCGGTGGTGATTAAAGCCGGCAGGAAAAGGAATTCCTTTGTTGATGATAAAAATCTTTAGAGGGTGGAACAGAGAGAAGGTAGAGTTCCCCTCAGTGACCCCCAGACAGAGATGGGTCAGGCGGTACCAGCGGCGGGGGTGGGAGAGAGGGAGAGAGGGAGCAGTCTGCAGAGGGGGCTCTGTCTTGCGGGAGCTCCCGGCCCGACGGGAGCGGCGCAGCCTTGAGGCAGGGCTGCGGTCCTCCGAGCCCACAGCCGTCCTGCGGCCTGTGAACCCCAGGTCCTTCTGCTTTCCTGGACTTCTGCCAGGATTCTGGGCACGTGAGTGGATGCTCCGGTTGCTCATGCTCAAAGCTTCTCAACTGCTGCAGCAATGGCCCTAGCATTTGGGGAGAATCATCTCGACTTATGCTTTAGAAAGTGGAAGTCTGATTTCCAGGGAAATCTTCAGGTGTTAGATGGAATTAGCGCCTCCTTCCCGAAAGAAAACCTCCCTTGTAGATTCCTATCTACCTAGTCACCTAGTGACTGAGCATAATGGTGATTAATTCAGAACAGGCAGTGGCTTCTTGAGCATGGAAATGTATTTTAATATATTTTATCAGAGCGGAAATACTTTTTACCAAAACTGCCTCCACGAAATCCTATCTGAGCAAGAAAAACACCCCAGGCTGCATCTGCACCAGGCCAGGCTGGGTCACAGCTCGTGGATGTCAAGCTCATTTGAGAAACAGTGAAAGTGCCAGAAGTTCTTTCGGAGTTCAGCGCGCCCTGAGTGTGCGGCTACTGACCGGTGCGTGTTCAGGGCTCCAGTCCCAGGGGTCTCGGCCTGAGTGCGTGAGAGCGAGGAGGGGGTCTGGGAGGGGCTGCTGAAGGAGGTGCCTCCAGTGTCCCCTCCGGAAGGGCCCCCTTCCGCCCAGGAACTGCTGCCTCACAAAGAGGTGTGGAGGCCTGACCCCCGACAGCTCAACACCGCCCGGGACGGGCAGAGCTCCCCGGAGGCACAAGCTGCTCCCGCTTTGTTGAGTCTGAGGGCCTCTCTCTGCCATAGCCCTTGTTCATGTGGCTGGGACCTGGCCTGGGGCCCCTCTCCACTTCCCACGCTCATCCCCACAGTGCCCCCAGGCCCATCCTTGTCACCGCTCGTTGCCCACCACAGGGGAGGTGGAGGCAGGGGCACAGAGACGGGGGTGGGGGCTCGAGCTGCCGCAGGGGGCGTCTCTTCATTGGGGCTCCCCGCCACCGTGGTCTTCCTCACTCCATCCACCCCGCACTGACAGGTAGAAAGTGTTAGTCGCTCAGTCGTGTCCGACTCTTTGCGACCCCTTGGACTGCAGCCTGCAGGCTCCTCCATCCACGGGATTCTCCAGGCAAGAATACTGGAGTGGGTTACCGTTTCCTTCTCCAGGGGATCTTCCCGACCCAGGGATCAAACCTGAGTCTTCTGCATGGCAGGTGGATTCTTTACCATCTGAACCACCAAGAGAGTGTGTGTGTGTTGGAGGGGGGTGAGTGGCTGAACCACAGGACAGCCCCCACTAATGGCTGTTCTTCAAGAAGAAGAACCTCCATCAGGAGCCACTTTCCTGGACTGAAATCCGAGGTGACCAGGCTGGCATTCGGTCCAGAGAGAGCGAGTCAACGGCTGTTACTTGGTGACTCGTGGCCACAGCGGCGGGTCACAGCCTTGCCTCCTGGTGGGAACCCGGGGAGCTCTGAACACCACGCATGTCACCCCCGGACAGGGAAGTCGGCTCCCCGCGGGGCCTGGCCCCGGCAGTCCTCAAATGGCCCCCAGCTGCCTCTGCGGCTCGGGCGGGATTGACAACCGCTAATGAGCACGATCTCATTTGTTTCACAGAAACCCTCTAAGGAGGCCTTGTCGTCGTGGGTTTCAGACAAAAGACGGCCGTCAGCTGTGTTTAGCTGGTGTCCACCCCAGTGCCACGCCTGCACAGCGCTTGCCCCCGGCCGCTTTGGCTGGGCGGCGTGGGGGCCCCACCCCGGTCTCGCAGAAGCACTGGGTTGGGGCGGGGAGGCTCTGGCCCCAGCTCCACACGGGGAAGGGGCCACCACCCCGTGGCCACAGGGTGTAACCTAACAGGAATCAGTGACCCTGGTTCCTCCTGAGGACGGTGGGGGAGGCACCAATGGGGGACTGGGGGGACGCAGGGCCCCCAGGCCCTGGACGCTGACAATACTCCATCCATCAGGGCCAAGTGGGGGACCCAGCACTGCCTGGGAGAGCCTGGCGCCCCTGCCGGTGCCGGAGGCCCTGCTTAAGTGGGCAGACACGCACAGGCACGGGCATGCAGGTGGACAGACAGACACGGTCACACACAGACGCGCCCACAGACGCACAGGGTGACGTGGACACACGCTCACACGCCACCTTCTGCTGAGTGTGCTTCCAGCCCGAGGACTGAGGCCGACCTCGCACCATGCCTGCCGTCCTTCCGAGTCTCCGAATTGACCACAACATTTTAATAACCGCCTTCCGAGGTTCCCTTCTCTAAAGACGGGAATTTCCCCTCCTCTGATTCTAGAAGCAGGAAAACAGCTTCTTTCCAACTGTCGCTTTTGTTTTCAAAGGCTAAACCGACCGGCTGCCAGAGGCGAGGCCGTGGCTTGGAACCAGGGCGGGACCCACAGCTGTCCCAGATACACACGGCACTTGGGGTGGGGGCATGGGCTGCTCCTCCAAGGGCCGAGGTCCCCGTGGGCTCTGCACCACCCGCCTCTGAGCTCGGGGCGCTCCCTACAGGGGTGAGAGCAGGTCTGGGGGCAGGCCTGTCAGGCTGACCCCTTCACGTCAGGACCCGAGCTCGAGAGGCACCAGGCAGTGGCCTGGACTCCACCTGGGTCAGAACCCACCCAGCAGCAGGAGTGAAAGGCGCTGCCCTGGCCTCGAGGGGCACAGCTGGCTGGCCGACATGCGGACCGTCCTGCTGCTCCAGGCGACAGGGAGAAGCCCGGTGCCTTTGCTTCCCCAGAAATCGCCTGTGGAGAAAGCTCACCTGCTCAGGAAGACGTGCCCCGGAATGTCTTCAGACAGCCTCTCCTCTCCGCGTCCGTGTGTGCCCCCTGAGCAGAGGCAGGCAGAGGGGGCCGCTGGGCTGAGGCAACAGCACTGGGGTGGTTTGGGCCTCAGTGTCCTAAATGGGCAGCAGGGCACAGGTCCGTGTCCCGGGTTTGGTGGGGGGTGTGATTGCAGGGGTCTCAGCCAGTTCCCACACACGGTGGGCAGACGGGAGACGGACACCTGGCCTAGTGGAGCTGCAGGGGGCCGACTGCCCCCGAGGATGCCCAGAGCAGGATACAGGGGGGCCAGGTTTGGGGCCCGCAGAGGGCCGGTTGGAAGGCTGCTGCCTTCGGCTTCGGGGGTAGCGGTGACAGAGAGCACAGATCCGGGGGCCTAAGCGGGAGGCGCTAATTTTCTCACCATCAGGTGTTCCCAGGGGCTGATTCCTCCCGAAGCTCCCCGCAGCGGGTAGACGCCGCCTCCTCCCTGCGTGTCCACGACACCGTCCTGCCTGCCTCTGGCCAGGCGCCCCCGGGCTTTAGGGGCTCCGGTCGTGTTGGATCGGGGCCTCCTCTGGGACCTCTCTGAGACTCTCTTACCTCTGTGGCGACCCCACCTCCCAGTCAGTCACCGAGGGTGAGGATTTTAGGGGACAGAATTCATCCTGGAACAACTGTAAACCAAATTCGAGGCTGAACAGAAGCTTGACTTCCTACGGCCCGCCGCCTGCCGCCCACTGCCCACCCGCAGCCCGCCTCTAGGTCGGGCCTGCGCGGACGACCCTGGTGCGGCCGGTCCACCCGTCTGTATCTGCCCCTCGGTGACCAGGAGGGAGGTTCGTGCTCCTTCGGGAGCCCTGGCCCCTCCGGCCCCCGCTCCAAGCTAGGGCCCCGTAATTCCCTGGGGAGACGGGGAGGGGTGCACCCCTGAGGCTGGAGCATCAGACAGCCCTGCATGGAGTAGCACGTCCTGAGAGACCCAGGAAGGGGTCCGGGAAGGAGTCCTTTCCCGGGCTGAACAGGGGAAGAGCAGTGTCACGGAGGTCGAGCGCTGAGGAAAGCTGGGCCCAGACTGGCCCACCGGGAGCTGGGAGGGCCAGCCCCCACACCAGGTGCCCCGCTCCACACACTGAAGCAGGCGGTCAGCAAAGAGCGTGTGTGTGTGTTGGTGGGGGCACAGCCTCCAGGGAGGGGGCTCCCTGAAGGGTCTCTAGCCCTACATTCTCCTTGCGCAGGGAGTGGGTCCCCAAAGGCAGGGCCCTTGGGGCTTCCTCCTGCCTGCTCCTGCCCCAGGGTCCCAGGAAATCCGGCCCTCTGTCAGCCCCAAACCTCCCATCCCAGCGAGACATCTCCCTGGGCCGACAGCAGAGCAGGTTCCGACCCATCTTCCGGCCAGCTCCTCGCCCGGGTGTCGGCAGGAGCCCAGCCCTGGCATTGGTTGGGCGGGGCGGGTAGCTGGCCGCCCTTCTGGGGTCTGGCCCAGGCTCCCTTGTAAGGACTCAAACTCTCCTCCCACATTTCCTCCGAGACTGAAACACCCCCATGGGTTGGGGACAAGGGGGCGCCCCTGGGAGGGAGCCAGCCAGTGGCCCCCCAGGACTGAGTCCTCTGATGCCCATCCTTAACCCAAGCCCCGCGGGCCTCCCAGGACCAGAGCAGAGGCTGAGTCACTGAGGGGTTTAATTTGGAAAACAAGATCACAAAACCAAGAAAGAAACCACAACTCTATTAACAATTACATGCAGAACGAGGTCAGAGTTACAACTTTCATTTTTCTTCCCCAGATTATGTGCTGGCGTTAGAGGAACTTTTTCCAAATTCCCAGGGAAAGGGCAGGAGCTTTGTTCTGGGACTTTGCTCCGTGCGCCGGCGGAGGCCGGATGAAAACGTTAGATCAGATCTAAGCACTGCGGACAAGACAGGCTTTTTAGGACAAATTAGGGCACAGGACCGCTCCCTGAGCACCGTAGGGCACAAGAGCCGGAAGCAGGCGGGCCCTGGTGGGAAGGAGCCGAAGGCAGATGCAAAACCCGCAAGGCCACCCGGCTGGCCACCTGGGCCCGGGGAAGGGGCCGGGACCCTCCGAGATGCGCCTCGGAGACCACCCGGTCCTGGTCCCGCGGTTTGGAGCAGCCCCTGGCGCCCAGGCAGGAGCCCGGCGCCCCCGACTTTGTTGTCCAGCCCTCCCGCCGGCAGCTTCCTCGAGGCGCCTCTTCTCCGCCTTGTTTGATATTTTCAGATCCGGCCCGGGGCGGCGGGTTGCAGGAGGGTGCTTCGGGGTGTCTTGTTTGGTTTGGAAATATTTAAGCGTCTGCTGCATTTCCTGCGAAAGGGGATGTGTCTGGGCGGTGGGAGAGCCCTGCCCTCTGGCCTCAGCCCTACGGGGACCCTGCCTCCCTGCCCGCCGCCCCCCACCCTAGAGGCCGGGGAGAGGCGCCTCACCACCCGTTTCCAGGGAGGGACGGCTCCTCGCTGTCTTTATGCCAGCCTAGCTGACGATTGCTCAAACTGCAGGCTTCTGGAAGCCTCACCCGCACAGCATGAAGCTTCGTGGGGAGACGCAGGCTTTCTATCGATCCAGATGCTAGAGGCCAGCACAGAGGACCAGAGCCTCCGAGCAGGAACAGCACGTGACGCAGACCGCCTCTCCTGCTTTGTAGTAGGACATGAAGCCGTAAGTGGCCACCAGGATGAGGATGGCCCTCGTGCCCAGCGTGAGTGCCCGCTCGCATGGGGACCCCCGGGCCTCAGTGACTGCCTCCTCAGCACAGCCAAGCGGTTACCTTCCCCCACCCCCAGACTGACACGAAGCCCGGCCCCCTCCCACCACCACCCTCCCAGCCCAAGTTGGGCTGGGCAGACAGGCGGACAGGGTGGAGGGTGTGAGGCTGATGAAGCGAAATGGGGTGGACCGGACTGAGGCCAGGGCTGGTGGTGCAGGAGGCCTGACGCCTGACCATGAGCACCCAGCCACCGTCCGCTGCCTGTCTGGGCCCAGGCCTGCCTTTGGGGCGGGCTGGGGAAGCCCAGTGTGGCTTTCTCCTGCTCCGTTTTCCGAGGCCTGCCTCCAAGGGGGAATCGCTTTTCCCTCTGTACCCCTCATCCCCCGCCCCCCGGGGCAGAGGGTCCATGCTGGCGGTGGCTGGACGCCAGGTCCCTGGCCCATCCCCCGGCATGCCGAGCCGAGTCCCTGCCGAGGTCCCTGCCGGAAGCTCTGCAGAAGCCCGTCTTCAGGGAAAGACACTGACGAGAGGCTTCTGAGTGTGGCTCATCTCGGCACATGCCTCCCTCCCCAGCCAGCCCGCCCAGGGCCGAGGGCCTGGGAAAGAGCTGCCTCGCCAAGTGGAGTGTGGGCTGGACCCCACCCGGAGGGGACTGAGGGAATGGCTGTGAGAGCCCCCCACCCCGCGCTCACGGGGGAAACGCTGGGAAGGACGGGCCTCGACCCCCCCCCGCCCGGCCAGGCAGCCTGCCAGTGCCGCTGGGCTGTGAGCCCCTGGGCCTGGGACCGCACGAGGGGTGGGCACGTCCAGCTCCGGCCACTGGAAGACCCCCACCGCGCCTCTTCTCCACCGCCCCTCCCCCCTCCCCCCTCCCCCCTCCCCCTCCCCCCTCCCCCCTCCCCCCTCCCCTCCCCTCCCCTCCCCCCTCCCCTCCCCTCCCCCCTCCCCTCCCCTCCCCCCTCCCCTCCCCTCCCCTCCCCCCTCCCCTCCCCTCCCCCCTCCCCTCCCCTCCCCTCCCCCCTCCCCTCCCCTCCCCCCTCCCCTCCCCTCCCCTCCCCCCTCCCCTCCCCTCCCC
Source organism: Capricornis sumatraensis (assembly GCF_032405125.1). Taxonomy (NCBI): domain Eukaryota; kingdom Metazoa; phylum Chordata; class Mammalia; order Artiodactyla; family Bovidae; genus Capricornis; species Capricornis sumatraensis. The sequence continues at coordinate 54,926,522 of NC_091090.1, read as the reverse complement.
TCCCCTCCCCTCCCCCCTCCCCTCCCCTCCCCTCCCCTCCCCTCCCCCCTCCCCTCCCCCCTCCCCTCCCCGCCCCCCCTGCTCACAGGCCCTGGGGTCCACCCCCACACTTTCTCTCTCTTACTAAGTTCATCTCCGCAAGTGCCCCGACCATCCTTTGTTTTTTCTCCTTATCTTGGAACACTTCCGTTTCAGATTTTAGCTTTCTGATCTACGGTAGGTTTTAGCTCATTGTTTTCGGTTTCTTGATGGACACACGAACGTCGCAGGTGGGAGGGGAGGGTCCACTGTATCGTCTTGTAGCTCCAGGTTTTCTTACAAGAATCACAAAGTAAATTTTCTGTGTCTTCGAGTGAAACGTGTGTTCCTGTTAGATGCCATCAAGGGAGAGCTTACCGCCAGTTAGACGTGTTCTCAATTAAATCTGCCTACAGGCATGGTCCCTGTTTTGCTAGGATTTGTACAGTGAGAGGATGAGGCTTCATGTCCACACGGAGGCCAAGGGAAGGCTCTGAACCAGCAGGACGAGGAAGGACCCCCCTCAGCGCTCCCCCAGGAGCGGGTGCTCCAGGTGCAAGCAGCATCTGACTCAGGATGTGTGGGAGCCTCAGATGACGGTGGCCGTGGGGACTCTGCAGGGGACGGAACCCGGGGCCCCCGGCTGAACGGACACGGACGCCCCATCCCCACCCCGTCTCTGTGGCAGCCACATTGTCGTCATCCCACACCTGCCGGCACCTGGGCAGGCCCGCGGGGACTGGAGAGGAGGCCACTCCACGGCAGCCGCCCCTCCCACCACCCCCAGGACAGCGTGGCCTCTGCCAGGCCAGGGCCGCAGGGCCGGGGAGGAGGAGCTCCTGAGCTGACAAAGCAAGAGGGACGCTGCCTCCTTTCTCTGCTCCTTACTTTGCTGGTCTAGAACGTTCACTGCTTCTGGGAGTCCCATGAGACTAAGACCACACAGATGAATTCTTAAGCCCATAACTTAAACCTCTTAAAAGCTATTATTTCCATTTATCATTTCAACATTTTTTAAAACATTACTAGCAGTTTGAAAAAAGAAAACAAATCACGTCGAAGCCCACTTTCAGGGATTTGAACAGCAGGCAGAGAACCAGAAGGCTGGAGTGACTCAGCAGAGCCCTGCCTAAGGCAGCCAGCGTGGGTCGGCCACAAATCCAACTTATCGTGTAAAATCTCCTTCTTAAATATTAGCTCATAGTATTTTTAAAAACACTGTACCAGCTCAATAAAACACATCTGCTGGTTAAATTCAAGTGACGGGACATCTGTCTGCAAACTTTGGTACAGATTTTGCATCCACACCAAGGATGAACAGAAGAAATTGGTGATTAATGGTGGGAACATATTTGAAGAAATATTCTTTGTAATATGGATGAGTCTCAGATCTCTGAACTTATAAAGAGGACACTGAAATATGATGCATCTAAAGAAAAGACGTGGGTGAAGCTCCTCGTTTTACATTGTTGCAGGAAATGCCATCATCCCATGCATGTAACTTAGAACTCATCTTTACCAAGAGACGTACTAGCAACTTAGGTGCGTGTGGATGGGGGGTGAGACTGAGACAGTCTTGGACAAACAGTGGAGTCACGGAGATGACACAGGGCAGGGCTCCTGGGGCCCAGCAACTAGAAGGGCAGCTTTGAAGGGTTATTCAATTATTAAGAACAAGGAAGACATCCTGTGTCCATGCTGAAGGCGAAGGAATTAGGCTGAGGCTCACATCATACGTGAATGCTCCTGAGCAGTGTCCCAAGGAGACTGCCTTGATCATGACGGGGGCTGGCGGTCTGGGCACTGGGGCAGAGGGACAGAGACTGTGGAGTTAGCATGTTCACAAGTCAAGTGCTCAGGTGCTCGAGTCACCTGTTCACGACTCCATGAGCAGCGTAGACACTGGGCTTGTGGAGACAGGGGGGCTGACCGGTGGGGTCCCCACCTCACAGAGCACGTGGCTTGCTGAAAAGCGTGAAATAAACCCAGTGTCCAAAAGCCTGCAAAACTGTGAAAGAAGTGCTGAGCGCAACACAGGCATTGAGCAGCCTTGGAAGCTGAGCAGCGGTGGGTCCTGCCTGAAAGCAAACAGGAAAAGGCAAGAGCCGCAATGACGGGGAGCTGCCTGCGCCCTGTTCCTGGCTCAGGACGCTCACCTGAGGCTGAAAGGGCGCAGCAGCCCTCAGGGGAGAGCCAGGCTGAGGGTGAAAGGACTGTGTGAACGTTTAGACGCTGCCATTAAAAAGCAGCTGTCGCCGTTTACTCGCTGCCTGTTTACAACCCCCTGGCAGTAGCCCGCCAGGCTCCTCTGTCCGTGGGATTCTCCAGGCAAGAATCCTGGAGTGGGTTGCCATTTCCTCTTCCAGGGGATCTTCCCAATCCAGGGATCGAACCCGCGTCTCCTGCATTGGAAGCAGATTCATTACCACTGAGCCACCAGGGACGCCCTTACAAGCAATTACACGCTTGGAGAGAAGAGACTCGCGACCTCAAGGCAGGGTTGGGGCGCCCCACTCAGGTCACACCAGGGAAGGCCATTGTTCACAGCCGTGATCTTGGGGCAGCACCTGGGGCCACCCTCACCCTCGTAAACCCAAGTGGGACCAGATTTCTAATCCACCCTGGAGACCGTTTTCCCCCAGATGCGCTCCAGGACGAGGAAGCCTCCACCCACCCCAGACGGTTTATGAAGGTTTACCTGCCTTCCGCCCTGAGCTCATCATCTACCGTCACCAGAAACTAACTGCTGTGGAGACAGACGACCCGGGACTGTGAGAGGGGAGCCGAATAAAGATTTGTTTTGCTCCCGCCGGGCGGGCTGAAGCAAGGCAGGGAGTGCTGAGGAGCACGAGGCGTCCGGGAGCTCTCGGTGACGCCAGGCCGGGGGGGACGAGGCGCAGAGCCTCCTCGGAATCCCCTCGGCCTGCCTCGTGCCTGGAGGTGAGGGTCCGGCCCTGTGACTTTCCTAAGCAGGGGCGGCTCAGCTCCTGCCTGGCCCTCCCGATGCCAATCACAATACAGCTCGAGCAGAGCTGCCAGCAAAGGCGTTGGGGAGCGCTTCTCGGAGCTGCTTCTCCAACTCCTGCTCCAGGTCCGACCGCCGGAGCCAGCCGGACGGCCCGGCCCATCACCCTGACAGTCACACGTGTGTCCACCAGCATGAGGAGGTGGCAGGAGGCGAGAGCCTCGGCATCGAAGCTGGCAGACTCAGGCGCCTTCACCCTTGTCTGCGGGAGGAGATGCAGTGAGCTGTGACCACGGGATCCCGGCGGGTGCCTGCCGACCAGCCCAGCCAGGCCCGAGTGGGCGCCCAGGGAGCTCAGCTGGGCCTGAGTCCCCGCTTCTCGTTTGCTGGCGCGCCCTGAGCTTTTCAGGCCTTTTCTCATCAAATGCCAAGGGAGGGGCCAGGCAGTCTCTAGCTTCTTCCTGCTCTAAACCTCTAGGGCTAGAAGACAAGAGCTTATCTCAAGGGTTTTCAGAACAGTAAGAGCTCAGTTTCAGGAGAAAACAGGAGTGTGGCTGCAGCAGCCTCCTTTGACGCCAAGAACTGGCACGGCCCCCGGACTGGCTCAGGAGCGCCAGGACCGCGGCGGATGCAGGGGACAGGAAGCCAGCCCTCCACTCACCGGGACGAAAGCAAGGCGCCACATTAGTGTAGCAGCGGCTTTCTCTCTGTAGCAGTCACCACCCTCTCGCTGCGTGCGCCGCGCCCCAGGGCCCGCTCGCTGCGTGCGCCGCGCCCCAGGGCCCGCTCGCTGCGGGCGCCGCGCCCCAGGGCCCGCTCGCTGCGTGCGCCGCGCCCCAGGGCAGATGCTGTGTAGCGTTTCCTTTTATCTTCCCAGCTACTCTTCAGGTAGATTTGTAAGGAAATGAGGCTCAGAGGGGGCAAGTTACACAGAGCTGTGACCCCGCACCTGGTGGTGTGGCCGGAGTCACACCAAGTCTCTGAGCTGCGGAGCCTGTCTCCTCCCCATCCTGAGCCCCAGGCGGCTGTCAGATGGCTCCCAGGACCCATGGAAGTGCAGGGAATAGCAACACCTCGACCACGGCCCTCGGGCGGGAGGGATGGCACGGAGGTGGGTGGGGGAGCCGCGTGGGCAGATCTGCTCAGACCAGGTCGCCAGGGCTCGGCCGGGACGCTGTGGGTCGCCACCCACAGTGGTGAGCAGAAGGGGCTGCGGGTGCTGGCTGCGCAGAGCATGTCCGTGGCTCACACTCTTGCCCCGGTGGTTCCCCCCACCTCCCAGCTGCAGAGCCAAGCGGGCCAGTGTGATCCCCCCACGGGAGGAGCCCGGAGCCCATAGATGGGCCACCCGATGGAAGCCTAATCAGGATCAGGCTTCTCTGCCAGGAAGACCCGGTGCTCCGCTACGAGATGGTCTCTGCCGTGAAACGCCTCCCAGCGGCCCCCAGCATTGGTCACACTAACCTCGGGAGCAGGGCAGGCGGTCCGGCGGTGCCCAGCCCACGGCACTCTGGGACCCCCATCTGCCTGCCCCCACGCGGCCTGGCCCTTCTCCTTCCAGGCCCAGCTTCCCACCATCGCCTGGACCCCTACCCCTCACCCGCCGGCCTGTGTCACAGTCCACTCTGCTGCCAGGAGGAGCAGAGGGGCTCGGGCTCCGTGGCGAACTCCGCCTCCCCCCAGACGTGGCGTCAGCAGCTGGTTTTGACGGATGAGCTGAGCACGGGTGCCTGACCTGTCCGTGACCACAGAGGGGCTGAGCAGGGAACTGGGCTTCCAGGCCAGGCCGGGGGCCCCTCCCTGCTGGGGAATCGATGTGAGCACATGACGAGCTCACCGAGGGAAGGGACTGCCCAACAGCAAGGACAGGCCCACTCGTGGCCTGGAGCATCTCTGAAATCCCCATCAGGCCATGCACTCAGCAGGCCATTTGAAGGGTTTACCAATCCTGTGAGGATAAGAATTTGCAGGTCTTAGCTATCGTTTTCTTTCTTGCCCAGACACTAGACACGAAAATGAACAAAGACTCGGAGTTTGTGTGTTAGTGGCAGGGAGGGGTGGGGGGAGGAGGTGAGGGGTGGGGAAGGGGGAGGGGAGGGGTGGGGAAGGGGGAGGGGAGGGGTGGGGAAGGGTGGGAAAGGGGGAGGGGAGGGGTGGGCAAGGGGGAGGGGAGGGGTGGGCAAGGGGGAGGGGAGGGGAGGGGGTGGGGAGGGGAGGGGAGGGGAGGGGAGGGGGTGGGGAGGGGGAGGGGAGGGGGAGGAGGGAGGGGGGAGGGGGAGGAGGGAGGAGGGAGGTGGGACCCTGCCCCCCTCTTCACTGCAAGAAACCGAGGCCAGTGCTGTGCGTCCGAGTGGGAAATCCCTCCTCGCCTGTGTGTGGTCACACCCAGCTCACGGGAACACCTGCTTTATATGCTCACAGGCAGGAGAAGCGGGCTTTCAAAATTGTAGATTTGAGCCTGGAACATTTAGAAAGTTCGATATTTTACCCCAGCTTCACAGAACCTCTGTGGACAGAGCCAGTGGTGTCCATGCTGGCACACCTATTTCAGTAATGCGCTGCGATATTGTTTTTCTTCTTTTTAAAACACTGGAACATATTTGCTTTGCAGTGCTGTGCTGGTTTCCGCTGCGCGATGAGATGACTCGGCCGCACGCATGCCTGTGTCCCCCCTCCCTCTGGAGCCTCCCTGCCCCCGTCCCACTCGCCCAGTGACCACAGCACCGAGCCAAGGTCCCTGTGCTAGCAGCTCCCACCAGCTGTCCGTTCTGCGCACGGGAGTGTGTGAGTATGACCTCCCAGGTAGTCCCAGCCTCCCGAGCCCTGTGCCCACAAGCCTGTTCTCCACGTTTGCGTCTCTATTCTTGCCCTGCAGTTAGGTCCATCTGCGCCACTTCCATGGATTCCACGTGCTATTATTTTAAATAATTTAACCCCTATTTTAAATGATATGTCACTTGAGGTCCTCTCTGGGTTCTTGTACACGAAGAATCAGATGCCAAGACAGTCTGCTGAGAGCAAGGGCAGCGCCCGGGGAAGGGCCCCTGCCAGGAACACGGAGGGTCTCCCTCTGGGCATGCCATCCACCCTCACCCTGGCAGGGGCTTCCTGAACCCCAAGGAGAACAGCTGGGGTCACACCAGGAGCATCTATCGTTCAGACACGCTGTTTCTCTCCCCCCGAACTATCGTAATGGGGGGGAAAAGTAAAGCTTGGGTAAAACTTCGGAGAGTGGTTTGCTGGTGACACAGACGAATCGAAATCTGTATCTATCGTCCATGACTCGTGTCTGGTACTCACTGAAATCCAGGAAATGGATGTTGAGGGCAAACTTGTGCATCTCACCCCCATGGACAGGGGGTGGGGCCTGGGACTTGCCTCCTGCGGTCGGCCCCCCTCTGCCTTCACCTGCTCGACTCCGCCCTCCTCATTCGAAGAACCAGAGCTCTGATCCTCAGTCACCATCTGGCTAGAGAACGCAAAAGTTGACATCCTGAAGGTATTCCTTTCACACACCTCCTCTGCTTTCAAAAACAATTCTAAACCATACTATGATGTTTTCCCAACAAGAAAGAAGTTAGTGTAGTTTTTATCTTAAATGACCATCTCAAAAAGAGGGAAGTGAAGGCAAATTGATTAAAAGAAATAATCTGCACACTGTCTGGGAAAATAGAAGGCAGGCGTCCCGACAGAAACAGCCATCAGGAGCTCCGAATGAGGCAGGATGCCAACTCTTGCGAGCCCAGCAGGACGGTAACTCTTCCCTGCTAGGTGTGCGCGCCCAGCAGGTTTTAAATGTGGTCTGAACATGCGTTGGGGGCCGTGTGGAGAAAAGGGAACACCTGTGTGCTGCTGGTGGGGATGCTGAACGGTACATCCCGAGCAGAACTGCATGCAGGTTCCTCAAAACACCGAAAGTCGAGCAACCACGTGATCCAGGAGCCCCACTTCCGGATACCTGTCCAAAAGAACTGAGAGCAGAACCTCAAAGACATTTGCATACCCAGGCTCACGCAGGATGCTTCTCAAGAGCCAAGTGGTGTGAGCAAGCCAACGTCCATCCGCAGATGATGGGCACACCACAGGTAGTCACTCCATACGGTGGAGTACCAGTTAGACTTACAAAGAAGGACATTCTGACGCAGCCTCCAATACAGATAAACCTTGAAGACATCAGGCCCAGGGAGACAAGCCGGACACAAAGAGCCATGTACCACCTGACCCCGGAGACAGAGTGTAGCGAGGAGGCGGGGGGGCGGGGGTGGGGGGTGGGGGGGGGGTGGGGGTGGGGGGGGTGGGGGGTGGGGGGTAGGAGAGGGGCGGGGTGGAGCCATCAAAGTCATGGAGACAGTGTAGCGTGGAGGCTGGGGGGGGAGGGGAGGGGCGGGGCGGGTAGAGTTTAATGGGGACTGAGCTTCAGTTTGGGGGGCGAGGAAGTCTGGGGGAGGGTGGAGGGATGCGAGCACAGAGCTGAGAACGCACTGGCTGGCGCGGCGCTGCGGACTCCAGAATAGCGCAGACGCTCCATTTTAGGCTGTGTGAAAGTGGAAGTCACTCGGTCGTGTCCGACTCTTCGTGCCCCCATGGACTACACAGTCCATGGAATTCTCCAGGCCGGAATACTGGAGTCAGTAGCCTTTCCCTTCTCCAGGGATTTTCCCAACCCAGGGATCGACCCCAGGTCTCTCGCATTGCAGGTGGATTCTTTACTGGCTGAGCCAGCTGTGCATTTTACCACGATTGAAAAAAGAAGGAACAATCCATTTTGCAGGAAAGGGAATGGGCCGTCTTCCCAGCCCCCCAGCTCCCAGCCCCTCAGCTCCCAGCCACCCCCCTCCCAGCGCCGCTTGACCCTGGGGACCACCCCAGCGCTGTCAGGGGCAAGGGGCAGCTCTCGACACCCGACACCCGGGTGGGCGAGCCCCATGCACCCCATCCCTCAGGGGTTACTCCCAGAAGGGCAGACAGACAAGATTAGCCTCAGAAACAAAACAGATAAGACATTGAGAAAGGGGCAGGAACACACACTGCAAACAGCTGGGTTCAAGAGCGTGTGCAACGTGACCGTGGGAAGAAAAGTGTCGGCCTGCGAGAGACCAGGGCTGGAAGACAGGACGGAGCCGCCGGGGTTCAGGGCCGAGTGAGGGGGGCGGCGAGCCGGCAGGAGGCAGCGCGCGAGCCGGGCCCGGGTCCCCCGGATTCGCTCGCATCTGGTGAGACGCCCACCGCGGCAGCCACGGCGCAGCACACGGGGGCCGTTTCTTTCCTGTGCTGAGAGCGTGTATCATTACCAGTGTTCAAGCGTGTGCTAAATAGCATGGACCACACTCATCGAACTGCACGTGAGAGCCCCAGAAGTGATTGCTCTTAGCCCTGGGATCTCTTTTTAAAGCAGTTCTGGGGTTTTCAGAGGGAGAGGCAGGAGGGACGCCTCCTTCTGTGGCGCAATAGCGCCACCTCATGGACGACGCTCGCATGACACACGCTTCCTAAAGGCCTCGGCGGGGAGCTTCCTGCCTTACCCGGACCAGATCGTGCAGCGTTTCCAGGGGGTCCAGAGAGGACGATGACGCCCTTCTTCCAAGTCAAATACGTGCAGCAGAAGTGGGAATCTCATGTCGCCTCTACTTTGCTCTAAAGACTGAAGTCTTTTGGGCACTTGAATTTGAGATGAGGCTCTGATCACTAGCTTAGCAGAATCACTGGAAACGCCCCGGGAAGAATGTGTGATCCAACCGGTGAGGGAAAGCAAAGGAAACCTCATCAAAGCCAGCGGCAGAAGTGCAAAGAGAAGTGCCCCGTTTGTCATCGCCCTGCCGGGCAGACCTGAGGCTCTAAGATAGCCTGAGAGCACGTCCTGGGCCGGGCTTCCTCGTGGCTCAGGGGCCTGCCGATGCAGGAGGCCTGGGTTCCATCCCTGGGTGGGGAAGAAGCCCTGGAGGAGGGCATGGCAGCCCACTCCAGTGTTCTTGCCTGGAGAACCCCATGGACAGAGGAGCCTGGCGGGCTACGGTCCACGGGGTTGCAAAGAGTCGGACACGCCTGCGGGAGTGAGCACGCAAGCTCTCAGGACATCGACTAGAGGTGTGACGGCTTCACGTCTTAAAGAAAGAACAGACTTACTTTAAAGATAGCGTTGCTGGAAAATGAGTGTCAATAAGCTTGTACTAACTCTCAGTTGTACAAAACACAATATTTCCAAAGCGCAATTAAACAAGGTCTGTGTGTCCTGTAGATTAGACTCTGTCCCCAAAATCGTGCTTCTCAAGCATTGACTTGCACTGAATCCTTGGTGTGTATGTGTCGGGGAGTGGGCGGTGTGCCATCAGTTCAGACCCTGACACAGCTTTTCGCGCCCGGCACCGATTCTGCTGGGCCACAGACCACACTTTAAGTAGCAAGGTTCTAAGCTGCACCTGTGGATGGGGGTCAGCCCTGAGGTGGTCCTGCCCCCAGCTTGTATGTTGTTTCATTATTTAGTGACGGGTGGCTCAGGAAAAGGCGCTCTCTGAGAGCCTCAAACTCTCAAACCATTGAGAACTTTTCCTACCATCACTTCAAGGATCAGAGATTTCAAAGTTAAGTCATTTTGCACTAATTATCTTAACTGTTCAGTTCAGTCGCTCAGTCGTGTCCAACTCTGTGACCCCATGGATGGCAGCACTCGCCTCCCTGTCCATCACCAACTCCCAGAGTTTGCTCAAACTCATGTCCATTGAGTCAGTGATGCCATCCAACCATCTCATCCTCTGTCATCCCCTTCTCCTCCTGCCTTCAATCTTTCCCAATATCAGGGTCTTTTCCAGTGAGTCAGTTCTTTGCACCAGGTGGCCAAAGTACTGGAGTTTCAGCTTCAGCATCAGTCCTTCCAATGAATATTCAGCGCTGATCTCCTTTAGAATACACTGGATCTCCTTGCAGTCCAAGGGACTCTCAAGAGTCTTTTCCAACACCACAGTTCAAAAGCATCAAGTCTTCAGTGCTCAGCTTTCTTTATGGTCCACCTCTCACATCCATACACAACTACTGGAAAAACCATAGCTTGGACTAGATGGACCCTTGTTGGCAAAGTAATGTCTCTGCTTTTCAATATGCTGTCTAGGTTGGTCATAGCTTTTCTCCAAGGAGCAAACGTCTTTTAATTTCATGGCTGTAGTCACCATCTGCAGTGATTTTGGAGCCCAAGAAAATTAAGTCTGTCACTGTTTCCATTGTTTCCCCATCTATTTGCCATGAAATGATGGGACCGGTTGCCACTTTGTGTGTTCATATTTTGAATATTGAGGTTTAAGCCAGCTTTTTCACTCTCCTCTTTCACTTTCATCAAGAGGCTCTTTAGTTGTCTGTTTTCTCCCATAAGGGTGGTATCATCTGCATATCTGAGGTTATTGCTATTTCTCCCAGCAATCTTGATTCCAGCTTAAGCTTCTTCCAGCCCAGCATTTCTCATGATGTACTCTGCATATAAGTTAAATAAGCAGGGTGACAATATACAGCCTTGACATACTCCTTTCCCAATTTGGAACCAGTTTTTTGTTCATGTCTGGTTCTAACTGTTGCTTCTTGACCTGCATACAGATTTCTCAGGAGGCAGGTAAGGCGGTTTGGTGTTCCCATCTCTTTAAGAATTTTCCAGTTTGTTGTGATCCACACAGTCTAAGGCTTCCACGTAGTCAATGAAGCAGAGTAGATGTTTTTCCAAAATTCTCTTGCTTTTTGGATGATCCAACAGATGTTGGCAATTTGATCTCTGGTTCCTCTGCCTTTTCTAAACCCAGCTTGAACATCTGGGAGTTCACGTGCTGTTGAAGCCTGGCTTGGAGGATTCTGAGCTCATTTTGCTAGCGTGCGCTGCTCCTGCTGCTAAGCTGCTTCAGGCGTGTCTGACTCTGTGCGACCCCATGGACTGCAGCCCACCAGGCTCCGCCGTCCACGGGATTTTCTAGGCAAGAGTACTGGAGTGGGGTGCCATTGCCTTCTCCGTGCTAGCGTGGGAGATGAGTGCAATTGTGCAGTAGTCTGAATATTCTTTGGCATTGCCTTTCTTTGGGATTGGAATGAAAACTGACCTTTTCCAGTCCTGTGGCCACTGCTGAGTTTTCCAGATTTGCTGGCATATTGAGTGCAGCACTTTCACAGCATCATCTTTCAGAATTTGAAACAGCTCCACTGGAATGCCATCACCTCCACTAACTTTGTTCATAGTGATGCTTTCTAAGACCCACTTGACTTCACATTCCAGGATGTCTGTCTGGCTCTAGGTGAGTGACCACACCATCGTGATTATCTGGGTTGTGAAGATCTTTTTTGTACAGTTCTTCTCTGTATTCTTGCCACTTCTTCTTAATATCTTCTGCTTCTGTTAGGTCCAGACCATTTCTGTCCTTTATCAAGCCCATCTTTGCATGAAATGTTCCCTTGGTATCTCTAATTTTCTTGAAGAGATCTCTAGTCTTTTCCATTCTGTCTTCCTCTGTTTCTTTGCACTGATCACTGAGGAAGGCTTTCTTGTCTCTCCTTGCTGTTCTTTGGAACTCTGCATTCAGATGGGAATATCTTTCCTCCTCTCCTTTGCTTTTCGCCTCTCTTCTTTTCATAGCTATTTGTAAGGCCTCCCCAGACAGCCACTTTGCCTTTTTGCATTTCTTCCTCTTGAGGATGGTCTTGATCCCTGTCTCCTGTACGGTGTCACGAGCCTTGCGAATGAGGCGGGGTGGAAGCCTGACTCCAGCCTCACAGGTGAGGGAACGGGCCTGAGTTAGGGGCGGCCCCCCAGGCCACACCGGGTGCCGCCGCGGGGCCTAGCGGTCGTCCTCGGCCTGGGGGCCCCAGGACCCGGGCTCCTGTGCTCACGGCAGCACCGGGGCTCCAGTCTTTACGTCAAGGTGACTCACAGAGAGGTTGGCTTTGCAGTGAAGGTTTACCTTGCTCATCTTTTATAATCACTGAACCTTTTCTCTTCCTTTTGAAAACAGATCCTTTTTTTTTTAATTAAAATGATAAATGTTCATTGCTTACAGAATTCAAGCAACACAGAACAGTACAAAAAAGTCCGTAATGTTTCGCCGAATCCAGATGGGAGGGCCATTAACATTTAAAGACCATTCTCCCCATCGCCTTCCTATGACTGAAGGGCGACCCATTGAGGGAAAGAAAGGGCAGGAGTTTCAAATATAATTTTGAGAACTTTCTATATATCGTATCCACCACCTGAAACTCACAGAGAACCAGTATTTTAAAGGCTCACCAAACTGTAGCAGCAAAAACTGTTAACATTATAAACAGTGCTGCAACAGATATCCTGAATTACGTGGAGTCTTCTCAATTGTGTTAGCGTTTCCTTAGGGGAACAGGCATTCGCAGAGCCCAACCCAACAGCTAGGGGAGTTTGCACACCCACAGCTTGTTCATAGGTTTCCCACTCTCCAAACTGGCCACCAGAAGATTTCATCAGTCCCTTTGCCCTTTGTTGATCTGATACACAAACAAAACTAACTATGTTTTTATTTCTTCCTTCGATCACTAAGGAGGCTTAACATATTTTCTTGTGTTTATTGGTTAATTTGTAAATTGCTTATTCATGTTCTTTCCAAATTTTTCTTTGGGTTTCTTTTCTTTTTTCTTTTTTGAGTTCAGAAAACTAATCTGTTACCATGTGACTCGTAGCTACTTTCACCAGTTCAGTTTCCACCATATCCACATTACTTTATTTTGCTGTCCAGTAGCAATGGCGCCCCACTCCAGCACTCTTGCCTGGAAAGTCCCCTGGACGGAGGAGCCTGGTGGGCTGCAGTCCAGGGGGTTGCTAGGAGTTGGACACGACTGAGCGACTTCACTTTCACTTTTCACTTTCATGCACTGGAGAAGAAATGGCAACCCACTCCAGTGTTCTTGCCTGGAGAATCTCAGGGATGGGGGAGCCTGGTGAGCTGCCGTCTATGGGGTCGCACAGAGTCGGACGCGACGGAAGTGACTTAGCAGCAGCAGCAGCAGCTTTAAATCTGTATCCCATCAAGTATACGGGTTTGGAGATCTCTGACATGCTTATTTGAAAGGCTTCCCCCAACCAAGATTAGAAAACTATTCACCCCTCTTTTCTTGTAACATTTTAGAATTTCTGTATTTGCATTGAAACCTCAGTCCATCTGGACTTTGTTTCCGTGGGGGCTGAGGGAGTCACCTATCTCTGTTTTTGTCTAAATCATTAGCTTGGCATCACATCCCATCTACCAAGATGACATGATGTCTTTTAAAGCTTATTGTATATTTGATGTTCGGCATCATTGACTTTTGGGGTATAGCTGCATGAGTTCTGTAAACGAGCTGTGTAAGCAGCCTCACAAGCACGATACAGGACAGTCCCAACACCCCCCAAAGCCCTTCTCACTGTCCCTTTAGAGTCCAGCCCACAGCAGCTCCTGACCCCAGTCCCCAGGCCCCCGCCTCTTCCACGATGTCATCCCATCATAGGGTCAGGATAGGTGTGCCTCCCCTGGCTCCTGCTGCATCGAGCGGTCCTGGGGGCGGCCCTAGCTCACTCCCCTAAGGCCGAGCAGGGTTCTTCCCATTTTGTCTATGCGTTCGCCAGCCGAAGGGCACGTGGGGCGCTCTCTGCTTCTAGTGATCTGTGAATAAATGTGCTATGACGGGCTGAATGTCTATGCCCTTCCCCCAAATTCATCTGCTGGGATCCTACCCCCCAGTGTGATGGAATTGGGAGATGAGGCCTTTGGGGGGTGATCAGGGCAGGGTCTGGAGCCCTGGGATGCGGTCTGTGCCCTTAAAGAAGAGACTGCTCGCGCGTGAAGACACGGTGTGAAAGCCAGCGGCTCTGAGGAAGCGGGCCCCACCTCGGACGCCAAGCCTCCTGACCTTGAGGGCGGGCACCGTGGTCCAGGCCCCTCGCCTGTGGCTTCTGTTGCCTCCCAGCTGGACTGAGACAGCCGTCTGCAGGCCTTGGTGAAACCGTGCGTCCCGCTTCTCTTGGCTAAATGCCTTCCTGCGAAGCTGCCGCCCGAATACCCCGAGCAGTGGGTCACGTGTAGCTGTTTCTCGACGACGAGAAGCTGCCCGTCCGCAAAGGGGCAGCTCAGCTCCCCGAGCAGGATGAGCGCTCCGGGCGGCCGCGCTCTCGCCGCGCTCTGCGCTTCTGAGCTTGGTTTTCTGTCCGTTCTACCAGGTAACTCGCCCGGGTTTTAACGACTCCAGTGGCTAATCGTTTTGTTCGCATTCTGTGTGCCTTCGTGGGTGAAATGCCCGTTCTGACCTTGGGCCTGATTTTTATTAGGCTCTTTGTTTTCTTATTTTCGAGTTGACGTGGAAACCGACTTGCTGCGTTTCCTATCTGTGTCCACCTCCTTCTGGGCCCTCTGCCCCACTTCACTAATCCACCTGCCTATTCCCAGGCCAGGGCCACACAGTTTTATTACTATAACTGTGTTTTTACCGTGAGGGCGCATTGCATTCACGTAAGATAAGGCTTCCTTTATTATTCTTTCCAAAATACTCCCAGTCATTTTCAAATTTTTACTGCCAGATGAACTTTAGAATACTTTTGTCAACTTCTCCCCAGACCCTATTGAGTTGTTTACCTGAAATGATACTGAATTACATAAAATAATTTAGGGAAAATGACCCTTTATATTGCTGTCTTCCACCCCAAGAAAATACGGGTCTTTTCCTTTAGTAAGATCTTCCCTTGTGTCCAATGGCTTGGATTGTTTTTATTTTTTTAGGTATTTGTATTTAGTCTGTTTTCACATTCTGCATGACCAGAGTCAGGGATAAAATCAGAAATGAAAACAGGACACAGAACACTTCTTGGCAGAACTCTGGTTCAGTTCCAAAGTGGACAGGCTGGAGGCTGGACAAGACAATGCTGGTTTTTACATCTGTCCTATTTTAGCGATTTGTAAACCTTGCAGCTTTAAATCTCAGGATTAGAAAAGCAAACAGGGGCAGGCAGAGTTAGGCTCCATCTCTCTCTACAGCCCATAACTCTCCACGGTGAATGGAGCGCCTTCAGTTCAGGCCCCACTCTAGGGAGAGCCGGCCTTGCCTGAGGCTTCTGGAGGAGAGCATGCAGCCACTCAGGCCAGCAGAGGCCCACGCCCCGGGCACATCTGTGACACGAGAAAGGCCACTTTCTTAGCCTTCAGCCTAAGCACAATCCCACGCGAACACTCGTCTTTTTCTTTTGAAAGGAGTGATGTCGCCTGATGTACAAAAGAATTCTTGCGATGAGGACGCAGTTCTCGAGCCTGCCTGCCGAGTGTCTGACTTGCCCCCTCTCCGTGATCAACGGTCGTAGCGATCAATGCCATTCCCAGACCTGACGCCCCCGGTATAACCTTCACCTCATTTCCGAGGGACCTATTTCTATCATCATATTCCCTTTAGTTTTGAGGAAGAAAACAGCTCCTGTGTGTCTGACTCCTCGTCTCTTAATAAATTTTCAGTACCATCGGCGTTCTCAGCTTCCGTGAAGGAGCTGGGCCCCATTGCATGGCGCCTCCCCGAGCTCCCCTGTCCTACAGAATTCAAGTCATGTTAGAGTCTCAACTTCCTTCTAACTTGCCATTTCCCAGCTGGGACCCTCTGTGTCCCTCTAGCGCCTTTGAAGTCATCTCCATTGTGGGGGGAGGGGCAATTCTACTGTCCTGACTGATAAGCTCAAAATCTCACACCCTTGTATCATACAACTTTATCTCTTGTTTACTGAAAATCTTGAATGTCACAAAGTAGCCGGTTCTCCCCACAGAGGTGTTCAGAGGCCAGCTAAGGGAGGCCCCATTGCCTCCAGGAGTGATGCCCGCATCAGTGATGCCCCCACCAGTGACGCCCCCATCAGTGACGCCATCAGTGATGCCCCCACCAGTGGCGCCCCCACCAATGATGCCCCTACCAGTGACACCCCATCAGTGACGCCCCCATCAGTGATGCCCCCACCAGTGACGCCCCCATCAGTGACGCCCCCACCAGTGACGCCCCCCACCATGCTCCCGGGTATGTGGTCCACACCTGTACCCCCTACAAAGATGCGCAGAGAGAAAGCGGGAAAAACCTGCGGGTTCCACCAGCCTGCTGAGGTGGCCGTGTACAAGCAGCACAGGCGGGCAGCTGGAACAACAGAAACGGTTTTCTCTCAGTCTGGGGGCCGGAAGCCTGAGGTCTGGGTGTGGGTGAGGCTGGTTTCCTCTCCTTCCTTTCCAAGGCTGCTCTCCCTGGGAT
Organism: Capricornis sumatraensis; assembly: GCF_032405125.1. Classification (NCBI taxonomy): domain Eukaryota; kingdom Metazoa; phylum Chordata; class Mammalia; order Artiodactyla; family Bovidae; genus Capricornis; species Capricornis sumatraensis. Next base: position 54,910,309 of record NC_091090.1, on the reverse strand, counting down.
GTAGACGGCCGTCTTCTCCCCGGTCCTCTTAGGGCTTTCCTCCATCTGTGTGTGCGTGTCCTAATTTCCCTTCTTATAAGAACTCAGTCCTATTAGTTTAGAGCCCACCCACACCACCTCATTTAACCTTAAATCACTTCTCTCAGACTGTCTCCAAACACAATCACACTCTGAGGTCCTGGGCATTAGGGCTTCAACATATGAATTTGGGGCATCACCCTTCAGCCCATGACACATTCTGAGTCACTTTAGACCAAGTTGTGGTCTTGGCTAAAGTCACTATCCAGAGCCGATAACAGCCCCCCTAAGCCAAGATGACCAGGAAGGACCCCCACCTGCAGCCACGTCCACCAGGGGTCGTGGGGAGCAGGGGTCGTGGGGAGCAGGCGTCGTGGGGAGCAGGCGTCGTGGGACAGTGAGCCCGCTCTGCCAGGCAGGGCTCCTTGCCCTGGGGACTCTCCCTCCTACCTGCCCCAAACCGTCATGTTCAGCCCGTCGGGAGCAGTGACTTAAAGGCTCCAGAGGCTCTAGCGTGAGTCCGCTCACTGCTGCAGTTCTGTGCTTGGAGTCGTGATGAAGAGCAGACACAGCTCCCGGCACTCTGCGTCACGTGCTGAGTGCAGAGGCGACTTAGATTTCCAGCAGCAGCCTGAGACAAGAGCCGCTGCCCTCACCGCCACCATCTGCAAGAGTCAACGGTGCAGCTGGGCAGACCTCAGTGAGCAGAGAAGGACCACCAGGGCCCGCAGAGGGGCTGGGGTAAGAGTGTCCCCTGTACCTGCCGCAACCCCAGCCTTTCTATCCAACCCACAGAAATGTCAGTCCCCCAGAGCTCTGACTTTCCAGAAGTCTGTGAAGCTCTAGCTGGAGCCAGGATCCACCCCGATAAACCGCAGCTTAAATGCCAGCTGATGGGGCTCAAATATGCCTAAGCATCTATGTGAGCGGACGGCTAATTCTTGGAGAATAAGCCCCATTGAATTCACGAAAGCACATTTCTGCAACGGAGACCAGCTTCCTAACTTGGTTCGCCCTGAACGCGGGTCATTAGATATTCCTTCCTGGGCCCCGAACGTCACTGCCACTCCTAAACCGTAGCACGGAGGAGAGGGGCGTCCATGGGAGCAAGGGGTCGCCTCCCACGATGAGCCCCTGACGAGCTCCGAGGGACTGTTTCACCTCCAGGCCTCAGGGCCTCGTGCGGCAGCTTCGTGCAAGGCAGACGGTCGGATAGTGAGCGTCTCAAAGGCTTCTGGTCAGAAGACGGAGGTGTAGCAAGGGAACGGAGGCACTCCCCCTGCACACCCGACAGGTGTGTCCACTCGCTCTCCTGTGGACAGACAGCGGAAGGGCGGTCTTCATTTTCATGCTCGCACAGGGGTCTTAGAACTCACACTCACCACCCGCCCCCCACTCCGAGAGTCACTCCTGGCTCAGGGACCGAGTGGTGGTTCCGGGTTTTCGTGGCTGCACAGTCCTCCACGCCTCACCGTTTACAGGAGCTTCCTTCTGCCGATGGGCGTCTGCGTTGTCTACACCTTTGCCAGCCACAGGGAACAGCGCTCGGGCATTGTCTTTGGGAAGGTAGTTGCTGGCAGTCAGGGAGCACACCCACGGGCACCCTCGCCGTGACAGTAGGGCGGAGCTTCCACCCCGGTCCTGACGCGCCCTCCCGCGGGGCTCGGCGCTCCGCCCCAGGGCTGGTCCGCTGCTGATGGGCCAGGGCTCCAGCCTCCACGCAGCTGCCCCGCCTTCCCTGCCCTCTCCCCTGCACATCCTCAAGTTTGCTGGCTCTAAGCTTCCCAGTGAAAATAATTTTCACTCCTCTGATCCCAAATATTTCCATTACCATACTGTAACAGAGTTACTGGGCTCCAGACGGCATCTGGAGCAGCAATTCGGAAGGTGCCTGGGGCACCCTGGGGCGGCTCACGACCCTCACGAACCCGGCGGGTGAGGAGGGGGTGGGGTTTCAGCAGAGCCGAGGTGGGGTGGGGGCAGTCCAGGGCTCATGGCTAGGGGACAGGAACACCTGACTTAGGGGAAACCAGAGAGCCCACCCAGGAGGAGGACACTGCTGTACGATCCCACTTATGCGGCACTGAGGAAACGGCAGGATTCTAGAGATGGAGACAAACTGTGGTTTCTTGGGAGCAGCGAGGGGAGGGGAGGTGACTCTAAAGAGAGTAGGCTGAGTAGACAGAACAGTTCGGAACTCGCAGGCGGTCACAGGCGTCTGCACAGGGGGTAAGACGGCAAAGAACTACACACACAAGCAAACACACGCACGAGTGCAGGTGAGAGCCAGGGACACCTGCTGAGGCCTGAAGCCCAGTTGCCAGCGCGGGGCTAACGTCCCGGCTGCGACACCCCTGCAGGGACGGGTGGCTGCAGGGACGGGTGGCTGCAGGGACGGGTGGCTGCAGGGACGGGTGGACGCAGGGACGGGTGGGTGGGAGGGGGATCAGGGCTCTGTACCAGTCTTGCCATTTCTTGTGGGTCTATAATTATCTCAAAGTGAAAAGCTAAATATTTTTCTGAAAAAATTTCAGAAGCTAATTGCTAGATAATAAGAATCTGCAAAGTATTCCTGGATCCCCTGAGTCAACGACTGTTTTGTGAAGGAGAAACATCCAGGACTCCAGGCCCCTCGTGGGGGCCCCATCAACCCCTGCTGAAGCTAAAGCTGCGGGCTCACAGTGCTCCCTGAGCTGGCCACGTCCTCTCACTGGAGTAGGAGCTTTCTACTCCCCGGGCCTCGTACTGACAGGGGTCGTGGAGACAGACCTGGGGATCCAGGACAGAGGAGGGGCAAGATTGAGATGTGTGCACGGGCCCTGGGCCTAGTAAATCTGTGTGCATGTATGCACTCGTGTGCTGAGTGCACACACGTGGGTGTATACGTGTGCTAAGTGTGTGTATATGTGTGGACATGTGTGCCGAGTATGTGCATGCATGTGCCTGTGTGCACATGTGTGCTGAGTGAATGTGTGTGTATGGGTGTGCACGTGTGTGCTAAGTATGTGTGCATGTGTGTGGACACGTGTTCAAGCGTTTGCATGTTGTGTGCATATGTACTAAGCGTGTGCATATATGCGGGGACACTTGTGCTGAGTAAGTGTGTATGTGTGTGCGCTCATGTGTGGAGTACCTGCCTATGCGTGCACACATGTGTACTAAGTATGTTGTGTATGTGCACACGCACATGTGCTAAGTATGTGTACACACATATGGGGGTTACGGGGGAGAGCTGGCTGAGAAGGGAGTCGCCAGCCACTTGTCTCCTCAGAATTGACTCACGCAGACAGCTGTGTGATTTGCACTCATCTACGGTTCCCAGTTCAGGCCCCTGGGGCCACCTGAGCTTAGCTCCAAAGCCATGGGACGTTCTCTCTCCCCACTGGTCCCAAAGGGGTCTGGGACAAGGGAATGGAGCCCTGGTCCTTTAAGAACTCACAACCTGGGTGTTTGATCCCCGGGTACTTTCTGTCCTGTGTCCTGAAGACATTCAAAGGGTGAAGAGCTCCCTTAGCACTAGCAACTTAGAAGACAGAGGTGTTCTCTTCTGTCTAATTATACAACGACGCATCAACCAACGTGGATTCCCTGGGGGCTCAGATGGTAAAGTGTCTGCCTACAGTGTGGGAGACCAGGGTTCGATCTCTGGGTTGGGAAGATCCCCTGGAGAGGAAAATGGCACCCACTCCAGTATTTTTACCTGGAGAATCCCATGGATGGAGGAGCCTGGTGGGCTACAGTCCACCGGGTCGCAGAGAGTCAGACACGACTGAGTGACTTCACTTTCTTTTCTTCTTATTAACGAAACAAATACAGAGAGTGCAGTTAGGTAAAACTGTGAGGCATTTCAGTGGGATGGAGACTTGAAATAAGTTAAAAAGCTTCATATGGGTTTGGCTGAATTGTGGAAGAAATGCCAAATAACATCTGACTCGATGCATAATCTCTGACATAGAAGAAGGGCTGGTTTAGAGAAGTTTTGCAACAAATGGCTCTTAAAGTAGGATTTCAGTCCTTTTACACAGACTTGGTGAATGTAAATCCAGGGTAAGGGTTTGCACACATGGATTACAGGTAAATGTGATCCATGCGTGGCCTCTGCATGCTAACGCTTTGTCCTTGACTTTAGCCTGGGGTGTCTGCCTTCAAACCCTGGGGGTGGTGTGGGTGTCAAGGGGGGTGCTGGCGGTGATGTGTGTGTGTGTGTTAGTTACAATCGGCACCTTAGACTAAGAAGAGGAACATGCCCGACCCTCACGACCGAGGACTCAGCAGACGACTGAAGAAGCAAACTACCAAGTTAGACAGAGAAGATTCAGAGAGTCTCCAGGTAGGTCCCCCCTCAAATGTTCTTTTCTTTCCCTGCCTCTTCTACCCTCTTCTTCCTTGGAGCTCAGTGAAAACTTTGGCTTTCCAAGTTTAATTTTGCGTTCTGCTTTTATGGAACCTAGCATCTGCTTTCAAAGGCCAGTTGCAACCGCCGTGACTTGGGTTTGCCCAGTTCTCCATCTGGAGGGAAGTGAGATAGAGGAGCGGTCACATGGGGCCCTGCTCTCCACCTCAGTGGGGGTCACTGCACCCCGTGGAGGCACAGGCGTGATCTTTCAGGGGGATGTTTGAAATCAAACACATCTGCTTGAATTTATCGTGAGCACAGAGGTTCCAAGCCCGAAGTAAAACGGAAAAACGATTTTGTGTGGTTTCCAAAGCCAGTAAAATGGCCAGAGTCACTCGCATCTCTGGTCCCTGGGACGACCGCGAGGACCCTCCGCCTCCCTGTGAACTGCTTGCAGATCAGCTGCATCTTTAATCTTCCTCCTCGACTTCCCTTCAGAGAACTTGCAGAGTCTCAGGTCTCTGATCCAACCTAAGGCAATTATAAGTGCATGCTTCCCAATTTTTTAAAAAATTACATTTTAGACCCTTAGGCCCAAAGAGGAAACACCTGGAAAAGAGACGAGTCTTAGAAATTCATTGAGCAGCTTTAAAAATAATTCAAATGAGCTTCATTCTCGAGCTGAGGCTTTTTATTAGCCGTGTCTCCCTGCAGTCCAGAGAGCAGGTGCCCGGGGGCTTTCCTATCAAATCAAGAGAGAAGCTTTGAACTGCCTCGCTACTTTTAGGGAAGACCTCAGAATAAATCAGCTAATTGCAATTTTGTGAGACAAATTAGCAATAAGAAAGGAAATTGCTTTCCACAGAGTTTTTCTAGAAGCCATACAGGGTAAGTCCAACCTCCTGTTTCATTTGCTCAGACCCAGAGTCACCGAGACATCAGAGTCTTTGACCGTGAAACAGAAGTCTGGTGCTGTGCAGCAGACCAACCTTCCTTCTCATCTAACGTGTGGGTGTTGGGTGGCTGCCATGTCCCAGGGCAAGGCTGGGTGCTCAGGGTGGAGACGGAGTTGGTCCCTCATGTGGGGCTGGTCTCTTGGGTCATGAAGGCTTTTGTCTGCCCTGAGGCTCCACCTGCTCTCAGCCTGTTTACAGCTAAAATCATCACCCTTCTCCGCCTTGCAAGTAACAGAAATGCATTAAAAGTAAACCGTAGAAAATTGGGTTATAGAGATAGAGGGAACCTTGTCATACCCAAGGACAAGAAGTCCAGTCAAGCCTCGAGAGGGAAGACAGCCAGAACATGGAGATCGCGCGAAACCAGGGCGGCCCAGCCCCTCTGCCCCCGCATCGCTCCACGGCCTCTCTGGGGACCCGCGGCCATTCACCCCTGCTCCTCTCCACTCCTCCCCGTCTCTGTCTCCCTGTCTCTGTCTCCCCGCCTCTGTCTCTCTGTCTCTGTCTCCCCCTCTGTCTCTCTGTCTCCCCGTCTCTGTCTCTCTGTCTCCCCACCTCTGTCTGTCTCCCCATCTCTGTCTCTGTTTCCCCGCCTCTGTCTCCCTGTCTCTGTCTCTTTGTCTCTGTCTCCCCCTCTGTCTCTCTGTCTCTGTCTCCCCCTCTGTCTGTCTCTGTCCCCTGCCTCTGTCTCCCCTTCCCCGTCTCTGTCTCCCCATCTCTGTCTCCCCGCCTCTGTCTCTCTGTCTCTGTCTCCTCCTCTGTCTCCCCGTCTGTCTCTGTCTCCCTGCCTCTGTCTCCCCTTCCCCGTCTCTGTCTCCCTGTCTCTGTCTCCCCATCTCTGTCTCCCCCTCTGTCTCTGTCTCCCCATCTCTGTCTCCCCGCCTCTGTCTCTCTGTCTCTGTCTCCTCCTCTGTCTCCCCGTCTGTCTCTGTCTCCCCACCTCTGTCTCCCCTTCCCCGTCTCTGTCTCCCTGTCTCTGTCTCCCCGTCTCTGTCTCCCCCTCTGTCTCTCTGTCTCTGCCTCCCCGTCTCTGTCTGTCTCCCTGTCTCTGTCTCCCTGTCTCTGTCTCCCCGTCTCTGTCTCCCCGTCTGTCTCTGTCTCCCCGCCTCTGTCTGTCTCCCCTTCCCCGTCTCTGTCTCCCTGTCTCTGTCTCCCTGTCTCTGTCTCCCCGTCTCTGTCTCCCCGCCTGTCTCTGTCTCCCCGCCTCTGTCTGTCTCCCCTTCCCCGTCTCTGTCTCCCTGTCTCTGTCTCCCCGTCTGTCTCTGTCTCCCCGCCTCTGTCTGTCTCCCCTTCCCCGTCTCTGTCTCCCCGTCTCTGTCTGTCTCCCTGTCTCTGTCTCCCCGTCTCTGTCTCCCTCTCTGTCTCCCTGTCTCTGTCTCCCCCTCTGTCTCTGTCTCCCCGTCTCTGTCTCCCCCTCTGTCTCTCTGTCTCTGCCTCCCCGTCTCTGTCTGTCTCCCTGTCTCTGTCTCCCTGTCTCTGTCTCCCCGTCTCTGTCTCCCCGTCTCTGTCTCCCTGTCTCTGTCTCTCCATCTCTGTCTCCCTCTCTGTCTCTCTGTCTCTGCCTCCCCCTCTGTCTCTCTCTCTGCCCTTTTTCTCAGCTTCTCAACGATGGGGCAGAGACAGCTGCTCCTTTGTTCCCAAAGTTTTCTGTCCTCCCAGTTCAAGTTCTAACCAAATCTGTTCAGTGACTTCAGCTTCAATTCCAAAGTCCCAGCAGAAAATGTCTTACTGACACAGTTCAGCTGTGAACTGAGTATAAGCAGAAGTGTCTCCTGGGACGCCAAGCCCCGGCTCCACCGGCAGTGTAGCAGATCAGTTGGGGTGCTGACCAGCGGCAGGACCTTGACCACATAGCCTGCCTCTGTGACTCCTTTCCTTTATCTATAGTTGAGTTCAGTTCAGTCGCTCAGGCGTGTCCAACTCTTTGCGACCCCATGAATCGCAGCACGCCAGGCTACCCTGTCCTTCACCAACTCCTGGAGTTTACTCAAACTCATGTCCGTTGAGTCGGTGATGCCATCCAGCCATCTCATCCTCTGTCATCCCCTTCTCCTCCTGCCCCCAATCCCTCCCAGCATCAGGGTCTTTTCCAATGAGTCAACTCTTCGCATGAGGTGGCCAAAGTACTGGAGTTTCAGCTTTAGCATCATTCCTTCCAAAGAACACCCAGGACTGATCTTTAGAATGGGCTGGTTGGATCTCCTTGCAGTCCAAGGGACTCTCAAGAGTCTTCTCCAACACCACAGTTCAAAAGCATCAATTCTTCTGTGCTCAGCTTTCTTCACAGTCCAACTCTCACATCCATACATGACCACTGGAAAAACCATAGCCTTGACTAGACGGACCTTTGTTGGCAAAGTAATATCTCTGCTTTTTAATATGCTGTCTAGGTTGGTCATAACTTTTCTTCCAAGGAGCAAACGTCTTTTAATTTCAAGGCCGCAGTCACCATCTGCGGTGATTTTGGAGCCCCCCAAAATAAAGTCTGTCACTGTTTCCATTGTTTCCCCATCTATTTGCTATGAAGTGATGGGACCAGATGCCATGATCTTAACTTTCTGAATGTTGAGTTTTAAGCCAACTTTTTCACTCTCCTCTTTTACTTTCATCAAGAGGCTTTTTAGTTCCTCTTCACTTTCTGCCATAAGGGTGGTGTCATCTGCATATCTGAGATTATTGATATTTCTCCCGGCAATCTTGATTCCAGCTTGTGCTTCTTCCAGCCCAGCGTTTCTCATGATGTACTCTGCATATAAGTTAAATAAGCAGGGTGACAATATACAGCCTTGACGTCCTCCTTTCGCAATTTGGAACCAGTCCATTGTTCCATGTCTGGTTCTAACGGTTGCTTCTTGACCTGCATACAGTATCTCAAGAGGCAGGTCGGGTGGTCTGAGACGCGTAAAGAATCTGCTTGCTGTAGGAGATGCAGAAGACTTGGGTTCAACCCCCGGGTCAGGAGGATCCCCTGGAGGAGGGCATGGCCCCCCACTCCAGTATTCTTGCATGGAAAATCCCATGGACAGAGGAGCCTGGTGGGCTGCAGTCCATCGGATGCCGAGTCAGACATGGCTGGGGTGACTGAGCGTGCACTCGTGTGTGACCGATTCTCTCTGCGGCACACCCGGAACTCACGCAGCATGGCGCGTCAACTACACTCCAGGAAAACTAAAAACAAAAAGTCACAGCGATTCTCCCGAGTTTCTGTGAGGATTCAATGAGCTGATGCAGATAAGAGATTTCACAGCCTGGGCACAGAATACGCCTCGATAAGCTATTCCTGTTCCTGCCATCCTCAGGTTATTTTGAGTCCAGCTGCCTGAGCAGGTTTTCTCAAGGAAGCATGGGTCAGATCCTGGAAACCCAGCAGCCCATTTGTGTCCAGCGTAGGGTCCCGCCTGCACACCCGCGTCCTCATACATTCTCTAAACTCTCCTCCAGCAAACCTTCTTGGAAGTTTCCAGAAAACAGCCTTGCCAACACCACTCTCTCGCCCGTGCACCAGGGTGGATCTGAGGCCTCCTCGCTGTCGATGCATTTGTGACCCAGGAGCTGGTGCCACCAACCTGCAGTGGGGACCCTGGGGAAGAGCACAGCCCCGCTGAGGAGGACAGCTCGCCATGTGCCCACAGGACCACTGTGCCCCCCAGGCAGTCGTGGCGCTCGTGGACCTCCCCGGCCGGGCTCCCTGCTTGGAGACACCCCAATGTCTGCACCGCACGGACAGATGCCCACAGTGACCGTGTTCCAACTGTGGAATCTGGTGTCCAGCTAGAGTCCTTCCATCACTGACTCGCTGCTGACCAGCCGGTAAGTTAGTCAAACTCCTTGAGCTCCAGCACCTTCTGCAAAAGGATACTGACCCCCTTAGAGACAAGGTGAAGAGTCACTGAGCTGGTGTATCCAGTCTTAGAGATTTCTGATTTCTGGAAATGGCAAAGCAGTTTACAGCAGGCTGACCTGCCCGCCAGCGTCGGTTATAAGCGTCAGACACAAGATAGGATGGGCTGTTCTGAGGCACCAGAACTCAGAGGCAGACGCAGAGAAGACTCAGCTCTTGAAAAGAAGAGACACCCCGGATGGAGCCAGGAGCCACCTTTACCCGGTCTGTCCCCCCTCAGGCCCTTGTTCACAGGTCCGAGGACTGGAGGTCGAGCGAGAGCAGCGGCAGTGGGGGCGTCCCTGCAGAGGGCAGAGCTCGGGGCGGGCAGTGCAGGACCCAGAGGAGGAGGGACGCCCAGGCAGAGCGGGATCACAGGGCGAGTTGGTTTCCTGCCAGGCATTCCGCTTTCATTCTTCACGTCAACATTTTTCACAGGAACCTAAGCCAACCTAGAATTTCTACACCACGTCATCCACAGTGCCCTATATACAATGGTAATGAAGTCGCTCAGTCGTGTCCAACTCTTTGCAACCCCAGGGACTGTAGCCTAGCAGGCTCCTCAATCCATGGGGTTCTCCAGGCAAGAATACTGGAGTGGGTTACATTTCCTTCTCCAGGGGATCTTCCCGATCCAGGGATTGAACCTGGGTCTCCCGCATTCCAGGGGGACGCTTTACCCTCTGAGCCACCAGGGAAGCCCTTTACATGAAAAGAACCAGGAAAATGTGACTTAGTTAGCAAGGCAGATTCACTCATGACCTCAAATGACAAAATAACAGATGTGAGTGTGTGTGAGTGAGTGTGAAAGTCGCTCAGTCGTGTCTGACTCTTTGCAACCCCATGGACTGTCCATGGAATTCTCCAGGCCAGAATACTGGAATGGGTAGCCTTTCCCTTCTCCAGAGGATCTCCCCAACCCAGAGATCGAACCCAGGTCTCCCGAACTGCAGGTGGATTCTTTACCAGCTGAGCCACAAGGGAAATAACAGATACATTAAAACAATTTACAGGAAAAGATGCACAGATAAAGAGAAGTTTAAGAGAGAAATAGAAATTCTAAATAAATAAACATATCTCCTAGAATTGAATGTTCAATATCTGAAATTTTAAAGAAACCTCCACAATGTGGAACATTTCAGTATCAATGACCTTGAAGACAGATAATCTCAGCAGAAATTGTCCAAAATGAAGAACTGGAGAAAATAATTCAAGAAAGAAAAAGATGAAAGCAATGAAGAGTCACAGTTACATGTGAGAGTTTCAAGCAGTCTAATCTGTATGTGATCTGTCTGGAGGCTCTGCTTAGAATCCTAGCAGCAAAGAAAAGAGAAAACGGGACAAAAAAAAAATTTGAAAAAGTGTTGTTCAAAATTAGTCCTAATTGTATTAAAAACATCAGTCTCCAGATATTTAAGATGATCAAATCCCAAGAGGGTTAAATATAATAAAACCACACCTTAGCACCTCATCCTCAAGTTGTAAAAAACTAAGGAAGAGAAAAATAAACTAACCGCAGGAGAAAAGATCCCAACATGCTGCCTTCTCATCACTAACACTGGGGGCCAAAATAAAGTGGACTGACATCAGTGAAGTGCTGAGAGAAAAATGTAAATTCTGGAAGTCTCAGCCCCATGAAAACACTTTCAAAGATGGAGGCAAAATTAAGATTCCATCCCACGGGCACGAAACAGTCACGCTGGACAAGCATTCTAGAAAAATCTACCGGCGGTCGTGCCGACCACGAGGAGGGGCCACGTTGAGGAAGGAGACCCTCCCTGCAGGCGGGTCGGAAAGAAGGGGCAGACACGTCCAGGGACCGTGAACAGAGAACCTGCCGCCAGAGGGGCAGGGGCCTGCCGCCGCCCCCCGGGGAGAGGCAGCGGTTTCACGGAAGTGCGGTTTCGCGTTCATCTTATCTTCGTTCTAAGATGACCTGAAAGCGCTGGGTCATGTTAGATCCCTCTTGAAAGAATAAAGAGAGGTGGCATGTCTTTCCTCTTTGTGTTTGCTTCGTTAGAGTCACATTTTTATTGGAATATAGTGGCCTGACAGTTTGCCGGGTTAGGTCCCGCTCTGCAACAGCGTGAATCGGCCGTAAGCATACGTGTGCCCGCTCCTTCGTGAGCCCCGCTCCCCCCAGCCCCGCCGCTCTCGGCCTCACAGAGCGCCGAGCTGAGCTCCCCGTGCCGGGCCGCGGCTTTCCGCAGCCGTCTGCTTTACACACGGGCGTGTCTGCCTGAGTGTCCGCGCCGCCCCACCGCTGCCTGCCGAGCCCGGAGCCGGCCCTCTGCATCTCCGCCTCTATGCCTGCCCTGCCAACAGGCGCTTCAGTGCTGCTCCTGAGTCCGCACGCCAGAAAGTGAGGTCGCTCAGTCGTGTCCCACTCTTTGCGACCCCGTGGACGGTAGCTCCAGGCTCCTCCATCCGTGGGATTCTCCCGGCAGGAACGCTGGAGCGGACTGCTATTTCCTTGTCCATCCGTACATATTAACATATGTTAATATATGATGCTCGTTTTTCCCTTTGACTTCACTCTGTATGATAGGCTCTAGATAAATGGAATATTACTTATTAGCCATAGAAAGGAACAAACTTGAGTCAGTAGAAGTGATGTGGGTGAACCTAGACTCACTCTTGTTACAAAAATAAAGCTATCTCGTCCCTCTGCGTCCAGGACCCCCCACCCCGTCTGAACCTCTCTCACCCGTCCTCGCCAGGAGGGGGCAGGGCCGGGTGACAAGCAGGCAGGGAGGAAGATACCTTTCACTCACTACATTGTGTTAATCTCTTCTTTAAGCTAAAAGCTTAGCGATCTGCCTTCTCGGTCACCACTGGGTCAGCATGAGGAAAGTCCCTCCTTACACAACGTGTTCAGTCCCCAAGGCTGCTCTAGCAAGATGAGCAGAAGGTGCCTTAAACAGCAGAAAAGTCCTTTCTCAAAGCTCCTCCGGCTGTCGGCAGGGCCGCTTTCTGCTGAGGCCTCTCCTCGGCTGGCAGAGGCCGCCTTCTCCCTGCGTGTCTGTGTCCTGATCTTTTCTCATGAGGACACCAGGCCCGTTGGATCAGGATCCACCCTAAGGACCTTCTTTAGCTTCATCACCTCTGTGAAAAGCCTCTACCACACAGAACCGCACGTGAGGCCCTGAGTGTCAGGACGGCATCCTGTGGAAGGTGGGCGTGGGCATGGTCCCCCCCAGAGCACCAAGAGCAGGGCAGCTCCACTGGACCCAGAGAGTCTGTCTGTCCACGTGAGACACAGCGCACGCCACCGGCTCAGGCCAACTCCATCTTTCAAGTTCAAGACTCCCGATCTTACTCTGGGACTCCTGCACAACGGAGGGGCCTCTTCAAAACTCCCAGCGTATTCGGAGCAGCTCTTTCTAGTTTTCCCAGAGAAACGCCTGTGGTTCAGAGGACGATCTTATCGAAAGGCTGCGTCAGCACAAACCTCCTGGATCTGCCCGGGGAGGGGGGCTCTGGAGGAAGCTGGGCTGCAGCCCCTCTTTTGGTACCAAGCGGACACCCAACACCCTTTATAGTCTTGTTTTGCAGCTTAAATTGTATACTCCCCAAGTCCCCAGCTGAATAAATGCATTGAATTAGGGATGGGGGTGTGTGACTTTGAGTAAGGCTGGCTCTGCTCTGTGAAATTCTATATGGCTTTGTCAGGGACCTAGACAGTTGTTCTTGCCCCAAGTGATGGTTTGAGTCTCACGTTAAACTTTTGGTTTGATAGAGGGCCAAGAGCACAGACTCAGGAATCTGAAATGACCCATTTCCCAGGCAGGCCCCCAGTGAAGTCAGTGACCTGTGGGAGGTGGACAGGGCCGGGCTGCAGTGTCTGGGGTCTCCCTGGGGAGCAGGCGTGGTTCTCACATATGCTGTGATGAGGAAATAGGATAGAGCCTGGAAACCACTGATGCTTTCGTGGGGGCATCACAGGGGGCTTCTGCTCAGGTGCCCCCAGGCCTGGGACGCCTCACGGGTCAGGGAGAAAGGGCCCAGCACAAGCAGGCACTTCTGTCAGAGGCCGAGCCGCCGGGCAGCTGTTCCCAGGCTGGATGCCTGCCCTGCTCGCTCAGAGCACAGAGCCTGCGGGGGACCCTCCAGAAAACAGGAAGGACGTCCTCCCTGTGACCACAGGCCTGAGACTCCTTGGAGTCCCCACGGCTGCATTCCCGTGAATTAAGATGGTACCTCGGGGAAGAGGCAGGGACCCTGCTCTGGCCAAGGGCCAAGATGGAGTGAGCACCTCTTGTTTGCAGGGGAGCCGTCTGTGTGCCCGCGGGGGACAGAGGGAGCAGGGTGCAGGGTGGGGGGGGGCCTCAGGCCTTCCCCATCACCAGCCCTCCCAGGGGCCCACTCCCCCAGTTCCTCCCTCCCTGGGGACCACGGGCAGCCTCAGGCCCCCTCCTCTGCCGGTTACGGGATGTGGGCTCCCAGGCAGCTGCACGTCCTCTGCCCGTCTGCAGTGGGCTCCCCCTCCTACGGCCACACAGGCGGCACGCAGGGCTGAACGCGCCAGCCCGCTGCCTCCGCTGATGTCCTCCTGCCCTGGGGGGGCGGGACACGGCCCTGCAGGGGCCCCCCTGGATGAAGCAGAGGGTCTCCAGGCCGCTGCAGTGTGGGCAGAACGTGCGGGATGCACTTGCTTTATCTCACTGTAGAGGTTCCACCTAAAGGACAAGTTTCTAAGTGAAAATCCCAGACCCACGCAAGCCTGACGTTTGCTATTTGAAGGCAAAGAAACCACAGCGCGGGCTAAACTGGCCTCTTCTCATGGGACGCATATACACGTGCTCCGGGACCTTTCCTAGGAGCTGCAGGTGGGCCCGTGGGCCCCGAGTGAAGTCCTGGATTTAAAGTCTACTTTAGGAGGAGGAAGTCTGAGGCTTGGAATTCCAGACTCACGGACTCTTGCAGCAAGAAAGGACTTGAAGTCAAAGGACCAGCGGGTAACCCCAGGGGCCCAGGTCCCCAGCCCTGGGCTCTAGCAGCCCTGTCACTTCCCGTCAGAGCCCGGGGAAAGTGGGCAGTTGTTTCTCCAGGTGTGCAGAGCTCCTGCCGGCATCGCTGGGCCCCTAGGGACTCAGTGACGGTGCTGAGGAGGATGAACTTGTTTACCCAGCATGGGGAGTCATCACCTCTCTCCTGTCTCAGAGGCCACACCCACACCCTTGGCATCTTCTTGCCCACCCTGCAGCCTGAAGGGAACCAGGTCACCCCGACGACTTGCTCAGGGTCTCAGTCTGGCCCCTGCACTGGGTCTGGCGCCCAGACGCCTGACAGTGGTGAGGACGGGTCAGTCTCTTATGCACAAGGGGCTCCCAGGGCCGGCAGAACCCGCCTGGAACCCAGTCCATGCCCCTCCTTCATGCTCAAACACAAGGCACTTTCCGCCTCCAGCTCCCTCGGGAGGTATCGAGCATAGGGGAGACCAGGGCCTGCCTCCCAGGATGCCAGGGTGAGACAGGAGCGGCCCAGGAGGCTGGGGCCTCCCTGTCCCCCGCTCCTCTGTGGGTGCTTTGTGGTGAGGGGAGGGCCGAGCCTGCCCGGCTTTCCAGGCCCTGACACCAGGGCCTTCGGGTGCATTGGGGCCCATGTTCTGTCCCCTGACGCGTGTGGGGCCGCAGAGGGGCGGGAACAGGCGGGTCTCTGGCCCTGGGCCCTCCCCCTTGGCTGAGCAAGAGGCGGGCCCCCAGCTCACAGGCAAACGGGTGCCTGGCACTGGATCCAGAAGCCTGAGGAGGCAGCCGCTGCGGCAGCTGGACAGGGGACATCCTCCCCGGAGTGGGAACACGGGCCAGGCTCCCAGGCGCCGCTGCACCCGTCCCACGGCACCTGCCCCTTCCCCGCCCGCCCCGCCCCCATGGCACCCCGCCCCCCCACGGCACCCCCGCCCCCCATGGCACCCCGCCCCCCACGGCACCCCGCCCCCCACGGCACCCCCGCCCCCCATGGCACCCCCGCCCCCTGCTGTGCTCAGGAGCCCACCCCCGGGGAGGGGCTGCTCGTGTCTCCCCTGCAAGCAGCATTGCATGGCCCTCCCCCGGACAGGGTGAGAGCTGGCCGGCCTGGGCTCGGCTCCATCCCCGAGGCCCAGCCTCAGTCCAGAGCTCCTGCCACATGGCGGGGCCCCCTCGGAGTAGAGACCCTATGGCGGTTGGTATTGGAGTGCCAGGTGCACCCTTCTCCAGGTCCAGGATCCGCCTGCAGGGGTCTCCTGTCCCCGCGCAGACCCTGGGGGCCGGTCAGGCCAGGGCAAGCGTGCTGAGGTCCAGCCCGGAGCGGACGCCCGCACCGCTGCCTTCTCACTCCCCCGAGCCCACGGTTCCCTGGACTTGGCCACACAAACACGCTCCTCACTTTACAGCGTCCACGGCACCCGGCATGGGGTGGCCCCACGGCCCCATCTCCCAGTCAGCCGTGCGTCCTGCTCCTTCCGGGTGGGAATCTCAACGCCGCCCCGAAGGCATTCACGGCCCACCCCGCCAGGGACACAGCCTTGGCAGAAAGCAGGGCGTCCTCAGGCAGGAGCTCGCCGGGCCGCTGTGAACCCACCCATGGCTCCCAGCCCTCCTCCCCCAGGAGTGGCCGGTGACTGGGGAGCCGGAACACATGCGTGCCCCCCAGCACAGCTCAGGCTGCTGGGGGAGGGCCCAGGAGACACGGCCAGAAGGAAGGCCTTCCTGCCCAGGGCACTCCTGCCCTCTCTACGTCTCTCTCCCACAGCAGGTTGGGGCAGCCCACGCCCCCTGGACAGAGCCCGGTGGGGCGGGGCCCCTGGTGGCTCTGCCACGCAGGGGCCTGCAGCCACCCTCCTGACAAAGGCGGCCCCCAAGGCGGGGCCAGGACCCTTTTCTTGGGCTCTGCGTCTCAGCCAGGAGCCACCGCTCCTTAGAGTTCTCCTCACTTCAAGACTCCAGTCCCCCTTGGTTAGTCATCCTTTACATGAAGCTTCCCTGCTCAGTTTGTCGAGTGGGCTCTGCCTCCCAGCGGCATCCTGGCTGATACGTGGGCCGAGTAGCTACCATTTTTCCCAGAGAAGCAGCGCCGGCTTTTGGCTGGATCCCAAGGTCAGACAAGGACATGGCAGCCCAGTCCAGCGTTCTTGCCTGCAAACTCCCATGGACAGAGGAGCCTGGCAGGCCACAGTCCATGGGGCTGCAAAGAGTCAGACGCGACTGATCTCAGAAGTCAGACAGAAGAGAGCAGGCAGGTGCTCCGGGGAGGAGAGGCGCTTACTCCAACTCAGCCTGCGTGAAGGGCCTTCTAGTTTCTCAGCTGCCTGGGTAGACACTCGGCTTCCACTGGCCTGAGGCTGGCCTGAGTGAGGCGGGCAGACTGGACAGGCTTGGGGAGGTGTCCCAGGGTGCTGGGGCACAGCAGAGGGGACTTCTAAGAATTTCTGAGTGATTTTCACCAACATAATGCAGAGCAGAGCCTTGCAAAGACAAAACTAGCCCCAGGTAAATAGCAGGGAGGGAACACAGCCCCACCCATCAACAGAAAACTGGATTAAAGATTTACTGAGCATGGCCCCGCCCATCAGAACAAGACCCAGTTTCCCTCTCAGTCAGTCTCTCCCATCAGGAAGCTTCCATAAGCCTCTTATCCTTCTCCATCAGAGGGCAGAGTGACTGAAAACCACAATCACAGAAAACTAACCAATCTGATCACCTGGACCATAGCCTTGTCTAAATATGGGCCATGCCATGCAGAGCCACCCAAGACAGACGGGTCATGGTGGAGAGTTCTGACAAAACATAGTCCACTGGAGAAGGGAATGGCAAACCACTTCAGTATTCTTGCCTTGAGAACCCCATAAATAGCATGAAAAAGCAAACAGATAGGACACTGAAAGATGAACTCCCCAGGTCAGTAGGTGCCCAAAATGCTACTGGAGATCAGTGGAGAAATAACTCCAGAAAGAATGAAGGGATGGAGCCAAAGCAAAAACAACACCCAGTTGTGGATGTGACTGGGGATGGAAGCAAAGTCCGATGCCATAAAGAGCAGTATTGCATAGGAACCTGGAATGTCAGGTCCATTGGAAGTGGTCAAACAGGAGATGGCAAGAGTGAACGTCAACATTTTAGGAATCAGAGAACTAAAATGGACTGGAATGGGTGAATTTAACTCAGATGACCATTATATCTACTACTGTGAGCAAGAATCCCATAGAAGAAATGGAATAGCCCTTATAGTCAACAAAAGAGTCCGAAATTCAGTACTTTGATGCAATCTCAAAAATGACAGAATGATCTCTGTTCGTTTCCAAGGCAAACCACTCAGTATCACAGTAATCCAAGTCTATGCCTTGACCAGTAATGCTGAAGAAGCTGGAGTTGAATGGTTCTACAATCTACCTACAAGACCTTCTAGAACTAACACCCAAAAGAGACGTCCTTTTCATGATAGGGGACTGGAATGCAAAAGTAGGAAGTCAAGAAACACCTGGAGTAACTGGTAAATTTGGCCTTGGAGTACAGAATGAAGCAGGGCAAAGGCTAATAGAGTTCTGCCAACAGAACGCACTGGTCATAGCAAACACCCTCTTCCAACAACACAAGAGAAGACTCTACACATGGACATCACCAGATGGTCAATACTGAAATCAGATTGATTATATTCTTTGCAGTCAAAGATGGAGAAGCTCTATACAGTCAGCAAAAACAAGACCAGGAGCTGACTGTGGCTCAGATCATGAACTCCTTATTGCCAAATTCAGACTTAAATTGAACAAAGTAGGGAAAACAACCAGACCATCCAGGTAAGACCTAAATCAAACCCCTTATGATTATACAGTGGAAGTAATGAATAGATTCAAGGGATTAGATCTGATAGACAGAGTGCCTGATAAACTATGGACAGAGGTTCATGACATTGTACAGGAGACAGGAAGCAAGACCATCCCCAAGAGAAAGAAATGCAAAAAAGCAAAATGGCTGTCTGAGGAGGCCTTGCAAATAGCTGAGAAAGGAAGGGAAGTGAAAAGCAAAGGAGAAAAGGAAAGATATAAGCATCTGAATGCAGCGTTCCAAAGAAGAGCAAGAAGAGATAAGAAAGCCTTCCTCAGTGATCAGTGCAAAGAAACAGAAGAAAACAACAGAATGGGAAAGACTAGAGATCTCTTCAAGACAATTAGAGATACCAAGGGAGCATTCCATGCAAAGATGGGCTTGATAAAGGACAGAAATTGTATGGACCTAACAGAAGCAGAAGATATTAAGAAGAGGTGGCAAGAATAAACACGCAAGAACTGTACAAAAAAGATCTTCACGGCCCAGATAATCACGATGGTATGAAGACCTAGCGCAACCAAAAATTAATTAATTAACAAAAATAAAAGCATGGTTATGCTGGGACTCTACCTACGTTTACTTGAATGAGCAAAACAGACTTTCAACTAAAGTGAAAATACTGTTGCCAGCACGGATATGTTGTATAGTCCTATATTTAATTTTTATTTGATTATAAAATTTCATTTACCGTTTTTTATCTTAGGAACCCAAGGGCTGTTTAACATAGACATTTATGGGGTCGCACAGAGTCGGACACGACTGAAGCGACTTAGCAGCAGCAGCAGCAGCAAAGTTACTCTGAGACCGTTTAAGTAGCTGGCGTTAAGTGAGCATGAATTTACAGTCCTATAAACATCCTCTTGAACTGCTTAGGACACAGTGCGGCAAAGCAAGCTGAGAAATTCAAGCCTTGTAGCATCATTGTTTCCTGATCAAGAAAGAATGCTTTTCTCTTTGCCAACCTAAGTAAACAAGCCTGATCATTATATTAAAATGTTCTGACTGGTCAGTCTGGGTCTTTTGCTGGAGACTCTGAATGGGCTTCCCTGATGGTTCAGTTGGTAAAGGATCTGCCTGCAATGAAGGAGACCCCGGTTCAATTCCTGGGTCAGTAAGATCCACTGGAGAAGGGATGAGCTACACACTCCAGTGTTCTTGGGCTTCCCTAGTGGCTCAGCTGATAAAAAATCCATGGACTAGTCCATGGGGTCGCAGAGAGTCGGACATGACTGAGCGACGCGCACTTTCACTGAACGCAGCAGAATAAGTGCAGCCCCTGCCCTCTCCGCGTGAGGAAACCACGTCTCGTTATTCGAGCAGCACGGACTCTGAGAGTTGCTGGGATGCAGGGAGGCCTGAGCTGAGGCCTGGGGGGTCGCGGGTCGGGAGAGGTCTCCTTGAGGAAGGGACACAGGCTGAGCCTCAAGGTTGGGCAGGAGGCGAGGGGTGGGCAGGGGGAAGGGGGCTGACCCGGGGGTTCCCAGGCTCCATCAGAGGACAGAGTTGGGGCAGCCTGGGGATAGGAGGAGGCAGGGGGCGGGGTTCTGAAGCCTCTGTCGTCAGGGAAACCAGAACAGTGGGGTTTCACTTCCAGCATCTTCCAGGGATGAGAGGGGCTGACAGGGGTGTGACAGTTAAGCTCAGTTTCAGGACCGAGAGGACCAGTGTGAGTCCTCTCACCATGTCAGAGTATCACGGATGCCAGCCCTCAGTCAGCAGCAGGTTAACGGAAGGAGTCAGACCTAAGTGGTGAAACCTGCTGACGTGCCCCTCTACGATAACCTGCGTGCGACTCTGGGGAACATTTTTGAACATGGATTCTAAGATGCACAAAACACTCTGCGAAAACCCAAAGAAAAGCACTTGTCGGCTACAGTCCTCAGATCTCTGCCAGGAAGTTCACCTGCGTTTGGGAGCATCAGCCTTCTGAGACGCTCTGAGCTCGCCCTGCAAGACCAGAGCAAGATTAAACTTGGAACAAGCATGTGTTTCTTGGAACATTTGTTAAAATAAGAAAATCATGTGTATTCCTTTTTATTAATCTGTAACACTTCAACCTAACTCAAAGCAAATATATGAAGACCCAGATCTCGTGTATAAGGGAAAGGTCATCTCAAGGGGTCTTAGAGATGAACCTGTATTTGAGCCAGTGGCCGGGGCGAGGATTCTCGAGACCCTCGTAGGGCCGGTGAGCGGGGAGCAGGCGGCCCCCCGTCCTCAGCTTCCCAGGGCAGCGGCGTTTCATCCTGCGGTCACCAGGTAACCATCAGTATCAACTTTTCAGTCTGAAATGCATCCAAGTTTAGATTCAAAGTACGTCTTGATCTAGAGCTGGGGATTGACCTTGGGGATCCTCAAGCAATAGTTGCTCAGGGGCAGCTGCAGGGAAAGCCGGGGGCCAGGCGGGCACATGTCAGCCGGCTGCCCTCTCATCCCCCCGGGCTGTCTCTGGCACAGGGGCCAGCCAAGGCCGAGGGTCCGTGGGCGGCGCTGAGGGTTCACGGCCCCAGAGGAGCCCCAGTGCCCCGTCCCAAGTGAGAGGCAGTGGAAGAGTCCAGCACACGTGGGGACGCAGCTCCCGGGCCCCGTGTCCCTCAGGCCAGCACCACAGGCTCTGAGCCTCGGGCTCCCCCATCACGGCCCCTCTGAGCTGCAGCCTGGCCCAGCCTGCACTCATGAAACAGAGCAGAGAGGGCCAGGCCTGCTGGCGCAGGCTCCTGAGAGAGGGAGGCAGGGGAGAGCCAAGGCCCCGAGATTCAGGAAGGGCATGGGGTCCGGAGACTGCTCCTCACGCGGAGCACCGCACTCTCCCAGGAGGAGACTTAGGGAGCAGTGAGCCCGCCTGCCCCGTCTGGTCCAATTTCAGACGCTGGCCCGGGCTCCTCTGGCCGCTGCCTGCCCCGTCCTTATTCTCCTGGGAATCCGGCCCAGCGGGGCTGTGCCTGAGCTCAGCCCCGGGGCACCGCGCCCGCAGCAGGACAAGGAGGGCGTTTCCTCGGCCCGGAACCGTGCAGGCGGCCTTTCTGAGGGCTCCCTCCAGCCCTGCGTGCTCAGAGCCACAGGCTCGTGGCCCTCGTGGGGAATGGGATCATGGGCATGCACACATGCACGCAAGGACGCCTGTGCCCGCACCCAGGCTCAGGGCGGCAGGGCTTTCCAGGGCGCCCTGTGCACATGTAGGTGTGAGCGCGTGCAGATTCAGTGTTCGGGGCCTGTAGGGTTTGAGCAGCAGCCACTCGGGGCCATGTGGCCTCTGCCACGTGGAGAGGGGACACTCTTCTCCTGGGGCCCCTCCCCAGGTGCCTTCTCTAGCAAATCCCAAGGAGGGCCTTTCCCAGAAGGCAGGCCAGCTCCCCATCCTCAGGAGACCCCCATCCTCAGGAGCCCCTGCTCAGCTCCGGGGCCCAGCCCTGAGACCCAGGTGGCTCACAGGACCCCTGAACTGTGACCCCGAGTCCCAGGCTGCACAATGTCGGTGCCCTATCTTTAAGCCCAGAGGCCCTTGGGCTGGCCTGCAGAGCGGCTGTCCAGGCGCCGGTCCCGGCCTGGAGTCCTCAGGCCCCGGGCTCTCCTCCCCAGGCATGTCCTCAGCCTCCCCCGGGCTCCTGTCCGGGGAAGATCTGATCATCAGTGAGTGATGGCCACTTCGACCCGGGGCCCTGGGAGGAGGGGACGAGCCGTGCCTTCTCTGCGGGAGAAGACCACCCCCGGGGGCCCGGGCGGAGGCGGATCGGTTCTCACGCTGTGACCTGACGCTGGATGCAGGCCAGGCCCGTATCTTCTCCAGGGCACCTCAAGCTACGGTCCTCAAACACAGCTTCCCAGCAGTTGAAACTTCACATCGTGTGTAACCCAGAACACGGCTGTCAACCCTGTGATTCTCGGTCGCTGGCATTTTCCAGTCCTGCCTCTGTGAATCTGCACTCGACCAGGCTTTAAGGGGCAGCAGCATTTTCATCTGATGTGTTGTTTTCAGCCACCTCTGCTGTGGCGGAATCCCCACCTTGTGACGCTCCGGCTCGGACCCTGTCCCATTCAGGGGGTGCACGGGGTCCACTCCCCCATCACTGGACACTCAGACACAGCTACCTTCTTCCACAGAATCACTTCCTCTAGGTGAATTTCCACAAGTGACTCGAGTCTGCACACAGGTATAACCGTTTTCCAACTTGGTTTTGGAAAAGCTTTTAACAACATACAACTAACGTGAGCATTTTTTACAAAAACTACAACCTTGCCAGGAGTTAAATTAGCTTTTGCTGACTTTTTTAGTAGCTAAAAAAATAACAAAAATGATAAACTCAAAGGTCTTTGCATTTCTTTGTTGATTAGTGAAATTTTTGTTTCCCTTAAACTTCATGCGGGCTTCCCTAGTGGCTCAGAGAAAGTGTCTGCCTACAATGCAGGAAACCTGGGTTCAATCCCTGGGTCAGGATCATCCTCTGGAGAAGGAAATGGCAATCCACTCTAGTATTCTTGCCTGCAGAATCCCATGGACGGAGGAGCCTGGTGGGCTACAATCCATGGGGATCACAAAGACTCGGACATGACTGAGCAACTTCAGTTTCTTTCAAACTTGATGGATTTTTAAAACAGCCCATGGCTACACCTTCATGCTCTTTCTCTAGATTCTGCTGCTTCAAAGCAAAGAGTTCCAGTGAGGCCCGAGGGGGCAGAGAGAACTGAGGTCCCATGCACAGCCTGTAGCTGACTTCCCAGGCCCAGTGGCACACTGCGAGCTCTCCCAGCCCAGAGACAGCAGGCGCTGGAGCCAGGAGCAAAGACGTCACCTCCAGGGGGAGAGTAGGAGGCAAGGCACGTCCCTCCCTCCCTGGGCGGGGGCGGCTGTGTTGCCACCTGCTTCCTGCAGGCCTGAGCCTCCTGTGGCCTCCCAGGTCCTGCCAGCGTGGTCCCCATTCCTCGTCGCCTGCCCCCAGATGTAAGCTCTCCCTGCATAGCCGTTTGGTCCCCGGAGGCCACACTTCCAGTGCACACCATCCGGCTCTTCCCCGGGAGTGGCTCAGGCTTGCAGCCTTTCTTTTTTACAGCTTTACAGAGATACAGTTGACGCAAGACACGGGGTAAGTTGAAGGTGTAAGACGTGATGACTCGACACCCTTATATGCTGCCTACGATTACCACTGTATCTTCTGCAGGGAGCTCCAGCTGGAGCCGGTGGGGCAGTGGTGCCTGAACACAGGTCATCGGCACTTCTGGGGTAGGGGAGAGAGACCAGGAGGAGGGGGGCACCTTTAGGTTAAAAGAGACTTTAAATGCATCAACCAATTCCAATGTGTGGGACTTATTGGGATCCCGACTCAAACAAACATGCTACCAAAAGATTATGACACTTTTGATACAATGAGAAATTTGAACATTTACTGGATATACAGTCAAAGCTATGGTCTTTCCAGTAGTCTTATACAGATGTGAGTTGGACCATAAAGAAGGCTGAGCACCAAAGATTTGGTGCTTTCAAACTATGGTGCTGGAGAAGACTCTTGAGAATCCACTAGACATTAAGATCAAACCAGTCAGTCTTAAAAGAAATCAACCCTGAGTACTGATGCTGAAGCTGAAGCTCCAATCCTTTGGCCACCTGATGCGAAGAGCCAATTCACTGGAAAAGAGAACTTTGTTCACATGCAGTGGAACCGAATCTCAGCCAAAGAGAAGAGAGAAGCTACTTGGAGAGTTGATGATGTTTCTGGCACAAACTTCACTTTCCCCCGCTGTTGCTCCAGCAGAAATCTGATCTATCTCCTGATAACCAACCGGAAAACTCCCCTCCGCCCAGGGATTGCTCCTCACCTAGAACCTCAGCCTGTGGCCCCGGGTCCTCTCTGCAGGATGTGGGTTCTTTTCCCCCAGCCAGATCCCTTACAGAGTTACTCAGTGTGGCTTTTCACCACGCACATTTCTGCTGTAAACGGTGTTTCTGTTTCCCTGCCTACATCTCCTTGTGGGTGGGTCTCTCACCACAAGATCGCCGCGCCATCTGCTTGCAGCATTTTCTTTACCTGCCTCCCTCTTTCCCTCCATCTCTCAGGAGCTGAGTTTCCAGCAAGAGGAAGTTTCCTTCTGATTCAGTAAATTGATGTAAGAGAGAGCTGTTTTGATTGGGATTTGTTTACTTCTATGCCTTTCCCAGCTGTGACCCAAATTCAAGAGCTCCTTTTTGAGTTCCCTCTGTGTGTCAGACCCTCCAAAGAAACAACGGTCCCGTTCAAAGTGAAAATGCTTGATTCTTCATCCCAGAAATATGAGCATCTGAGGGAAAGTCCAAGAGAAGGCTTGCTTTCTTCTTTTAAGCTTGCTGTTACATAGAATGGTATGCAGATTTTAAGATTTTGAAATTTGTCTTATTCCTTTTGAGCTGTTATAACAAAATGCCATAGACATACGCATCAGACCTTTATTGCTCATAGTTCTGGAGGCTGAAAGGCAGGGTCAGGCAAGGCCCCACCAGAAATGGAAACTGGCGGCTTCTCGCTGGATTTTCACGTGGCGGAGGGTGAGGGAGTCTGTGGGGCCTTCTGTAAGAGCATGAATCCCTCCCCGGAGGGTTTGTCCTCGGACACGGTCACCTCCAAAGGCCTCGCCTCTTCCACCTTCAGACTTGGAATTAGGTTTTCAACACAGCAAGCTGGGCAGACGTCAGCATTCAGGCCATAGCAAAAATGTGATGGCTTACTTAGTCCTTCATCTCAGTCTCTGGAATAAGGATGAAGAGATGGACGGCTGCAGATAAACACGCAGCAGAAGGGCAACTCGATGAAAAGGCGACAGATGGGTGATGGCCAAAGAAAGGAGGCAGAGGCTCGCACGGGCTGCTAACGGGGTCGCCGAGTGGGAGTCCTGCGCAGCCTCCTGAAGCTGCCGGTGAGGAGACTGAAGCTCAGGGAATCGGGCCCCTGCTTCCCTAGCAACACGCAGGCCCGGGGCTCCTGACACCCCAAGCAGGGTCCCTTGTGGCCACTCTGCCCGTTCCCACTGGAGCCAGTCCAGTTAAACTGGGACCCTGCAGGGCTGCAGCGCTGAGTTCCCGGGCCCCGGGCAGCAAAGGCAGGTCTCCTGCTCATGGCTGATTGATAGCTGGTCCACAGGAGGGCCCCTGGTTGCTGCAGCCAGTTGGGGCCATCGCCCTAGGGGCATCTCAGTGCACCCAAGCCCCCCGCTGCCAGGGAGGACTCACGCAGGCCTGGCACGGCTTGTCACACCTCCGTGGGGGAGCACCAGGGCCGCTGCCTCTCCTGCGGGGGGAGCATCCACTCGTGATTTGCTGTGTGTTACGGAGGTGAGGGCGGGGCAAGGATGACGCGCCTGTTACCAAGGTGGGGGCGGGGCACGGGCCACGCACCTGTTACCAAGGTGGGGGCGGGGCATGGGCGGGGCACGGGCGAGGCACCTGCACTCCCTTTCTCAGGATGACTCAGAGTTCGCCTCTGGGGGCGGGGCCTTGGGAAATCACAACCCCAAGTCACAAGGAGCGCTTGGCGTCTCTAGTTGCCTCTTTGTCTTCCAATCTGTGGCTTTACCCCCTTAAGCCCTGCGTGCTGCGGCCATGGAGAAAAGTCTGTTTCTGCATTTCTAGAGCACGCAATGTTGTCAGCGACACGGACGGCCACAAGTCCTCCAGAGACTTCAGAAATGTGTGTCTCTTTGTTTCAGGCTTCCCTGGCGGATCAGCGGTAAAGAACGCACCTGCCAATGCAGGAGACGCGGGTTCAATCCCTGGGTTGGGAAGATCCCCTGGAGAAGGAAATGTAACCCACTCCAGTGCTCTTGCCTGGAAAATCCCAGGGACAGAGGAGCCTGGTGGGCTGCAGTCCAGGGGTCGCAAAGAGTTCTTTTTTGCTGTAGTCTTGGGGTCTCAGATTCAAGCCCATTGGCCTTCAGAACTGATACTTGGGGAGTCTCTCCCTCATCTGAACGCCTTAGAAGTTGGTGTGCTTGTTGGGAGGTGCAAACCCTTGCTCCCCCCACTGGACAGAGAGGAGCCAGGGCAGGGCTGATGGCGAGAGGGTGTCTGGCCTCCCCTGGCAGCTCAGTGGGCTCTGTCTTATTCACTCCTTGATGTGCAGGGGGGACTCAGCTTGCTTCTGGATTTCTTCTCGATGGAACTGCTCTTTGGATAGCTGTGCAATTGAGGAGGGGGTCTCAGGAGTTTCCTCCATCACCATCTTGGGTCCTATATTTTCATTGCATGATGAATCATTCATATTCAAAAGCTGAAGTACGGGAAGAAGGGCACGATGAGAGTTGAGATGACAAGGCAGGGGACCGCGCTGCGCGCTATGCACTGAGTCACTCTGTGTCCCTGCCGACACCCCTCCCATGTGCAGCCCTGTACCCCGGGAGCTAGAGAGCTAGAGTTCTCCAACTCTCCCGTATCTAGCGCTCGACTTTAGGCCCCACTACTGAGAAGCCTGAATGCAAGTGTGGCAGGTCTGTTTCTAATCCTTTGCCCATCGTGGGGGTGTCTGAGCCCTCGGTGCCCTCAGTGCCTACTTGCTGGCATCTGGGACTTTGCAGAGCACGGCCGAGGGCACGTGTTCGGCCGGCGTGACTCTGGATCCCGCAGCACGAGCAGGATCTCCTCGGGGAGGTTCCCAGTGGCACCAGCTGGGATGGCTCGGGCCTGCTGCTGCCCTGCCCCGCCCGGTCAAAGTCCACTGAGGCAGAGAGGAGGTGGCCGTGTCCTCAGTTCTACAGGGTGGCTTTGGACAGTGCTCCTAGAGGGTCAGCTGGCATCTGTTCCTTCGGGATCCAGGAAGGGTCTGGAAATCACGCGACATCTGCAACGAGTCCCCTTCTGCTCGCACGCGCCAGAGTGAGTCCCGCCATCAGCCAGCGGACCAGGCAACACCCCGGGAAGGCCTCGTGGTGACGCCTTCTCATTCGGATCCTTCTCTCACTAAGCCAAGTCCCCACACGTGGGTCGAGAATGTTTTATTCATTCTCCTCGGCCAGACCGCAGGCTTCCCCCTTTACAAATGCAACTTGAGATTTACCCTCCATGAAGCCATTTTAGATGAGTTCAAAAACACATCCCATTTCCTCTGAAACTGTAACTTAGACACTTAGCAATGGCTCTTTGGGGACCCCAAGAGCATTAATCAGTTTCAGAACCAGAGTCAGCATGCCTCCCCTGGGACGCATTTTTCACGAGAAATAAAGAGTACTTTGACCTCAGCCGGCCAGATGAAGACTTAAAAGCTGGCGCTGAAGGCTGGGGCGGTGGAACGTGTGCAAACTCACTCCTCTGGTCTGTCACACGATTTCTCTTCCCTTTCCTTATCTCTCCTCTTCCCACAGCTCTGGCAATTGGCAGCAGAACCAGATGCAAGTTAATCACGCCCGCGACGGGACTTTTTTTTCCAAAAAAAGGTCCGGATCTGTCAGCAACGGTGTCAGGAGGCCCTGGAGTCAGAGCCGCCTCCTGAGTCAGTCTGCTCCGAGTGGCAGGTGCCGGGGCGGAGGGGGCAGGGACCCCTCTGCGGGCACACACCACCCCGCATGGCCCTCTGCTTTCCTAGGAGGTGTCTCTGTCCACTTCTCAGCTGCAGAGTGTCCACCTGACCCAGAGCAGAGGCAGATAAGGACGCAGAAGCGAAGTCGTGAGTCCTAAAGAGAAACGTGCAAAGGAAAACCAAACGGAGAGAGAGCATGCCGACAAACCGGTGAGAGACAGCTCCAGACGCGTGAACTGGCCTGCTCGTTGCCTATGATTCCCACAGTCACTGCCTTTCCCCTTTTAACCTGCAACTGCCTCACTCAGAAGTGGTGTCATGACCCCTCGATTAACCACATCGTCGGGCTTTGGCAGTGGGACCAGCAATTGTGAAAATGAAAAGTGAGTCAAAAAGAGGAACAAATATCGTATATCAACACAAATATGTGGAACCTATGAAAACAGTACACATGAGCCCATTTTCAGGGCAGGAATAGAGTCGCCGACGTAGAGAAAGGACTTGTGGGTAGACATAGATACACTACCCTACACAGGGAGCGGCGGGAGGCGGGGCGGGAGGCGGCAGTTCAGTCGTGTCCGACTCTTTGCGACCCCATGAATCGCAGCACGCCAGGCTACCCTGTCCATCACCATCTCCCGGAGTTCACTCAGACTCACATCCATCGAGTCCGTGATGCCATCCAGCCATCTCATCCTCTGTCGTCCCCTTCTCCTCCTGCCCCCAATCCCTCCCAGCATCAGAGTCTTTTCCAGTGAGTCAACTCTTTGCATGAGGTGGCCAAAGTACTGGAGCTTCAGCTTCAGCATCATTCCTTCCAAAGAAATCCCAGGGCTGATCTCCTTCAGAAGGGACTGGTTGGATCTCCTTGCAGTCCAAGGGACTCTCAAGAGTCTTCTCCAACACCACAGTTCAAAAGCACCAATTCTTCAGCGTTCAGCTTTCTTCACAGTCCAACTCTCATATCCATGCACGACCACTGGAAAAACCATAGCCTTGACTAGATGGACCTTTGTTGGCAAAGTAATGTCTCTGCTTTTCAATATGCTGTCTAGGTTGGTCATAACTTTTCTTCCAAGGAGTAAGCGTCTTTTAATTTCATGGCTGCAGTCACCATCTGCAGTGATTTTGGAGCCCAAAAAAATAAAGTCTGTCACTGTTTCCCCATCTATTTCCCATGAAGTGATGGGACCAGATGCCATGATCTTCGTTTTCTGAATGTTGAGCTTTAAGCCAACTTTTGCACTCTCCTCTTTCACTTTGATCAAGAGGCTTTTTAGTTCCTCTTCACTTTCTGCCATAAGGGTGGTGTCATCTGCATATCTGAGGTTATTGATATTTCTCCCGGCAATCTTGATTCTAGCTTGTGTTTCTTCCAGTCCAGCGTTTCTCATGATATACTCTGCATATAAGTTAAATAAGCAGGGTGACAATATACAGCCTTGATGTACTCCTTTTCCTATTTGGAACCAGTCTGTGGTTCCATGTCCAGTTCTAACTGTTGCTTCCTGACCTGCATACAGATTTCTCAAGAGGCAGGTCAGATGGTCTGGTATTCCCATCTCTCTCAGAATTTTCCACAGTTTATTGTGATCCACACAGTCAAAGGCTTTGGCATAGTCAAGAAAGCAGAAATAGATGTTTTTCTGGAACTCTCTTGCTTTTTCCATGATCCAGCGGATGTTGGCAATTTGATCTCTGGTTCCTCTGCCTTTTCTAAAACCAGCTTGAACATCAGTTCACATATTGCTGAAGCCCGGCTTGGAGAATTTTGATCATTACTTTACTAGCATGTGAGATCAGTGCAATTGTGCCGTAGTTTGAGCATTCTTTGGCATTGCCTTTCTTTGGGATTGGAATGAAAACTGACCTTTTCCAGTCCTGTGGCCACTGCTGAGTTTTCCAAATCTGCTGGCATATTGAGTGCAGCACTTTCACAGCATCATCTTTCAGGATTTGAAACAGTTCCACTGGAATTCCATCACCTCCACTAGCTTTGTTCTTAGTGATGCTTTCTAAGACTTCACATTCCAGGATGTCTGGCTCTAGATGAGTGATCACACCATCGTGATTATCCGGGTCGTGAAGATCTTTTTTGTACAATTCTTCTGTGTATTCTTGCCACCTCTTCTTAATATCTTCTGCTTCTGTTAGGTCCATACCATTTCTGTCCTTTATCGAGCCCATCTTTGCATGAAATGTTCCCTTGGTATCTCTAATTTTCTTGAAGAGATGTCTAGTCTTTCCCATTCTGTTCTTTCCCTCTATTTCTTTGCATTGATCACTGAAGAAGGTCTTCTTATCTCTTCTTGCTGTTCTTTGGAACGCTGCATTCAGAGGAGAGGACGTATGTATACATACGGCCGATTCATATCCTTTTGCAGCAGAGACTAACACAACATTGTAAAGCGATTATATCCCAATAAAAAGTTTAAAAAATAAAAGAAACCATAATCCATGTAAAATCTTAAAAAGAGATAATAATTGACATTAACAATGTCATCTACATTTTGATATATTTTACAATACTAAAGAAAAATGCAAAGCAAGCTGGTTAGTTAATCCTACGTGTTTGTGGGTCCTTTTCAAAGCTCAATAGTCTTTCAATAATAAAACTAACACTTCTTCTAGCAACTCAAGAAGTAATGAAGTGCCACTAAGCCAGTGTGTGGGATTTGGAACTAAACTTAATCTGCAGAGATTCCTTAACTGGAAGGCTGTCTCCCTTGCAGGGGACACTAACTGCTCCCACTTTGGCTATTCTTTCCTTCGATGAGCAGTTGTAGTACATGCCTTTTTCTTCACACGTGTATGAAATGTTTGTCTCACTAGGATCAACTAGATATTAAAAGAACTTAAATTTTTCCAAAAATCACAAAAAGGCATTTTGGACGTTCTCAACACTTCTATGACTTCCCATCTGTGATGTGATAACCACTGAGAAGTAGAAAGTCTCTTGAGCACTGTGGCTTGGTAAAGCCCAGGGAGGTCCCCATGACAAGAACAAGCTAATGAGGCTTATCAACATGGCATCGAGGAGTCCACCACCATCCCAAGGCATCTGCTTTTGCAAGACGTGATAGAAACAAAGGGTATGTGCCAAGAAATATGACGGCTTCCACTCCTACAACTCCATCTTTAAGAAAAAAGGCAATTCTTGAAAGAGCTGTAAAAGGTACATGCTACTTTATGCGAATGTCACAGCGTACAGCTGGAGCCGCACCCAGTTACGTTCCCTTAAAGGTGAAGATCCAGATACCTGCTTTGAATTGTCTTTAGGAAAAAACAAACAAAAAAAAAAAAAAACTGTTATCCTTTCTTTAAAAACTAGAATTCGGTCCGACATGTGCTAAACTCATACTTCGCTGCATGTTATGAACGTGCATGTGTTCCTGAAAGCGTCTTAACACTTCCGACAATGTCTGAGGACGCACCTCTGGGGCCCCCTTTCTCTTCATCTTCAGAGACAGCAGTTTCCCTGAAGCGTGAGCATTGTTTTAAAGAAAAGGCTCCCCCCCCCCCCCCCGTCCCCGGGCTCTCAGGAGTGGCTGCCTGCTGCTGAGATCACGTGGTCACAGGTTCTCCCTCTCTGTGCAGGAGACAGGACAGAAGTGCAAGCAGAAGTCACCTCTTCAACCAGGGGACGAGCCAGGGTGACAATCATCCCCGGTGCCTGCAAGATCGTTTCTCTGCTCACGGGGGTCCCAGGAATTAGCTATATGTGCGGATACCTGTAGGGCTCACTCTCCATGCCAGGCCTGCCTCGCCATGTGGGACCTCACGCAGTCCTGGGAGGCAGGCCAGTCACCCACCGTGTGCCGTGAGCACCCCAACGCTGAGGGACCGCTAACCTGCCCTTGGTGAAGCTTCCCAGGACAGCCCAGGCCTTTTGTGCCAGTCCATGCCCAGCCACACCACTGCCTTTAGTGATGGCCCTGCTCACCCGCTCGCCCACTTTACTCTCCCACCAGACCCAGATGCAAGCAGCGCCCTGAAATGCGAAATCAGAATAATTACAAAGCCAAACAACACCAACATGCAAACCATGTGTTTTTAACACTCAGCTCACACTGGAGACTTTTCTACAGTGCATTTCCTTTAAAGAGTTCTATAATGTACTTACAAATTCAGACGGCATATCTACTTAATTCATAATCAAACACTTTACAGCATTTATTTTTAGGTCAAGTTGAATCCTGTGGATAGAGGAGCTTGGTGGGCTGCTGTCCATGGGGTCGCAGAGTCAGACACGACTGAAGTGACTTAGCATGCATGCAATGTATCATGAAATATTTAAACTTCCCCTGCAAATAAAAAAGAGCTACTTAATTTTACATTTGAAATATTTGAGATATGCCATGCTATATAATAAAAACATCTCCCCAGCCAAGATAGTACCTCCAAGAAAATTAAACTTATCTTTCTTTAAGTATTTCCTTAAAAGCACCAAACATTACAGAAAAACAAAGAGGTTAAAAACAACGGAAGAAGGAAGGGATTCATTGTTTTTATAACTGACCTGGCACACAAACAGGCTTCAAGTATCAATAAGA
Source organism: Capricornis sumatraensis (assembly GCF_032405125.1). Lineage (NCBI taxonomy): Eukaryota > Metazoa > Chordata > Mammalia > Artiodactyla > Bovidae > Capricornis > Capricornis sumatraensis. The sequence continues at coordinate 54,878,286 of NC_091090.1, read as the reverse complement.
GAATCAGACAAGGTCCTCTCTATTGCTTCCCTATTTTTTTCTAGATTTTAATTGGAAATATATTAAATATAAACAAAAAGTACCCTTCACTCAATTCAACTTTCAGTATTTTTATATGAACTCTCACCAAATACCCACTTCCTCCAATTTACTTTGAAGTAAAAACAAGGTATATCATTTCATATAAAAATGCTTCCATGACATTTAAAAATATAGCTGTTTTGGGGAAAAAAAAAAAAAACCAGCCGCACTACAACGATCACAACTAAGGAAATGCAAGCGCGCTCCAGCGCCGTCCCACGCCCAGCCAGGGCCCCGTCCCTGGCCATCCCAGGGCGTCTCCTCACGGCTGCTCAGGAGTATCTGAGGTCCGCACGTTGGACCGGCTGATCCATCTCTTGGGTCCTTTCCCACCTACCGTTTCCCTTTCTTTTTCCTCGAAGGGTCTTTGTTGAAGAAACCGGGGCTTTCGTCCCGCAGCGCCGTCCTCGCCGGGAGCTTGCTGACTGCGGGCAGTGGTGTCACTTAGTGCCCCCGGTACTTCGTGTCACTGAAGTTCAGTTGAGACCCTTTCTGAGGCTGAGCGTTGCCCCTCCTGAGACTGTTCAGCTGTGTGACTTTTCCTTCCGTGACCTCAACACTACCTAACGTACAGCTACTGAGAAACAGGACTTGACCCGGGAAAGTCTTTGTTGGGAGGATACACAGCGTCTCGCATGGTCCGAGGGAAAGAGAGCATGCCGACCTTCGAGTCCAGCAGACCCCGTGGGCGAGCCCCCACCCACGAGTTAGGCGACCTTGAGCCTGATGTAACCCGGATGTTCCTTTGTAACCAGGAACGATGACGCCTTCCTTAAAAGGCCGCAGTGAGGTTAGAGAGAGCGGCGCCCAGCAAGCACTGAGCGCACCCTGCGTCGCTGAAGCAGCCGCTCTCACTGATGAGCGCGCTTCTGCTCCGCGCCCGGGCTCCGCAGCCCGGGCTCTGCCCCGGCCCGCCCTGCCCGCATGCGGGCTCCCCACGGCCCTTCCAGCAGGCCCCGCCCCGGGCGGAGCAGCGTAGCTAGCAGTTATCAGGACCGATCAAGCCTCGAAAACGCGAGTTACCCACAGATGGGTCCTCGTGCTTTTATTTGAATAAAACTTGAAGGCGTGTGTTGCAGGAAGCGAAAGCATAACGCCGGAGAGAAGCGATCATCCCCGGGCTGACCTTAGCGGCGTGCCGAGTGCACAGCTCTGTGCACGGTACAGGACCCGAACGCAGGGCGGTTCTGAGAACAGGGGTCGCCGTGAACCGCCACGAAGGCCGAGCACCCGCTCTGATCTATGGCCGTGAGTTGCCAAGGGGTCTAACAGCCCACGTCTCCGCACATCACGGCGAGGCTTCATGCACCTTCACGGGGATGACCAGCAGCGGATCCGAGCACACACAGGCAGGCTGTGCCCTTCGCCGCTACTGGGACACCTATTGCTATGTGTTAGGAACCAACATCAAGATCGCCAGGCTACTTAAAAACTCGATAACGGATGCTATTTGAGGGAAAGAACAGACTGTCAGCTTCTGCCACTGCTTTGGAAGCAAAACCAGAAGACCTCACAACTTCGTCATTTTCTAATCTTCCCTGCTGTGGGCCTCCCACAAGCCAAGGCAACTCCAGGATCCATCTGTTCCCCAAGCAATGGGACCACCTGTGTCTCCACTAACCTGATCATTGGCAATAAAGGGGAGATGGCCCTTAGACGCTCAGATCCACGCCCTGGGGGTGAGGGTGGCATCAGCCTTCCCTGAGGCACAGGGCACACACGGGAAGGTGGATGTTGGTGCTTAGCCACTGGTTGTGTCTGACTCTCTGGCCACCCCACAGACTGTAGCCCGCCAGCTCCTCTATCCATGGGATTCTCCAGCCAAGAATATTGGAGTCGGTTGTCATTTCCTCCTCCAGGGGATCTTCTGGACCCAGGGATCGAACCCACATCCCCTGCATTGTTAGGCAGGTTCTTTTTACCAGTGAGCCACCAGGAGCAGAGACATGGAACCATCCTCATCAGACTGTTTGTCCTGCCCACCACGGCCCAGGTGGCACCAGTGGTAGAGAGTCCGCCTGCCAGCACAGGAGACGTAAGAGACGTGGGTTCAGTCCCTGGGTGGGGAAGATCCCCTGGAGGAGGACATGGCACCCACTCCAGGCTTCTTGCCTGGATGATCCCATGGACAGAGGAGCCTGGTGGGCTACACTCCGTGGGCTCTCACAGAGTCGGACACGCCTGAAGCGACTTAGCACATACACACCACGGCCCAGGTGACCACTCCCAGCAGACGCACCACAGGCCTCGCACAGGGTGGGCCCAGCAGGGTGACCCTGGCCCTCTCCTGCCGCCGTGATGGGCTGAGGGCCGCAGCCTGGACACTGGAGCATCTCATCTGCATGACGGGCCTTCGTCAGATGGACAGGCGGTGCTCGTGTCTTGTGGAGTGGTGGCCCTTCATCAGGTGGACAGGCGGTGCTCGAGTCTCGTGGAGTGGTGGGCCCTTCGTCAGGTGGACAGGCAGTGCTCATGTCTTCTGGAGTGGTGACCCTTCATCAGGTGGACAGGCGGTGCCCACTGTCCTGTGGAGTGGTGGCCCTTCAGGCGGGCAGGCGGTGCTCGAGTCTCGTGGAGTGGTGGGCCCTTCATCAGATGGACAGGGCTGTGCTCACTGTCCTGTGCAGTGGTGCCCCTTCGTCAGGCGGGCAGGCGGTGCTCGAGTCTTGTGGAGTGGTGGGCCCTTCATCAGGTGGACAGGCAGTGCTCATGTCTTCTGGAGTGGTGGCCCTTCATCAGGTGGACAGGCGGTGCTCACTGTCCTGTGCAGTGGTGGCCCTTCAGGCGGGCAGGCGGTGCTCGAGTCTCGTGGAGTGGTGGGCCCTTCATCAGATGGACAGGGCTGTGCTCACTGTCCTGTGCAGTGGTGCCCCTTCGTCAGGCGGGCAGGCGGTGCTCGAGTCTCGTGGAGTGGTGGGCCCTTCATCAGGTGGACAGGCGGTGCTCACTGTCCTGTGCAGTGGTGCCCCTTCGTCAGGCGGGCAGGCGGTGCTCGAGTCTTGTGGAGTGGTGGCCCTTCGTCAGGCGGGCAGGCGGTGCCCACTGTCCTGTGCAGTGGTGCCCCTTCGTCAGGCGGGCAGGCGGTGCTCGAGTCTTGTGGAGTGGTGGTCCCTTCATCAGGTGGACAGGCAGTGCTCATGTCTTCTGGAGTGGTGGCCCTTCATCAGGTGGACAGGCGGTGCTCACTGTCCTGTGCAGTGGTGGCCCTTCAGGTGGACAGGCGGTGCTCGAGTCTCGTGGAGTGGTGGGCCCTTCATCAGATGGACAGGGCTGTGCTCACTGTCCTGTGCAGTGGTGCCCCTTCGTCAGGCGGGCAGGCGGTGCTCGAGTCTCGTGGAGTGGTGGGCCCTTCATCAGGTGGACAGGCGGTGCTCACTGTCCTGTGCAGTGGTGCCCCTTCATCAGGTGGGCCCTTCATCGGATGGAGTCAGCAGGTCATGCTTGCTGTTCTGTTTGGAAGATTCCTCCCTGGGTGTAGAGGGCAGTGCCCATGGCAGAGGGGGCAGGACCAGGGCCTGGCTAGCTCAGACCTGCCCAGCCTCGAGCAACTTCAGGGCCCACAGTCCTCCTGGCTGGCGCCCCATCCACAGGCAGACACTGCAAGGCATCCCCGGGGCCCCGGGCCGCTGGAAACACGGGGCGAGCCGAGCCCCCTTGGCACCTGGACGTGCCCACCGTGGTCCCACGAGGGAGTCGAGGGGCACGCATCCTTCCCCCCAGCCCCACCCCAGGTCTATCTCAGCACTGGCCCCACCAGCCGCTTGGGTTGCAGGTGTGCGGAGGCCCTGGGCTTGCCCCGTGTGTCCAGGCAACGACCATCCCTCACCCACGGGAGGGACGTGGGTGACCCCACCTTGGGGCTCCCGCTCCTGCTCACTACCCCTCTGTGGGAGTGGAGGCTGGGTTCCGGGGACAGAACAGAGCTGGGGTCATCAGACCCCTGGGCCCTGTGTCAGCCGGCAGTGCTGGGTCACCTTGTGGCTCATGCAGATGCCGTCCAGCGCTGGGGAAAGGTTCACCGGGGCATCTGGTTTCTAGAAAACAGAAGAAGCTGACGGTCCTGCCAGCCCCAGCCTGGGGCCGTGAGCAGCTCAGCGCAGGGGAAGAGCTCCTGTTCTCACAGGCGACGGAGTCTCCACCTGGGACTTGGGGAGGTTTGGGCGATGAGCAGGTTTGGGCAATGAGCGTTTCCATCAGGAAGGAGACCAAAGCCATGAAGCGCCAGCCGCCCACCTGACACCGACTCCCCCGCAGTCCCAGAGGCCGAGTCTCAGGGCTTCAGCCCCTGGGTGCTCGCTCTCAAGGAGGACGGAATTCCAGGATCACCGAGAGTTCTCTTTCAAAAGCAAGCACCCAGATGCCTCGTTCCAAAGGCATTTTCATGCCCAGAGCTCGGCCCGTCCGGGACGGGACAGCATCTCCCCGTCCAGGGGTCCAGGCTGGGTGGGGCGGGGCCTGGGGTTCTGGGGGGAGCACGGCTGCGCTCCCCGCGATGGGAAGGAGCAGTCTTGAGGAGTAAAGCGTGTGTTTCCACGGGGCTTGGAGATGCCGTTTCTGGGCGAGGTCAGAGCCGTCTGCCTGTCTTGTTTTCTCTGAACTTCTGCTCCCAGTGGGGATGGACGTGAAAACCCCAGTTTTAATGCCAGTTACGATCCACACACTGCAGGGTCTCAGCCTGGGGTTCAGGCAGCCGTGGAAATGGTCTGCAATGCTGTGCTCAAGGTCCACCTGCCAGCCTAGGGCCCCTTCTAGGACAGGGCGCTGACGACACCGGCAGAGTCAGGGACATTCAGCACGACAGCAACGTTGCGCAGCTAGGACAAGGCTGTCCACAGCCTCTAGGTCCTGAGCTGAGATCGGCACTTCCATCTGCAGACTGCCCGGCGGTTTCCTCAGACTCAGACCCTCGGCTCTGCGTCTCCCACACGGCATTTAGGGGCCAGCCTGCCGCTCTGGCTGCGTCTCTGTGGCCAGCCACTGGTCTCACTCAGAGCAGCCGCAGCCAGTCACCCTCTCTGGTGTCCAGAGTGCTCAGTATCCGTGAGACCCAAGGACGGGTCCAAAGGCCCAAGTAAAGAAGAGTTTCTGAAAGCAGGAATCGAAGGAAAAGGAATAAACGGCTGTGACTCTGAGTTTTGCCATCAAAGCACTTGGAAAGGCCCCCAAATCCGATGTTATTTTTCCAAGCTGTGGTCCTTACGGTGTTGTCCGAAAAGTGTCAGAAGGATCCGGGGAGGGATAGAAGGCCCTGGGTACCGTCCGCGCCAAGATGTCCCTGGAAGAAGCGGCAGTGAGTGCGGGCGAAAAGCAGGAATTAACCCCGGGGCTGGGACGGGGGTCTGGATGCCCACGTGCGGCAGTGACAGCGACCTTCAGAGGTGAGGCTGCGTGTGGCACAGGGCAGCCTGGCTTTCAGAGCCATTCGCGGGACTCGTCTCTTCCTTTGTGCTTTATCATTTCGCATAGAAGCCCCTGGTTGTGAGGGGTGAGGGCCGGAACACCATGCTTTAGAAAAGAAAAGCTGCCACTGTTTTCTGCATTTCTTCGCTGGAATTTATTACTCATCCAAGCACAACAGATAATTGAGCGGGGTATTCTGCCATGTCTCCAAAAGCAATACGGCCACATGTCCGAAATCCCACCGTTTCCAAAACCTCATCTCATCCGTAAAGGTCCCTCTATGGTAACCATCTCACAGCAAATAAATCCTGCTGCTGCCACTGAAGAGCGTGGCTCTTTCCATTTCACATGCGGGCTCCGAACAGGCCATAAATCCACTGATGAATTAGTCAGATTCTGACCACGGTTCTTTCCACAAAGGCGAGGCGAGCTATGATCAATCTAAGCCCAGTGGCCTGCACAGGAAAACTCCCACAGACTCCCTCTTCATAAACTGAGGATGAGGCATGCAGGAGGCGGGGCGGGGCGCCCAGCACGCTCTTGCTGACACCCAGACCCGTGGGGCATTTATGAGCTGTTTGGACCGGTGGCTGGGGAAGCGTGTCCTGCCTGGGTCTGGCCCAGTCTGCCCGCAGCCGCCTGGGCCGGGGTCCAGCCACGGGGCTTCCGGGGCTCGGAGCCAGGGCCCTGAAGGAGGCCCTGGGGTCTCCTGCTGCGGGGCCCCATGGTTTTACCTTCAGCTTGCAGGAGGCAGGGGAGAAGGTGAGACAGTGTGCTGGAAGAAACGGGCAGAAAGGAAGGGGGAGAAGTTGATTCTGGATGACAGGGGAGAGTGGTGTCTCTCGCCCTGAGGTGACTCAGCCTCTCTGGCTCCCAGGGAGACGCGGCAGGCCAGCCTGGGCGACGGCAGACAGCCCGTGCAGTGCGCCTCCCACGCGCGAGAGCCCCGCAACGGCGTGTCCTCCCTGGGAAGCCCGCGAGAGGGCGGGGCGGGCTGAGCAGCCACCTCCCTGTTCGTCTCTGCTTGCAGGACCGCACCGAGAAACAATCGGGAGCCGACGCGAGAAGGCAGAGGCTCCAGGAGCGGCGAGGCGCTGATAAACAGGTGAGGTCACTGAGCCACAGGAAGGGTTTCAAAAGCCTCACGCTGCCCTGGGTGTGACAGAGAGCAAACACTGCGCTTGACAAGGCCTTCTTTGTTCTGTGGGGCCCAGCCCTTCATACAGCCTCGGAGGAGACCGCAGACAGGCTGGAGCACCCCAAGTTCAGAGGCGCCTTAGGAGCATGGGAAGGCTTCCAGGAAAGAGCCGCAGAGTGAGCCACAGGCTGCAAGGGGCACTCCGCGGGGCGGGCCAGCAGCGGCGAAGACCCCCGCGTCAGCGCAGCAGCTCCGGGTCCTCCGCGGCCAGCACAGCGGACGGTGAACCCCCCGCCCCCACCCCGGCCCCGAGAAGGTGCCTTCCGCCCCAGAACCGGAGCTGCAGTCCACACCCGGGCTCTCCACCAAAGAGCCAGCAGTGTAATTATGACCACAGCCCCAGAGGCCACAGCTGGTCCCAGAGACGGGCCACAGAGGGGCGAGCCAGGCAGGCCGGGCCGGGTCAGCGTGGGCGCCCGGCCGGGCCTCTGAGCCCCCTCTGAGCCCCCTCCCGCCCAGGCCTTCCCCGCCGCAGCCATGCTCCCGCCTCATTCACCACTTCAGCCCGGGAGAGAGGCTCTCAGCCCTCGAGGCCCGCGTGACCCTGCAGGGCAGCCTCGACACCACGGGCTCCCTGAAGACAGTGCATCTTGCAGACGCCCGGGGTCCCAGGAAGGGCCGCGGAGGGCACTGCCTCGGTCCTGCCCACTTGCCGCCCCGCCTGGAGCGCGGAAGCAGCCAGAATCAGAAGCCAAGGATGCGGACTTTCAGACCCCGAGTCTGTCCTCGTCCTGAGCCCGTCTTCTTCTCTTACCCCTCAGAATACAACTTCAAGACGCTCCTGCAGAACACGGAGGAAGAATTTCTAAATGGGCGGACACATCATGCGTCTGATATGAAGACTCCACATCGAAAGATGCCAACTCTTTAGTTCATGTAATCAAATACGAATACATCTCGGTTTTTAAAGGGGCCTGTTTCTGGAACGAGACAAGTCAATCTAAAATCTGTATGAAGAAAAGGAAAGGGAATCAAGAAAGTCCTGGGCAGAAAGGTGAGGGCGTTCTTGTCAGTTTTCTTGGATGCGATGACTGTGTAAGAAAACATCCAGGTTTCAGGAGAGCCAAGCTGACGTGCTGTCTCACACACACACTCGTGCACACTCACACATGCACACACACAGCTAGGGCAGAGGTGGTAACTGCTATCCACTGCTGAATTTAGCAGGTGGATACCGCGGGATATCATCTGGTCCGTCAGGCCTCCCTGGTGGCCCAGAGGGTGAAGAATCTGCCTGCAGCGTGGAAGACCCATGTTTGATCCCTGGGTGGGGAAGATGCCCTGGAGGAAATGGCAACCCACTCCAGGATTCTTGCCTGGAGAATCCCATGGACAGAGAAGCCTGGTGGGCTACAGTCCATGGGGTCACACACACACACGGGTGATCACACACTATTCTTTTGATGATTTATTTATTCATAATAGAGAGTTGAAAAAAATACACAATAAGCAAAAGTTGAAAGACAAATGACAACCTGGGAAAAACTGTCTGTAACTTACATCCTGGACAAGGATGAGTCTTCCTCATACATAAAGAACCTCTACAAAACATGAGGAAAAAGTCCCATAAGCAGATGGGAAAGTGGGCAAAGGAAAAAAACGCCCACCAAGAAACAGAGAACATGAAAAAATATTCACTCTCCTTTGAAAGAAATTTAAATTAAAACTGCACTGAGGGTTCCCCGGTAGCTCAGTGGATAAGAATCCACCTGCCAGTGTGGGGGACGTGGGTTCAGTCCCCGGTCTGGGAGGATTGCACATGCCACTGAGCAGCTAAGCCTGTGCGCCACAGCTCCTGAGGCTGCGCCCCACAACTTGTGAAATCCGGGCGCCTGGCGCCCCTGCTCTGCACCAAGAGAAGGCCCCACAAAAAAGAAGGGCCCCTGCTCGCCGTAACTAGAGAAAGCCCCACAAAGCAAGACCTAGTGCAATAAAACAAAACCTGCACGGAGTCAACAAGCCTCCTGTATGTTGTTGGCAGACCCCCCAAGTGTGGGAACACGGGGGCGGGGCCGGCGGGGCGGGGCCTCCACACCCCCTTGCAGGCGCTGACTCAGGCCTGACCACCTGACGTCTGGGAGTCCAGCCTGTGGACACCCCTGCACACACAGAACGAGGCTTCCAAGGGGATTGCTGAAAGGCTGTTTGTTCTAGCAGATGACTGACAACACCTCTGTGTGGGGTTAACCGACGTGGGCACACCAGGCGCCTCTGGAAGGCACTCCCACGCGCTGAGGGGAGGTGAGCAGAGCACGATAGGGAGTGAGATTAATACTACGCTGCCGGGGGTTAAAAACAAGAAAAATAAGAACGTGTTTCATTTGCTTGTATTTCTACAGTGGACTATCAGAAGGACAAGGCATCACAACCTGCCCTGGACAAACACACAAGCGAGCAGGGGCAGCTGGTCGGTCGCTGGGGTTGGGGGAGGAGGCCAGCGACCTGGGCAGGAAGGAGACTTCTCCATGTCTGCCTTTTTACGACTTGGTTCTGCTTAAATCAAGCTCGAGGATCACTTATTCAACCACACACACAAAATTAATGTAAAAAAAAAAAAAAGTTTTCAGGAACTTCTGATTTTTAGATAAGGCTTTCATAACTGCTGGGGAAACAATTTGAAGATTCTTCCAGGTGTGGTCCAGGCAACACCTGGGCCTCGGTCGCCTCCTTTAAACTGTGCTGAATAATGAGCCTGCTGCCCGCCTGGTGCGTCTGGCCACTGCGGAGGACGACTGCACCCTCTGCCGTCTCCGGGGCCTGGGGGCTCTGCAGGCTCCGTCGGCTCCCCCGGGCTCTGCGTGTGAAGACACAGCCCGGCTTCTCCCAGGGCCTGGCACCACGCATGGCGCCCACAGCCCCCTTTCCAGAGAATTCCTGAACAAATACAGACGTGAGAAGACCAGGGGAGCGAGTGCGTTGGCTGCCCTTCGGGACGGGTGGGGAGAAGTGCCCGCACCCCACATGCAATGCGCCCTCACCCTCTGGAGCCAGCTGATGCCAGGAGGCCACACACGCAGAGCCTGGTCCTTCCAGTCTTCAGGGGAGAGCGGCCGAGGGCCTGGGCTGTGAGCGGGGAGCCAGGCCCGGGGACAGCCACAGCCTCCCCAGAGGCCGCCTGCCCGGGGTGAGGCGGACCAGAGCTGTCCTTCGGGAGGACAGCCTGGGCCGCCCTGGAGCTGACGGGGGACGGCGGGGCAACAGGGGCCGCCCTGGTCCTGATGCCCCCGCGGCTCCCCCGGACCTAAACAGGGGTCGCCCCGTCCTGACGCCCCCGCAGCTCCCCCGCACCTAAAGCCGAGTCGGAAGAGAACGGCCCTTGCCACGAGGCGCATGCAGCCCGGGGCGCGGATGGAGGAGGAGCGGCAGGAGGCAGGGCCTTCCGTGCCCCCAGGAGCCCACCTGTGACCCCGCCGGTCGACCCGGGCCCCTGCTCAGCCAGCAGGACGGGCCCAGAGCCCGAGCGCCCTGCGTCCCCAGCCAGGGCTGGGCCACCTGTGAGTGGACGCCCCCCGTCACAGCCCGGAGCCCCCAGGGCCACAGAGAGCCGGGTCCCTAAATACCCGTCCGTCCCCCTCCCTGCCCCTGTTTTCGTTTTATGAGATAGCATCCTACTGGCACCGTGTCATTTAAATACAGAAATTTCGAGAGTGCAGTTTCTCCAAGCCGGGAAGCGTTAGTGGGAGCGTGCCGCTCCGAGCCCTTCTGGAGAGAGCTGCAGGCAGACAGGCTTACCGGCAAGGCGCCCTCAGGACCAGGGCTCGCCTAGGCCCGGTCGCCCGAGATTTCTCCGGAAGGTTGGAGGGGACGGAGCTGCTGACCAGCCACTGACCGGCAGCCGCAAACCTGCAATCAGGCGGCGGGTGAGCTCAGCCCTTGGCCTCCCCGTGTGCCTGGGACTCCTGCTGCCGCCCAGGACACGCGGACGTGGCTCTTTGCCAGGTCAGGAACAGGGCGAGACCTGCTCAGAGCATCCTGGACAGAAGAGGAAAGCTTGGGGACCAGGTGGGCGGGCACTTCTCCCGTCACGACGGGAAGGCCCAGCTGCCCCTGCCGAGTCAGAGCTGCCCCAGACTCGCCTTCTGGCTCGGACCCGTCCTCCCGATCCTGAAGCTGCGGGTGTGTGCCTCGGAACCGCCGAGTCCTGCCCGGCGCTCCATAGTCTCCTGGCACATAAACCAAGCGGGGAGAGACAGGTTTGCACCGGCCAGACCGAGGGTGTGTGTGTGCGCGGTGTGTGTGCGCGCTGTGTGTGTCGGTGGCTGGTGTGTGAGTGTGTGAATGTGAGAGACGTACAGGGACCCAGCACCTCTGAAAGGCCGGGTCACTCTGAATTCCTGGTGAACCGAAGCCAAACAGGTCAGATAAAGAATCTGTTTTCACCGGCTCACGGAAGGCTTAATCGCTCTGGCGGAAATTTCCTGAGAAGTTTACCTTTGGGCAGACATGGCCCAGCACCAGACAGGAGATTTCAGTCCCGAAGAGCAGACGGTCGTGAGCAGGGATTAAAGTGGCCGGGACACTCGGCCGCCCCCTGGGGCCCGGCCTCTGCCCGAGCGTGCACGGGGGTGGCCTGCTGCCTAGGGGCACAGTCCCCATGTCCCCAGCGGCAGGCTCGGCTCGCCTGGGTTAACTCCCAGGGTTAAGTCCCAGGTCGGGCTCTGAGAGCTGAGGTGAAGTGACCTGCAGGAGCAGCAGGCCTGCAGCCTTCAGGTTGGCCACCCCACAGCCCCTTCCAGACCCACCTCACATAGGGAACCTTCCCCGCTCATGATTCCGCGTGAATCTGACACACAGAGGGGAGCCGTGTGGCCAAGTTCAGAGCACAAGGGGTGATGTCCTGGAACAACTGCCGACTCGGGCCGAGAAACGGAGACGCGAGGCCGTTCCCAGACCTGTGGACGCAGAGTGCGCTTGCCAGAACCTTCCAGAACCTTCCAGAGGAAGCACACAGGCAGGCTGCACTCCATGCCACCGCCCGATGGGCTCAAGCCTCCACCTCCGTTTGTGCATCTCATTAGCAGAGAAAATTTCTTCAGAGAACAGTCCACGAGAGCGCCCACACCTGCTGTTTGCTGAGTCGTCACCGGCAGCTCCTTCACAGCACGTCCGAGCGGAGCCAGCCTCTGGGGAGACGGCCAACCACGAGGCCAGGGCTGACCGCTGGCGACAGAGGCCAGCTGTCCTCCCTGCCCCCTCGGCCGGACACCGTCACACGTACCTTTTCAGCACGTTCACGTGATCCCCAACCATCACAGTTGACTCCACTCAGAACCCCTGTCCTAAACTCTGCCAGCACCCAGCCACTGTCCGAGGTGATCCTGGCCCCGGGGACGCGTCTGAGACCCGGGGGCTGCACGATGCCGTCCCACCGTCAGTGCAGGAGTCTCCCAACCGGGCAGAAGCTCTTCTCACCCACACTGCTGCCCCGTGCCGCCTCAGCACCCGGCACGCAGGACGCGCGGCACAGTGCCGTTTCCAGGCCTTCCCTGCGTGTGGGCGCGCCCAGCGCCCACCCTCGCGCCACACCAAGGTAGAAAGGGGCTGCCCTCCCCCGAAAGCCCGCTCTGGGGTGACGTTGTAGAGTCCCCTCTGGGGCCCAGGGCTTCCCCGTGGCTCAGCTGGCAAAGAACCCGCCTGCAGTGAGGGAGCCCTGGGTTTGATCCCTGGGTTGGGAAGATCCTCTGGAGAAGGGAAAGGCTTCCAAGCCAGAATTGGCTTGGAAAATCCCTTGGACAGAGGAGCCCGGCACGCTACCGTCCGTGGGGTCGCAAAGAGTCTGCACTCCTTCTGCTTCTGAGGCCCGGCTGTGCAGGTGGCCCTGACCCATGAGAAGCGCCAGGGGAGAGGGAAGCCGCAATGTGTGGGCACAGTGACTACCCGGCCACCCGTGCCCAGCTCCCCTGTGCTCGAGGAGCCTGAGACACCCGTGTGTGGTAGCTGAGCTGGGACCATGGTCAGCGTGGCGTGGAGACAAGACCAAAGGCGCTGGGCTCCTCTCCCCTCCTGGCACCCCAGCCCTAGTCCAAGACCAAAGGCCTGGGGCTCCTGTCCCTCCTGGCACCCCAGCCCCAGTCCAAGACCAAAGGCCTGGGCGCCTCTCCTTCCTCTCACCCCTGCCCCAGTCCAAGACCAAAGGCCCGGGGCTCCTGTCCCTCCTGGCACCCCCAGCCCCGTTCTGCACGTCACCCACTCTCAGCTGTGGGAGCACCGGGCACAGTGTGCCATCTGCCATCAGGAGAGACAGATGCGGGAGAGACGGCGCCAGCCATCGTGGGCAGCCTCCCTCCCCGTGGAAGCAGCCCCAGAGCCCACGCCCTGGGTCGCCCCTGCCTGGACGTGCCCCGTGCAGCCGGGGTCCCACCCGGCCTCTGCAGGAGGGTTCCCCAAGAGGCAATCAGAGAACAGCAGTCTGGGAGGTGCTCCACGGTCGGCCTGTGTGGGACGCACACACCTCGTGGGATTCCAACCTGTGCTGGAGCAGCTGAAGGCGCTGAGGAGGCCTGCAGGGCAGAAACGAGCTTGGCTCTGCACAGAACGTCCCAAGTCACCCAACTGCACCACCCTGGTGATCCGAAACCTGTGGGTCTCACTTCAGGGCAGGTGCCTGATGGGGACACGCCAGCCCAGCTCTGAGCGAGAAGAGCAGAAGTCTCTGTTCCTGCGGCTTTTGATCTCCAGTGCCCCTCCCCTCACACACACGCCAACACACACCAACACACACAGCAACACACACACCTCGACACACACAGCAACACACACAGCAACACACAGCAACACACACAGCAACACACAGCAACACACACACCTCGACACACACACAGCAACACACACAGCAACACACAGCAACACACACACCTCGACACACACAGCAACACACAGCAACACACAGCAACACACACAGCAACACACAGCAACACACACACCTCGACACACACACAGCAACACACAGCAACACACACACCTCAACAGACACACACAGCAACACACACCAACACTCACACCAACACACACCTCAACACACACCTCAACACACACCTCGCCACACACAGAGCAACACACACACCAACATACACAAACACCGACATACACCAACACACGCACAGCAACACAGCAACACCCCCAACACACACACACCCCAACATACATACACACCAACACTCACACAAACACACACTGACACACACACACCGACACACACACACACCGACACACACAGCAACACACAAACCTCGACACACACACACATAGCAACACACTGACACACACACCCCGACACACACACACACCCCAACATACATACACACCAACACTCACACAGACACACAAACACACCAACACACACTGACACACACAGAGCACGACACACACACACCAACAATCACACACAGCAACACACACACTCACACCAACACTCACACCAATGCATACACACAGCAACACACACACACCAGTACACACACACGCCAACACACACAGCAACACCCACACCAATACACACACCCCAACACACATAACAACACACACACCTACACTCACACCATACACACAAACACCAACACACACACACCAACATTCACACCAATACATACACACACCAACACACACACCAATACACACACATGAACACACACCAACATACACCCCAACATACACACACACCAACACACACACATAAACACACACCGAAATACACCCCAACATACACACACACCAACACCCATACCAACACACTCACACCCACACAATAACAAACATACTGACATGCACACACACACACCGACACACACCAGTATACATACCCGTCAGCATATACACCAACACACACACCTACCAACATACAAACACGAACATATACAACACACACACACACACACTAATATATAAACACACAGCAACACAGACCAATACACAGCACATATACACCAACACACACACACACCAAAGCACACACCAACTTATGAAGACACATACACCACACACACCAACATACGCACACTGACACACACACACACACCAATGCACACACCAACACACACACACCCAGCAAGATTCATTGTTCGGTGGCTCAGTCATGTCTGACTCTCTGCGACCCCGTGGACGGCAGCACGCCAGACCTCCCTGTCCATCACCAATGCCCAGAGTTTGCTCAGACTCATGTCCATCGAGTCAGTGATGCCGTCCAACCATCTCGTCCTTTATCGCCCCTTTCTCCTCCTGCAAGGTTAATTTTGCTCAATCTGGTAAAAAAAACAAAAACAAAAACAAAACACCGACATGCTGCTAGACTCAGTCCAGAAAGAGAAGTTTGCAGCCCGGCTCCTCCAGTGGAAAGTCACCCCCAAAAGCCCTTTATGGGCAGGCACCCTACTCTCAGGAGCTGCATGCTTCTTCCATGACGTGACAATCGTACAGCTATAAAGAGACACGTTCCGAGTCTGAAATAGCACATTTTTCCTTTGAACTGATGAAAAGATCCTTAGGCGATTTTGAGAGCGGGGCCCAGGGTTTGCGAGGAAAAAAGTGATTCAGAAGGCTTCTCTGCTCGGCTTGTCAAACACACATAGGAGCTCGAGAGAAACGGGCTCAGGGTCTGCTTCCCCAGACTCGGCAGCCTCAGGAGGAGAGATCCCCCTCAGGCGAGGGTTCTGGAAGCCTGGTGGGGCTGCTCACACCAGGTGGACCGCGCTCGAGGCACCTGTGGCCCCCTGTGTGTCTGCGTGCACCTCAGCCCCAGAGCAAAGGGTGCTGGGCCCTGTCAGCACCTTTGTCCAGAGGAACCGGCCTCCGAGTCTTGCTTCCAGGGAGGAAGCCCCAGGTAGGTGCCCCTGCCAGCCCTGCATCCCCGCCTGCCAAACGCGCTTCTGCTCCTCCAGAGGCAAAGGTGGGCGCGGCGGAGAGGACGCGCACTTTCTCCGGGGGAGGCAGACGAGGCAGCAGAGGGCTTCTCTCTTCCCGTGGAGAGTTGGCAAAGGCTGATTCCTGGGGTCCAGGGTCCAGCTACAGGAACAAGGGGACGACCCCTGACTTGACGGCTCTTCATTCCTGCTGTGCCCAGACCCTGCTCAGTCGCTGAGAGCCACAAAGTGTGTGTGGCTGAATCCAAGTCTGTGTGTGCGTGTGTGTGTGTGTGTGTGTGTGTGTGTGTAGATACGATTTTTTAAATGCTTTTGTGTCACTGTCTTCAAAAGATAGCGAAAAGCAAGGTGCAGGCACAGAGGCGACCATCAGGCCAGTAAAGACGGTGCTGCCAGAGCAGGGCCGGCGGCTGCGAGCTTCCTTGCGGCCACGCAGCCTGTGCCCTGGACACCGTGTCCACCGGGAGGTCTGCCGGGGTCTCTCACGGGCTGCGTCTGACCCCCGCTCCCCCAGCAGCTCTCAGGTCTGTGAGCCCAGGAGGGCGGAGCTGAGGCAGGGAGTGTTGAACGTCTGCACTGAATACGGCTGAACCCTTCCGACTGACAAACATACGTGTATCATGAATTCTACACGAGTCAACACGCCGACGAAACCTGTCCAGAGAGTTCTTCGTGAAATCAGAGGAAGGCAGGAAAGCCCCATTTTCTCTCTCCTTTCGGAAGGGCAAGAACTCTGTGGTCTGGCAGCCTCCTCCCGAAGCCCGTGGACGCGGGAGCAGGTAGCGAATGTTCCCAGGAGACGGACGGAGCTGAGAGCAACCTGCGGCGGAAGAACAATGAGCTCTATGTTCTTCCAGGACAAGTCACACGCTTTCCCTGGCTCACACAGGCTTTCTATATAACCTCGCTCTGGCACCGCCTGGGTAGAGAGAGCCCGCCGGGAGGTAACCACATCCCCCGGGCGCCAGATGCCCTCAGAACCGGTTCACCCAGCTCACAGCACCTGGGGGCGTCCGCCTGGGCCCAGGGCTCGTCCCCACCCAGGAATCAGAGCTTCACGGGGGCGGAGGGACAGACCTCCGGGCACCCGACGCCTCGGCCAGTGACGGCGGCCTGTGCAGCCACTGGCCCAGGAGACGTTCCCGAGCGGCCACGACCCACACGTGCTTCCGCCCACCCCATCACCCAGGGCACTGCGCCACATCCTGGCCACCTCTGTGACTTAGAAGTGAAAATTCAGACCCTGCTCCCCTAGAATCTTCTTGCGGGAGATGCTAAATGAGCGGTTCCGTCTTCCTCTTGGTACAGACAGCTGTGGTCCCCACCAACACCAGGGCTGCCCACTAGGGCCTCTGCCCACTGGCCGTTCCAGCAGGCAGACAGTCTCCCCGCAGAGCCCTGCTCTGGGCAAAGCAGAAGAGGGAGGAAAGGCCCAGCCAGCATGGGGATGATCTGGAGGCGCGTCTCTGGTGACGCTGTGAGCCAGTGTCCAGGGAAGGCGGACTCAGGGACTCAGAGGTGAGGGTGAGCCTCTTGCAATTATTATAGGAACCCTTTCAGATGGTCACAAACACCTCTGTCATGCACATTTGCTACTGCTCACGCTAAAATAGCAATACTATTAATTAGCATCGGGCTTCCCTGGGAGCTCAGTTGGGAAAGAATCCACCTGCAATGCAGGAGACTCCTGGGTCAGGAAGATCCCCTGGAGAAGGGATGGGCTGCCCACCCCACTGTTCCTGGGCTCCCCTTGTGGCTCAGCTGGTAAAGAATCTGGGAGACCTGGGTTTGATCCCCGGGTTCGATCCCTTGATTATCATCAAATATTAATCGTTGTGTTAAAACCATCACTTGAATTAACTAATCTGGCCACCATGGCCCCTGTAGTTGAGGTTTTTCCAAGGCCTGGGTTTTCAGGTAATGCATCCAGATGGTCAGCTGCCCGGATGGCTGGTTTAGGGGATCCCTTCGGAGTGGCCTCACTGAGGTGAGGGGCCCCTACAGGGTCGTTCACTGTGTCTGGAACTGCGTCGGGGGAGGGGATGACGGCCACATGCCCCTCAGATATCCCTGAAGAGCCTGGGGCCATGAGGGCTGGGCCCTGGGCACAGACTTAGCAGCGGGCACCACGGGACAGAGGGCTTGCGGGCACGGTCACCCCCTTGTCGTTTCGACTCTGCCTGGGCCTGGCCCCGGGACAAAGTGACTAGAGCTATAGGGCTGCTCTAAGGAAGCCGGCAGGGTTTGCAGGAGGTCCGGGAGGCGAGGGCAGAGTGCAGGAGGCAGGGTGAGTGCCCGGCACACACCTTGAGCCTGGCTGGCCTCGGCCACCTGCACAGGTGCTCCTGGGTCTGGAGACGGATGGGCCAGCGCAGCAGGCAAAGGGTGTCCGGCTCACTCGTGGGATTCCTGCACACTTTACAGAGACAGACCCACCAGGACGGACCCCAGCACCACTTGACATTCAGCGGCCCCTTCTCCCTCACGGGCCGGAGTCGGTGTAAGGACCCAGCTGCAAAGATGCCTGGACCACTGCCTGCGGAATGCCCTGGAAGTACTCTGGCCGGCAAACAGCCTGAAATCCCAGCCGGCTCGGCCGACTCCCGCCCGCAGTCTCCGCGTCCGCCGCGCGGTGGCGCCAGAGCTCCACCGGCCCCACGGCCGGGTCAGCTCGAGGCCCCGCGGCCTTGCAGCCCGCAGGGCGCTGAGACCGCGGGGAGGGACCTGCATTTCTGGAGCCACGAGGGAGCACTTGGCATCAGGACACGGAAAGCCGTAATAACCGCATGTGCAAAATGTGGCCAAAATATGGAACCTACCTTTCGTTTTTAACTCCAGGTCCAGAACCAGGCATTGCACTGGGTGTGTCTAAAGCAAGCTGGTCCTGGACTCGTAGTAACCTCTCCTCCCTATAGGCTGAAGGGCAGCAGGACAGGGCGGGCTGCTGGGCGGCTGATGTCACACAGGAGCCGGGGCTCTGAAAACAGCTCCGGGGGCGCCCCCCAAAGCCTGCTCTCCCTGGGAAGCCAGTCTTTTGCCCTGAGCCTCCCAGAGAGACACACATGGACGCGTGCGCGCACGCGCACATACACACCAGCCCAGAAAAACCAGAGGAGCAGCTCAGGAGCAGTGGGCCCTCCCCCAGGCTCCCCCTCCGCCCAGCCCCCCGCAAGCTCAGAGGTAAGACTCAGGCAGAACCAGAAGTAAATCAATACCCTCCAGCTCTCCCCACCACCCTCCTCGTCTGCACGTTAACTTGCGGCCCCTTCATCTGAGAATCGGCAAATGTTATATAAACGATTTACCATTTTAAAGGTGTGATAACATCAGAGCGGAGGGAGATAAAGGGCTT
This sequence comes from Capricornis sumatraensis, assembly GCF_032405125.1. Classification (NCBI taxonomy): domain Eukaryota; kingdom Metazoa; phylum Chordata; class Mammalia; order Artiodactyla; family Bovidae; genus Capricornis; species Capricornis sumatraensis. Next base: position 54,859,400 of record NC_091090.1, on the reverse strand, counting down.
TCCTGAAACCCTATGCCCACGGAGCTGCAGCAGCGGAGGCTCTCGCCTTCCCAGGGCTACGGCCCGTGTTTATCTCTCCCTCTCACCAAATGACTCCAGGCCACTTACACCTCTCAGGACACCCACTTCCCCTCTTCCCACATCCCACCCCCACCACCGGAGGCCCTCTGCCTGCCCCAAACTTGTTCCCTGGAATTTCCAGGCTGGCTGACAGCAGCTTCCTTCCAGGAGCGCTCCTGAGGGCGCAACTGCCTCCATCTCAAGTCACAAACAACCCTCTCCAGGTTCCGCTTCCCCACTTCAGAGTTTAAAACCTGCACCATCAGATGTCAAAGACACGCTGAGCTGGAAGGAAGCGCCGCTCCACTACTCTGGCCGCCATTTCCATCCTGCGTTTTCTTTGACATTCTTTGTCCAAAGGAACCATCACCATTTCATATCTGCACGGCGCTCCGAATGCTGCTCTTTCACGATCCTGTTAAGCTGACGTCCTCATTCATGGGCAGCCGATTTCCTTCCAGAGCCTCCGCTTCACAGTCTGCACTGCTGAAACCTGGCTTGTCCTTGACACCCCCTCACAGTGTGCTAGGCTGTGTCGCTTCTGGGTGTTTACAATCGAGTATCTGCTGCAGACAATGAAGGCGTTTCCCCCTAGACTTTGGAGCTCTGTCTCCTCTGAAGCTCAGTGAGAGGGCTCAGACGCGCTCCATCACCAGCACTGGCCTTCAGGCCCCTCTGCCCCGCGGTCAGTCCTCTGTGGTCAGTCGAGCTCCTCATCTGCAGAAACAGACTTGAACGCACAGCTCCCATCAGTGTGCGCTGGTCGGAGCACAAAGTCCAATGGCTTTAACTAGACGCTCAGAGACCCAACCGCTCTTTGACTTCCTATTTGTAATCACCGTTCTTCCATTCCCTGCATTTACAATTGACTTTTTCAAAGGCATTCCAAGGGTTCTCCACTGAGATCATTTGATAAAAATCTGTCTTCTAAGTAAAAGACACATGTTATTCTCCTTTGGGGACAAAGTAAACTGAGGCAGAGCTCAGCACTGGTGCTGGCGTCCCGCCCGCTGGGAGCCGCGGGCCTTGGCCATGTGGCCCTGCTGTCGGGGTGCTCTGGACTCCCCTCTGCGGCCGATACCCCGACTTGAAGGAGGAAAGCTTTGCTCCTCCGTCAGACGCAGCTCACAGGGCTCAGCCACCCGTCCCGCTGGAATAACTGGGAGAAGCTGCCTTTCCCTCAGGCATCCGGCCTGCACTTCATCCTGCGTATTGCTTTGGATCTGCTTCAGAAAGAAAAACGGCCTTTCATGGTGCACACCGAATGTGGGCAGAAATTGGGCCAGGCAGACGCACAGCTCCACGCTGAGACGGAAACTATGTGCCGAGAACACCCACATTCGAGGCAGGAGAGGGCGTGGGCCCTGCAGACGGAGCGCGGGGGTGACCCCTGCCTGGTGGCTTCTCCCAGGTGGGCCCCATTGGCCAGGTGGCCCGTAGGACCCTGTCCCCAGCAGACGGCCCCGCCTTCCACCGCAGGAAGGCCCCAGAAGATCCCCTGCGTTGGTGTGAACACCGCCTTCTGTGGCGCACATATTGCTCAGAGCTCGCGTCTGGCCGGGCAGCTGCCTGGGGAGCCCGGCTTCCCCTCAAATTCCCTTCTGCTCCTGACGAGAGCTTGGTTCGCACTGCACCAGCTTCAGGGTGTCTGACGCCAGCATGCTCACCTTGCCACCAACCTGGACCTGCCGTGGGAGGCGGTGGGGGGACTCTTTCCTCCCCTCCACGTGGGTCCCTCCATCCCCACCAGCCCCTACACCCCCGCCTCTCCCCCAGGGCACAGAGAGAAGTGGGCGCTACAGAAGCAACTTGTGGTGGAGTATTAGAGTTCACGTGTCTTTTGAAACAAGGAAAAAAAGGGGACATGCTTGAACAAAAATACCCTCCCCACTCCCGCAAAGAAAGAAAGTTCAGCCAGCACAGAGAAGGCCAGCCCCTAACCTCCTGTCTGGCCCCTCTGCGGGGCTCAGCCGGAACCACACAGCCACAGCCTTTTAACAGAAGGTGGGACCCACAAATCTCTTCCTCAATAACCTGCTCTCCGTTTGAGTCCTTCTCTGACCTCACCTCCATTCTCTCCCACCGCACTCCACCTCCAGCTAATTGCAAATGTCAAATACAGTGTAAAAAGGCCAGAAGTGGGCACAGAGGTGGACGATGAGCTGAATCTGCAAGGCATAAACTCATGTGGATTAGTCACAAGTCAAACTCTTCCTAAGGCAAAGAACAAGTGGTGTGCCCACGGTCTTTATTCTCCGCCTGATGTACACACCTGCAGCATGCGCTTATCTGCTGGACAAAACCAAAAGCCAGACTGATCTTGGAAAAGCAGACCCAGGCCCAGCAGAGAAAAGCATTTTTAAAGGGACGTGACCGAGAACTTCGAAGCCAGCACTTGACCTGTGTTTAATGTAACTTTGATCTGCGAGGGGACGCTTTCTGCTTACCTACTTGGAAAACGTTTGGCAGCGCTGGAAAATGAAGCGCCACTGTCCTTTCACGAGATTTACAACAGGCTGTCAGCACCATCTGATAACTGAACCTCCTTGAAATCAGCAGAGCTATAGAGATATCATCAGCAAGGCTGACGTTCCAGCGGTGAGAGCAGGAAAAGGACAGGCGGAGAAGCTTGTTTACTTCATTGAGCGCATAATCGAGGAACACTTAAACTCTGCCAAACGGAGAAGGAGTGTGAAACACAGATTTCTCAAAATTCACTTAAAATTCAAAGGAAATGGGACTGCAGTGCGCTAGCCCTGTCTTTTAAAATGTCCAGCGACGAGCTAAAATGCACCACGCGCTACAGGCTGGGTAAGCCTGAGCCCGTTCCAGAAAAAACAGTTGGCATGGATGATGGTGCTGTTTACTAGAAAACTAACCTACTTCCAGCAGACGGTGGACAACGTGACTGATACGAGACAAAATGTGTGGCTGTGTTTGCCTTGATGTGAGAGGGCGCGGCCCGTTTGTTTTCCTATTATGTAAAACCCTTGCTCGACTCCTGCCAAAACATTTTCCCAGTGACATGTCTGTCTGCCTTTGGACGGGTTCCTTACTAAAACAAATACACCAAACAAACCATCTTTGATAGCTGGGACTCATAAAGGCAAACAATGAGAACTACTATGGGCTGTTTAAGATGGCACCGGGCACCATGCAGTTACCACACAGACAGGGCAGCTCCACACGGCGGGCTGGGCCGGCTCCCAGGAGTCACAGCTGTGAGCAACGTGCTCTTTCTTGGCAATAACTGAGGTTCCCCCCCGCCCCCACCTTTTGGGCAGTGAGTGGTCTTCTCCCTAATAAGTCACAGCATGTATATATGTTGTCTGCTTTAGAGGAGAGATAAGTATAAAAACAAACTATTATTACAAGCGCACACTCAAATGAAAAGAGAACGTCTCCTAAGACGATACTGGCACCCTATAAAAGTGTAATTTAACCTTATCTAATCTGGAGCCCGTTTCATCACAGGGATGGCCAATAATGTAAAGCTTTGTGTGAGAGGCTGCAGAGAGGCCTCTCCTGGGACCGGCTGCCTGAGACCGGCGGTGCAGAGCGGCGTCCCGGGACGGGAGGTGAGAAAATGATGGATGAGCCGGGGTAGCGCCGGCAAAAATGGCTGAGAGGAGCGTTTCCTCTTCCCATCTGTTCAGGAAGGACGTCAGCGAGACAGACTAAACACAGGGCCTGGTGCGGGACTCCGCGTGCACCCGTGTGCACACAGACGGCACCCGGGGGGACAGACGCCCTCGCCGGCTGCTCTTGAGGGGAAGCAGGACTGGCCCAGGCTGTCGCCAGAGCCAGCCGATGGCAGCTGGCGTCCCCGGGGAGTCTGGCCTAAGGTGCCCGCCCCTGCTGTGGCCACTGGTTGGGGGATGGACCCGCCAGAGCTGGGACTGCAGGCCCTTCCTGGACACAGGGAGTCCCGCCCCAGAAGGGCCCCTGGGCACCACAGGGCCCAGGACACTTTGCTGCCCTATCTCAGGGAGAGCAGAGCCCCCAGCGCTGCAGAAGCGCCTCCCCAACCCCTTCCCCACTCCACCCCACCCCTCCCTCCACCCCTACCCCAACCCCTCACCACCTCTATTCGCTGGGGACTCTGCAAATCTTGTCTGGGAGTTGGGGCTCACCCACTTCAGAAGCAGGTGGCCCAAGCCTCAGGCTCCCCCTCTGAGATGTGACAGCCAGGCAGTACCCTTATGGGGTCGTGGAGGTCTGAGGCCCTGTGCCCCCGCCTCGCCCTCCCGCATCTCTGAGGGCACAGAGTGACAGGCCGGGGTTCCCAGCAGTGCCCTGAGCTCTCCCGGCCTGCAAGGCCTCACTGGCTGCTCTTCCTGAGCAGTTAGGGCCAGCCACGAGGGGGCTGGAAAGAGCACCTCGTCCTCCATGTGCCTGTCTCCAGGAAAACGGGCCTGGGACACCCGCGTGGATGGGAGACCCGGGGGAGGAGCCAGGGTGGCCCTCGGGCGCGAGAGGACGCACGTGCAGGCCCTGCTGGAGCACCTGCCGGCCAGCACACAGCCATCTGCACTCGCAGCAGACGTGAGACCCCGGGGTGGACGTGCTCCCCGTAGTGACCAGTACGCACCTCCACAGAGCTGTCCAGCCCAGGTGACACACCCCTCTGCTGGGAATACTCTGAACAAGGACACCTCTGTATGTCTGCCAATTACATGGGTTAGCCCACCTACCAACTCTCTAAGACACACGCTTTAACATCTGAAATCATCAGACTTATCACGGATGAGGTTTAATAGTTTACCGTCTTCTCTCGGAGGCACATAAGCCACATACCTTATCGGAAAGGGCACCTTAGCGCCAAGGGACACAGGAGAGTAAGACAGAAAGGGATGGCGTGCTACCCAGCAAGTCACTCTGAACCCAGCTTCCTCCCGAGTGAGACACGGAAGACGGCACCCGTGCCAGGATTCAGCGGCAACGTCACTCTCGGCCCTGGACAGGACGACCGCCGAACCTGTAGCTCCCCACCCTACCTGCAAGATCACCCTGACGGTCCGCCTGCCACCCCCCACCAGGCCAGCTTTGGGGCGTGGAGAGGCTTTCTCCTTCCAGCTGGGCCTTTGTGATCCCAAGCAGAGCAGCCCTCAGTAAAAGTAACTCACAAGTTTGTTACCAGCAAGTCTAACTGGAGTCAACCACTGGCCTTAAAAAATCCGGGAGGGCCACAGCGACTCCACGTGGCTGTTTTCCTCTCACGCATTTATTCCTACTCACATTCTGTGGAAATTTGCCTCTATTCGCTGTAGTTTATCTTTCCTTTAATTTTCATTTCCAAACTAAACAGCCCTAACGCGAGTGCATCCCTCCAAGCGCCAGCGTCTCGCAGGGCTCCACCCAGGCCGCAGCCGCGCGCCCTCTGTGTGCGGGGCTCAGGGTGGAAACGCGCGGGGGGCTGGGGTCCGCGCTGAAGCCGGCGGCCCCACCACCCCCACCCTGTTCTCCAAACCGATTCTTTGGGGGTTCAGTTTTTTGGTAATTAAGACTAAGGAGCGGTTAAAGAACAGAAGTACTTTTTCCTGGAAACCAGCGGTCTTCATTTGCAACTTTTATTGGCAAACCTGGCTGCCAGTAAATACATTCCTTGGCATCTCCCAGAACGTAGTTCACTTGACGAGGCGGCTCCTCTTTCTCTAACATGTACATCAATTAAAGGGGCCGCTGGGAGGAATGCGGCCGGGGCTGCCAGCCTCCAGCCTGGTCGCCTAGGGTCCCGGCAACAAAGGCTCCCAGGCCTGTGCCGGGACTGAGCCGGTCCCTCCAAGGGGCCTGTCGGCCGACTCTTCCCGCGGGCACGCTGGCGAGCTTACGGGGGGCGAGGGCCAGGAGCCGGGCGGGCGGGCCCTCCGTCTGGCGGCGAGGCCTCCCCCCGGCCCGTTCCGCAGAGACCCCTCCCCGGGCTGCGCTGAGGGGCTGAGCCGGGGCGCCGAGGGGCGTCGGGTCGCCCAGGGGTTGGCCACGGGCGGCAGGGGGCGCTCGGGGCCCGCGCAGAGCCGAAGCCGGAGCCGGGCGGCCTGAGCCCCGCGCAGCAGGCGGCTTGGCCGGGGTGGGGGCGGGGAGGGGCTGCGCCCCGGGGTCCAGAGCTCCCGCCTCAGGTGCGGACCCCCGACGCCCCTGCTTCCCTGCGCGGCGCCCTAGCGGCCAAGGCGGGAAGCCTGTGGGCCCCGCTGGGCCGCGCTCCCGGGTGCAGACGCACACGACGACCCGGAGGCTGGCTGCTCGGAGCCCGGTGCCGGCCAGCGCCCCGTCCTGAAGGTGTGGATGGAGCTTGGGGAGCAGGCCGGCCGCGCCCTGAGCCGGGTGGATGGAGCGTCCCGGGTCCGGGTCCCGGTCCCTGGCCGCCGGCTCGCGGAGGGGCCGGGGGGCGTCGGGGCTCGAGCTCCTCAGGCCGCTCCCGAGCGGGAGGGGGTCCGGTCCCCCGCGTGGGGGGCTGGAGAGCGGGGGAGACGTCCCGGGACGAGACCCCGCCGCCAAGAGGTGCGGCCAACTTCTCTCCGCTGCGGGGCCGGCCGGCCCTCGGGTCTGTCTGCGCACAGAGGCTGTTCCTCTGACACCCGGAGCCCACCCGTGGGTCGGAAGGCGCCCGCGCGCTGCGTCCCCGTCGCCCGCACCGCGCACCTGGGGCCCCGCAGGCCGTCGGCCCTTGCAGGCCAGGCTGCTCCCAAGTCTCAGTGGGGACCCGGGTGGGAAGAACCCAAGTGGAGACTGGTACTTTCCAGGCATCCACGCTTAACATGTTATTTTTGTCCTGGATGGTGAAGGAGAGGAGGCAGTTGTCTTCACCTGCCTCTGCCAGGACGAAGGAAGCCCCCAGCACGCACGGCCAGGACCCCTGGGTGAAGCTCCCCTCCTGTCCTGTGGCCCCTTCTAGGCACTCAGCTCGCTCTGCGCCCCAGAAACGCTCTGGGAAGCTGGCATTCCCTGCGACCAGCGGCAGGTGGGCCAAGCCCAGGCAACCCTGAGCAGGTGTGGGCACACTCCTGCCAGTGAGAGTAATCGGTGGGGCGGCCGTCGTGGGGACTGGGGGGGGGGCACTGAATTCCTGTCACACGAGCCTCCTGTGGAGGCCGCCCTTAGGAGAGCAGCTCCACAGTCCGGTCAGTCACGGGCAGCACTTTGTTGTCAGATCGTTTTCGATTTTTAAAATCGAAAAACAAACACATTTTTCATTTATCACAGGAATTGTTTTTCTGCTAAGGAGGGGACTGAGCCAGGAAGAAGGCATTAACAGAACAAGCACTCTGAAACCCCCGACGAAGAGAGAAGTCGCTCTTCCAGAAGGCTGGAGCCTTCCCCGCCCCGCGCTGCGCGGATGCCCAGCGCTCCTTGCCTGTCCGAGGGTCTGATAACGAATAAGGATCACTGCCGGCGTGTATCCTACCCCACCCCTGGACTTCAGCTCTTCCTGAACGAGGCCACGTGGAGACCTTCCACAGGAACCTAAATAGTGCGAAGACACCCCGAAACGGACGTGGCTACAATTCCTTGTGACTTCAGTCTAGCGGGGCGGCTTCGGGTCCCACCGTCCGTGAAGTGCTCCGGACTCCACGCTTGTCTCCCGGCAGCAAAAGGGGGGAAGGTGGGAGAGCTGCAGCCCTGCAGAAAGCCCTGCCCCCGTGTGCAGCGGCCCCCCATCCCGGCCGACTGCCCGTCTAGAGGAGCAGCCAGCTTTTCTAGACGCCCCCTGTAACACTCCTCAGACCAGCCCCGACCCGCACCCCCAGGGGCCAGCTTCCCCGCAGGGCACCCGCTGAGCCAGCCGGATCCGCTGGACACTGGGCGGAGGGGCCTGCTTGTGTCTGGGGAGGATCACTGTCCAGGGCTGGGGGGGGGCAGGGGCGGCGCTGGAAAGTTCCCAAGGGGGTCTCCGGAGGACAATGCCAGGAACTTGGGCTGAACTCACAGCCCCTTGGGAATTCTTTTCTGGGCCGGGGATCCCTGCCCCCTCCCGGATCCCTATTCCCTTTATCACGATATGAAAAGAAGCTGCCCCCCCCCAGTTCCCGGTGCCCGGCGGGGGTCACCCCTCCCCCTCTTCCTGCGGTGTCACTGGGTCCCAGTTGGGCATTTCCTGCAGGGCCCGCCCCTCTCCCTTCCTCATGCTCTTCCAGCGGAGGGCTCGGGAATCCTGTTTTGGGGAAGGCTGTGACACCCCTCCTCAGAGCTAAGACCCCATCGAGGGGCCCAGGAATTGTGACGCCCCAACCCTCCCCGCCGGCGGGTCAGGGAATGGATGGGGCCAGGAAGGTCAGCGACCATCCGAGGAAACACATCCATTACCGATCGGCTGTCGCCCTCGTTCAGGTCGCAGCCGCGAGGTGTCAGAAAAACAGCGAAGGTTTCCTGCGAAGGCATTTCTGCCAGTTAAGGTCTTGGGGACAGTGACTGAACTATATGCAAGGGGCATCAGAAACCCTAACCGAAATTAAAAACCTCACCCCATTCCCTGAAGACTTCATTTCTGCGCCTTCTTGTCCACATACCACCACCACCGACAATAATAACAGAAGTCAAGTACTTGAAATACAATCAAGCCGTTTAGTGGAGGTTTGCTTCCGAGGAAGCTTATAAAACACAAACGCAAATATCTTTTCCTGGCGAATATCCAGAGCGCGACCAGGGGAAAGTTGATCTTCGTAAACTGCACCCTCCTTTTCCCCCCACGCGCCAGAAACTCATTTCACAACGGCCACTTTCATCCCCAAAGCGGCCCAGCAAGGCTGGCTGTCGGATTTGCAGTTTACGTAAGGAGCTCTTTCTACCTCTCGGGCCTCGGAGCCGGGAGCAGAGAGGCCGCGCGGGCCGGGCAGCGCGCACCACGTCTCCCGCGCGAGCCGCGAGCCCCCACGCCGGGAAACCGGCGAGTCTCCATGGCCGCGTTGATGCCCGCGCGCCGAGAGCCATGGAAACGCAGTTTAAAGGCCGAAGTCGCCAGAGGCCGAGGCATTCGGGGCGACCGCTGACTTCCTCGGCCTCTAGGCTGCTCTGAAGCCGGGGCGCCTACAAGGCCTCGGTCAAGGCAGCAGATTCCGGCGAGATGCGGGCGGGTGCTGGACACCAACGCACTGTTCGCTGCTCCTCCCGCCCCACCGGGTGTTCAGGAGCACCGAGCCTCTGCCCGTAACTCAGGGTTTCGCGGCGGCGGAGACGCGGCCCGGTGGGTGCCCGGGAAGCAGGCCTGAGCGGCCCAGGCGCTCTGCAGGCCGCGCGGCGCCGGGAGCAAGGCTTCGGGGAGGTACCGCCTGCTCGGGAGGAGCAGATACCGCAGATTCTCCACGTCAGGGTCCACTCGGAAACCCAACAGTTTAACACCGGCACAGGCCGGCGCCCTGACACTCAGCGCAGCTGTGGCTGGGGCTGTGGAGGAAGCCAGACTGGAGCCGGGAAGCCCAAGGGCTCCCGACACGTCCTCGCAGTTCCAGACTGTCCGAACCGGGGTGGAGGCTTGAGGGGCGCCCGGCGGCTCTTCAGAGCCCCCGAGGCGCGCAGTTCTTCAGGAGAGGGCCCGGAGGGCCGCTCCGTGTTGGCCGAAGTGCAGAAAGCCCCGCAGGCCCAGAGGCCGGCTCCTTCCTGCCCTCCATCCCAGACCCCAGAAGCCGCAAGTCTAGGGTCCCCCGGACCCTCAGAAGGCCCTGCAGGTGCGATTCTGAACGCCCCCACCCCCACCCCCACCCCCCATCAACCCGTTGGCTCTGCAAGCGGCAGCCACGCGGGGCCGGGAGGGACTTTACCCGTCACCCGCTCTCATCACTGAGTTCGCAGCCCGAATCCTCCTTTAGGAGGCCCTGTCCGCGAACCCCTAGAGGAGCCCAGGGACGCCCAGGCTCCAGGAGAGCGCTCTGCAGACCCGCACCGCCAACGCGGCCCCAAGCTCTTGGCAAGGCCCCATGTCCCCCTCGTTTCTACTGGGGAGGGGTCGCGGGAGCAACAACCCTGCTCTCGCCCGGAACAGAGCACAGTTCCCGCTGGCCCTGCTTTCGGACTCAGAACTGTGCCTTTTTGTAACCCTGCTCTGGACTGGAGAACTTCCAGGTGGGGGGGACTGGGGACTTCTGAGAAGGAGGGAGACTGGTGACCAGGAGTGAAGAGGAGGGGAGGTGAGAGGAGGGGACGGAAGGTGAGAGGAGGGGAGGGGAGGTGAGAGAAGGGGAGGGGAGGGGAGAGAAGGGGAGGGGAGGGGAGGGGAGGGGAGGGGAGGGGAGGGGAGGGGAGGGGAGGGGAGGGGAGGGGAGGGGAGGGGAGAATGGGGGAGGGTGGGGGAGGGTGGGGGAGGGTGGGGGAGGGGGAGGGTGGGGGAAACGGGAGAATAGCAGAGGGGGGACAGACAGTGGAGAGCAGGTTTGAGGGAGTATGGAGGAGTAGCGGAGGGGGAGGGGGAGGGGAGGGGGAGGGGGAGGGGGGAGGAGGAGGAGGGGAGAGGGGGGAGGGGGGAGCGGGGAGGGGAGGGGGGAGCGGGGAGGGGGGAGCGGGGAGGGGGGAGCGGGGAGGGGAGGGGGAGCGGGGAGGGGAGACCCGGGCGCCGGGTGGGCGCGGAGGGGCGGGGAGGGTGCGGGAATGGGAGAGTCGGGGCCCCAGGGCGCCGGGACCTCCGCGAGCAGCGGACGAGGAAGGGTCTGCGCGGGGACCGGAGGGCCCGGCCGGGCCGCGGGAACAATGGGCGTCCAGCGCAGGGCCCGGGGCGGGGAAAGGGCCCGGCGCGGGCGGCGGGCGCGGGGGCCCACGGCCGAGGGCGCCGGCGCGGGCGCGGGCAGGGGCGCGGGCGCGGGCGCGGGGCCGGCGGGCCGAGCGGGCCGGCGCGCGTGTGGTCAGCCCGCGGTCCTCCGCGGCGGGGCGCGGGCCGGCCCGCTCGGCCTCCGGCTCCTTCGGAGGCGTTCCCGCCTCCCATTGGCCGCCGCCGCCGGGACGGGGCGGGGCCCCGCGGCCCGGAAAAAATGTAACTGCGTAAAAAAGTCCTCGCCTGGGTGACGGATGCTCAAAAGTTCAGGAGTTTTCCCCATGCTTCCTTAAGCGGCCGGCGCGCGAGAGCCTGAGAAAGGTGACGCGGCCCGGGCCGGGGCCGGCGCGCTGCCCCCGCCCGCTCCTCTGGCCGCCCCGCCGGCGGCTGGGGCTCAGCCTCCGCGAGGCGCAGGCGGCGCGGCGGGCCGGGCTTCGGCTTGTTTTCCAGCCGGGGCTCCGCGCTCCCGCTCCCGCCGGGAAGCCGCGGCGCGCGATCCAGGCCGTCGGCCGCGTCCTCGTCCGGCCCTCTCTGCCGGCCCGAGGCGCCCCGGAGCCGGGCGCGCGCAGAGGCGGCGGCGGCCCGGCACCGGCCCGCGGGCCCGGACTCGGACTGGGCGGCCGGCCCGGAGAGGGCGGGGGGCGGCGGCGGCGGCGGCGGCGGCGGCGGCGAGCGGGGCCATGCAGGCGCGCTACTCCGTGTCCAGCCCCAACTCCCTGGGAGTGGTGCCCTACCTCGGCGGCGAGCAGAGCTACTACCGCGCGGCAGCGGCGGCAGCGGGGGGCGGCTACACGGCCATGCCGGCCCCCATGAGCGTGTACTCGCACCCGGCGCACGCTGAGCAGTACCCGGGCGGCATGGCCCGCGCCTACGGGCCCTACACGCCGCAGCCGCAGCCCAAAGACATGGTGAAGCCGCCCTACAGCTACATCGCGCTCATCACCATGGCCATCCAGAACGCGCCGGACAAGAAGATCACCCTGAACGGCATCTACCAGTTCATCATGGACCGCTTCCCCTTCTACCGCGACAACAAGCAGGGCTGGCAGAACAGCATCCGCCACAACCTCTCGCTCAACGAGTGCTTCGTCAAGGTGCCGCGCGACGACAAGAAGCCGGGCAAGGGCAGCTACTGGACGCTCGACCCGGACTCCTACAACATGTTCGAGAACGGCAGCTTCCTGCGGCGGCGGCGGCGCTTCAAGAAGAAGGACGCCGTGAAGGACAAGGAGGACAAGGACCGGCTGCATCTCAAGGAGCCGCCGCCGCCGCCGCCGCCGCCGCCGCCGCCGGCCGGCCGCCAGCCCGCGCCCGCGCCCCCCGAGCAGGCCGACGGCGCGCCGCCCGGGGCGCAGCCCCCGCCCGTGCGCATCCAGGACATCAAGACCGAGAACGGTACGTGCCCCTCGCCGCCCCAGCCCCTGTCCCCGGCCGCCGCCCTGGGCAGCGGCAGCAGCGGCGCCGCCGCGGTGCCCAAAATCGAAAGCCCCGACAGCAGCAGCAGCAGCCTGTCCAGCGGGGGCAGCCCCCCCGGCGGCCTGCCGGCGGCGCGGCCGCTGAGCCTGGACGGCGCGGAGCCCGGCCCGCCGCCCGCGCCCGCGCCCGCGCACAGCCAGGGCTTCAGCGTGGACAACATCATGACGTCGCTGCGGGGGTCGCCGCAGGGCGCGGCCGCCGAGCTGGGATCCGGCCTCCTGGCCCCGGCCGCCGCGTCCTCGCGCGCGGGCCTCGCGCCTCCGCTGGCGCTCGGCGCCTACTCGCCAGGCCAGAGCTCGCTGTACGGCTCGCCCTGCAGCCAGAGCCCCGGCGCGGGCGGCGCGGGCGGCGCGGGCGGCGCGGGCGGGGGCGGCGGGGCGGGGGGCCCCGGGACCTACCACTGTAACCTGCAGGCCATGAGCCTGTACGCGGCGGGGGAGCGCGGCGGCCACGTGCAGGGCGCTCCCGCGGGCGCCGGAGGCTCCTCGGTGGACGACCCTCTGCCCGACTACTCCCTGCCCCCGGCCACCAGCAGCAGCTCCTCGTCCCTGGGCCACGGCGGCGGCGGCGGCCAGGAGGCCGGCCACCACCCCGCGGCCCACCAAGGCCGCCTGGCCTCGTGGTACCTGAACCAGGCGGGCGGGGACCTGGGCCACCTGGCCAGCGCGGCGGCGGCGGCCGCGGGCTACCCGGGGCAGCAGCAGAACTTCCACTCGGTGCGGGAGATGTTTGAGTCGCAGCGGATCGGCCTGAACAACTCGCCGGTAAACGGGAACAGCAGCTGTCAGATGGCCTTTCCTTCCGGCCAGTCCCTGTACCGTACGTCCGGGGCCTTCGTCTACGACTGCAGCAAGTTCTGACCCCCCGCCTCCGCCCCGCCTGCCTCCCAGCCGGACCGAACCGAACCGAACCCCGGAGCAGGAGCAGCCAAAAGGACCCTCAGCGCAAAAGTGAAACCAAAAACCCAGTCCGTAAAACGTCCACCAAACTAGCAAACAGGAGCCCTCCGCACTTTCCAGTCACCAGCATGAAGAAAAGGCTTTCTTCTCTTAGAAGATGGATTCGGAGCCACCTCCACTTTGCTTTATCTAAACAAACAGAACCGTAAAACTGTTTTGTACAGAGACAGCAGTCATGGTTTGTTAAAGGGCAGTGTTTCTCCAGATAACACGTAAGTTTCTTCCTCTTTCCAGAGAACACCTCTCCTCCTCCTGCCCCGTCCCTTGCCCTCTCACCTCTAAGATATTGTTTTATCCTCTATTGAAAGGAGGGAGGAAGTCCCCCATACGTGGAGATGGCTTTCTTATTATTCCTGGACTTGTTTTAAAATGTAAATTGCAATATAGTAATTTATTTTTGATTTGTAGTTGGATGTCCTTGGACCAAACGCCAGAAAGTGTTTCCAAAACCTGACGTTAAATTGCCTGAAACTTTAAATTGTGCTTTTTTGATTATGAAAAGGGAAACTGTATTAATCTTATTCTATCATCTTTGCTTTCTTTTTGCTGAGCATATTCATTGTTTATTAATAAATTACCATTCAGTTTGAATGAGACCTATATGTCTGGATACTTTAATACAGCCTTTAATTCTTATAAGAGAAAAAGATTTCAGAGATTAAAACACTAGAAATTACCAATTCTCCTAAATCTCTGAAAAAAAAAAAAAAAAGTAGAGACATCCTCTGACTATTTCTGGTCAAATTACACGTGTAAGTCTCTTCTTGTTTAAATTTATTTTTTCCTGCAGCATCTTTTGCAGAAGTACTGTATAGTCAGCTTGCTTTTTGGCTAGTAAAAAGAGATTTTCCTAAACATATCTGAGTTGGCATATACACAAATGCATTTTCTCAGTAATGACAACAGGATTCGGAAATTTCAAGCCCATGAATCAGCAGCAGTCTCACCACAGTGATACCTGTGTGTGGAGAGGCAGCTGTGACTTCAGATACACATTTGAATATTTGGCTTGTGTATCACTTAAAAAACTGTCGTAGGTAGGTATCAGACATCCCTGTGAGCCGAATGCTGGATGAATTTTCTTCCTGTTAATGTCACTCCTTTTTAAGAGGGGGATAAAAAAAAAATCTAGCTTTTAAATGTGTGTATATAACTCATCCGCATCTACAATCCTTCATGTCCAGTGTAGGATTGATTTTTATTTTAATGTACTGCGGGTTGGAAAGGGATATTTAATCTTTGGGAAACTATTTTAGAAGATATGTTTGTAGAACAATTATTTTTTGGAAAAAGATTTAAAGCAATAACAATAAGGAAGGAGCGGGAAGCAGGGTATTTTAATCCAGGTGGTTTCTTTTCAGTCCCATTTTTCTTGTTAATTTACAGTTAAACGTATGGGGCAGCCCGCTAGCTCCCTCCTTTTGTAAATAACCCAGGAAATGTAATAAATTCATTATCTTAGGGTGATCTGCCCTGTCAATCAGGCTCTGGGGAGATGCCATTTGATTCCAGACTTTCAGGGTCTTTCCGTTTGTTCTCGAGGTAGTACAGTTCCCTGCTATCTGCCGCTCCGATCTAGGGGCAACACTTAGCAGTAATTGCTGTTGCTTGTTGTCAAAATTTGATCATTGTTAAAGGATTGCTGCAAATAAATACACTCTACTTCCAGTCAAAAACTGCTTTACACGGCCTCTGATTTGCTGGGTCCCTGGCTCAGAGTCGAGCCGGGAGGCGCGCAGGGCGCGGGGCGCGGCGTCCCCGGGGGCAGGCCGCGGGGACCGGCCTCCTCGCCGCGCGGCCTCCGCGTCGCAGCCCCGGGCCGGGCGGCCTGGCGCCACCCGGGAGCCCCCGTTTGGGAGTGAAGGGGAAGGATCCGCGGGCAAACCGCCTGGCTCCCGCGTGGCCCATTCGTGGGAGCCGAGAGAGGAGCTGGGCTGGGCGGACAAAGGGGCCGCGGCGGCGCGGGGCCGGCCCCGAGGGAAGCGGCCGCAGGTGGCCAGCGGCCCGGTCCGCAGGACGCGGAGCGCCCCCACCCGCCCCCAGGCGGGCTGCCGGAGCCGAGCCCTCCGGCCTCAGCAGCCCCGACTCTCTGAGCGGTGGGCGGCCGTGTGGACCTGGCCGTACCCGGCCGCGGACCGGACGCTCCTCGGCTAATTAGGGGGAAGACAAGTCCCGGGCGCTCAGCGCGCACGGCCCCTCCTCTCCGCCCGGCTGGGTCGGGCGCCAGAAGAGCCGCGCCGAGGCGCCGCTGGCCGGGTCCGAGGCGGGCGGGCCCACCGCCCGTCTGCGCCTGGCGCGGGGCTCCGGTCCCGCGCCGCGCCCGCCGCTTTGTCTGGAGGACACACGTGCGTTCGTCCACCGCGCGGCGGCCCGGGGGCCACGGGCAGGCCCCGCCGCCGGCGCCCCGCGCGCCCTGGCCGGCCTGACAGCCTCGGCCTGGCCTGTCGGCCGGCGCTGGGCCCGGGCGGCCTCTCCGCTGGGCCGTGTCCCCTCTCGGCGCGCGCGTCCCGTTTGCGGAGGCCGCGGGGCAGCTAGAGCCGCTCCTCGGGCAGGGGGCGTCCCCGCGGCCTCGGGGCCTGGCCTCGACCCGCCTTCGATGCTCCGTCCGCGGCGAGGGTGAGCGAGAGCTGGCCGGCCCGGCGGCGCTTCCGACCCAGCTTGTCCTTCTCGCCCCGCGAGTCCCTGGGCTCGAGAGGGAGCCCGGCTCGGCGCTCGGCTTCTGGAGGAGGCCGGCGGGCAGCCCCGGCCCAAGCAGGGGAGCGCTTGCCTACTCGCTCCCCAGGGAAGCCTCTTAGCCGTCACTTCTGCCTTTTCGATCCCAGCATTTGAAAGTTAGGTTTTTAAGACATGCCTCGAGGAAGGTGCTTGGGTTATTTGTAGGCAGAGAAAATAGTTTTCTCTACAGGAGTTGCCCAGGGCGTTGTTCAGAAGCTGTGTTGGAGCCGAAGGGTGCAGGCCCTGGTCATGAAGCTGATGTTAGATCCCCTTATGTGGCGTGTCCTGCTCAGGACGCTTTGGCTTCGCGGATACAGTTTAAGGCTGACTCCTGCCACCTGATCCTTGGGAGGCTGGGGCTCTTTATTCTGGAGGGACCCCAAGTTGTTCCTTAGTGCTTTGCATATTTGATTGGAACTGTTACAGCAACAAGGATAATTTTGCTGCGAAATATCCTGAGAAACTCCTTCATGTTTGAACAAATAGCGCAGTTTGGAATTAGCCTGGGACATCAGACAGGACCCAGCGGGGGGAACTGGGCTAGTTTGGAAGTCCATCTCTGTAGAAAGCCCGAGGAAAGTACGTCTTCTCGTCCTGTGTGTGGCAGTGGACGCTTCTTAGTTTCTATGGGAGCAGGCAATTCTCAGCCCACTGCATGCCTCATCCAGGCTTGCATTTGGCGAGTCACACGGTGGTGGGTGCTGTTCTTCAGGGTGATGTAGGTGGCAGGCCGTTTCCACCAGACTGCATGCAAACAGGCACACGTCTTACAGCCCATCGTGCCCGCAGTTTGTGTCATTAATAATGGAGGTCTGCAGGCGAATAAGGCTCGATTGTGCTGGGGGCCCGCAAGCCCTTGGCTGTTTCCTGCAGGGTCAGAAGCAAGGTCAGGAAACAAGCCTGCCTTCCAGCCCTGTGGCTCCCCTGAACTTTGATAGGTGAACAGGGAGGGGGGCCTTCGCCCCCTCCCTGTTGCCTTTGGAGGGGTCTCGGTTTGTGAGGTGGAGAGCCGTCCGTTTTGTTGTGGATGGCATGGTGCTGGCCCGGCTGCCCGGGAGGGAGGCGGCACCCCATGGATCCAGGCCATCCCCTGTTGTTGGCGGCAGTGGGAGTGACAGTTTCTTTCCACCACGCCCGGAGCTTCTGGGGGGCCTGTTTGCTCTGGAGCTCAGTGCCCAGCGTGGGGATGGCCTGCCTGGTGTCGCGGAGTCTTCGGGCTCCTGTGGACTCATTTCGTAGAACCGTTCCTGAAGCCATTAGGCCTTCCCACCGGGTCATAAACAAATGTCGCTTTAGAGGCAAGATCGATGGTGGCCACGTGATAAAGCGGGCGGGCGGCGGGCAAGAATCTGATTCTGTGCAAATGGCTCTTCAGCCAGGCAGGGAGCTTAGGGGGAGGTCGAGAGAAGAAGGACCCAGAGACTGGATCAGAGTGCTCACCCCAGGAAGCCCGGGGGAGGGGGTGATGCACAGCCTGATTGATTCAGGGGATGGCCAAGGCAAAAAAAAAAAAGAAAACCTTCGACGTGTGCTTGGGGCTGAAACGCCGGTTTCCAGACCCTATTTTCCTGAGTTACTATTTCGATTTACGAGGAGGCCAAGAGGTTCCTTGAAAAGAGCTGTTTATTAACGGCATTTCGGTCACACCTAAACACAGCCTTCCTCTGACAGAGGGTATCGGGCCCTCTGCTCCAGGCCCCACTTTGGCGGCAGATCCGCAGGCGGCTCTCGGCTCTGCTGGCTCGGTTTCTGTCCCCCCCGCCTTCTCCCGCCCGACCCCCCCAGGCCTCCACAGAAGCCTGCGGGCCGAAGCCCCTCCTGAGAGGGTCCCCACCCGGCCGGCTGCCTCCCGCGCCCACTGCGCTGGGCCTGGGCCGGATGTGGCTGCCGGCTGGCTAGCAGGCCTTGGGCACCCAGCCCCAGGGAGCAGGACGGGCTGGTTCCAGGTCTAGATCTGGCTGGAAAAGGGGCGATGGTTATAACCCAAGGAGTTCAAGCTCCGAAACCCATTCAGGGGAGTGAAAGCCGCTTCCCCATGACGTTCCCCAAGGGATCAGGAGTGGAAAATTGAGCAAAATGGACCATGTCCGCCTTGTTGGAAACCAGACCACGGCGTAGGGAGCAGGAGGGCAACCGAGGCCCTTGCCGTGCCGCTCCTTCTCACCCGGTTCCAGAGAAGTCTCTGCTTCACATTATTTTGTTGCTGTTGACTTGATTTTTTCCCTCACTGATTTCAAATTTGCAGCATATTGAGCTTATTAGAGGGGATGCCCTGGGCTCTGGGATCTCCTGGCCTAGAGGCCAGGGAGTCTTCAGCAGGAGAGAAGCGCGGAGCTCCTGGAGGAGACGCAGGACGGCTCCCAGTGGCTGGTGGGGACCCTGGGGGACTCCAGAAGCCTCCCCAGGCCCCCTGCTCCTCCAGGTGGCTCCCACCTCCCTCTCCCCGACACAGCCCCTCCTGTCTCTGCGTTTGGGTTCCTCCAAGCCGCTGCTGTCCCCTGCCCCTACCTTCCCTGAGCCACTCCCAGGAAGGACCCTGTGTGGGCTGCTCCTTTGCCCCCCAGAGTCAGCACAGCTCGGTGCTACTTGGGTGGCCCTGGGACTGCATTTCGGGAGCCCAGGGAGCGAGTGAGCAGTGTGCAGGCAGCCAAAGCTGTGGGCCTCCTCCCTGAGCGGGCGGTGGCACCCCAGGCCTGGCCTCGGGGGCAGGGGAGGCCTCCCCTGGGCGCAGGCTGGAGGCTGGGGAGTGAAGGGCTTTGCTTCGGGGCTTTGGGGACGATTTACATGACAGATGAGAGGGAGAGGAGACAGACCTTTCCCTCCCCCATCACCCACCCCTGGGAAAAGGCAGGGAAACCAACGCTTTGGGGGCCATTAACTCCTAAGGCCTCTGTCTTCCTGCAGTGTGAAGGCTGGTCCCTGGCCCGAGGCTGCGCGGGCCTCCTTAGTGGCTATAGTTGGGAAAACCGAGCAGGAGTGGAAATCGCATGTTTAGGGAGCGATCGGATTCTCAAACACCCGCGAGTGGGGGAAAGACGAGGACTGTGTCCCGTGCGGAGAGAGAGCCCCGCGTCCCTGGCGGCCAGCTGGTGCCTGTGGCCAAGGACACGGAAGCGAGCCGGTGCGCGAGTGCGCAGCGCCTGGGTTCTCGCCGGGCGGGGGCCGCCCCAGGGTCTTCCGTGCGGCCCGAAGGGCCTTTCGGCGTGGTCACCCCGCAGGAGATGCGCTGGAGCTGGCAGCGGGCTTTAGGTCCCAGCGGGCGGCGGCGGAGGGCCGTGGAGGAGACGCGGAGGCCCCACTGTGGCTCCCGGGCGGCCGTCTGGGAGCCAAACACCCCCGAGGCGTCTGCGCGCGGCGTCGGGGAGGCCGGGCCGCGGCGTCCAGCGTGTCTGGTGACTGAGAGCCCGCCCGCCGCCGCGGCTTCGCAGGCCGTCCCCGGGAGAGGGTCGGGGGCGCGGGGAGCAGCAGCCCGACAGGAAGGCCTCGCTGGACGGCCTCCTCGCCATAACAAGCCGAACTCCAGTCGAGGTCCTGCTCCCCCGCAAACGGCCCGGCCGCCCCTCCTGCCCCAGCGGGGCCTCGCGGTGGGCCCAGGCCTCGGATCTGAGCCGCCTTCCTCGGAATCCCGTGGCGGCCGCCGCCGCGGTTCGCCCGCTGCTGGGCGTTTGGGGCCTCGGCCTTCCGAGCATCGCATCTCGCGCGCCTTGGGCGCTCCGCGCGGGGCTGAGCCGTGCGTCCCTTCTCAACTGCGGTTCTCCCGCGTCCTCCGCTCGCGGTGCTGGGACACTGGGCGGGGAGTGGGGGTGTCCCGCCACCCGCGCCGGGGGAGGGGCGCCTGGCTCCCCCGGCGGCCCCGGCAGTAGGTGTGGCAGCTGCGGACCCTGCGTCCACGTCGGGGCTCCTTCGCACAGTAGCTTCCGCCCGGCGCCTGGTCCCCGAATCCAGAGATCAAACAGGGGCAGCTGAGAGCGGGGCGACCCGTGCCTGCGACCCCTGACCTTGGAGGGAGGGTGGGAGCCGGGGGCGGGGGTCAGGCCGCGGTCACTGGCCTCCCTCCGGGGCCGCTCCCCCCGGCAGAGACGATGGGGCCTGGCCGTGGTGCCCAGGACGGGGCAGCGGAACATCCGGCGGCGGGCCCAGGACCCTGCACGGTTGGAGAGGCGGTCGTGGGCTGATTGTGGTGGCACCGCCTGGATCCGGGGACCCCAGGTCAGCGATGCCCGGCGCCAGGGAAGGGGCACTGGATGCTTCGTCCCAGCCGTCACTGCCGCACGAAAAATCAAAACCTGCCATTTTTGGAGAGGTGTGGGTGGCGTGTTTGGCTGCGGAGGTGTTTGAAAACCCCCGTCCAGTCCAGGCACACAACCCTGCAGTAACCCTCCCCCACCTCGGACACCGCCGACCGGAAAGGCTGCTCCTTGGGGAAAACAGATGGCTGGGGCACTTGGACTCGCACACTTCTTAAATCGGAGAATACCCACCTGGAACTGCTGGTGCAAACCTACCTGGAGTGCTTTGAGGCTTTTTTGAGGGGCTTCAGAATGATTTGTAAACAATGCATTTATGGTTATTTTGAAACAAAAGTTGGAGATCTCGCCTTCTGCTTCCCTGGGGGCTCAGATGGTAGGCAAAGAATCCGCCTGCGATGTGGGAGGCCTGGGTTCGATCCCTGGATTGGGAGGGCCTGGCACCCACTCCAGTCTTCTTGCCTGGAGAGTCCCATGGACAGAGGAGCCTGGCAGCTACAGCCCATGGGGCTGCAAAGAGCCGGACACGACTGGGTGACTAAGCACAGCACTGAGCTTTGACGACAGCAAAGGTCTCATTCCCCAGTGGCGCACCGACCACCCCCGGGCCTGTCATCTTGGTGGCTGGTGTGTGTCCAAGCACGGTCCCAGACTGGAGTCCAGCTCCTGAAGGAGCTGCCTCGTGGGGAGGCTAACCCCCAAGCCCTCTAGTCCTTCCCTCTCAGCCCCAGCCTGTGTGTCCACACTCACCCCTGGACAGCTGGAGGGGCAGAAGGCTTTCGGGGCCGCCCTCCCTCCCGACCTCCTGCAACGACAGCACACAGTCCGCCACCGTTCGGCAGGTGGGGGTGGAACCGAGGTCACGGCTGTCCGGTACCACCCGCGGGCCTCGCTGCTCATGGGGGTGCCAGTGTGGGCCTGACAGGCTCTGCTCTCATATTGGAGTGTAAAGCTTAACTTTCTTAGTTTCCACTTGAAAAATCAAGGTGGAAGATAATTTACCACATCTAAAATGAATACTCAAAACTGGCAGAGGAGAGAAAAGGGGGAAAGTAAATTTGTTGAAATTGAAGTGAGACTTAAGGTAAAAGAAACCCTTTAATGAGAATTGTGTTAAAGGATGTCTAAGTGAAATTCACAGCACAGAAAGAAAGCGCAGAGATACTCAAGCAGCCCCGTTCTCTGTTCTCTTTCCGCCCTCTTAAGCACACACGGGGAGGTCAGAAAGCCAGATTACCCCCTCCCCATCCAAAATATGGGAAAAGAGAGAAGGCTGCAACCCAAATACTTCTTGTGTCCTTGAAGCCCGATGCTCCAGGCCATTTTGAGAGTAATTTAACCCCAGGGCACCACCGAAGCCCTGCTAACCCCCTGCCTGGACCCCCTCCAGTGCTCACTGAGGAGCCGCTGGGTAACGGCACGGAGCCCTGGGAGCCGGTGTGAGAAGGGCTGGAGGGTTCAGGGGGTCAGAGGAAGAGGAGGAGGGGTCTGCCCACCGCATCCAGGCCAAGGGCAATGTGTGTGAAGGTGTGTGTTTGGGAGACGTTTAAGCGTGTGTTTGTGACAGCGGGTTTGCAATGTGTGTGAAGGTGTGTGTTTGGGAGACGTTTAAGTGTGTTTGTGACAGCGGGTTTGCATTGTGTGTGTGTGTGTGTGAGAGCTGGCATGTTTGTTGGTGTGTGTTTGTATTTGTGTTTGTATGTGTGAGTGTGTGTGTGTGCCCACCAGCCTGCCTAGTCTTGGAGGCCCAGCTTTCCTGGGACCATCTGTTTCCAATTAGCAGCGTCCCGATTGGGAGAAGGTCTGTCCTGGGGCAGCTCCCGAGCCCAAGACCCGGGTGGGCCGGCTCGGGCCCCCGGTTCTGCTCCATGGGAGCCAGGCTGCCCCAGGCCAGCAGGCTCTCACAACTGGAGCAGCCACACAAAGAGCCCTCTCTCCAGCCACCAGCCTGGAGCCCAGGTCCTCCCCAGATCATAAACCTGCTCGCGAGGACATTCAGCAGTAGTTCAGCCCCACTCACAAGCATGTGCAAAGGCTGGGATTCCATTTGCTGTAAAGTTTTATTTTATTTTCCTTGGAGGGGGAGTGAGGGGGAGAGGAGTCCTGACCCAATCTGTTCTGGGGCAAAACACGGCCTCTCAGGCAGAGGCTCCACCTGTATGCAAACGCTTGCTGGTGCGGGTGAATCCACACGCGTGTCCCACCTGCCTGACGCTGTACAGACGCGCTGTTCACGTCGCAGGAGCACACGCGGTGAAAGCCAGGCCACTAAATGATGCTCTCAGCGAAACCGGATTTCTGATTAACCTCGTGTGGCTCACGTGCACGGTGTCTGGCATACATCAGGCACTCAATATAAACTGGTTGAATGACTAAGTAAAAATTAGATTTGAAAAGTGATCTAGTACTGAGAGGAGGTTGGAAATAAGTAGTGTGTGTAAGACTCTAGACCACAAGCAAAGGCATGGGCTCAGAGACCTCTGGGTCACCCAGGGGCCTGGCCTGGAATGTTCCAGCAATATTTACCTTCCTTCAAGTTTCTTCTAACCCTCCCTGTTTCTCAAGCCTTCTTTTGAGATGGTGGGAGCCCTGTGGGTTCTAATTATAGCTGTAGACCAGAGCTGCTGTGAATGCCGCCTTTCTGCAGGACCTGGGTTTCCAGACCGGCTGCACAGAGCGGCTTATTGTCACCAGGAGGGGACGGCAGTGTCGCCGCTCAGACTCAGGAGGGCGTGCGGCCCGGCAGGCTCAGGCCCGAGACCACTCCAAGGCATGGATTTGGGTGACTTTTTGTTTGGGGTCCTTACAGTTGATGCTTTTATAACTTTGAGACAGTATCCACAGGGACTGTGTTAATGCTGATTAAGAGAAAGGCTCATTTTAATAAGAAAAGAGAAAAACCATTTGAAAGCCCCACAATTTCAGTTGTCTGGGATATAATTTCCAGTGAAGTGAGTAAGTGATTAAAACATCTGATTCCAAAACCGATCGGAGGAGGAAAGGGAATCGGCCGGGCCCTTCCCGCCTGCCGCAAACCTCGGCCAGCTTGGGTCCCGGCGCGGCGCAGCCGGGCGCTCAGGCGTTGGGGTTGGTCCTCATGAGCTCCACGTCGGCCTCCACCATCTCTCGCACCAGCTCCTGCGGGCAGGGCGTGGGTCAGGGGGAGCCCCGGCCTCCGGCCCCCGGGCCCTCCTCGCCCACCCCGGCCCCCCAGAACCCCCCCCACCCCCGGGGCCCCTCCCGCCCCGGAGACTCACATCAAAGGCGACCCGAGGCTTCCAGCTGAGCTTCTGCCTGGCTTTGGAGCAGTCTCCCTGCAGAAAGTCCTGCGGGCGGGACCGGGCGCACGGTCGGGCAGGCGGTGGCGGCCTCGGCCCGGTCACCCGCGGCCTCACGGCTCCTGCAGGCGCAGCTGGGCGGGTCCCCGCCGCAGCCCCGAGTCCCGCCCCAGGGACGCACTCTGAGGGCCTTGTGGGCCTCTCGGAGGAGAGGGGCGCCACCCCCCCGCCCGCCCCCCACGGTGCTTGCTTCCCGGCTCCTCTCCCCTCCCCCTCCAAGCCCCTTCCCTCCCTCCCCCCTTCCCTCCCTCTCCCCTCCCCGCCCCTCCCTCTCCCCTCCCCGCCCCTCCCTCTCCCCTCCCCGCCCCTCCTTCTCCCCCCCTCCCCCTCTCCTCCCTTTCTCCTCCCCTCCCTCCCTCCTGCCCCCTCCCTCCTGCCCCCTCCCTCCCGCCCCCTCCCTCCTGCCCCCTCCCTTCCCTCCCCTGCTTGCCCCAGCTCCCTCTCCCTGCTCTCACAGCCCCTCGCCCAACACCTGACCTGCAGGAACCGGCCTCTGAGCCGCCCCCTCTTTACTGACCCCCACTGCCACCCTCAGAGCTGAGGTCCAGGGTATTCTGTGGGTCCCTGCCTTCCTTGGAGCTGCTAATCTAAGGGCTTCTTCTCCCGCCCCCAGCCCCAACTCCCCCGACCCAGGGCCCCGGCTCCTCTGCCCCTTCCCTGCCCCCGGTCCCACTGCGGCTCATTTGCTCAGTGGTGAGTTTCTCTCCCCAGCTGACAGGGTCTTATCAAAATATAAAAACACATAAAAGAGGACACGATGACTCAACCGGTCCCTGCTGGGCCTCCCTGGACGGGGAGGGGCTGAGAACCTCCGGGTTGCCTTGCTTGGACTGCCTGGGAAGGGAACCGGGGGAGAGTGGAGAGGGCCCACCCACCCGGCCCAGCGGAGCCCCCCTGCCCACAACTGATGGATGGGAGGATGAGAAATGAGAATTTCAAGATGCTTCCAAAAAGAAAGTGAGGGCAGAAGGAGGGAGAAGAGAGAGAGGGAAGAAAAAGGAGACAGAGGGGCTCTGAAACAGACCAGGCTGCGTGAGCACCCCATGCCCCAGGGAAGACATTCTCCCAGCCACACGGAGTACTGAAGGACAGCCTCAAACCACCACAGCGAGGAGCCTAACGGATGCTCAAGATGCAGCTGAAACGTTTCTGCCCCACGTCAGTCAACTCAGGCTCTGCAAGGTGGATCCACACAGGCAGACGCAGGGGCGGCCTGGCCCCACGTCTGCACCGTCTGCCAGCATGGCCCTTCCAGCGCCTCTCCAACACCCAGCCCCACATTCAGGCTGGGCTCAAGCAAGCTCCCAAAGGGCTCCACTGAAGGGCTGCCCTGGCCTCCAGCGTTAATAAAAGTCAAACAAGTTACTTCTGCTGGCCCTGAAAGTCCACGTGCAGAGTCCTCAGGAAAAGTAGGGGCAGATATTACTGATCAGCAATTTAACACAGTGCTACATGGAGCTGGAAATAAATGCGGAAAAACGAGTGAATTTATTTTTCTCTCCTCTCCCCGAGTAAACGTGTCTAGACTTCGAGGCTACTTCTGCTGGAGAAGAGAGTCACACAAAGACACACATTCTGTCTGTGTCCCCAGCGGGAGCTGTAAAGCAGAGCCCCAGGCCCCACAGCGGTCAGGCTCGGCTGCGGGAGGAGGGGGCAGGCCGCCGTTGGTCCCGGTCCCGCACCTGCCACTCCGCCAGCTCTGTGAGGGTGCAGGGCCCCGAGCCCCGTGCCACTTCGCCTGGCTGCAGAAGGCTCGGGAAGGGCGCTCGGCATTGTAGCTCTGATTCCTGTATTTTTCTACAAGCAGCTCCTAATCTAAAAACAAGTAGGGAACTACAATTAAGGAAGAAGAAAAATGGCTTTCAAAAGCTCAGAAACAGACGTGCTACCGTGCAAGGGTCTCATTGAAACCAGAGACGCACCAGTAAAGCTTCCCAATGCAGTTCTGAGCCCAGCTCCCACATTCCAGCCCAGCAGCTAGCTTTCGCCTCTGCCAAGGCGCTGTCTCCCTGAAATTTAATTAGACCGAGAGATCTTGTGAAGGAAAAGGATGAGGTTCCATTAAAACAAAACGTCGGCTCTGGACGCCAGCTGCTGTGTCAGAGCCGACACCTAGACCGGCCCCTTCTAGGGAAGACAGGGACACCCGGCTTGTTTTATACTCAGCCCCTCTTGAGTGGCTTTCCTGCTTGTCCCCAGTGAGTCCGTTACAGAAAAGGTAAACAGCTGGGCCGCAAGGTTTGGGGCCCGGGCTGGGGTACACGAGGCTGGCCAGTGGGGAGGGAGTGTGGGGCCCGGGCCTGGGGCCGGCCCAGCGTCCTTCCTAGCCCAAACGCTCCCCACTCGCGTGGGAGCGGCTCTGAGGACAGGCGGGGAGCCAGCCGTGTCCTGCTCTCTGCTTCTCTTCTGACAGTTCAGCTCCTCCTTTATTTACAGGCTTGAAGCCTCAGTCTGACAGCAGCGGCTGGAGTTGAAGGGACGTGATGATTTTATGCACAGTTTCCCAAATGCACGCTGTGCGCTGGGTGGTCTGGCCTTCTCTTTAGAAGGGAGACAGGACCGCTCTGGGAAGAATGTGAGGCATTTCTACGTGAAGACCACGTTTCCTGAGCTCCGCTCTGGGTGTCCTCCCGTTTCCACGGCTGCTCCTTAGGTGAGCACTGCAGTTTCAGCCTGTGATTTATTCTTGTCGGATTCAATTAGGGTTGGCTGAGCGGGTCCCAGCGGCGGGGCGGCACAGACACCCGTGTGCAGACGCCCTGGCTCTTCCGGGTCCGCAGACTCCGGGGCCACCTTCAGGGCTCGTCCTCCGACGGCTGGGTCCAGCCTGGAGGCCTAGGGCCCGAGTGCCCGTGGGCAGAGTGGCAAATCGACGCAGGTAGGAAGCATGTTTTGCTGCAGTAATTTTTCTGGCTTTCCTGGTTTCTGTCCTTGTTACAGTGAAGTGATAAAGGGCCAGGCCAGATCCTGGAAAAGTCATTAGGCCAGTTCCTGAGCCCCCAGGAGTCAGCACAGAGCTGGGAGAGCAGGCCTGCGCTGCCGGCCGCCACCTCACCAGGCCGCTCTCCGCACCCGGGGGGCGTCTCTTCTCTGCCAGGATGAGGACCCACCTCCAGCGGGTGGGCTCCCTCCTTTCCCCTGTGCTCCGGTCATTATTCAGCACATTAAGCCCTTGGCTGCCCACCCACTTTCCTGAAAATCACCCGGGGAAAGCTGTTAGGCAAAGTCTATCACATACTCTCGTTTCTTTTCTCTCGCTCTTTCACTGAAGTTACATTAGGAAGATTTTTCATATGAAAGTTAACATCTATTTTATTTTCAAGTGGTGTGTCTCCTTAACAGGGCTGTCTGTAGGCTTTCCGAAGGGCATCCGTTTAGGTGGAGAAACAGCTGAGGGTGGGCGCTCTTTGGGCAGGAGGCTGTTAGACGCCACGGCGTGCAGAGGAAGGGCTGGGCTCCAGCCTGCGACTGAGAAGGGGCCCAGACAACCCGGACCGCTGAGGCTGAGCCACCTTCCAGGGCCGAAGAGCCGAGCGTGGGGACCACTCCACATTGAGCAGCTTCCTTCCACTTTGCTTAAAAAAGCAGAACTGAGGAATGGCTGCGGCTCCCAGGGAATAAAAGAATGCCACTGAATCTGGCTCCTCCTGTAACTCGATGCTAACGCCTTCCTCTCAGGGAAATGCTCCTTTTTAGAAAGACGGAACTGCTCAGGACAACAGCAATGGGCAGCGCTGGCCCAGTCCGGGCTGGAGACGTGCAGCTGAGAGTCAGCGGGAACGAGGAAAAGGGCCAAGTGGGACCTTCCCTCGGGAAGCCCGCAGGAGAGCCTGCCTGCCGGGGGCAGGTTCAGCGCCTCCTGCTCTCCCGTCCTTAGCTGTGACCCGTCCCAGAGAGGCGGGGAGCGCAGTGCAGGGAGCTCCGCTCACCCCCAGGACCCCCGCCGTCGGCACCCACGGAGCTGAAGCCTGGCCTCCCCTCTAACGACAGGGCTGATAAGAGACGAGGAGAGGCGTCTGGTCTGCTCAGGAAGCGGCCTCAGAGGGGCAGTCCGTCAGTGGGCTGCCGTCGGGCCCTGAACAATGCTGGGCTCTCCCGCGGGGAAATCCAGTCCTCAGCACCGCCCTGCCACCTCTGACCCTGGAGATACGGGGCAGCCGGTGGGGCAGAGAGAGCGGCTCGCCCAGAGACACCGGCACCTCTGCTGGGGACTGCGGGCGGGGCCTCGGGACAGGCAGTCCCAGCCCCAGGGCTGGGGGGGGGGGAGGCGGCCCCTGAGCGGGTCCCCAGGAAGCTTCCGGGGTGGGAACCAGGATTTGTTGTTTGGAATGAGCTCCTGAGAGCTACCAAACCCAGGCCTGCAAGGCTACCTCCAGGTGCACCCCAGACATGGGTGAAGACATCTACCCAGCACGCAGAGATTTCTGGAAAAATGAATGAGAACAGGGACTTCCTGACACATCCACTTCTAAATTTGTAAATAAAGCCTCTGGTGGTAAACAGAAAAAGTATTCGCTTTATAAATGGAGAACCCAATTAACAGCATTTATAGTGCAGCCTACGTAGAGATGTCTATTTTCGTTTGTATTTTGAAAATGCGGTTAGCAGAAAGAGAAACGTGGTTAGGACGGAGGAGAGAGGCCGACAGACGATTGTTACAGGGGAATACGGGATGAAACACACCAAGTTCCTTTGAAACAGAGCTTGAGCAAACGTAGAGAAAGTCCTTTCAGGCTGAGGTGAGGAGGGGGGGCCCTCTCCTCGTGGAGTGGACACATGCCCGGTACCCAGGCTGGCTTCTGTCCCCGATGCCAGCCCCGGGCGCCCCCTCACAGTCGCATGCCTTCCCAGGGCAGAGGAGTGGGCCCCAGAGAGGCCAGCCCACCCGCCTCCGGGCCTGGCTCACCCGGGCTCGGTCTGTGCCCGGTTTCTCTCTTATTTTCAGCTGTGCTGGTCTTCGTTGGGGTGCAGGGCCTGCCCTCTAACTGTGGTGGAGGCATCCCCTGGCGCAGAGCATGGGCTCCATTGTGGCGTGCAGGCTTAGCTGCTCTGCGACACGTGGCGGGATCTCCCCGACCCGGGGATTGAACCCACACCTCCTGCTTTGGCAGGAGGCCCCTCTACCACCACGCCCCCCGGGAAGCCCCTGAACCCACTTTCTCGAAGCTGTGCCCAGAAGCTGTCTGCGCCCAGGTGGCTCTGAAAGCGCTGGTGAGGCGGGGTGAGCATGGCCGCGCACGCCCTGGCGAGGCGCCTCCTCCCCGCCCCGGCCCGCTCCCTTCTCTGCTGGCTGTCCTCCGGGATCCGAGGTGCTACCAGGGCTGACAGCCCCAGCGGAGCTCGGTCAGTCCTGCCGTGGGAGCCTCTGGACCCTGACGCCCTCCCTGACGATCACGCTGAGCGGCGGAGGTGGGGCCGCTGGAGGTGGCAACACAGGGCTGGCTCACGAGAGGGAGATAAGATTGTCGGTGAGCTCAGCACATCCCAGGCTTCAAAGCCAGCAGCGTCTTTGTCGGAAATGACTGGTTACTGTTAATAACCGGGTCGAGGGTGTGAAGATTACCCAGGCTGGTAGGAGGTGACACAAAGCCCGCAGAAAGGAGATAAAGCGCCTTTAAGTGGACGATTAGAGGGGCTGTGGCGCTGTTGGCTGGTGGCCCCTGGAGCACGCGGCTGGTCGGCTCTGCCTCGGCCATTGAGGCCCTTCTACCCTCCGAGTGCTGCACGTACACAAGCCAATTAAACCTTGAGACGATCAAAACGCAACTCAGGAGATCCTGGATCTGCTTCAGGAGGCCCCTTTCCTGGGCACGGAAGCACCTGACAAGCACCCGGGGGTCGAAGGCCGGCTCTGTGTTCTGACGCAGGGTTGGGGCACCCCTCAGCAAGCAGGCCGAGGCCGGCCACCAGGGACCCGCACCCGCAGAGGAAGGCCGTTTCCTTCCCTGTTGTGAGGGGACCTACTGGGCCCTAGACACCCGCCCCCTCCACGCCCCCGATCAGCACTAACGCATATGGGCTTCTCAGGTGGTGCGAGGGGGAAAGAAGCTGCCCGCTGTTGCAGGAGGCATGAGAGAGATGGGTTTGATCCCTGGGCCTGGAAGGTCCTCTGGAGGAGGGCGTGGCAACCCACTCCAGGATTCCTGCCTGGTGGGCAACAGTCCATGGGGTCGCAAAGAATCAGCCATGACTTAGCACCTGAGCACAGCACGGCATTAATGAATATTGTGGACACAGGGGTGCACCTAGAACACGGATAGGAGGTTCTTCCTTTGGGTTTTCTCAATCCGAAGAGCACATCAACCTACTCGACTTCAAGGAACCCCGCTCATGTAACCCTCCCGCCCCCTCCTTCTCACCCCCAGCAGAAACGGCATGGCACTCAGGCCAGCGTGGGTTTCCTCGATGGCTTCCGAAGAAATGCTGGGCCTCGCCCAGCCACGGACCACATCCACACTCCTGCTTTTCGGCTGTTTCTCTGGGGAGTCTCTTAGTTGAGGAGAGCTTAGGACAACTGCTCTGACGCTTGTTAGTAAGGTTTCTGAGAGGCGTGGTGGAAGGCGTGCATGGGGACGGACGTCGGGTCTCCGGCTGCCCGTTCTTTGCTTTCCCGGCAGCGGCAGGTTTACCAGTTGAGAGGCAGCCACGCTGCCCAGTTACCTGTGGTCTCTCCTTTTCTGTCTTTTTAAGAGAAATAGAAGCCCTCCCCAAATACGGCCACAGAGACACTTAAACCCGACAACTTGACGAGTGTCATGAAGCCCCCTGGGGGTCGGGCACTGGACCAGAAGATGCAGGGCCCTCAGCAGGATGAGCCCGTCCAGAAAACACGGCAAGAATGTGCTCTGTGGACAGTCGTCTGAGGGGCAGAGCGCTCTGAGCAACAGTGACGAACGAAGCTGAGCAGCGGGACCAACAGCGTGCTGTGGTGCCAGGTGACCAGATGGCCAGAATCACGCTCACGGTCCACTGCGTGGGAGGTTCTGTCCCAGCAACGGAACTGGAGGTGCTGGGAACGCCACCGAGGGCCGGCGGTGGGCGGGGAGGGCGGCGGTACAGAAGGTGTGCGCTCGCCAAAGCGCCGGTCTGCCCCGTTCGGATCTGTGCATTTTGCCGCACACACCTTGTATCTCAAGGCCAAAAGCTCCTCAGACCTGACTGCGCACAAACCCCTGGGGAGACCCAGCTGCCTCTGCGGCTCAGCCTCGGAGCCGTGTGGCCCTGGGGGAGTCCCTCAACATCCCTGAGCCTCAGGGTTTCAGTCTGTGAAGCGGGGAGAACACCGCCCGCCAGGCGAGCCTGCGCAAGGGTCAGGATTCTGGGTGGCCACAGCTCACGAAAGCAGCAGGCTGGCTGTCAGCACCTCGGCGGGGACGGCGGTGCTCCCAGCCTCCCGCGGTGGCGTCGGGGTGGCGCTGCCGCCCTCGAGCTTGTCTCACGGCTTTGCTTCTATGCTTCTGTCACTGTGACTTGCATCCCAACCAAACTTCTATCTTTAGATCATAATGTGTGAATGATGGTAACCGATTTTCTATTTAATTCCCCCCAGTTATTGTAACCATCTCACACGCTGTTGGCTGTTCCCAAACCTTTACTGTCTCGGACGCTGGGGGCGCAGCAGTGGTCACGAGGAAGCCTTGTCCTGAGCTTCGGGGTCAGCAGGAGGGCCAGTCAAGGGGGCGGGATGTGTGAGTAAGCCATGGGGGGCGCAGGGCAGAGGCCTAGGAGGAGGGGGGCTTGAAGAACAGTGGGGGCTCCTTCTCGGAGTGGTGATGTTCTTAGTGATTTGATGGAGAGAGAAGCGCACGCAGAGCCCTTGGGTCTCAGGGGCAGAGAGATGGCCCCAGAGTCTGCACAGCGTGTCCGGGGGCAGAGCACAGAGGAGCTGGCGACACCCTGGCCTCTGGGGAGCTCCCACCGTGGGGCCCAGGCCCTCAGAAGCAAAGCCGCGTGGCCATGTGGGGCATTCAGTGGTCGCTGAAGGTCCCTTAGAGGGCGTGCAGGCCACCGGCCAGTTATGAACTGGCCGCCTCAGCGTGCTGTAGTTTCAAAGTCCGCTTTTCTGATGCCCATGTGATTTTTGGAAGTGAGTATGGGGTTGACTTCTGGCTGTCTCACAAGGGTGAGCGAGCTCTTCTCCCCTGGAGACTCCCACCACCCCCTCCTTCCCTCCTAACGTCTGCCAGTGTCTGCTGTGCTTGCGTCTCTCAGCCTGGGGACATCTGGCCACTCTTAGGGGCCGAGGTCTGGACAACCGCCCTGCAGAGTCAGGACTGTGCCCCACGGGTGGGCAGGTCATGTCACCTCCCGGGCCTGCCGGGCAGAGGGCAGGGCCCAGCACTGCGCCAGCACCCGCTGTGGGGGTGAGGAAGGAAGGGCTGACTCTCCCCTGGCCCAGCGAGGACACAGTGGCCCTCTCCTGGACCAGGGGCCTCTCTTCTGCCAGAAGCTCTTGAGAGGAGGGGACACAGCACCGTGACCTGCTCGAGTTTGACCGTTTTTGCCCCAGCTCTCTGTGAGGGTGTGATGTAAAGCTCCGCCGGCCGGCTCCACTTCAAGATTTGTGGCCTTGATCAGCCTCCAGCGGAGTTCAGAGTTTTGCGTTCCTCAGGGCGCCGGGGGCTCTAAGCACAAGCTTGCTGGTTTCTCCGACCTCACGGGGAGCGGCAGGAGAGTGGGGAGGCGGGGGGACGGTGGGCACACAGATGACCGGAGACAGTGGCGGCCGGGCCTGGGGGGCGTGCTGAGGATGCTGGGTGGAGGGAGGCGGTGGACATGACCCGCTCCCAGGGGAGGGCAGACAGAAGACTCGCCAGGGACGGGGTGGGGGCGGGGGTGGGATTCGGGGAGAACACCCATGGGGGCCACTCCAGCGAGCGCTTTCCACTGCTTTCAGAGATGGCATGTGAGCCCAGGGTGCTACCAGTGAAGTTCCAGAGTCACGCTTTATCGGTACGCCCTGACTTCAGAGAGCGCCTCTTTTTCAAGGACATGTCTCCTTTTCATGACGACGCAGAGGCTCCTCCATAAGACGGCTTTTGCAAAATCACCTGCGATCGCCTCTGTGGCTCCAAGGGACACACTGGCTTGTTCTGAGTCTTGACTCGACGCCAGACTCTGGGTGGAGGAGGGCTGGTTCACCCCAGGAGGGAGGCAGGCCCGCAGCACCATCCACGCCCCACCGGCAGGCAGCCTCGCTGTGCCCAGCCCAAGCGCGCAGAGGGTTAAGCCAGCGGCGTCCACGCATCCGGCCGACACGTCCTCTCAGCCTGTGGCTACAGCAGGAGGAAGGGGGGGACCTTTCACATGACATCATAAAAGCCTGATTTATCGCCAGCTACCAAACATCTAGAAACTCATAACATCCTTTCAGGAAAACGCAGTGGAAAATACTCAGGCTGACTTTGATGGAAGCTTTGGAGGCAATTCCAAGTGTGGCTGGCTGTCCTGCAATCCCGGCAGAGGCTGTTTGCAGCCAGAGTGGCAGTCGCCGCTGAGGCTGGGGTCCGAGCTGTGTGCCACCCGCGGCCGAGAGAAAACAGGAGCCTGTGTCGCCCTCTGCCAGCTTGCCTGAGTGCTTCAGTGCCTGTGAGAGTCATTTAGAAATGCCAGCTGTGCCCACACGGGAGGAATCTCGGATCACAGGGCGGTGGGCACCACCTGGGTCACGTGACCCCACAGGCCCCTCCCGGGACCCCGCTGTGCACAGAATCATGTTCCCAGAGTGTGCACCCCGTCTAAGACGAGCCGTCATCCTCAGTAACCAAGGGGCCAAGAGGTGCTCGGAAGCGTCCAGGAAGCCAGGGGCCGGCCTCCTCCTGCACCAATGTCCGACCTCCGAGTGTTGCTCCCGTGCGCGAACTGGGTCAGATCTCCGGGCAGGAGCCGCATCTCCTCTGACGTGTCTGCAAACAGACCTGGGGGCAGAGGCGGGCGAGAGCCTCTCGGGGGCTGGGGTGGTGGTCCAGGACTCCGGGCACAGCAAGCCCACACCACCTGTCGGCACAGACCGCGGCCCGCCTTGGCCCAGCAATGCCTCCTCTGAAGGTCCTGGGTCTCTGGGGTTTGGGAGGACAGATGGGGGGGGCTCTGCTCTCGCCGGTTTTGCTGCTTCCCCCCGAGTGTAGCTCGGACTGTTCTCAGGATCATGGGCGACTGAGCGGGACCATGAGGAGGTTCCCCGGAGGCTGGGGCCCCGTGCGGCCCCGGACAGGAGAGGTCAGAGGTGCTCAGCCTGGCTCCGAGCTGTCAGCCTGCAGAGGGGCCTCTGGGCAAGTGGAGCTGCCCTGACTCACCACTGCCAGCGACCTCCCCCTACCCCGCTTGAGTTCCTGACAGAAAAGTGCTGCTCAACCCCCAAGGGCCGGCAGAGGAAGGTCGGGTGGGCACGGGGCTGGCCTTGCTTGCAGAGCTGGGGCAGGAAACTCCCAGCTTGGGCTGCTCGCAGGGGGTCGGAGCGGCACTGGGGCCCCTCCGTCTGTGTGGGCGGGAACACAGGCAGCTTCGAGCCGGCGTCCCGGGGGGTGAAGGGCCCGGGTGGGAACACCCCTGCGGCTGAGGCTCAGCGGTAGACACGGGGCGCACGGAGCGGCCGGGACGCTGGCAGGCAAGCCAGCACCTGGGGTCACTCATGGGGTTGCTGGTGGGGACCATCAGGGGTGGGGGGGTCAGGGCACAGGCAGGGCTCTGCAGCTGGGGTGTCAGGGCTGAGTCCTGAAGATCAGGTGTCCCACTTCAGGCTGCAGAGGGCAGGGCAAGCCCTCCCCCTTAGAGGGCTCAGCTCTCCATCCGGACCCAGCCCACCCACCCTGAGCCCCAGGACGCGCCCCCACAGAACCCCGGGAGCGTGGGGCTGCAGCGCCTTTGGCCTCCCCTGGGGAAAGGCAGTCTGTCCGTCCCAGCCCCGACCACAGCCTTGAATGAGTGCTGCCCCCAGCGACTGCCCAGGGGAAGCTGCCTGCAAGACTGACCTGACTCGCCCCTGACTTGATGAGAACAGGCCCGGAGCGTTGAAATGTGGGCGACGGCTCGGGGCTGGTCACCTCTCCTGGAAGGTTTTCCCAGGATTGTTCTTTAGAAGGGACCACCTAAGCGGTGCTTGTTCCGAGGGTACCCTCACGTCTCTACCCTCCCGCGCATCACGGTGCCCACCCTGAGCGGGGAAGACTCTCTCTGCGGCGTGGGGCTTCTGAGTGGCTCACGTGTTCAGGCTGACTGCAGAGCAGCGACAGCACTGGGAGGTGCTATGGGTGGTCTTGTGTTTCTGTGCAGAGCTGCTCCGTGAGGTACAGTCTAACCTTGCAGCCAGCGGCACCACGATACTGACTTTATACGGGAGAAATCCACAGCAAGCATCAGCTCTGATAACCCGCGTGCCTTGCTGTCACAGTGAAGTTTTGGACACCTGGTAAGAAAATGCAGTTGGGTTTTCCTTGATCCTTTATTGCCTCCTCAGTGAAAATGCAAAGCTGTTGCACAGAGAATCATCAGAACCTTTAGTTTGGTAATACTTTAATTCATGGGTCATTGAGCTAATTACCACTCCCAAATGATAAAACACCGTAACTATTAACAATTTTAAATGAAAGTGTTTTCGTAAAGCAGCTGCATTTTATAGGCCTATGCGTAGACAGACTGCAGAACACACTGGCTGCTGCCTCCGTGCTGAATTTCCCAGCTGAGGGAGGACCCAAGACACGGACCGTCTTCTCGGAGTTCTCCTAATTCACTGCTCTAAATTCACGGCTAGGGGCTGCGAAGGCAACACCGCACAAAATCAGAAATAAAGAGGTCGTGCCCTAACTTTAAGGCATCCTTTTAAAATCTCGAAATGCAACTACAATTCTTGCTTCAAGTGTCAGCTTTTAGTCCTGTCTATGACACGTGCAGGGGCCGGTCACCTCTCCTCACAGGTTACAGGGCTGGGCCCCCCGGAGCGGGAGGCGTGCACCCTCAGCCCCAGAGTCAGGACCCCACGCCCCCTCAGGAGCAAGTGCAGGAGAGAAGCGCGCGCTCCTCGGGGCTCGCAGCCTCGTCCTCTGACTCACCTCAGCCCGGGTCCCAAGGACACGCCATTCGCTTCCCACTAGATGGGAGAACTCAGTTTCAGAGGTCAGCTCAGGGGTCAGAATATCTGATGACGTCTCAGCCTCTAAATGTAACATGCTAGGCCAGCGGCATCAGACACTCCAGGAGCACGGTTAACACCGCGTTTCGGCCTTCCTAATAAGATGGCCCTTCAACTACGATCCTGGAGGAATGACTCCTGACCTGCACCACGATGCCAGGCTGCCCCAGAGCAGGTGCGGCTGCCCGGGGCTCCTGTCCTTCTCCACACCTCCCCGAGAGGCCGGAGGGTGTCTCCTGCCCTGTCAGGCCGGGGATCCAGACCCAGGGACAGTCTCAGCCAGGGCCGCAGACCCAGGGCCGCAGACCCAGGGACAGTCTCAGCCAGGGCCGCAGACCCAGGGCCGCAGACCCAGGGACAGTCTCAGCCAGGGCCGCAGACCCCGGGGACCCTCTCAGCCAGGGCCGCAGACCCCGGGGACCCTCTTAGCCAGGGCCGCAGACCCACAGGAGTCTTCCCAACCACCTCTTCCTTAGACTGAAAGCAAGTTTCTCGTATCCTTCCTATAAAGACATTTATGTTGCTTCAAAGATGGCCCTGAGATGTCACGGTCCTGATGGCTTTTTAAGAAAATAGCTCTAAGCCATCTTGTTTCTTTACGCGGGTTTTCTAAGAGTTTTCCCAGCTCATCTTTCAGAGCCCTCAAAAGCCTTAAAGCAGGAACCGGC
Organism: Capricornis sumatraensis; assembly: GCF_032405125.1. Lineage (NCBI taxonomy): Eukaryota > Metazoa > Chordata > Mammalia > Artiodactyla > Bovidae > Capricornis > Capricornis sumatraensis. The sequence goes on along the minus strand of NC_091090.1, from coordinate 54,823,075 downwards.
ATTCTGGCCAGTCTCCTGGCCTGGGACCCTGCCCCACCTTAAGGGAAGGGTCCTCACCTGGTGCTGGCTCTTCAGTGGCCCCCCAGGCCCCAGGGTCCTTGGGGGTGCGGAGAGGACTGAGGCTGAGGGATCCGCCCTGACCCACGCTGCAGACTCCGGGGTCGCCCACATGACGAGCTGCTCCCCAGCGTCCCTCCGAGGACACTTCCCGAGCCGAGGACACGCCCAGTGACACACTCCTGTCTCTTCCTATAAACGGAAGAGGCCCTTGGAAACGCTGACCCTTCCCGGTGCCCCCAGGACATGGGCGCTGTGCCCCCGCCATCATGACCAGGCAGACCCAGGACTGCTCTGGAGACCCCGACACAGCCCTGGCATTTCACCTACCAAGTCAGATAACACACGAGTGGAGGAAAAGGCTCACCAGACTCACCGTCTCTTAAAGAGATGCCTTAAAGAGCTGCCACAGTCTTGTCAGGATGGAAGACAGGACGCGAGAACGGAACAGGAAAACACCCAGTGGGGACGTGCCCTCCGGGGAGCATGGTCTCCGGAGAGCATGCCCTCCGGGGCAGGGCCAGGTCGGCGGGCTGGGGTGGGTGAGTGGGTGGGCAGGAGGGTGGGCCCGAAGCCGCTGGCCTGGCCTCTGTGGGTGAAGTCCAGGCCCAGCCCCTTGGGGCTCCCCTGGGCGGGGGTCTGAGTGGCACTGGCCGTGCTGGGCCCCTCCGTCTAGCGGGAGTGGCTGCCCCAAGCCTGACCCCGCACGCCGGTGGCCCCCATCACCCTGGGCGGGGGTCTGAGCGGCACGGGCCGTGCTGGGCTCCTCCGTCTAGCGGGAGTGGCTGCCCCAAGCCTGACCCCGCACGCCGGTGGCCCCCATCACCCTGGCCTGTGGCCGCTGCGTCTGTGCTCACGCCTGCACTGAAGGGGAGGACGCCCGGCGACAGGCCCAGGACACCAGGCTGATGGGGGCTCCTGAGCACGGCCACCCCTGCTGCCCGCGCGACCCCGCCGGCATTTCCGGTCCGAGCAGGCGAGGGCCCGACAGGCAGAGAGATGGCCTCCTGAAGGCCCCTCTGAGGAGCTCCGGGGGCTCCACCCCTGGGCCCTGGGTCCCCGTGGCTCCCCCCAGGCACAGGGGCCTCCGCCTCTCTGCCCATGCCGGCCAAGGGCACACACTCGGGCCTTCAGTTAGGGCCACAGGCCTGACTCAGCACGCACGACTCCGGGGGGACCTCTGGGGCCTGCTGGTTAGCCTTCAGCAGAGAGAGGTGGGGGGCTGGATGCAACCAGGTGTCAGCAGGCCGGCAGACCGGCTGCCCCGTGAGCCCATGTCCACCCTTGTCCCTGTCCCGTGCACGTTGCTGCACACACCCTTACTCCTGAGCGCGTGTCAGCAGAGACCCTGGGCTGCACCATCGCCGGCCTGGCCTCCTGTCCACACCCGCAGCCTGTCCCTGCCTGTGCGTTGATGGTGCACAGACAGACAGACAGACAGACAGACACACACACACACACACACACACACTGCCCCGGCCGCCTCCCACAGTTGCCCGGGTCACCTGCCTGGTCTAAGCGTCCCCCTCGCTCTCGCAGGCTTGTGTGTCTCACTCGAACCATCTGGTCCACCTCCAGCGCACAGACCCACCGGGTTTCAGCTGCCCTGACTCTCCTGTGCGCTCAGGTCAGTCTCCTGGGCTCCAAGAGCTGCTTAGACATGGTTCCCGCCTCTGACCCTTGAGGTATCTCCTTGACTGACGCCCTCAGCCAGTGTTGCTTCCCATCTCAGTTCTGACTTATTCATAAAATTTGCTTATCATTCAAACTTGGCTCTAGCCCACTCTAGGAAAAAAGATGAATTTTTCCTTTGCTCTATGATCAAAGATGGTGCTATGTTTAAAACGGGACTTCAAAAACAAGTGCAAAAGCTACAAACATATGGAAAGACACCCCATGTTCACGGATTGGAAGATTTAATATGTTTAGAGGAAAATACCACCAAAGACGTCTACACAGCTAAATGCAGCCCCTGTTAGAACCCCAAGGGAGTGTTTTTTTTTCCGTAGAAATAAGAATCTGTCCTAAAATTCATATGAAATCGCAAGGGTCTGGTAATAGACAAAGGACTCTTTAAAGAGAAGAACAAAGTTGGGAGTGTCACACTTCCTGATTTCAAAACTTACTGCTGAGGCTATGGTAGTCTGAGCTGTGTGGTTCTGGAATAAAGATAGATGAATAAACCAATGCAATGGAACTCAGACCCCAGAGAGAACCCTCTGCGCACGTGGTCACGATGGCTGGAAGAAGCCATCAGGGGGAAGATTTGCGACGCTGGATACGGCAACAGTTCCTCGGACATGACGCCAAAAGCAGAAGCAACAAAGGCAAGACCAGATAAACTGGACGACGTCAAAATGTAAAACTTCCGGATCTCAAAGGACACAATGAACAGGGTGAAGACACCAGCTGCTGCAACGGAGAAGACATCTGCAAACTCTGCGTCTGAGAAAGGGCTCACGCCCGGAAGGAACTCAGAACCCCCACAACGCAGCAACAGCAGACCAAACCCCCCGACTGAAAAGCGGGCAGAGGGCTTGCAGAGACGATTCTTCAAAGAAGACACACAGACGGGCAATGAGCAAATGGAAAGACGCTCAGCATCACTAAGGTATGGAAACACAAGTCAAAACCACATGGGACGCTACTTCACTCCCATTCAGACAGTTACATTAAAAACAAACACACACAACAACAGAGAATGACAAGGGCTGGCAAGGACGTGGGGAAACCAGACCCCGCGCCCTGCTGGTGCGAGTGTGAAATGGTGCAGGCGCTGTGGAGCACGGCAAGGAGACGCCTTAAAAAATAACAGACTCTATACAGGACCCAGCGATCCTACTTCCACTTCTGGGTGTCCATCCAGAAGAACTGAAAGCAGCGTCTTGAACGGACACTTGCACACCCACGTTCGCAGAAGCATCACTCAGAACAGGCAGAAGGTGGAAGCAGCCCCAATGTCCACTGAAGGGTGGTGGATAAGCAACATGTGGTCCATGCAGAGGGCGGAACTTCACTGAGTCTGAGAGGGCGGGAGTCCTGGTCCGGGATACAACGTGGACGGACTCTGGACACTGTGCTCAGAGGAGTGAGCCGGACACAGAAGGGCAAACACTACCCGACTCCACGCACGTGCGGCCCCTCGTGGAGTCACGTTCACGGGGACAGAAGCTGGGGGCGTGGGCTTCAGGGGCGGGGGCGGGGCAGTGGCAAGTGATCACTTAGTGGGGCCTGGGTGTCAGTCCTGGGCGAGGAAGGGGTTCCAGAAGCACAGAGGTGATGGATGGGAAGGCAGTTCAGGCTACGGGACTCCACACTTGAAAAAGGCTATACCATGGCAAAGTTTACACCTACTTAACCACAGAAGCTCCATCGGTACCCAATTTAGAAACGAACAAACCACTGCTATCCAGAATCACTAAGTTGCCTTTATCCTTCAGAAGCTGGCACACCTGAGCCAGGGCTCCGGGTGGTGCCTGAGCCTCGAGCCTTGTGTCCCCAGGGTCCAGCTCAAGGCCGGGGGCACCGCGAGCCTGGCCACTGAGCTAAACAAGGCGCAGGACCGGCACACACACCCTGGTTCTCCTTTCTCGGTTCTAAGGCTGCTCACCGCACTATTTCATGTTCAACTGACAGATGTGTGTGGATCCTTTTAAGTGAAGAATTTCCCTATTTAAGTAAAATATTTATATTAGCTTTCTTTTAAGGTTGAAAGCCCTTAATATTTTAAACACAAAGCTAGAATGAAGGGGAAGCTGATGCCTGCTCGTGTGGCCCAAGGGCGTTCTGTCTGCCCATGTGTATCAGGGCCTGGTCAGAGTCACATGTCCGTGTCCGGCCAGGGCCCCTCGGGAGGGAGCGGTCTGTCCAGCCTGCACTCTGTGCTGAGTCTCCTGGGGGCCACAGGCGCGGGGTGCCGTGGGTGAGCACGGCTCTGTCAGCGGGCATCCCCTGAAGCCGAGGTGCCGTCCAGCCCTGGGCCAGGCCCCACTGGGTGGGTGGCGCAGTCCCCGCCCCGACCCGTCCTGTTCCTGATGCAGGTCTTAATTAGCATCTCAAGGATGCGTGTCTGCGACGCACACCCACGCTTCCTGCCTCACGAGCGGCGGCCCCGCTCAGGGTCCTGGCGGTGAGGTCCACGGCAGAGCCTTCCTGACGCTGCCTCCAGGGCCTGGGGGGAGTCTGAAGGTCTTCACGTGGAACCGGAAGGAGCGGGGCTCGTGGATCCCGAGGCTCGCAGCGCCCACCGCCCAGAAGACGCGGGGCCGATGGGACCCTGGACACCCCGCGGATGCCGTGGGTGCTTCTCCAGACAAGCAGAGGACGCGGGGGACGATGGTGTGTCTGTGCTGAGAGTCTGGGAGGGAAGCTGGGGAGAGGCTGGACTCTGCCTGTCTGATCCGCAGCTGCCCGCTCCCCGCGTCCACCCTGGAGTGTGAGTGGCAGGTGACATGATGTCACAGAACAGGACAGCAGAGTGAACGCCCAGGCCCGCCACGAAGTCCTGTGCAAGAGACACAGCCACGGAGGACACACGGACGCACGCTCACACGCAGCGCCGGAGCTCTCAGCAAGCTGCGTGGACACTCGGGTGTGAGGGGCTCCTGTCTGTCCAGCCGGGCCCAGGGCTCCGTGTGGACACTTGGGTGTGAGGGGCTCCCGTCTGTCCAGCCGGGCCCAGGGCTCCGTGTGGACACTTGGGTGTGAGGGGCTCCCATCTGTCCAGCCAGGCCCAGGGCTCGGTGTGATCGGCATCAGCCATGGCGCATGGCCCTCTTCTCTAGTCTTGACCTTGAGACGCGGCCTGAGGAAGCCGCAGGGCCCAGCAGGGGGTTTCCACTCTGCCCCTGAGCAGCGCCACCCGAGGGGGCAAGGTGACCCCCTGCAGACGACGCGGTGCCCCCCACCCCACTTCTAGGAAACAGCAGGAGCCCGTGGGCGGCCAGCGCTTGGCAGCGGCCCCACCGGCATCCTTCCAGGTCGTGAACCCACCGCAGTGGACTGCACTGCAGGCCGGGGCTGTGAGAGCCGGGGGTCAGCAGTGACCGACAGGCCAGCACCCAGGAGCGCCCAGCAGTCCTCGGGGACGGCCATCAGGCACCTGAACACGCGGCCAGCTTCGCGTCCTCACGGCGCTGCACGCGTGGTAATTACTGAGCCTCACGAAGCCTTGCGGCGTGCCTAAGGCCACCGCCACTGGACACAGGAGGAAACAGGCCGGCTGAGCGGGCTGCCCGAGGCCGCACGCCATGCCGGGAGCAGGTGGGGACGTGAACTCCGGGCGCCTGACCCTGGTCGCTCAGGGCGCTGGGTGCCGTCAGCTGGCTCACCTCACCGGGGCCTTCCCGCCTGGCTGGGGGGCCGGGAAGCAAGAAGCAGGGCAACAGGTGACTGTCCGTGCCCACCCCTCCTCTAGCTGGTCGGCCTGATGCGCGGGGGACCCTCTGCCACAGTGGGCCTGCGTGTGGGACCCCCTGTCGATGAACAGAGGCCCCTGGAGGAGGGGGAGGGGCAGGGACACGCAGCGAGGCGCGGGCTGAGTGACGAGCCCTTCGAGGGGCCCCGCCAGCGGAGACTACATGCGGCCAGCTTTCCGCGTCGCGCCACTGTGATCGCAGAGAGCAGCTGCCAAGCAGTCTCAGGACGCCGGACCCTGGGCCGGGGCCCCCTCTGGGCTGGACCCCCACCGGGGAACTGGAGGGGAATCAGCCCACAAAGCCCCCCACTCCCGGGGTCGCAGCATCCCTGGAACCTGGCCCTGGAGGACAGCAGAGTGAACAAGCCTCTTCTCTCCTCGACGGCGTGGACCTTGGCCCCTGGTTAGTGCTCCCCTGGCTGGGCCACAGTCGTCCTGGGGGCACCCCCAGGGCGGGGCCCCAGCAGGTCAGGGCACAGCTGGACGAGGACACAGGCAGTGCCCACGAAGGGCTGCCCTCAGCCCCACCCGGAGGCTGGTATGGGGGGCCGCCGTGTGGGGGGCAGAGCAGGAGGAAGCGGGGCTGCTCCGTCCACTGCCTGCGGGCGGCCGCCCCTCCTGATCTGCCTGGACCACCGTTCAGGACCAAGGGTTGCCCTGGGCCTCTCCAGCCACCATTAAATCCCGCTCAATCACAGAGGCGAACGCAGTCACACTGGGCAGCCAGATGCTATCGCCGCAGACCCTCCTCATAAACTGCGGTGAAACTCGAGAGCTTGATGAGCACGGCTAAGCAGCTGCACCTCTGACCCGACCGCATTACCCTGGCCCCATCAATCCCGCGTCAGCATAAACAGTGTTCCCAGGGCCCCTCACCATGACAGCGCTGAGGAGCGGCTAACAGCCTAAACATTTTTTAACAGCAACCTTGTCCTACAACACCAAGGGGATTTGCCGGGTATCTGGGGCTTTATAAAAACATATGAACATGCTGAAAGAATTAAAAGCCTTTAAAGATGAAAAACGGACGGTGACAGTCCCTTCTGAAGCCCAGGGGCTATGACGGCGGCACAGGGTAGGCGAGGTGGGCTGCGTGTCTCTGCTTCCCCAGGTGACACACTTGTATCGCTCTTCTCCAGGTCCAGCTCTCTGTGACCCCCGTGGACTGCAGCCCCTCAGGCTCCTCTGCCCATGGGGATACTCCAGGCAAGAACACTGGGGTGGGTTGCCATGCCTTCCTCCAGAGGATCTTCCTGACCCGGGGATTGACCCTCTGTCTGTGGCATCTCCTGCCTTGGCAGGAGGGTTCTTTACCTCCGCGCCACCTGGGGAGACCCTTGGGTGCTTAAAGGTGGCCATTCAAAAAAAAAAAAAAAAAAAGTGTCCCACTTATCAGTGGCTTGGACATTTCAAAAGGATGGGACACACGTCGTCCTGGGTAGGTTCTCCTGACTGTGTGCAGACCCTGAGGAAACATCCCTGGGGTCCCCATCTCTGCTTGATGCCAAAGCTCCGGGTGCCAGGCCCAGACGTGGCCAGGACGAACAAGGAGAGGCTGCCACCTCTCACCTGCTCCCTAACATCACAAACGGATGGGACTTGGGTTCCCGTAAGATGCGAGCGTGCAGTTATGATGTGAATGTATTTATGAATACCCTTCCATGTGATGTTATTCCAAAAGAGAACACCAACCTTGGGAACATCTGTTTACATTTTTTTTCACTTTGAATGAAAATAGTATTTAGTTACTTTGTGGCTTAGCTTCCAAATAAGGAGGATGCTGTGGCTTTTTGTTAAAATACTAAAATAGCACATGGGTAAGCAAATAAATGTATAAGATTTATAAACCCTAACAGAGTGCTTTGAAAAATATGTTATCAAGATGATTTAAAAACATCTTTGCATTTTAAATTCTAAAAAAAATAGGTAGAAAATGTGAATATTTTCAGAGACGTGGGGGGAAGAAAAGGGAACCCAAACATTAAAACAGAACATTTCCAGCAAGGTAGAACAAGTACTATTAACTCAGAAATAAGTGTTTGGGAACATGTGATGCTCTTAGCAACACGTCACTGAGTTTTGCCGAGGCCCGAGCACCAGGAATCGGCCCAGGAGGACAGATCCCGAGAGGCCACGGGGTCCTCACGCTGACCCCGACGTCGGCGGGGTCACTGAGGCCCACGGAAGCGCAGAAGCTTTGTGAGCCGCATTAAAAGAATTATATTTTTCTTCTCTCAGAAGGAGTGGATTGACTGGATGTGCACTCTATGAGGCCAGCGTGGAGGGGGAGCCCGCTCAGCTGGGCACCCCGGGAGACATATCCAGGCTCTGGGGACACATTCAGGCTCCGGGGACACGTCCGGGCACGGGCCGTCCCTGAAGCTGCATCAAGGTCTGCAGCCTCTGAGGCTCTTCCCAGCTTTCGGATCAATGTTTGTTTGGAGAGAAAGATGGCTCTGTTATAAACCTGGCCTCTGCCACTGAAAGAAGAAGAAGCAGTGTGCGGTGTGTGCTTTGCTGCCTAAATGGAGTGTGTGTGGGGGGTAGGTTTGCGACGACCCCAGGGAGGTGAGGAAGCCTCTGAAAGAAGGGAGGTCAGCGGCCGGGGCTGTCCCAGCCTGTCTGGCGATGGCAGGGGGCCACAGGGACCCTCGCCCCGAGAGCGGGAGGGCTCCTCAGGGGCGCCCCCAGCGTTACAATGTCCCGCAGACCCACCCGAGCCTGGAAGGATCACAGGTTCTCTCGCGCGCGTGGGGGCCGGGAGGGTGTTCAGAGCTGCCCTGACCGGGAACCGGGGCAGACGTGGGCGGCTCCTCATGCTGTTACAGACCAAGGGCTTCTGGGGCTCCTCCCACGTGATCGGGGGCGTTGGGAGACGTGCGGGCGGTCGGAGGACCCCTGCCAGGGGAACACACGCTGCAGCGGCGGTCCGTCCCTCCTGAGGCATCACGGGGGGTAGCTGACGCTCGGTTTCTCTCCATGAATGAGTAGGTCGGATGTCTAAATGGAACTGGTTTGTCCAGACTGGACGAGACAGAGAAAACGTATACCCATTTGAGAAGTTAGAGCGTTCTGCAGGTTGGCTTCATAACTGCAAGGACATTTACAACGAGGGAAGCTACATGGACAGAGAAGCTGGATGCAGGGGCCTCTGGAGGTAAGAGCGGCTCAGTGAAACCGCAGATCCTCATCTCCGCGCGCTTCCTGTCTTCAGCTGTGTTTTCAGTCTTTGCTCTGCATTCCACGGTTCCAAAAGCCGAAGTCACCGGCGGGTCAGCCCATGGCCCGGGGTGCGTACCTCACACGCCTTTGCTCTGAAACCTGAAAACTCTTGCTCTGAGGCGGGCTGCCGGGAGCCCCGCCCCCCAGCTCTGCCCTCCCAGGCGGGGGTGGCCGCTCCCCGCGGTTCAGCTGTCAGGGCCTGGCTGGCAGGCTTCTCCAAGCTCGGGGCAACGAGCGCCTCTGCCCGCGGCTCACTCCCACCCACGCGGTCCTCCAGGACGTTTGGACAGTCGGACAAAGGTCTGAGGGCCGCCTCCTGCCCGCCCCAGGCCAGCAGGCGGAGGGTCTACTGCACCAGCGCCCTGACTCCACCGCTCCCCAGACCTGCGGAGGCGCCGGGCCCCGGGTGCCCCCTGCCCTCCTCCAGGAGGCGCCTATGGGCCGCCTCGCCCTCCACGCCCTGTTCAGACGAAGCCACAACCCCAGGCCGCGTTCGTGCCCGGCGGCTCTCCTGAGAAGCCCAGGGCGACCAGGAGGGATCGGGCCGAGGGCCCCCGACTCCCTAGACCCCGGCAGGCAGTCCCGGGTCCGGGGCTCAGCCATGGGTGTGAGCCGCTGAGAGGGGCGAGTCCCGGGATAAGCGGCGTCAGCTCTGCTGCTCTGGCGACTCTGGAGGAAGCACGCACGGTTCTGAGCACAGGTTACAGACGGGAGAAGCACGGCTCCAACGCCAGCACACGCTGCTGCTCTGCTTCCCCAGAAGCATCCGATCGGACGATGCCGCGTACCGCCCATCAGGAGAAGATCCTGATGCTGAGGGCAGGAGGAGGGGGCGACAGAGGACAGGATGGCATCGCCGACGTGATGGACATGCGTCTGAGCAGGCTCCGGAGACGGTGAGGGGCAGGGACTGCAGGCGTGCTGCCGTCCACGCGGTGATGGAGGGGTGGCACGACTTATCGACTGAACAAAACAACGCAGCACCACCCAGGACGACCGCCCCGCGCTGGGCTCAGGGAGGAGTCGGCCTCTGAAGTCACCGCTGCGCTGTCTCCCGAGGTGATGAGGACGGCACGGCGCCCACGCCACGCCGGGCGGCGACAGCAGATGGGGGGCGGGCTGAGGGGGGCGCCGGGACAGGAAGTGGTCGCGGAGCAGCGACGGGGCCTGGCTGTGTGTGCGTTTGTGCGTCCACACCCATGCACACGCACAGCCAGGAGAGACCTAGAGTTCTGTTAGATTCGTGCTGCAGGGAGGCCATTCCCGGGAACCAAAATCCAACCTTCCCAGTTTCCGGTCCAACATTCTCTGTCACTTGTTAAGCCTTTAAGGTTATGTTCCAAATTGGGAAATACAGCCAAGGCTGTATATTGTCACCCTGCTTATTTGACTTATATGCAGAGTACATCATGAGATACGCCAGGCTGGATGAAGCACAAGCTGGAATCAAGATTGCCGGGAGAAGTATCAGTAACCTCAGATGTGCTGATGACACCACCCTTACGGCAGAAAGTGAAGGACTAAAGAGCCTCTTGATGAAAGTGAAAGCGGAGAGTGAAAACGCTGGTTTAAAACTCAACATTCAGAAAACTAAGATCATGACATCCAGTCCTATCACTTCCTGTCAAATAGATGGGGAAACAGTGGAAACAGTGAGAGACTTTATTTTGGGAGGGGCTCCAAAATCACTGCAGATGGTGACTGCAGCCATGAAATTAAAAGACACTTACTCCTTGGATGAAAAGTTATAACCAACCTAGACAGCATATTAAAAAACAGAGACATTACTTTGCCAACAAAGATCCGTCTAGTCAAAGCTATGGTTTTTCCAGTGGTCGTGTATGGCTGTGAGAGTTGGACTATAAAGAAAGCTGAGCACCAAACAATTGATGCTTTTGAACTGTGGTGTTGTAGAAGACACTTGAGAGTCCCTTGGACTGCAAGGAGTTCCAACCAGTCCATTCTAAAGGAAATCAGTGCTGAATATTCATTGGAAAGACTGATGCTGAAGTTGAAACTCCAATACTTTGGCCGCCTGATGCGAAGAACTGACTGACTGGAAAAGACCCTGATGCTGGGAGAGACTGAGGGCAGGAGGAGAAGGGGACGACAGAGGGTGAGACTGAGGGCAGGAGGAGAAGGGGACGACAGAGGGTGAGATGGTTGGATGGCATCACTGACATAATAGACATGATTCTGAGTAAGTTCCCGGAGTTGGTGATAGACAGGGAGGCCTGGCATGCTGCAGTCCCTGGGGTCACACAGAGTCAGACACAACTGAGCGACTGAACTGAACTGAGAGGCATTTCCCAGGGCCTGGTCTCCGTTATCAGATGTGGAGAGAGAATTCAGAGACGGGTCCCGAGGGTCCCTGGAGACAGCAGACACGAAGGCTGCCTGTGTAGTGGCCAGGAGGAGCAGGCGCCCCCGCGGGCCTGGGTCTGCCCCGTCTCTTGCGGGCTCTTCTCTCCCCACCTTGGGCATCTGGGGCTGCGCAGGGCGCCTCCTCCAGCGCCCCCTCCGCAAGTCGAGAGGACGGGTCAGCGCTGGCTCTGCAGCCCCCACGCCTGGCAGACAGCTTGGCGGGATTCAAAGGCACCAGCCCATTCCCAACCCCATGTTCTTACACATGAAACGCACTGCCCATCAACCTGCAGCAGCTGACCAAGGATCAGGCGGGCCCACCCTGGTTTTGAACTTTGGCGAAAACAGATGAGGTTCGGGCTTTGAGAGGGCCTCTCTGGCTTCGGGCCACCGCTAGCATCCTGACATCCACAGCATCCCCTCGGCTGTCCCAGGTGTCGGGGCTGTGCCCCTGGACGCACTGGGGCCCCCACTGCTCCGGGCCCCTCCCGCCCTCCCCCCACCACTTCCTTGGTTCCACAAGGCTCCATGTTTCTTTCTTCCTTTGATTTCTCTTCAGCTATGTTGTCAAAGGGCCTTTTTCAAAGTAGACTCCTTGTCAGAGCAGTCTCGTTTCGCAGAAACACGACACAGAAGGCAGATGGGGCCCCTGAGCCCCTTCTCCACCCGCCCTGCACAACCTCCCCTGTGAACATCTTAGTCGCCACTGATGGACCAAGCCAGGCGCACTGGCTCCAGGCCGTGCTGGGGCTGTGGTCCTCTGGGCTCTGACACACGTGCGACCTCTCCTCGCCAACACACAGGCTTGTACAGAGTAATTCTACTTCCTTCAGCAATAAAACCCCGCGCTCCACCTGGCGTGCCATGCGTGCACGTGTGCTTGGCTGTGCCCGACTCTTTGCTACCCCGTGGGCTGTGGCCGGCCAGGCTCCTCTGTCCATGGGATTCTCCAGGCAAGAACACTGGAGTGGGCCGCCCTTTCCTCCTCCAGGGGGTCTTCCCCACCCAGGGCTCAAGCCCACATCTCTAGCATCTCCTGCAGTGGCAGGCAGACGCTTCACCATGGGCGCCACCTGGGAGGCCGGTCGGCCACGCAGCCCCCCTTCATCCTGGGAAGCACTGGCCTCCTCACTGTGTCCCCTTTCTGGGGTGGCGGGGAGCTGGAATCGCAGCGTGCAGCCTTCCAGAGCGGCTACTTTCACTTGGTAACATGCAGTCCTTCCCTCCCCAAGGGTTTCCTTCCCATGCTGGTTGGCACTCTGCTGTCTGGACGGAGCGTGATCTATCCATCCGCCTCCTGGAGGATGTCCTGCTTCCATCTGTGGGGATTCGCTATGAGCAACGATGTGCAGCTTTTATGGGGACATAAGTTCCAACTCAGAGCGGGGACTGCCTTTAAGGAAGTGCACGCCTTCCCCCAGCGTGGCCGCAGCACTCTGCTTTCCCACCAGCAGGGACTGAGGGCCCTGCCGCCCCTCCCTTGTCAGCAGGCGGCGTCTGGATGCTCAGCGCTCTCAGAGGTGTGCAGAGTGCAGCTCGGTGGTTCTGATTTGCACTTCCTTAATGGCATCAGATGTTGGGCATCTTTTCACGTGCTTAGTTGCTGTGTGTCTCCTTTGGTAAGGTGTCTGCTTGGACATTTTGCCTATTTTTAAATTGGGTTATTCATCTCCTTATTGTTGAATTTTAAGAGTTCTTTGTCTATTTTGGGTATCAGTTTTTTTAAAAAAATTATTGTTATTATCAGAGATAGGTTTTGCAAAGATTCCCCCTCCCCCCCCTTAACAGTGTCTTTTCACAAAGCACGGTTTTTACTCTTGATGACGGCCCACTGATGAGCTTTTCTTTCTTGGGCTGTGCGTTTGGTGTTAACTGAAAACTTCAAGGTCACCGAACCGTCTGGACTTTCTCCTGTATTATCGCCCGGAAGTCCCCTGGTTTTGCATTTTGTGTCGAGGTCTGTGGCCCATCTCGGCCTGCCTTCTGCAGCCCGTCTCGGCTTGCCTTCTGCAGCGGGCGGAAGGTCTGTTGAGACCCGCTGTCTTGCTCTGTGGCTGTCTGGCTGTTTCTGTGCCGTCTGCTGAGAGGACCGTCCTTTCTCCACGGGGGCCAGCATCACACTGTGGCCGCTGGAGCAGCGCCCGCTCTCTGACTGAGTTCTTCTTCAGTGTTGTGGTGGTGTTTCTGAGGGTTTAGCCTTTCTGCGTAATCTTTAGAACCACTCTGTCAATATCCATACACATCTTATATCATTTTTCTTCTTTATGGAGAAATTGGTTTAACTCCATTTTTTGCAAGGTATGCCTACTGGTGACAAATTCCACTAATGTCTATCTATTTGAAAAAGTCTCTATTTCTCGTTTGCTTTCGAATGCTAATTCTGCTACATGCAGAATTCTAGGCTTTTTTTTTTCAACTCTTTAAATATTTCACTTCAGTCATTTCATGCACGGTTTCTGAGGAGAAATCTGACATAATTCTTGCCCTTGTTCCTCAAAAGATAAGGTGCTTTTTCCTCTCTGACTTCTTTCAAGATTTTTCTCTGTCTTTTATTTTCCGCATTTTGAATGTGACACATGCAGCCACAAACCTTCTGGCATTTACTTTGCTCGGTGTTCTCTGACCTTCCTGGATCTGTGGTTTGGTGTCTATCATTAACTGTGGGAACGTCTCAGCCATTCTTACTTCAAATATTTCTTCTATTCTTCTCTCTCTTCCTTCTCAACCTGGTATTCCCATGACACGTGCGCCGCGCCTTCTGTAACTGACCCGCAACCTTAGGCATTCGGTTTGTTTCTCCTTTCTTCCTTCTTGGCCTTTTCAGCTGTGGAACTTTCTGCTGACGTGTCTTCAGGCTTGCCGATTCCTGCCTTGGTCCTGAGGGTCTACCTATGAGCCCGTCAGAGGTGTTCTTTACGCTGTTACCGAGTCTCTGAGCGCTAGCCTTTCCTTCTTAGACGCCATCTGTCTCCTTGTGTTGCTCATCTGTTCCGTGTGGTGCCCATTCTGTCCACGGCAGCCCTCAGAATGCCAATCATGGCTGTTTAATCTGAAGTCTGATGATCCCCAAGTCTCATTCATGTGTGAGTGGTTCTGATGCTTGCTTTGCCTCTTCAGCCGGTGCTTTTCACATTTCAGCACATCCTATGGCTGAAATCTGGGCACGGCGTGCTGGATAGAAGGAAGTAAGGTGCGTGGGCCTGCTGCGTGAGGCCTGGCGGGCCTGGCTTGCAGTCAGGCTGTGCTTCTTGTCTGGCGCAGCTGCCGGCATCCGAGGCCACCGCCTCCCCGGTGTCCGGGAGGTTGTCTTTGGGTTTCCCTAGTGACTCCTCTGTAAGCAGGGTCTGAGCCTCACAGTCTCTCCAGCTATGGCCCCGTGGCGTCACTCAGGGCCTGCTGGCATGGTTCAGGAGGAGCCGGTGCAGCCCGAGGCTTGGCGCTCACTCTGTGTCCCTTGCTGTGCCCTTCACCAGCAGCCCTCGCTTTCCTCTCCAGCTGCAGGAGATGAGGGCTCTCGGGGCTGAGGCGGGTGCTTCCTTCCCCCACATCAGCCAGCTTCCCTGGAGGGAAGGGGCCCGAGGGCTCTGGGCACCTTGGAAACTGGTGGCTCTCCCCCTCTGTCCCCACCCCACCAGAGGCATGAGGCCAGCCCCTCCTCTTCCATCCTGAGCACAGTAGGGCCCTCACAGGCATCTGGGCCCCAAATGCTACGTCCTAAGAGTCCCCACCTCTCACTCGGCCTCCAGCACCCAGCCAGTCACCCTTTGCGCGTGTGAGAAGGGTCCATCCTGGTCAGCTCTGTGTTCAGGCCTCTCCCCAGTGTGGGGGCACCATTTTGTCCTGTGACCTCAGCGTCCTGACGGAACTAAGAACAGCTACGGGCTTTCAGCTGGTTCAGCTTATTTCCTTCTTGTGAGGACACTTGTCGGCGTGGAAACTGGAAGTGAGTTAAGCAGCCTTATTTATTCTCCTCCCCAGCTGGACACAGCTCGGACCAGCACGGAAAGGCAGGGGCAGGCAGAACATTTAACTGAGGGCTCAGAGGCGAGAAGATTAAAACAGATTTTATAATTATTTTCCCACATGACATACTTATAAATTCCTGTAAGGAGGGATTCCCCTGCGCCAAAATACATTTTCAGGCATTCCTTTTGGTTATTTAAACTATCATAAAAATCACTTACAATATTTTCACCCACACAAGCAAGGGAACATAGCCCAGAGAGCGGTGTCAGTGAACACTACAAGGGTTTCTTTCTTTGTTTAAAACAAGCATCCATCGCAGCATTTTCTAACACCTGGAACATGGCGGCCAAGTAACACATCGCCTGAGCGGGAGCTGTTTACCAAACCACCTGAGACAAAGCAGCTTTCCAGTAGAGGCACACGGCCCTCAGGGTGTGCGTGCACACATGTGTGCTCACTCACTGTGCACAGACACTCCTGTTCTCGGAGCAGCCGGGCTCTGCCCTGACACCGGGACACATGCGTCCCGGAGGAGCGGCCCCTGAGCGAAGCTCCTGTGCACGAGGGTCCCAAACCCACCGGTGAGAGGGAGGCCGGGACACTCTCCTCACTGAGGCCGGTGAGCTGTTCCCAGTCCCGGGGTGGTTGGGAAAGAGCTTCAAAGTATAAATAGAGCCCAGGACAAGGACTATATTTACTTAGGGGTGACTACAGCACAGAATAATTTAGGTCAGCTGATGCAAGAGCTGAGAGGCTGAACCGTGACAACTGCCCTGGGTCCCAGCGGTCACCCAGCCAGGCGGGGCTGCCCGCGGTGCGGTCGCTGGCCTGCGCAGCTTTGCTCTGTCCTCCCCATCCTGGCCGATGCGGGCTCAACAGGGTGAGTTTCCTGCCTGTGACCGGCCCCCGCGGTAACGACGGGCCCTGTGGGTGAACCCTTCTGTACCCGTGCTGCGGGGCCCGGGCAGAACGCCTCCGAGGGTGGGTCTGGCCACTGCCTGTTGCCATGTTCAGTGTTTCCCCTATTTTGATAATGTACAGAATGTTTTATTGCAGTCAAATAATATCTTGAGCTCTCATGACAGCAAACTGCAGGAACTTCAAAAGGATTCCAGTCCAACTGGGGCCATCACTACAGACAGATTTGAGCCTTATTGTTAGCCAGACCACGGAGGGGCCGAGCCGGTGCCAAAGAAAATGCTCTCAGAATCTCCTCTCCACATCACCTTTGAGCAATTAACTGGTCTCCTGGAGACGAGCGGGGGAAGAAAGGAAAGAAAACAGAATGGGAGACTGACAATGGGATGCATTGTTCTGGGGTGTGGATAGGCCATCGCGATGCACAGACACCTGCCGGATTGATCGGTGATTTCGTCCCGCCTGTGACTGCAGGCAGAGGCTGGTGCTGTGGATGAAACCAGACTCTCTCTGCAGATGGCATCTGTGGCTGCTTGCGGGGCAGAGGTCCTCGTGCCTACGATCCCCAGTGCCCTCAGAGCAGGCTGCTCCCCAGACAGTGGGCACGGTCGCCAGGTCTCAACGTGGCCTCTGCTTGGGATGCAGTTCACTGTGCCAACGTGAATTCCTGAACTGTGGGCCCTCTGCCACCCTGACCTCTTCCTGAAGCCCCCAAAGAGAAGCGGCGTGGCTCTGGGAGGCCAGCTGCATCAGGACCAGGAGGTGAGCAGTATCGGCCACACAGGGGCCTGGCCCCTCAGGTCGGAAACGTCTGGGGTCTCAGTTGCAGGTACTGAGGGCCTGAGGTCAGCGACAGGCCACGAGTCCTGTCCTCTTTACTCTCTGCCTTCCGAGTGCACACAGCCCGAGGTTGTCAGACTCCAGCTCTGATTCTGACTGCGGCTCTGTGTCCCTCCTTGGGAGCCAAGCCAGGACAGGATGTCACCTCAGTAAGGCCCGCTGAGGTCGTCACGTTCTAGCCAAGTGAACTGCAGGGGCCACGTGGAGCCATGAGGAGCAGCGGACGGTCTCCACGCTGGGCTCCCCCAGGGAGCTCCGGCCCTGACCCTCCCCCGCTGAACGGACACCTGCCGGGGGCGCCCGGCACGCTCCTCACTCTGCCACCCACACGAGCCAGCCCTGTACAAGCCGCCCAGAAGGCTGCTCCTCGTGCAGTTGCTGGGGAGAGGCTTCCTGAAGAGAAGCTCCGCAAGTGCACGGGAGACCATTTGACACTTGGTCTGTTCTGTCTGGTGGTTCACACTCAGGGCTGCCTCCTTGGGGCGGGGGTCAGAAAGGAGAGAAGCAAAAGACACGTGCACACACATGCACACTCACATGTACACACACGCACACTCACATGTACACACATGCACACACATGTGCACACTCACATACACACATACACCCACAGTCACACGCACACAGACATACATGCAAAAACATCCACGTGCACACACAGACACATGCACACAGACGTGCACATGTACACATGCGCACACAGAAACCCTCTCTCACACACACTGATACTCACCTGCACACACACAGACACACACAGACACCCTCTCTCACACACGCTGATACTCACATGCACACACACAGACCTTCTCTCTCACACACTGATACTCACAGGCACACACACGCACACACAGACACCCTCTCACACACACTGATACTCACATGCACACACACAGACACACACAGACACCTTCTCTCTCACACACTGATACTCACAGGCACACACACAGACGCACACAGACACCCTCTCGCTCACAGCCCGGGAAGATGATGGACGCAGGGCGTGTGTCAGCACGGGCAGGAATGTGTGTGCGCCAGCCGCATGGCCGTGTGCTGCCCCGGGACGGGCTGGCACTTGCCGCCGTGTGACAAGGCTTCTGCTTGACGATGCATGCGGCAGCGCACCGCAGGGCCTGTTACGCTGTTGGACAAGCCCTCGGCCTGCTGTTGGCTGAGCTGCAGCACGCAGGGCCCGACAGGGCCGGGAGATGCGGCCTGGATGTACGGTGTCCTCACCTGGGATGGAGGCTGTGGCTCTGCGGATGGGGTGGGGAGGGGGCCAGGGCAGGGCCCCAGGGGCTGCGGACTCGCAGGCCCACCTGCCTTCCGGGCCTCTGGCTGCCTCAGTAATGGGCTGTAAGGTGAGTGGCGAACATGAACCTGACTTTCAGACACCCATGGGGCACAGTCCCGTGGAAGAGCCTTCTCCCGCCATGAATGGAGGGCAGTGGACTTGGGCTCAGAGAGCGGCTCGCATTCCGGACGCTCACCTGCAAGGGCCCAGCCTCCACCACTGCTACCTTCTGGGCTTAGGAAACGTTCTCTTCTGAAACCACCGTGCTGTCTAAAGACCGACAATGTACCTTCCCAAGACGTGCAGTTGTGAGAAATGTGACGAGATTCACTTATTTATTCTCTAACTTATTCTAAGGCAGAACAAAGAAAAGGGAAGAAGGAGTCATATCCAGAATAATCTCTGTGCGCTCTGTAATGTCATCCACTTAGGAGAACACCAGCGCTGAGTCAGGGTCCAGCGAGGGCGCCCCCTACCCCGAGGAGGCGCGGTGGGCACATAAAGATGTCGCTGTCAGCGGGATTTGCAGAATAGGGGCTTCAGCACGAGCACCGTCCCCACCTCACCCGGCTTGCCCTGAATGTGTTCTCACTGAGGTGAAAGGCTCCTGTAACCCTTCGGATCCCGCTCCCTACGCACAGGCCACGAGGAGAAGCCGGAGGCTCTGGGCTCCTCAGACACGACTGGTCCTCTTTCACTCGTCCTGAACCCTCAGAGGATCCACACGAGCACTTCCAGCTTCGACATCAGCTCACTTTACAGAAGCCTCACCAGACCCGGCGTAGCGTACGTGGAGCCGCAAGCTCTCAGCACGTGGCCTGCACAAGTCTCGCGGCCTTGCCACGCCTCAGCGTCCTCGTGTGTAAAATGAAAATTGGACCCATGACGCTCGATCTACGGTGTCGTTGAGGAGGGACTGAGATAACATGTGACCGCCCGGAAGCGGGGCCACGGGAGCTCTCGAACACCCCGCTGGGCAGGCGTCTCGGGGCACACACGGCGACCTGGGGCGACAGCTCGGCAGGGCCTGAGAAACGCACTGCCCTCGTGAGCCCCTCCCGGGGGTCTATCTGCCCTTCGTGAGCCCCTCCCGGGCGTCTATCTGCCCCTTGTGAGCTCCTCCCGGGCGCCCATCTGCCCCTCGTGAGCCCCTCCCAGGCATCTATCTGCCCCTTGTGAGCCCCCCACGGGCGTCTATCTGCCCCTCGTGAGCCCCTCCCGGGCGTCTATCTGCCCCTCGTGAGCCCCTCCCAGGCGTCTGCCCAACAGACATGCACTGGAGCACACACAGACCCCGGCGTGAGGTCCACTCAGGCAGCACCCCGCCCGCCCCAGAGGAAGCCGCCGGCTGTGCTGGGCCCGTGGGCCGGGTGCAGGGACAGACCCCAGGCAGACAGGGCCTGGCTCCCGTCTCCTGAGGGGCCACAGGCAAGCTCCAGGGGAAGGCTCCCTTTCGGTGAGGGTCAGAACAACGGCGAATGTGGCCAAAAAGTGGGCGAGGGGCCCTGCAGAGGGGCCGCAGAAGCCCCCCAGGGCGGCAGACATGCTTCGCGTCTTTGTGGCGGCCACACACCCGAGGGTCGCCAAAACTCACGGGAGCGAGTGATCCGTTTCGCTACACCTGGGGCGGCCGACCGTGGAGCTGGCCCCGAGGAGGCTGTGACGACCCCTCTCGAGTCCGGTCTCCTGGAACCACAGCCCCGTCATGCCGAGTTCCTGCCGCCAGCGCGGGCCTGCCGAGCTGACCTCAGGCCTGAGCACAGCGTACCCCACTTCCTTCTGACACATGCCCACCCTCTCATTCTTTATCTTTGACTGTTCACCTCCATCCCCCTGCCCCACAAAGGCAGTGAGGCCCTAAGAAGTGAGATAGGGGTGCCAAGCGCGGTTCCTCTGGCTTTCCGGCACCGCGCGGCCCTGCGGCTCCTGGGGCTCAGGCTGGGCCCGTGGACGCAGGGCCGCGAAGCTGGGGCGGACTCTGCCTGCTCACTCAGCCCTGAGCAGCTCCAGGGCCAGCTGGATGCAGACAGAACAGGTCTTGGTTTGCCAAGTGAGTCTAGTAATAAGGTTAAAAAACACTGTTTAACCCTAGAAAGCAGTGAGAAGGCCGCTGACGCCGTGCCCCCCGCCTGGCCTCGTGCGCAGAGGACTGGCTCGCGTCGCCCCTGGGCGGCGGGCTCCCTCCTGGCCACTCTCCTCTGCATGGGGGTCTCCCCGCTTTCTTGCGGAGCGAGCGGTGGGCACAGGCAGACCTGAGAGAGCAGGTGGACAGGAGCCAAGGGCCCGGAAGCCAAGGGGGCGTGTGGCCGCTTCACCCAACACGTGGGGCTTCCTGAGGGTCAGCTTTGCAGCCTTGCCCCCGGCTGCCTGCTCCCGACCCTGCATACCGCTCTGGGTGATGGCGCCACAAGGCACGGCACAAGCTGGGCTCCGGGGCAGAGCGCTGGTGGTGCCCGGGCACCTGGGCTGGCGGAGGGGGCCGGGCAGGGGCCGCCACTCTCTCCCCAGAGCGTCCCCGGGGCCTCGGCTCCAGGGGGAGCGGAGCCCCGCGACCTCAGGCTCCGCACTCTGAAACCCGAGACGACGCCGCTTTTTCCTGCACGGCCGTGTGGAGCGCCCAGTGGGTGTTATGACTCGTCTGGTTCCCACAGAAGGAGGACTCCTGCCAGACATTTGCAATCTGCACTGGAGTGTGCAATCAGGAAGGCCGCACCCAGCGGCCAGGGCACGGCTGCAGGGCGAGGAGACGGCTGTTCCGAGGCCAGAGGGGCACGTCGGTCCAGGGCAGGAAGCCGCGGGCTGGGCCTTGTCCTCCAGGAGCCTCCTCTCCCGAGAAGCCTCCTCTCCCGAGACCCCAGCAGGCCCGCGTCTTTCTCCACACCCTCTGCCCAGCCAGTGGCTTCCTCCCGAGAGTGTGGTCCCAGAGGATGCGGTATTTGCATCCCCATGGAGCAACCGGGCAGACAGACCCCAGTTTGTCTGTGTTTACATCAAAAGCCAGGCTGGGCTGCTCTGCTGCGCACACGACCTTCTCTCTGCCCCTGAGAAGCGCCTCGTGCTGCTGTCTAAGGCAGCACCGGCTCAGCGTGTGTGAGATGGACAGAGGCGCCTCAGGGGCCGGACGACCCTGCATTCCAGGGCCGGCTTCACTGCCCTGGCATTCAGCGGCATGAAGGACGAAACAAATTAATCTATCGTCCTGGGGCACAAGAGCAGTTTTTTAGTGAGATTATTTTTTTAAGATAGGAAAGCTGAATTTTACTTTTTATAGTCAGATAATAGCTGCTAGCAGCGCCACCTGTCGAAATACTACAAAATTTCATTTCCTCCCACCCAAAGAATATTGACTTTAAGGAAGAGAAACGTGTTTGGAATCAGGGTAGAAACGGAACTTGGTGGGGTTTCAGTCCAGCCCTAGTATCAGGCAAAGTCGTGGCTGTGATTATTTCCAAGATGAGAGGAAAACGGTTGTCTGTGAAGCCCTCCCCGCACCAGCGCCCTCCCACCTGCTGGAGGATTGTGGTCCCTCCCGCGATGAAGAACCACAGCGCTCCGCGGTTGGTGGGGGGGGCAGGGACAGGCAGACGTGGTCTCCCGCGTCTCTGGACATCTGGAGTCAGGGCTGGGAGGCCTGGGAAACACCCTACTGCAAGGAGGGCTGGCCTGGCCTCCAGGTCCGGACCTGGCCCGGGTCAGAGAGATGGTAAGCACCATGGCCATGACTGGAATCCCAGCTCAGACCCGGCGCTGCCCTGCAGCCCTGCCTCTCCACAGCGAGCAGGGCCGGCCAGCAGGCAGCCGGGCCGGCGCGTCAGGACCCGGCCGGCGCCCAGGCCGCAGAGGCGGCGGGAGGCGAGCCGCTGGGGGCGCTGCTGCGTCTCCGGGGCTCCAGGGGCAGATGCAGAGCCCAGGGCAGGAAGGGGCCAGCCCTGCCCTCGGGCTCCCCGGGGCCTGGCCCGTGTACCCCAGGGAGGCCTGAAGGGTCAGAAGGCAGAGGGTGTGGGAGGCGCAGGCCACGGGCACCTCGAGGGGCACTCTGAGCAGGTGGGGAGGTGGGGACAGAGCCGTCCGCTCACTTCCGGTCCAGTGTGGCTCTGGCCGTTGTCTGGAGAAGCAGCTGGGGGCGGGAGTGCACACCCTGAGGAAGCTGCGGGGCCCAGCAGTTGGCTCGGGCTCTGGGAGGGGAGGAGGTGGCGAGCTGGACCCAGGTTCAGTTCCCAAAGAAAGGAGCACAGAGGGCCTTGGCCGGTGGGAGGAGACGCAGACGCAAGCCGGGGCCGGGCTTCGGTGAAAATAACCACCCTGTGCACGCCAGTTGAGGAGCCTCACTTTGGAGCTGTATGCGGGCCTGGGGGCGGTGCTTCCTCCAACTTCAGGGATCCACTCCAGGAACGTGAACTTATTAAGACCATCAGCTCCCCACGTGGACGCAGGATGGGACGCCAGAGAAGGACCCTGACACACCGGCATCCGCGCTGGAGACCACCTGCGGGGGACGCCACGGCCCTGCGCTGCCGCGGCCGCGTCTGTGAGCACGGCTTCCTTCTAACAGCTCTGAGGGCTATGGAGACGCGCGGCTCTGCAGTGGGCCTCCTGCGCCCTCATCAGCTCCAGGGGCCGGTACAGCCTGAGCCGTCCAGCCAGACCCCCGTCCAGCTGTGATCCCATCCACCCCAGGTTCCTGCCAACCCCAGGCCCCTGCCAACCCCAGGCCCCGTCCGGAGCCACTGGGAGACAAGAGGACGGGCTGACGGGCACCCACGGGCCCCAGGGCTGGGAGGGCTGCACACTCGGAGGGGTGCCCCCACCCTGTTCCTCTTCCCTGGACTGTGCCCCGCGCCCAGAGGCCACACACCTGAGCAAGCCAGCCCATAAAATCACTGAAGTGCAGGCCTCCGACACGACCCTGCGATGAGCCCTTAAAAGCTTTCACTGGCGATTATATGGTGGCTTCTCTCTGAATGAGGCGTCTCACGACTCGGCACCCGGCAGCAGAGCAGTCAGGACGAGTTCCCTGAGTCATGGCAGGTGCAGCGGAAGAGGGACTGAGCAACTACCGTCCCGCCTGCATCACAGACGAACGCGTCCTGTGACTGACCCACCCGGAAGTTGGGAGGGAAGGGGAACGCGCTGCTGGCACCCCGAGCAGGTGACCAGCACGTCCCGCGCCCGGCCCATTGCTCGCACAGGCAACCCCCATCCCTTTCCAGGCGTTCTTCTGTCCCCAGAGCCTCTCCACTGCCCACACGCTGCCCGAGCACGGCATCTGTCCGCCCCAGTGTCTAGCCAGCGGGCACTCCCTAACTGCCCCCTGAAAACTAACACACTTAAACTAGAGACAAAATCTTCTTCCGTCAGGTGGACTCAACCGGGCCTAATGAATGAAAGAAAGTGAAGTCACTCAGTCGCGTCCGACTCTGCGACCCCGTGGACTGTAGCCTACCAGGCTCCTCTGTCCACGAGATTCTCCAGGCAAGAGTACTGGAGTGGGTTGCCATTTCCTTCTCCAGGGGATCTTTCCGACCCAGGGCTCGAACCCGGGTCTCCTGCACTGGAGGCAGACGCTTTACCCTCTGAGCCACCAGGGAAGCCCGAATGAGACCCGACGTTCTATCTGCAAGGAGCTGGCCACACGAGACCCGTGAGCGCGTGGCTCCAGCGGCACCCTCACATACACAGGCGTTTCTGCTACAGGCGTCGCCGTGAAGCTCGCTCCTCCAGCCTTGGCGCACATATTCCTGGAGCGTCTATGGGGCGGGGTGGGGAGCCCGCTCTGGGGCTTCCCTTTAACTGCGCTCTGTGGCTCTCGGCGCAGGCGTAGGGCTTCCTCCTTAGCTCTTCCCCTCGCGAGCCCCGTGGCGCGTCCTCTTTGTCCCTGGCTTGTGCCCCACGGCCGTGAGACCCTCTGGGCTGTTTTCTCCCTATTTCTTATGCTTGAGGTTTATGGAGCTTGTTACATCTGTGTGCTTAGCGTTTTCATGAAATATGAAAAAAAATGTGTTATTTCTTCATGTGTTTATTTAATTCTCCTCTCTTCGCTGCGACCCCAGCTACTAGCACATCTGGGCACTTAAAGCTGTCCTGGAGAGCTGACACTGTTTGTTTCCTGGAAAATTCTTTCTGTGTTTCATCTCAGATGGTCTCCAGGGGCACTGGGCTCCTCCTCTGTGGAGCAGTCGCCCCTTAATTCCATCCGACGTGCCTTTCGCATCGGCCGTGGTGGGTTTCATCTCTGCAAGCCCAGCTGTCTTCTCCATGTCCTCCCTCTAGCTTCTCGGCCCGTGGAGCAGGGTTTCACACGCGCTCAGCGTCTAACGCCCCTGCCGCGAGTGCCAACATCCGGGTCACACCTGCGTCGGTTTTGGTGGGTTCTTCTTTTCACTGTGGACATGTCGTCCTGCTTCTTTGCAAACTGGTGGTTTTCGGCTGGATGTCACCCACGGTGAGGCTCCGCCTGCGAGGTGGTATTTCTGTATTATTACAAATACTACTGAACTGCATTTTGTGGTATATCCTTAGCTCGCCTGAAAACAGGGTGGTCCTTGGGGTCTTCCTTTTCAGGTCTGTTAGGCAGGTCTGGAGCTGCGCCCCAGGCGGGGCCAATGGACCCCCCACTACCGAGGCGGGACCCCCAGACTCTCAGCCGCCGCCTGTGGACGCTGAGCTCTCCCAGCCTGGCTGGGGGGAGCCTGTCCCCAGCCCGAGTGAACGTCTGTGCTCCCACCCTCGGGTGGTTATTCCCGGCCTCGATGACTTCCTCACACGTGTGGGGGTGGCTTTTGTCTGCTTCAGAGAAAATGCCAAACATAACGTTCTCTCACCAGGAAGCACGGTCTCCCGTCGGCTCCGGGCTCCTCATCAGCTGAGCGCCCGTGCTAAGCGGGCTGTGCTCGCCTCCACTACTGCGTTTCATCCTTGCAACAACTCTACAGTAAACACAGGGCTCCCCCTTCACGCACGGAGGGGTGACGGGCTGGTTCGTGTCCGGGCTGAGAGCGGGCCGTTAGCTCCTCTGCTTCCCAAGGCTGCGCTCCGCTCCTGGCTCTCCTGAACAGCCTGAAGGGAAGACCACGGCACAGGAAGCGTGCGGCAGCGAGCTTGCGGTCACGGAAACACGTGAGCGCACGGCCCCTCCTGAGGCTGCAAACGCAGAACGGCAGCGGCGCTCTGTTTCATTCATCGAGGGGGCCTCAGGGGCGCTGGTGGTGAAGAGCCCGCCTGCCAGTGCGGAGACGCAACACAGGTTCCATCCCCCGGTTGGGAAGAGCCCCCGGAGGAGGGCTTGGCAACCGGCTCCAGGATTCTTGCCTGGAGAATCCCATGGACAGCGGAGTGGGCCATAGTCCACGGGGTCGCAGAGCTGGGCAGGACCGAGTGGCTCACACACACAAGGGGCCTCTGAGTGTGAGGGCATCGTGACTTTGCCTATCCCCGAGAAAGGAAGACACTGCCCGTTAAACAGGACACGGCGCTTTACATACTAAAACTAAACTTTCAATGCCAAAACATCAATTTCAGGATTTGTTAAAATTTTAATAAAAATTAAATGAAATCTAAGGACTGAGACTTAATGTTTTTAGGATCATAAGGAGTCACCTGATCTCAATTTTAGACTCGTTAGAAGTTTACAAAATACACAGTGAAATCAATTACCTAGCGAGTGACATTTTCTGGTACCTACCACCTGCCACTGTTGCCCTGAGCGACAACACTGAGGGGCGGCATCCTGGCCTGCAGTTCAGAGGGACGGAGGCACAAAGAGGCCCGGGGCCCAGCCAGGGTCACACAGCTGGTAAACGGCGGTGCCTGGCTTTGCTACTTCTAATATGCTTGTTTGAAATCAGTCCCTCTTATTACCTTCTGTGTTTTCCTGCTGACACGCCAGTCCTGCGCGTGTGCACCTGCGTGTCGGCACGCACATGTATCCCGGGGGCCCGTGGGAGTCAAGTGCAGCTGATGGAGACCAGTGGAAACAGCATCAGCGAACGTTGGCGGGATGGGATGTCTCCTCTGCCCACAGCCCAGCGAGTGAACAACCGTCCACGGGCCTTACACAAACTCAGAGAAAGCCTGAAGATTGTTTACTGTGGCCATAGCCAGTTTTTACATTAGAACATACAACTGTTCAAACGAAACACGTCTGCGGGGCTTGTGGATCCCCAGTTGGTCGCTGTGTGTCCGCCTCTGTGTGACCCCGTGGGCTGCAGTCCGCCAGGCTCCTCTGTCCGTGGAGCCCTCTAGGCAGGAGCACTGGAGGGGGTTGCCGTGGCCTCTCCCGGGGATCCTCCTGACCCAGGGATCACCGTTGCTTCTCTGACGTCTCCTGCACTGGAGGGCGGGTTCTTTACCACTAGCCCCAACTGGGAAGCCCCAGAACCCCTCAGTTCTGCAGAAACCAGGAGGGCTGGTCACCCTGTCAGTCAGAGACTGAACTAGGAACGAAACAGAAAACCTGGGGCTGGCTGCTCATAGGATGCCCCTAAACACAGACGACGGCCAACCAGAGCCTCTGCATCACGGGTTCCCAGCCAGCGGCTCTGAACGTGGTCCCCGGGCCAGCAGCACCTACGAGCATGTTAAAGAAGTAAGCGTCGGCACCAGGAGATCCCGAGTCGCGCTCCAGGGATGAGGCCCAGGAAGAACCTGGCCTTTAAGGAGCCACAGGTCCCAGGACTGGGACAGGGGCACGTCAGGGCGACCCCGTCATCTGCCTGCCTCTCAGGCCCCCGGTCCAGACGACGCAGCTTCAGCACTGTCTTCTGCTGATGGAGCCGCCTCCACCCCACCGGGCCAGACGCTTCCCCATCCTCTTCCACACGGAGGCCCTCAGACGTGCGCTCTTTCACAAACGCTGGACCACCAGTTTACCTAGTTTGCCCATCTATTCAAAGTCTGTCCTTGGGAAGCTAGCATTTAATTCCAAACACTTTGTACTGAACAACTGTGGCAGAGACTATACAATGCCTAGAAGTGCAGGAAGAGGAATATTTCTTCAGGGCAAAGCCTTCATGAGATTCCCTTTCCATGAAGCCTCCTGCTCCAACAGCCCCTGGCTGCATCGTCCGCCCCCCGCACAGAGGACCATTTCCAAACCTAAAGACAGGTCCGTGCAATTTAAGGAGAAATGCTGAAATTTAGGAGACATGAACAATCTGCCATTTTCTCACAGGTTCTTCATGATGACAAAATTAGAAATAGAGTAATTTACTACATTCTATTTTTTAAGATTATGTCATCAAACCCAAGGACGCTGGCTCAGAAGTCTTCTCATTTTAAAATTACATGTAAATATTAATTATAAGCAATTAATAAGTTTACTTATAAATGAGTGTCTTCCTTCAATACTCTGTAAATGTCTCTTCCTTTCTATAAGCTTACATAAGCTCCTTAAAGTGAATTAGTTTGCTTACTAATGATGGGCATGACAAATCACTTTATTTGCAGCAAAATATGTTCTGATTCACAGAGAATCAGCTCTTCGTGTCATGTATGGCTGGACTCTGCGGTCCACTGTCTCTAAGTGCCCAGGGTGTCGTAACTTAGAGGAGACCGCTCGGCCGTGTCTCAGGGCGAGAGGCAGTTGGGATCTCTCACAACTTCCTGGCTCACAACTTTCCAAAGTCTCTCGCCATCAATGGGCATGGAAACACTCACAGCGGGTGGTTTGTGGATAAGAGAGTAGTACTTTAGCAGTTAAGTGATTCTCAAGTTTCAGTACCTCTAAAACGTTGTTTACCCAAAATTTCAATATTATTATTGGTTGGGAAGAGGGGGAATTAAAAGTGCATCCCCACGCGCCATCAGAAGCACGTCTCTCTAACCACACTCCTGGTGACGAGGAAAGGGAGCCAGTCAGCGGGTTTCGAGGTCAAGACTCGGGCGGAGCCGACGGTGACCTCACGGGCCCACCCATGTCCGCTCCCGGAGACCTCCGGGCTTCGGGGTGGCCTGGGCGGGGGTGAAGGTGCCCAGGGACACGCAGGCCTCCTGGGGGCCCTCACCTGGTCTTCACGGGGGCCTGCTGGCACCGAGGCTCTTTCCCCCGCCCACTCGGAAGCGCCCACTCCACAGAGAAATAGCCCTGCCCGTGTGCGGAGGCGCAGCTCAGGGTTTCTGACTTGTGTTTTAGGCATGTCACTGGGACAACGGCTTTGGGTGGGCAGGGCTGGGCCCCAGTGTCACTGGAAACACAGCTTCTGGGAGGCAGAGTTTCCAGGCGCCCGCCAGAGGAAGAGGGAGAAAGAGGGACACCGGGGGCGTGTGTGACCAGGCCTCTTCCCAACTTCCAGGCCCTGACCTATTCTGATTCTCCCCGACTCCCAGGAACGGACCCCAGGACTGAGACCGGCATCCCTGAGGGGGAGGCTGGGGTGCTGACAGGCACAGGCCCGGGGCTCCGGAGGCAGTCTGAGGAGTTCCCGGGAGGATAATCGCAGCAATTTACACTAACGCTGCATCTTTGATGGTGAGATCGCAACACGCTTCTCGCACGTTAATTTCACCTCCTGGTACTTTTGTGCAGTTTCGGACAATCATCCCTCAATTAGGACGGGGAACGGGCGCTGAGTCGGGAAGATGACGATGGAGCCCAAGGTGCCATTTCAACAGCAGCCTTCTCTCTCAGCTTCTGCGTGTCTCCCCCCATGGGGTTCCCTGTGTTGCTTACTTTCTATGAACAAACTGAAACCTCTGCCGGTGGTTGACGTGAACAATACCTGCAAAACCCACAACCTAGCCTGCTATCGACGTGAGGGCCAGGGCACAAAAATGCCACACAGACAGACGTTGCAGCAGAAATAATGACTGACAGTCAACTCAGGTTTAAAACAGACCATCAGTGTAGGGTCTGTGACACAGACCACCAAGTGTAAGGGGATCAAAAATAAAGTCCAGCTGCCTGGAAAGATTATAAAGATGAACAAGGAAGACAGAAAAGAGGTTGAATTACTTAAAAAAAGAGAGAGAGCAATATCACGAAGAATGCAGACAAAGAAAGGAGAGTGTTTCCAGTAGGCAGTGGGTGGATCTATTTGGATTTCAGCAGAGGTTGGGGGTAGAACCACCTAAATATTATTTAACTGAGGAGAGGAGCAACTGAGTCGGAAGACGGGCACCAACCTGAGCAGGTGCGCAAAGGCGCTTCTGCTGAAAGCCACCACCACAGGCCTGTGTGTGACCCCAGGGACTGTAGCCAGCCAGGCTCCTCTGTCCATGGGATTCTCCAGGCAAGAACACTGGGGTGGTTTGCCATTTCCTGCTCCAGGGGATCTTCCTGACCCAGGGCTCGAACCCAAGCCTCCTGCATCTCCTGTACTGGCAGGCGGATTCTTCACCACTGAGCCACCTGGGAAGCCCAGGACCTGTGTTTATTCCAGAGCAATAAAGCTGTGAGCATGAGGCTTCTTGTGTTTATTCCGGAGCAATAAAGCTGTGAGCATGAGGCTTCTTAGGACCCAGGCTTGGATGTGAGATGGCTGGATGGGAAGAAAGGTGACCGCAGTGGACACTCTCAGTGGACAGGCAGCAGCTCTGCTTCATGTTTAGCCAGACATGAAAGAGATGGCCTTTTGATAAATACATTAAAGAAATCCACAATTAGAATCGTGGCCTCGGCCCCTGCTGTCCTGATGGGATGCACCCTGGTCTCACAGACAGATTCCAGTGGGAGCCGTCCTTACTCCCTCGGGGTTGGCGGAGGGCGACCGGGCCCGCGTGGTGATGGGACCAGGCTCTCACTGCCCACCCTGGGCTGTCTGCTTACGTCTCTTCCCAAGGCCTCCCTGAGCAGCGGGGACGGACCTGAGGCCAAAGTGGCACCAACCACTTCACCTACAGGGCAGCTGGGAGGGGCTGATTCACAAAGAGAGCGAGTCACAGCCACTAACCTCAGGACCGGCTCCACGGCCACGGACACACAAACCACATGCCCGTGGACAAGCCAGGGCAGGCTCCACGGCCATGGACAACCACGCCACGCCCACAGATGAGCAGGCGTGTGAAAACGGCTCCTCTCTCACTTCGGTGGGTGACACCAGCGTGAGGACCTCGTGGGAGACCAGAACTGTTCTTTCTAATCCACACCCTCTCTCTCTCTGTCCATCTGATCTGTGAGTCATCAGGACTCTCGTTTCTTCACTCTGCCATTGCAAGCTAGCAGTTCTCGCAAGAGAGCCATCTTCAGTCAGGCCACGCCCCTTCACCTGGGAAGCAGGACATTAATGAAGTGGGTTTGGGAACCTGCTTCAGAGAGCCCATCCAAAGCCCAGTCCAAAGCATCGGACTGAAACTGCCGTCAAAATTGGTCACGGAGAGGAAAACACTGCGAGGCGTCACCCCGTAGCGACTGGCCAGTGGCCAGGCGACGCTTGTCGAAGGGGAGGCTGGCGGTCTCAGAGGAAGCGGGACTCAGTGGGCTTAAGGGTGACATGGTTTTGAGGCTCACGACAGCAGGAACAGGACAGGAGGGAGTCCAAGTGCAGGGAGAAGAGGGCGAGGCGTGAGGGGAGGAGGGCTGAGCGCTGCCCGCGGGCAGAGTACTCGCTGTGGGGTCTGGGAGGGCCCCGGGCGCCAGCATCTCCACGTGGGAGGAAGTGGTCCCTGCTCCGGGACACCCTCCGGGCCTCTGTTTAAAGCCACAGTCGCCCCACTGCTCCTGGCCCCCTCCTGCTGTCCCTCAGAAACGCTGCACGTGCAGGCTGACCTCACCCGCGGTGGCCCACATCTGTGTTCACGGTGTTTTCAAGGGTGTGCACTATTAAACTTTCAACTGGCAGCTAACTAGAATCTTCCATTTCTTCTTTCTCCTCAAAGTGATTAACAATGTGTTTTCCAAACAACAGAAAACGCTGTGACCCAGCAACATTCCAACATGACCAACCCAGTATTTTCTTCCAGTAGAACACCCAGACCCTCAAGCCCCTGGGGGGAGCACAGCTCTGTCAACGCAGTGATCTTAGTTCCCGAAACTCAGTCAGGCCTCTGAGCCTGGACCCACAAGGGAGCGAACGTGTGCAGTGCTGACCTGCTGCAGTCAGCACCGGAACCCACGCGGACTCCGGGCTGGGAAGTGGTGTCGGGCTCGAGGATGTGCGCAGAGACCGGTTTCTGCGGGAGCGGGCGGGGCGGTTGACGGGAAGGTGGTGGACGGCCGCCCAGCGTCTCTCGTGGTAGCTGATCTCCGGCCGGCCGGCAAGGCTACAGTTCCGGGGGTGGCCCTGGAACACGCTGGGCCCCAGGGCTTGGCACAGAGAAGAGCAGAATCAGAGGAGAGACTCGACTCCTATCTTCCCCCAGGACCATCGGTTCAGAGGCAGTGCCGGCAGTGAAGGAGCACGTGACCGTTTCTGCCCAAAGCCGTCGGGCAGCAGAACCAGGCACACGCTACAGGAAACCTCAGGAGCAGATGGCTCAAAGAAGCCTTTGAGATGGCCTCTGATAACTAATGGTTCCACGGGCGTACACGACGATGCTGACGGTGATAATTAACCATGATGACAGCAATAAAAGCGATAACGCGCGGTGCAAAGCACCTTATACTTAGATGAGCCTTTCATCCTCAGGAGCTAAACACTCTGCATCCCGCCTCGCGGGCACATCAGTTTGAAAGTAGGTCTCTGCTCACCCCTGAAATTCAGTCTGCCTGGACTGGGGGTGGGCACCGCCTGCCAGCTCACGTCAGCTCTTTGGCGTCAGCCCTTTACCCCTCTGAAGAGTCTGGCCTCCTGGACCTTGGACATAAATGCTTCCTCAGCTGGGTTTCTAAGACTGACCTCCTGCACCCACAGATGCCTGCCTGCGGGGGACCAACTCCTGCTCACGACCCCCTCCCCTAAATGCCCCTCAATGCTCCTCGTGCACATCAGGCCCCAAACCCCCCTCCACAGCAGGCCCCTAGGCGCAGCGCCAGCTTGAGGCTCCGAAATCGTGCCAGAGCTCAGTGCCCTGCACCTGCCCCATGAACGATTGCCGGGGTCCTCAGGGGATCCCGATGGGGTGACAGCCCCCCTCCTGCACCGCGGGCCCTCACATGCCGCCTGTCCTGCGGCACTGTCCCACCTGCCCTGGCCCCGCGATCTCCGTTTGCAATGTCCTGGCATGTGCCGCTGTCCGGCCGCCACCTCCCGGTCCGGCGAGTGCCTCGCTGGCCTGCCCCGGACCAGCCCACAGCTTCCACGCTGCCCCCCGTCTACGGCTGAGGACCCTGCTTCATGTCTCTGTGCATTTCTCATGGGCTGCGAGGACTCGCTTCCATGGCAGGAATCCAGTGAGGCTGCTTCAGGGTTAAACCTCTAAGGCCCCAGTCAGATAGAGACAGTCTGCTCTATACGCGCTGCTCCGTCTTCTGAGAAGCTGAAGGTGTGGGTGTGGTGAGCGCACTAAGGGATCCCTATCAGTCCAGTTCAGTTCAGTTCAGCCGCTCACTCGTGTCCGACTCTTTGCGACCCCATGAATCACAGCTGCCAGGCCTCCCTGTCCATCACCAACTCCCGGAGTTCACTCAGACTCACGTTCATAGAGTCGGTGTTGCCATCCAGCCATCTCATCCTCGGTTGTCCCCTTCTCCTCCTGCCCCCAATCCCTCCCAGCATCAGAGTCTTTTCCAATGAGTCAACTCTTCGCATGAGGTGGCCAGAGTACTGGAGTTTCAGCTTTAGCATCATTCCTTCCAAAGAAATCCCAGGGTTGATCTTCAGAACGGACTGGTTGGATCTCCTTGCAGTCCAAGGGACCCTCAAGAGTCTTCTCCAACACCACGGTTCAAAAGCATCAATTCTTCGGCGCTCAGTCTTCTTCACAGTCCAACTCTCACATCCATACCTGACCACAGGAAAAACCATAGCCTTGACTAGACGGATCTTAGTTGGCAAAGTAACGAACCCTAAAAGCTGCAGAGCCTATATGCGGCTGGGTGCTGACCCGTTCCTTAGTTTAGGCGTTCTTACACCAGGTTTAGGAGGCGGAACCCTTCTGGCTTATCCGGGAAACCTGTCATGCATCAGGAAACGCGCAGACCAGCATTCCTAACGCAGGCTGCACCATTCGCTGCACCAGTAGGGGTTCGTCTAGAATCTGTACCTTCTTCCCCTACGGCTGAATGGCACCATTCTGATCCAGGTATAATCATGAACCCTGCAAGGAGCAACAGGAGGAAGTCGGGGGCACTGTAGTCGGGACACAACTACTATTTCATTAGATGCAAACAGTCTTGAGGGGTGGGCAGCCAGGGAGGAGCCCAGGCTTTAGGAGGAGTGTTGCCTGCCCGGGGGCCCTGCACGGAGGAGGCCCTGCACGGAGGAGCCCAGGCCGCGGTCCAGCTGCAGACAGCGAGGTGCA
Source organism: Capricornis sumatraensis (assembly GCF_032405125.1). Classification (NCBI taxonomy): domain Eukaryota; kingdom Metazoa; phylum Chordata; class Mammalia; order Artiodactyla; family Bovidae; genus Capricornis; species Capricornis sumatraensis. Next base: position 54,789,668 of record NC_091090.1, on the reverse strand, counting down.
CAGCCCTCGCGGGTCTGTCCCGGAAGGAGAGGGGCAGCGCGGTTAAGGAGGGACACAAAGCCTGGGAGGGCGGGGCCTGGGAGGGCGGAGCCTGGGAGGGCGTCAACAGTGGTTGCGAGACATAAACTCCTTATAAACACGAGTGGTGAGATGGTCAGGGAGTAATTACAAAGAGGAAGCTCCGTCCGAAGCGACGCACCGCTGACAGCATCCACGCCACTGCGCCTGCCGGTTACGAGAGGGCGGACACTGAGCCGGGAGCCCAGCCGCTCTCTCCTGGTCCCGGCAGAGAGGCGGCTTGCCCTTCGTCTGCCCGGCCACCTTCCTCTTCCCCGGTCCCACAGAGGGCAGGAGGGCGGAGGTGGGGGCTGAGGGCCCTGGGGGTCAGAGGACCGGGACTGAGCGATAGGGGGCCTCCAGGGGGGCTGAGGAAGATGGAGCCATGGGGAAGGCAGGTCCAGCTTCCTGCTGGGGCGGGAGCACAGACACGGGAAGAGGGGCCTTTTCAAGACCCCTGCAGAGGCTCGGGGTGGTGCTGGGCGAAGGCCTAACTGGTATTTATACAAGTCCTCTGATGACAGATCAGATTCCTGAGGTCTGGAAAGTGTTACCCTGCATTATTCTAAACAGGGCTACGAGATAGAACAAGCAATTATGGGCCATTTAACTTAACATCATTTACAGAAAAATATTAGGAAAAGTTTGCAGAGGGGACAACTCGACAAGCGTGTGGTAATTTGATTAGAAACAGGCCACATGTTTCTGCTGAAGGAAGGTGTTGTTTTAACTGGCTTTGCCTTCTTTGAAGTTACTGCTTTCCCAGATCTAGATTTTAACTCGGGACTTTTTTCTAATATCTATAAAGAACGGGAATAAACATAATGTATTTAGGTAAAGAAAGCAAAAGCCAGTCACAGTAGAGGATGTTGGAAACATCACATCAAGAAAAGTCCATGTTAGAGACAAACAGGACAGGGAGGGAAACTCAGCTCCATCATCAGTAGAGTTTAAATGTATTTTTTCATGAAAAATAGGTGCTTCCAAATTTGGTCTGTGAATGCATTTCCCATGATATTTCTTAAAGTGCTCTGCAGAAAAAAAAAAGGCATTTTTTGGTTTGTTTGTTTCACTGAAAAAAAGAAAATCTTAGCTTCTCTTTCTTTAAGTGAATTGACCATTTGGTGTGATCAACAATTGCCACGTTGGGATGAATACTTCTTAATCCAATCTTTGTGAATTTCCCAAGTTAAAAATTTTCAGACAAAAAGAAAATGTCTTTGTTATTATTTTAAATTAAGTAATAAATTAATGTTAATTTTCTCATATTTACATGATAATTCCATATCCCTGAATTGCTACTGAATTTTCAGAGACAGGGTCAGAAAGGATAAAAATGAAAATAAAACAAGAATAAAGAAATCAAAGTACACAGTAAAACGTTTGCTAGAAGCCTTGACTGTATCACGTCACTGACTTGTTAGCAGTTAACACGCACAATCCACCAGCGATGTCAGTCTGTCTTTCAGAAGGCAGTCGGCTTGAGTAACTGACCTGTTCTTTCCACCTACACCCCCGTGGCGACAGGGTGTGTGTCGTCCATGCTCGATTCTTAGGGTCTAACGCAGGGTTTGGCGAATATTTGCTGAAAGAACGAATGACCAACAACGACAGCGTCAAGGCTGGGTGTTTCACTGCGCACCACTGTTCTAACGAGCAGTTCGTGGAACTGACTATCACTTCTACAACAATTCTTTGAAAGAAGTTTGACTGCTAACCCCATTTTTAAAGACAGGCAGACAGACGCACCGAGGAGTGACAGGTTCGAGGTGACCCGTCTGTGATGGACAGTTTCTGAACTCAGGCCGCCTGGCCTTCAACCCAACCCTGCTTCTTCCCGGGCACGGACGCGCATCACCAGGGCTCCGCATAGCGTGCACCCAGAGAAGGGGGGCCCAGTCTTCACAGGGTGGTCACCAACGCTGGGAAATGTGAAGCCCAGTTTCCAGAGTCAAGTTCTCCACCCGAGTCAAACAACTAAACATTCAGGGGAAGCCCAGTGGTGTCCACCGAGAGACCCAGAACAGGACTCCGCTCAGCTCTAAGTGGATGCCAGCATTCTGAGCTCAGACACACACTTTCAGGAGCAGGACCTTCCGCACGAAGCAGGAGCAGGACCGAGGAGCCCGCCGTGGTGAGATCAACAGGGGAAGGTCCCGGCCGGGAGTCCTGCTCCATACAGAGCCGCCGGTGGCGTCCTTGTGCCGGGCTCTGCTGGGCAAACAGCCTTCCTCGGTCTGGATCTTGTTCACAAAACGACACAGATCTGCGCCTCCCATTAGCCCTGCTTGCGGGCGCTGGTGCTTCGGGGCCTGCCATGTCCCTACAGCCTGCCCCGGGCTTCCTGTCTGGCACTCCCCCTGGCAGTCTCTCGACACACCGGACCCTAAGGTGATCTGGTTCTGCGGTTGGCTCTGGGGTGTGCTGGGTGCTGAAGACACAGGACAGAAATGACCAGGGGAAGGAGCTTTTCTAGAACCCGAGGAGGGAGGAGTCTGTGGCCTCGGAAGATGGACCTGACCACAGACAAGGGCAGGCCACCGCCGGCCCCGGGGGCTCCACGGCCCCCACGCCCAGCACTTCTCAGGCCTCATCCCAGCAACCCCCCTGGCTGCTGGTCAGGGCCCAGACCCAAGTGCAAGCTCACGGCGGTGGCTCTGGGTCTGGTCCCCTTTCACCTGGAGGAACACAGTGCCTCGGGCAGCTCTGCCTCAGCCTGTCAGACTGCTCAGTTCTGGGAAAGCTGCTGTGCTGAGGAATGAGGTGAAAAGTTGAGCCTCACTGCACATGCCCCACGGAGCCCTGAGCGGGGCGGGGAGGACAGGCTCCCGCAGCAGTAACGGGGGCCCGGGGGCGACAGATGGGCGAGAGGAACCCACGGAGCCAGGCGGCGCCCTCAGGCTCAGACGCCCTCTGCGGACAGACCTGCAGAGCAGGTGCCACCACGGTGTCCGCGGGAACAGAAGAACGGACGGACGCGGAGCTTTGGCCGGAAAGACGGGCCACGGGGGCTTCGGCTCTCTCGTGCCACGTCCCCACCAAGCCCCAGCGTCCCCAGGGGAGGGTGGCAGACGAGCCGCTGGTAGCAGGCTCCTGGCTTTGGAAAGAAGGCCCGGGGTGACGGTGTCACGGGGTGCAGGGGCCCCGTCCACTCCCACTCTGACATGACAATGCTCGTCGCAAGCCGGGACACAAGGCTGCCGGTTTAGGTTCCAGAAATACGACAGCCTGCGGCGTCTCGGCCGGGTGGGCGGCGGGCGTGGGCTGCAGGGCAGGGCCCCCTGCTGCGTCAGCAGGCTGCCGCGGGCCCCCTCCCGGCCCGCACATCCTCTGCCGGCACACCCACTCCGCCGGCACAGCGCGCCATTGTTCGCCGCCGGCAGAGGCCGCCCCGCCCGGCCGGACAGCCCTGCACACTTCCTCTCCTCGCTGCCCCGCCCTTGTGGACGGCCGCGAGAAGCGACGCCTCTCCTTTGTCTGAAACAAGACAGTCGGACGGGTGATCACCAGAGACACGCTCACTTTCAACCCTCCTTGGCGGGGCTTTCCTGACCTTGAAAGGTGGCGCGGCAGACAGGAATTTAGTTCAAAACACAGGTCGAACAGGTTCCAGGGTAACGTGCTCACAGTTAACACACATTTCATTCGGGAACCACCACATTTGTACACCTCTCTCAAGACGCTGCTTTCCATCACCCCAGGTCCGTCCCTTTAAATCTCTGAGTTTCATCACCAGAGTGAAGGTGGCCCACGTTTAAATGGCAACACCCAGCCAGGAATTCTTAGACAGTGAGGGAAGGGGGACGCTGCGCCCTGACGCCTCCAGGCTGTTTCTCCAGACAGGGGCCCGCGCACGCAGAGACCACGCACCATCCACCCACCCACCCGCCAACCGGCACTCACGCCGCGTCTGTTGCCGTCGGAGACCGGAAAAGAGTCTTCCTCAAAGAGTTCACAGTTTGGAGAAAAACATGGAAAGAGATGAGTCTGACAAGCTGTCACACATGTTATGACATGGTTTGCAGAGCGTGCGACGTAGATCCAAGAGGGAAAGCTGGAAGCTCGGTGGCGGCCAGTCCACGGGCCAGAAGAGGCTTCGCACCCAGGACCACACTCGAGCTGAGGCTCAAAAAGTGTACAGGCTCACACGGCTCAGGTTTGTGTGTGTGTGTGCATGTGTACATGTGTGTGTATGTGAGTGCATGTGTGTGTGTGTGTGTGTGACTGTATGAATACATGTGGTTGTGTGCATCGGTTCATGTGAGTGTTGAGTACGTGTATGCAAGTGAGTGCGTGTGTATGTGACTCAGTACATTTGACTGTATGTGAGTGCACGTGAATGCATGTGTGTGTGTGTGTGTGTGCATGTGTGTGCAGGAGTGTGTCTGAGAGTGCACGTGAGTGTGTGTGTGAATGTGTGCAGGGGCGTGTGCGCTGGGACCTCCAGACCCTGCAGGTCACGGGGCCCTGGGAAGGCGGACATCCCGCAGGCTCTAGGGCTCAGCCATCAAGCAGGCCTAACCTTGACGGGCCTGCCTTTGGCCCGAGTCTCCATTTCTGAAACCAACCCTTCCCCGGGTATGAGCTACCCCTGCTCTCCTTTATACGGCAGTGTGTCTTGTGCCAAGAATAGCACCCCGGATTCGCCTCCCAAGGCTCTGGTTTGGGTAAGGCGCTAGGGTCACAGATCGCCCAGTGTGGGGCTGGGCAGCCTGGCCGCGGCGTCCAGGGACGGTCTCCCAGGAGTGGCCAGTGGAGACGCGGCCGAGAGTCTTACCACTTCAGTGGGTCGGTAGTACTTGAGGTCCACAGTCACATGAATTTTGCCGGTCTCTTTACATCTGCCCACTTCGTTTTCATTCTCTCCTTCCCACCTGGAAAGGAGATAAAGACTTAGTCATCAGCACTGAGTTGCTTGGGAGCGGCTGGCCAGGGTACCCAGTGCAGCACGGAAGCGTGCGAACTCGGGAGCACAGGCTAAGCCGCGGCCTTAGGGCCTTCCCAGGTCCATTTCAGGGGCTCCCCTGCCTTTTTAAAGAAAATCACAATGCAGTCAGAACTGAGGCCTCAGAAGTGAAGAGATCAGCCAGAATAAGGAATTCCGCAGTTTTCAGGGAAAGACTTCGTGCTTCTTTAGACTATCCTTGATAAAGTCAGTTATTATGGAGTAACCGCTTCTGTCTCTCCCCCCGCCTTTTTTTTTGAGTTTTAGGTGTATTTATTGTAATTTTAACGCATTCCAGTTTAGAACAAGTTTAATGTCCTAATGAACCGTTAACATCATCCTGGTATTACACACCAGTTACCTTGCTGTACCCAGGCAGCCATGGGCCCCAGTGACAAATCCCAGGTGACTAAACCTCCAAAACTATGTAACGACTCGGTTACTTCCTGCTAAGAAAGGGTCTGCCAGCCTCTCCTCCTCTTACTCAGCTGCGAGGCCCTCTGGACTCGTTTTCCCCTGTAAACACCCACAGCCGCCCGCCCTTCAGGGCCCAGGCACAGCCTCCACTGTGAGTCCAGGAGTCAAGCGCACAAGTTTCAACACTGGCTTCCCACTGGAGTTCGATTTTACATTCTCACTTTTATAGAAACGAAGACTCTGGCTTAGAGCTGACCTCTGCGTTTCCACAAACCAATACTCAAACAGAAACATACTACATAATTTTAATTATTTTCACAAATGAAACTTTTTGGCAAAGAAGGGAAATATGTTGCAGGGTATAATGTTTGACTCCAATGCTTGATCTCAGACCTTTGCTATATCGGCGGGCGGAGAGCCCTACTACAGGGCAGTCCTGTGCCCCCGACCAGCCGCAGGGGCTTGGGGGGAAGAGCAGAGTATCACACTGGCCACTGGACCACATGCCGTACAGGGGTCGTTGAAGATGATCAGACGCTGATCGCGGTTGCATTCTGCACAAAGGTCGGGTATCAGGGACATAAACCAGCATCACAAGCTTTATTTCTGATCGACCATCCGGAGGTTCTGTGTCTAAATCCCTTTCTGACAGCACAGGGATCACATTTCATCGCTGGAGAAATAATCAGTTTGTGAGGACACTGGGCTTGCCCACAGACTACAGGCAAACACGGAAAAACATCCCACAACACCCAGAGAGTTACAGCAGATTATGCTGGACGGTAACGTGTACAACTGGCGTTTTCCATGAATTTTCTATTAATTAACTGACTCAAGAAAGGGTGTTTGGCTATTTACTTATTTGGTTTATTTTCTTACCCTTGCCTAGACTCACTTGGCAGGCTCAGAGCTAAGCGTTTGGAACACTCACCTGGACACGCTTTAGATATGCAGACTAGAGATGCTGTGAGACGGGAAGCCCTGTGACTTCAGGTGGATGAAGACCAAGCCTCGGCCAGCATCCACACAAGGGAGGGGGTCTGGTGAGGTCAAGGTTCCCAAAGGCCTCCTGTGCAGCTCTAAGGTCGTTTCCGCGGGCGCTCTCTGTGGGAGCGCTTCTAGTCAACGAAAGGACAGCTGCTCCTCACGAGCATGTTTCACCTCTAGTTTTGTGCACATGTCACACTCACAAAGAAAAGCAAGCTCACACACCTTCCTGACGCATCTGCACGGAGCCGGGGTTGCAGAAGCACGTGCTCGCCCACATGTAACGTGCGACGGGCCACACTCATGTGGGAACACGGATACACAGGACACCGCCCTCCGCGTGTCTGGACCAGGGGCTGGAGGACTTTTTCTACAGAGCTAGAAACGGACGGTCTCAGGCTTTGCCATAACCTAAGGCTCTGTTCCGTATTCTTTCTCCTCCTCTTTCCCAATACCATCTTTTTTTTTTTTTAAACTACCGTTTGAAGTGAAGTCGCTCAATCGTGTCTGACTCTTTGGGACCCCATGGACTGTAGCCTACCAGGCTCCTTAGTCCACGGAATTTTCTCGGCAAGACTACTGGAGTGCGTTGCCATTTCCTTCTCCAGAGGATCTTCCCAACCCAGGGATAGAACCCGGGTCTCCTGCACTGCAGGTGGACGCTTTACCGTCTGCGCCGCCGGGGAAGCCTGAACAGTGGAAACATCCTTGGAGAAGAGAACACAGGCCTCGCTGGGGTCCGGCATGCAGACCAGTCGTCCGCCGGGTCCAGGAGACGAGTCAGGGGCACATCCTCAGCCTCCGCCCTGGGGGTGCATCTGGTTCCGTCCACACCGGCGGGCCGACAGCGGGCTCGGGGCGACCTTCCCCAGCGTCACGGGCTCACTGGGCTGCGCTGCAGTCCTGGGCCAACACCAGCCCCGGTCGCAGCAGCTGAGGTGGGAACAGCTGGGGAAGGGCCCGCCTGGCAGAACCGAGCAGGCACTTCGGGCGCCTGCAGTGTGAGCTGCCCACACAGAGGTCTCCTCTGCCCCATGCTGCCGGCCGGCCTGCAGGGGCGTCTGCGGCCACGGCTGCCGTGGCCACGGCTCTGAGCGAAGGGCTCAGAGTGGGACGGAGCCGCAGAGCCACTTTCTGGTCGGCACCAGGCAGCAGGCAGACGCTTCGGCCAAGGCCCAGGAAGCCGTGGGCTGCAACAGGACACGGAGCGCTGTGTTCACCAGCGAGAGGCAAGGGCAGGTAACGGGTGACTCCGCGCAGAGCGGCCTGTGCGCTGCTGGCGGGGAGTGAGGGTCCCGCCGGTCGGCAGGAGCGCAGCCTGCTCGCTGAGATGGCGCTCCCCGCGTGGGATCCCGCAGACTCGAACTGTGGGCTCAACTGCTGGCTCCTAAGGAGCGCTAAGAGCCCGAGGCAGCACTGAGAGCAGAACTGAGCGCCACACGGCGAGATGCGGGGCAGCGCAGGCCTCCCTACCCAGGAGCCCCTCTGGAGCAAGCAGGGTGAAGCGAGCCCGGACCTCCAGAGCCTGCGGGGCCACTGCAGGCCCCGCTGCTGGAGCCGGGCGGGTGGGGCCGGGAGGTCGAGGCCCCGGGCGGCTGGGGAGAGGCAGCGGCTCTGGACGGGAGGCTGGCTGCACCCTCCTCCTCCTTCCTCGACCCACCTGCAGACATGGGTCAGTCTACAAGGGCCGGACCGCGGGAGAGAAGAGACAACCTGTGTTGTCGAGCAGACGGACGAGTGTGAAGGACGGGGCAGGAGCCCCGAAAACAGGCTCGCGAGCGGGCAGTGGGCAGGCGGAGAGGGCAGCCCCGGGTGCTCAGGGTGGAGGGGCTCGGTTCCCCTGGAAGCAGGCTGGGGCCCAGGCCGCCGCGGCCCACATCACCGGACGGCAGCCTCAGCGTCCCTGTGACGGTGGCAGGAGGGACGGTCCTGCGCCCCCGAGGCGGGGTCCCCACGCGGAGAGCATGCGGGTGGGCTGTACGTGAGCGCTGGGCACCCTCGGCCCCCAGAGGCTGTGGGGGTCAGGGTACCCCTTTCTAGGAGCCAGGTGGGGGTCAGGCTGGCCCCTTCTGTGGTGGGGGCTGGGGTCAGGCTGGCCCCTTCTGCGGGGGAGGCTAGGGACGCCCTCTGGGCTCCATTCTCCAAGCAAACAGCCCTTCACAGCCCCCAGAGTGACCAGGAGCCCCCGAGCTCTAGGTCCTAGAAACCCCAACCAGCTTTTAGGCCCCCACTTTCAAATATGAGCCCAACACTAAGGCTTACCAGACGCATGTGAGGAAAACCACACTTACGAAGACAAGGGGTCACAAGAGATAAGCTGAGACAGCAACTCGGAGGAGACAGAACCGACGAGGGGGGGGGGGTGTGGATGAGTGAGAGAAGAGCGAACAGGACGGCTCACAGGCGCCACCGCGAAGAGCTGCAAGGCGACACGGCCCCAGGAGACAAAAGCAAGACACTGCATTAAAAAGAGGACAATTTGAAAACAAAAGATGTAGTAATTGGAAAAAATTCAGAAGAACTCAAGAGAAGATTTTGAAGACAAAATTGAGGTAATTTCTCAGAAAGTAGAGCAAAAAGATATCGATATCAAAAAGGAAGATAAAATCAGCAGACAGCCTCGAGAGGTCAGTATAACAGGGTTTCCAGAAAGAGAGTGAAGGAAATAACTGTCTTCAAATAAATGAAGAAAACGGATCAGAGGAGAAGAACAGATGTTTCCAGACAGAAAGGGCCCCACCGAGCACCCAGACGCTAGGTGGGACTAGTGGCCCACGGCACGGAGTTTCAGAACACGGGACAGGGTCGGGGATGGGCTTGGGGGTGGGCTCGGGGATGGGCAGGGCGGCCCCTGCAAGCAGTGCCTTCCAAGTCCTGAAGGAAGGCTGTTTCCAACCAAGAGATGCACACTGGCCCCTTATTCGTGCCGAGGGCAGAAGAGATGTGCTTCCAGATGCACTGGTCTCAGGAAACCAAACCACGAGGTTTCAAAAAGATGTCGGAAAACAGGGGCTGCCAAGCGTCCACCTGTCCAGGCGGGGTCAGGTGACAAGGTGGCAGAGGGGCTGCTCCAGGCGACACGCCCGGGGAGAGCCCGGGGCTGACGGGGCAGGCGAGGGACGGTCGAGTGGGAAATGGGCCAAACGCAGAGAAACAGGACTGCTGGTCTACGACGAGCGGGAACCGGCGGCCCCTGGAGCGCACACGGGGTCCGTCCGTCCTGACGCTGCGACGTGTCTGTCACGGCTCTGAGAGACGGGGGGGCGGACGGAGATCAGAGCGCGGCCTGGAGTCGTGGCAGGGAAAGGCCAGCAACGCAGCGGCGGACTCCCAGCAAGAGGCGGCAGACACGGGCAGGGTGGAGGTGGACCCCGCACGGCCCAGGCTGATGAGGAGAGCCAGCGGCCGGACGAGCGGAGGGCGGGCTGGGTGGGGACGCCGCCGCGAGGAGAGCTGGGCCCTGCGCCTCTGCGAGCCGCCACGGGAGGAGGGGCCTCTCGGTGGGGGCACTGGGACGGCCACGACGCTGGGGAAGCAGCTGAAGGCGGAGGAGGCAGGGACAGCGGTCTGTGCGCACGGAGGCGGCACTGGGGCCCCCCAGGCCCGTGGAGCGACCGTCCCAGACGCGGGCGGGGGAAGGGAGACTCCGGAGGGCAGCGCCGGCGGGGGCTTCAGGGCGCGAAGGGGGCTCTCAGGCCCCTTGCAGAGCCTCTCCTCCGCCCCTCAGCCAGAGTCACCGCCACTGACTCCGGCTCCTGCTGCCACGCCGTGTGAACAAATAACCAACTACAACACAAAGGCTAAACTTTAACCCTCGTGCCCGCGTTCCGGAAGAGGGCTGCCGTGGGACTCATCCCCGGGGCTTCCACACCAGGCCGGGCGTGCCACCCAGGCGCACGGTCTGCGGCCTGCGTGAGGGGAGAGGAGAGCGAGTGGCTTCCCCTCCCTCCACTGCAGGCATCCTCCGGCGGGGACGCTGCTTCCTGGGGGGCTGGGGGCACCGTCAGCATCTTTTCTGCATCCTTCATCACCGGCATCACTCACTTCAGTTCAGTCACAGTCGTGTCCGACTCTTTGCGACCCCATGAATCACAGCACACCAGGCCTCCCTGTCCATCACCAACTCCCGGAATTTACTCAAACTCATGTCCATCGAGTCGGTGATGCCATCCAACCATCTCGTTCTCTGTCGTCCCCTTCTCCTCTCGCCTTCAATCTTTCCCAGCATCAGGGTCTTTTCAAATGAGTCAGCTCTTCACATTAGGTGGCCAAAGTATTGGAGCTTCAGCTTCAGCATCAGTCCTTCCAATGAACACCCAGGACTGCTCTCCTTTGGGATGGACTGGTTGGACCTCCTTGCGTCGAGGGAACTCCCATGAGCATCACTGGCAACTGTTAAAGGGAGAAGTGTCTCCTTTCTCACTGTCCTCTGTCAGCTTCATCTGCAGGGCCTCTGACGGGGGTGATCAGCTCCGTGGACAGGGCCCGGGTGGTCCAGCCTAACGAGGCCGAATGAGGTGGCTCGAGAGATGACATGAGAGAGACCAGGGCTGGCCCCCGCAGCGTGAGCTGAGAGCAGAGGGACACTCAGAGACCCCCAGCGGCCTCGCCGTGTGCCGCGGACACCTGCGCCGTCTTCACATGGCTCTTACCTGTCTGTGGTACTTGTGTCGAACTCAGCTGGGGTGGCCTGTCCTCACGCAGAGACTGTGGCTGGGGCTTCTCCAGCCTCACAGGAGGAAGCACCTGGGCAGCGGCCTGACGGGCAGGTGGGCAGTGGTGGGGAGGGGCAAGGGAGAGCCCAGAGCCCCCGGGCGTCCCCAGGGGCTCCTCCACTCCTGGCCGAGCTCGCTCATCTGTCCCCCACCCCTTGTCCTCGCCGCGGGCCCTGCGTGTCGGGCACTGAGCTGAGCCGGGGCTGAGCGCCCGGGTCTCTGTCCTCCAGGGGCCTCTAGCCTGGCGGCCACGCAGGACAGCAGAGGAGCGGCGGGGTCAGAGGACCAGGCAGCACCCGGCAGGAGCAGCCACGGCGGGGCAGGGCCCCGGGAGGGTCTCCCAGCCGAGACCCCGCAGACGGGCGGCGGCGAGACGGAGGCAGAGCGGGCGCGGAGCCCCACTCCTCGCCCCTCCCCTCCACCGCCCACCCGCCCGGAGCGGCCAGGCTGGTCCTGGCCACAGCTGGGTGACGGAGCGGCCTCCGCGCTTGTTCTCAGGCCTCTCTACCCACATGGGGGCCCTCCTCGGAGCTCCCAGCCTCGTCTCCAGCTGGGACTCCACCTCCCTGCCGACATCACTCCAGCCACGGTCGTGAGGCCGTTCCTTCGGAAGTGGTGATAGAACAGGCTTCCATAATATCCGCAGCTGTTTGCACAGATTTGTAAATGATGGCCTCTCCTTATCACTGCATTAAAGCCTGGCTTCTCAAGCACAAGCACCGGTCTTGGTTGTCTTGGGTGAGTTTGGCTCTGAGAGTAAAAAGGAAGAAGAAAACGGGCAGGGAGCCCGTGGATGGAGCGCCTGCTCTGTGTTCAGGTCAAAGCCTGTTTCATCAGGTAACCTTCAGAGGCAGCAGGCACTCTGAGATCTGATGGACCCTTAGCTAAAGACCGTAACTGACCTGCTATGCAGAGGACCGCATCAGCCGTCCGTGAGAGGTAGCGAGGGCTGCCCCAGCCTCCAAGGCAGACAGCATCGGATCTGCGCACACTGCTCATCCAGACGCCTGCCACTTCAGTCGAAGCTCCTATCGCTTTAGCTGTTATATATATATTTTTTTTTTAATGGGTTAAAACCCTAAGTATCTCAGGAGTTCACATAAACGTAAAACGAGGGCTTAGCTTTCTCAAGCGGGGAGGCTCCGCCTCAGCGGTGAGTGGAGGCTGGTGAGCAGGGCCAGTCTCCGCACGGACACTTCGGGAGGAGGCTCGGGTCTGCTCAGAGCGTCTCCTCCACGTTCTCGAGGGGCCCAACCCATGTCCACTTCTCTCCCAGCTCCATGGAAGATGCCGAGTGACGCTATCTCTACCCCACAGCGTCAGAGAGGCCACTCAACTTGGCTAGATGGTGTGGATGTTAGAGAGGGTGGCTGCAGGCCACCGCAGGGAGCTGGAGCTCCGGGGTGGGGCTGCTGAGAGGAGACGTGGGCCAGCGCGGCCCCAAATGTGAGCAAACATGCGGAACCTTCCAGAGAAAGAAGGCAGAGCCTGGACGCTCCTTTGCCTGACTCTGCTCAAGTAGAGCCCTAACATACAGCTGGAGAAACTTCATCAGAAGCGACAAGCTGGAAGGGTGGGGTTTTCCCACAGAGCAACTGGACACAGTCAAGGTTCAGCATGCACAACAGAAGGGCTCACAGTGGACACCAAGACACGGGACACAGGCTCGCTCCTGGGGCCCTGACACCAAGACACGGGACACAGGCTCGCTCCTGGGGCCCTGACACCCGGACACGGGACACAGGCTCGCTCCTGGGGCCCTGACACCAGGCCACGGGACACAGGCTCGCTCCTGGGGCCCTGACACCAGGCCACGGGACACGGGCTCGCTCCTGGGGCCCTGACACCAGGACACGGGACACGGGCTCGCTCCTGGGGCCCTGACACCAGGCCACGGGACACGGGCTCGCTCCTGGGGCCCTGACATCAAGACACGGGACACGGGCTCGCTCCTGGGGCCCTGACACCAAGACACGGGACACGGGCTCGCTCCTGGGGCCCTGACACCAAGACACGGGACACGGGACACGGGCTTGCTCCTGGGGCCCTGACACCAGGACACGGGACATGGTGTCACTCCTGGGGCCCTGACACAGGACACGGGCTTGCTCCTGGGGCCCTGACACCCAGACATGGGACATGGGCTCACTCCCGGGACCCCCCACCAACCCCACCTCCCTGCAGTCCCCTCTGCGTCCTCCAAGCCCAGCGGCCAGCCAGAAGCCTCACACACCAACCCACACTCCACCTCCCCCCGCCCCATCCCCCGCCCCAAGAAACAATCCCTAATTAGGGGAAGAATGTGCATGAACACAAAACGCTTGTTATCTCAGCCAGGAGGCGTTTAGAAATGAGTTTCTTTTTAAACGTATAATAAGGTTTGCCCTTGTTGTTTTGACTGAAAATATAGTTATGATACCGCAAACTATCATAAATATTTCCATTGGCGGAACGCCGCCCCCACCCCAGCAGCATGCGGTGGTTTTCTCATGGTTGCAGGCTGTTCCTACAACTCTCTTCTCAGAATTTAACAAGATTAATGACAGAAAATTAGTCAAGACAAGTATTGGCCTGTTTGGTTTATGCATCACTTCGAGTGCAAGAGAAAAGCGCTTCCTTTTCACATCACTTATTACCTAATAAGTGATAAGGTGACAGGGAAGCGGGAAGAAAAGCCTCACACTGACAACAACCCCGAGAACACAGCCCCCGCCAAACGCACACGGGTACACATGCAGGCACACACACACTCTCACACACGCACGCACACGCACGCACACATGTTCATAGACACATACACACACACACTCACAGACACACAGATACACATATACACACACCCCCCAACAGATACACCTATACACACCCACACACACAGACACACGCACACTCACACAGACACACAGATACACCAACAGGCACATAGATACGTATACAGACACACACACATACACACTCTCACACACTCACATAGATACACATATACACACCCACACACACAGACACACGTACACTCACACTGACACAGATACACAAACAGGCACATAGATACGTATACAGACACACACACATACACACTCTCACACACTCACATAGATACACATATACACACAGCCTCCTCCAAATGCACACGTGTACACACACATGCACACACACACATGCACACACACACACATACACACACAGATACACATATACACACCCACACACACAGACACACGCACACTCACACAGACACACAGATACACCAACAGGCACATAGATACGTATACAGACACACACATATACACACTCTCACACACACACATATACACATAAAGACACACAAATACACATGCACACACTCAGACACACAAACAGGCACACAGATACACGTATGGACACACACATATACACACTCTCACGCATTCACACAGACACACATACACACTCACAGACTCACAGTCACACGCGCACGCGCGCACACACACACACACACACACACACACACACACACACACACACACGGAGCACTGCTCTTACCTGGACAGCGCACAGCTCGGTTTTATTAGCATGAGTACTATGCACATTGAAGAAAATAAGGATTTATGTATTTCATCCCTCACAACTTTGGGAGTTTAACACAATGTCAATGAAACATCATAGTTTATGCCATAAGAAAACATAAACAAAAAGTGTACTTGTTTTTAGGAAAAAAGACGTGGAATTGCCTCCACTGTAGAGTGAAGGGTATTCACTTTTTCTATACTATTCACTCTAATAAGAACCTTGGAGGTTTATTTAAAGCAGCATGGATTTTGAATCAAAAGGATATTTAAAAACTCAGTCCTGACACAAGAGACCCATGATACATTTGCAAATCACAAAAGGACATGGGTGATTTTCTTGAAACGTGCACTGTCTTCTTCCACAATGAAGGAGAGGGCATGGAGGCGGTCCAGATGACTCATCTGCCTGCATATTCTTCTACGTCCTCTTGCTTTTTTTCACCTGTGTTCCAGCTCCCAGCATTGTATTTAAAATGAAAACGCCAACACATCTGCCTTCCTGTTCCTTATCTCCTCTAATGAATGTAATTAGTCTCCTGCACAATGTTTTCATGCAAAACAAATACATAGGTCTGGTAGTTAAGACAGAAAATGCAGGCGAACTAGGAGATAGTGACATAGAAGACGATTCTGTGGCGTTTTCGACATGGAGCGTGACTCTATAGACGGAGGTTTTGACCCTCTTGCTATAGTCTGGAAGCGTCATCACCTAAAGTCCGCTACAAACAAGGATGTTGGTCCTGGGTTTACAAACCTTCACCTTCTCTTGGGATCCAAGGGCCAAATGTTTTAAAGGCAAAGTATTACAGGAAAGCACATGAAGTGTTTCCCAAAAGAGGAGCTCCTGGATTTTCTCCGATTTCCACGGCTGTTTGTGACAGATTGCCATTAAAGGTTTCGAGGTAAGGGAGCCACTATATAAATTAAGTTGCTGAAAGAACTTGCCTCCTCCACAACTGTGGAACCGAGTCCCCATCAGTTCAGAGGTGACCGACATGTTTCTTGGGCTCCCAGGAGACTTCCATCAATGCCTGGCTCTCCTCTCGCTTTAGACCAGAGTTCTGGACCCCCTGGCTCTTGCACCTTGGAGACCCCCATCAGTTCTTGGTCAATTTCTTTCCTACTTTGGAAAAAAAAAAAAAACAGGTAGGGATGCCTCCAGCTGTTCAGAACTCTGTCTCACCAAGAGCAATCCAAAGTCACTGAAGGCAGGAACTGGTGTTCAGAGGATTTCTTCTATCTCAGTTTATCAGATAATTAACTAGTCCAATGTCTTGTTCAATTCAACTGGCGTTTACGTGATCCCTGGAGGCGTGAGGGCAGAAAGAAAGAGTAGAGAAGGCACCACGGTGGCTGTAGGCGCTCCCTGGATGACAGTCCTCGTGGAAAAACCTAGAAAGTCCAGGGTTTTCACTTTACAGCAGTTTGCCCTCATTCCCACCCTCATGCCACACACACAGACACACAGTCACACTCTCAACTTCCAAATATTTGTTTTCCATTACCGACTCATGAAAATGTTGATTTACCAACTGTCTGCCACTGTGCGGGGCAGGATGCAAGGTTCAGAAAGGACCCAAAGCAGGTTCAGCCTCAAGCAGAGAATGCCCAGTCCGCCAGGGAGGGTAAGGTCCCAGGCGACCTAAGATCGCGGTCAGAAGGGGCGAGAGCTCAGATATGGTGACTGTCGGGTCCACCTTGGGCCTGAGGTTCTGTGATCTCCCAGGCTCTGCTGCTCAGAGTGGGGTCCAGGGGCCAAGCAGCCCCCACATCTGGCATCGCAGGGGTCCTGTTAGATGCTCAGGCCCCGCCCAGACCTACCGATTCCAAACCTGCATTTTAACTAGATCCCCAAGCGCTTCTCAGCAGTTAGCATCGGAGGACCTGTGCTCCACAGGAGACAGACCAGCCAAAAGACGCCCTAGCTCTGCCAGAAGGTGATTACTCCCGGAGAGCAGGGGAGTCCTCATCACAGCCACAGCCCCCCGGGCGCGAGCTGAGGGCCTGTCCTCTCCCTCCCTGCCCGCCTCTCTGCTGAGCACGCCTGTAGGCTCCTCCTGGTCACATGAGTGTGAGGCATTGGTGGGACTCGACTGTTTAGTCCCCAGACATAGCATCGGTTGCCCGATCTTGTTGGTTTCATGCTTTGCTTGTCCCTAGCATTCACGTAGACAAATGTCACTTTCCATCAACACTGTTTCCTCACAAACAGCAAACAGGGCAGAGTGCCCGACGCTCCAGCCCGCTTCGGCGCGTCCCGCGTGCTGACGTGTTTCACCGGCTCCCATCCCTGAGAGGCAGGCCCTCACCCCATCTCGGGTGAGGCCCAGAGCTAACTGCTGCCCGGGGGTGGGGGCGGTGGAGCAAGGCCAGGCCCGGGTCGGGGGTAGGGGGGAGGTGGAGCTGGGGGCAGGCTGGGGGGTGTGGGGGGCTGTGGAGCAGGGCCAGGCCCAGATGGTGGTGGAGTGGGGGGCTAGGCCCAGGGGGATGGGGACAGTGGAGCGGGGGCCAGGCCCAGGGGGCGGTGGAGTGGGGGGCCAGGCCCAGGGGTGGGGCGGGGGCGGTGGAGCGGGGACCCAGGCCTGGGGCTGCACGTGGAGCCCCTCACCCGATGCCACAGCACACTGCGTGCAGAGACGACACGCTGAGTTCTGGGATAGGAAGCCGGTGGTAACGGGGAAGGGGCCCTCCAGGCCCGGCTCCGGCTCGCTGTTTTCCTTGCCCGTCACTGCCTGATGTCTCACTGCGCGGAAGCCGTTCCCAAGGAGGCCTGGCCGGCCCGTCAGAAGGCCAGCTGCAGCGGGGCTGGCCCGGAGCGGTCCTGACTCTCCCAACTCTCCAGCCTGTTCCAGCTGAGATCGGAATGCTACTCGTGGGGCCCGGAGATGATCCAGGGAAGGAAATTGGAAAGAAAACAAACAATAGAATGCAACTTCCAGACAGCGTTCAGAGAGCCATCGTGATTTCATTATCTGGCCCTGAGAAGGAATTCTGTGTCTCAGCCGTGCTGTGAGAGCGTGCATCGCCGCGCTCTGTTCCCACGCCCGGCCATGCAGGCTCGGGGTGCAGGTGGCCGCCGGGCAGGAGGCTCGGCTGGGGGCACAGGGCAGTGCCCCGGTGTCTTGGACGGACCATTGGCACCTGCTCTCTTCGTGGGAGATTCGGGAAAATGTTTTGGTTTTGCCAAAACTGTACGTGACACTCAAAGGCGATATTGAATGCCGTGAAGCCTTAGCTGGTGGTTTGGTCCATCATCTGGAACGACGTGAAGGCCTCTCCTGAGATCTGCCGTGGGTTCTAGCGAGACTACGCCAGGCTTTCCTGCCGCCTCTGGGGATGGGGACGCAGGCTGCAGCGGGGCTCTGAAGGACAGAGGGCACTCCCAGCTGGCAGTCCACGCGGCTCTGTTGTTCCAGTAGGATTCCAATACAAGGTCAGCTTGAGAAGCGCTGGGTTAATCAACGTCACACAGACTCTACTGGTGATTCTCCAGGAGGGGCTGTAATATTCAATATTCTCCAGATGAACTGGACACATGCTTTTCTAAGGCATTTCCTCTCTATAGAAGTCTCAGTGTGTACAGGTCTGTGCTAGGTATTTTTAAAAAGGCGTTAGCCCAGGGGACCAGGGACAGAAGGCTGAACACAAGACGCCGTCTCCAAAGCGGGAGAACCGCACTGAATCTGCAGACTGATCCCAAGAGAACTGCGTCTTGGCGCACCTCCCCACTTGCGTAGCGCTTTTCTGGTTTCTCCCATCGATGTCGTTTAGACTTCAGTGTGCACATCTTTCATGCACTTTATTAAGTTCATCTCTGTTTCATTTTTCTGATTCTGCTCTAAATGGTATTGTGCTTTTTTTTAAAGTCTGGTTCCCAGTTGTTGAGTGGCAGCACCCAGAAATGCAGCTGGCTTCTGTATATAGACCTTGTATCCTGTGATGCTGCTGAATGCACCTGTTAGTCTTCCTGGCTTTCTGGGTAGATCACTTACGTTTCCTATGTACTCCATCAAGCTACCTGTGAATAAGACAGACACACACCTCCCGTTCTTTTTCTTTCTTCCCTTGTGGCTAAGATCCAGGATAATGTGGAAATGGTTTGGCAGAAGCGGACAGCCTTGCCCTGAGCCCCACTTTTAGAGGAAAAGCATTCAGCCTCCACATTAAACTATGATGCTAACTGTTGGTTTTTCTCAAAGACCATTTATCAGCTTGAGGAAATTTCTTTCAATTTCTAGTGTGTTGAAATTAATTTTAAAAAATAATAGCTGCTAAATTTTATCAAATGTCTGTTCTGCCTCTATTGAAAAAAAATATGGCTTCTTTGTTTTCTTAATATGTTGAATCACGTTAATTTTCAAATGTTAAACCAACCTTGCGTTCCTAGAATAAACCCCACTCTGCCGCGGTGCACCAACTCTTTATATATGGATAATTTCGATTTGCTAATATTCTGTTGCTATTTTTTGTTTCTATGCTCACTGGAAATACTAGTCAGTATCTTTCTTTTCATGTAATATTTTTATTTTTAGCATCAGGGTAATATTGGCCTCATCAAATGAGTTAGGAAGTGTTCTCTCTTCTAAGTGAAAGGAAGGAAGGGAGTGTTTTCTTCATTAAACATTAAAAATTCATTTTTTAAAATACATATAGAACTACAAAAATTTATAGATTTTTTGAATCAGGTTTGGCAATTTGTGTCTTTCATGCAATTTGCCCATTTTCTCTAATTTGAAAAGGTCATTGGCAAAAATCTGTTCATAGTATTTCCTTACCATTCTGTCAACGTCTGGAGGACTTGTTGGGATGATAAGTCTTTTATTTCTACTGCGTATGATTTCTGCCGTCTCTTTTTTCCTGGATAGAGGTTCATCCACGTTTTGGTGTATGATTCTCCCCATCATGTTCCCGTTTCTACTTCATTTATCTCTATTTTTATCTTTGTCGTTTCCTTCTTTCTGTTTGCGCTGGGTTTAATGTGCTCTTCTTTGTCAAGCTTCTTAAGATGGAAGCTGGGATAACTGGTTTGGGCTCTTTCTTGCGTTCTAACACCAGTGTTCACAGCCACACGTTTCTCTCTAAGCACTGCTTTGCCAGCACCCCGCAGATTTTGGTATGCTGCTTTCCCTTTCATTTAATGCAGAATTTACTCCAATTTCCCTTGTGATTTCTTTGTTTGACCTGTGAGTTGTTGAGAAGTGTGTCAGGTGGTGAGCTCTAAAATGCCAGTTAGGGTTAAAGACGCTCGCTTCTGTATCTGCAGAGACTGTCTACCTGTATCGCAGTCACAGAGAAAGGCGTGCCGCGGTGCACAGACATTAAGTCTGTCTTTTTTCCTCTCCATTCTGTCAGGATTCTGAAGCATCTACAACTCGGTGTATATACATTTAAAATTATTATGTCTTTATGAAGAATCAACCCTTTAAACTACGAAAGGGCTCTTTATTCCTTCTGAGTAAATGAAGCCTTTTTCATCCCATATAAATGCAGCCACTCCAGTTTCCTTGTGGGTAGTATCTGGATGCTTTCCTTTTCACCTTTTTACTTTTAACCTCTCTGTGTGTTTATACCTGAAATGTGTCCCGTGCCAGGAGCGTGTCGGTGTTTCACCGAGTCCGGCTCCACCGCTCCTTTGGGCTTTCGGGGCGCTCGCCGTGGGCGTGCCTGTCGGCGCGGCAGCATCTCTCTCCTTCAGCCCCATTTGCTAGCTGTCCCCACCCCCTCTTCTCCAGCTGCTCTGAGACGAGCAGCCTCCGGGCTGCATTCTGACTCCAGTGCCGGCTCGTGGCCACCTTTCATTTTGCTCTGTTCTAGTGGTTTCTCCGGAGTGCGCAGCACATTCTTTGACTAACTGCAGCCTGTCTTCAAACAGCTCCACGCCAGTTCCCATCCGGTGTCAGAGTCCTGCAACAGCGCGGATGCGAGGCTTCCAGCCTGTCCCCGCTCTCAGCGCTGCTGCTAGTGCGCAGTCTGCGCTATCCATTCAGGTCCGTTATGTGTATTAAAACTACAGACGTACTGCTGTTATTTGCACTTTCAACAGTCAGCTACTTTTCAAGGAATTTCTAAAGTGAGGGGAGAATTCATATTTTCCTACATTCCGGCTGCTTCTCCCGCCCCTCATTCTGCTGCTTTCCTTCCATCTAAGCGTTTGCTGGTGACGAGCCCTCCCAACCTCCGCCTGTCTGGAAAGTCTTTAACTCGCCTCCATTTCCGAGATGCTGTCCACGGGCACAGACCTCGGGGCGTAGGTCTCCTCCTGCAATTTAAGGGTGCTGCTACAAGGAATTCTTGCCTCGCATAGTTTCTGATCCCAAAGCTTTCTTATGTTAGTTCCCCTCTACGTAACTCTCCTTTTAAAGTTTTCTCTTTAGCATTTATTTTCAGTAGTTTGGGAAACTTGGGGCTGTTATTTAATTCTTTTCCTGTGTCCTCTCCCCCCCTTTTCCCCAAGACTCTGATTGTGCACGTTAGGTTGTTTGATTTTGTCTCACAGGTTAATCTAATCAAACTCAGTTTTTCCCTCCAGTCTGCTGCTTCCTGCGCTTCATTCTGGATCATTTCTAGTTTCTAGTACAACGTGTGTAAGTTTCCTAGCTTTTCTCCCGCAGTGTCTGATCTGTTCTCAACGCCAAGAGGGAGGCTTCATTTCAGATACTCCATTTTTCATCTCTGAAGGCTGCATTCGGCTCTTATTAAACACACACATATTTCCTATCTCTCCTCACTCTACTCACGTTCCCTCGACACGGTCACAGTGGCCACTTCGCCTTCCCTATGAGCGCATACCACTGTCTTTATGAGGCCTCAGTCTGCTTCTGTGGACGGACTTTCCTCTTGGCTTTAGGTCATTTCCCACTTCGCGACACTCCTACTGATTTTTGGTTGAATGCTGAGCGTTAAGAAAATTACGCTTCTGAGTCTAGATTCTACTGTCTTCCTTTGAAGAACACAGGGCTTTGCAACGGTTGGAGGCTCAGTGACTTGGAAGCCCTTGAAGTCTGTGTGTCAGCTCTGCTGGCCTGGCCTTAGAGGAGCCACCACTCAGGGTCACCCCACCTCCGAGCTCGGGCCTTCTGTGGACTTGCTCCATCCTCTGAGTGACGAGCGAGGTGGCTCGGTGGCGGCTGCAGCTCACGAGCCTCTCGGCCGCGGGAACGCCCTGAGAAGCCTTCAGTCCCACCTCGGGGCCGTTTCCTGTCCAAGCCCGTGGAGTTTCCTCGTATTTGGCAGGAACTCACGGGGATCCTGATGCACATTTCTGGAGCTCCTTTGCTTTGTAGATCACACCTTTCTAGAACTCATCCGCACTCTCCACAGCCCCGGACTCTGAGCTCTGACCTCTGTCCTCTCTGTAGCAGCGCCTCTTCCTCCCTCCCAGGTGGAGGCCGTGCCTCCAGGAAGCCAGGCCATTGCAGGGCTCACCTTGCTCGCTCCTTTCCTGCCAGGGCCCATGGCCCTGCGCTGCCCATTGTCCGAAAGTTGTTCTATATATTTCATACAGTCTCCTAGGTTTTCAAGGTAGAGGTTTAACTGAATTTCTGTTATTCCGTCATAGTTAGAAGTGGAAGCCCCTTCTTATATTTTAAAACTGAACCTTGGGAAAATAGTTGGCAGATCCTCAAGAAGTTAAACACAGAGTTACCATAAAACCCAGAAATTCTACTCTTTAGGCTTTTACCCCCAAAGAACTGAAAGCAGGGACTCAGGAACTTGTGTGTTCACAGCAGCACAGCTCACAATAGCCGAAGAGGAGCAACCCAGCTGTTACAACAGATAGATAAGCAACACGTGGTCCAACCGCACCACGGAGCGTTACTCAGCCTTGAGAAGGAGCGACGTGCTGGCGCGAGCTACAGCAGGGACGGGCCTTGAGGACATCAGGTTCAGTGAGGTGAGCCCGGCACAGAAGGACAGAAACTGTGTCGTTCCACTTACACGAGGTCCCTGGGGTCCTCCCACTCAGAGACTGCAAGCAGAGTTTTCGTTGCTGGGGCTGAGGGAGGGGTAACTTTATGCTACACATGGGCTTCCCAGATGGTGACAAAGAACCCTCCTGCCAAGGCAAGAGATGTAAGGAACACGGGTTCGATCCCTGGGTCCGGAAGCTCCCCTGGAGAAGAGCATGGCTACCCACTCCAGTGTTCTTGCCTGGAGAATCCCATGGACAGAGGAGCCTGGGGGGCCCCAGTCCACGGGGGTCACAAAGAGTCAGACGTGACTGAAGTGACTTAGCATTTACACGTATCCCACCTCAATAAAGCAATCACCGGAAAAGAGTCTCCATCCACAGGGATGGACTGGCCCCAAGCTTCCACCAAAAACGCGACCGCAAAACTCGTGTGATCAACAAGTGGGTGCAGCGTGTGGATTGTTCTGGTATAAGGGGTAGCGCTGGCTGAGCGGAGGCCCTCAGTGACACCCACGGGCTGGACGCTGCTCACACACCAGTGGGATCTCCTGGCCATCCTGTGCCCACGTTCAGCAGCGTCACTGCTCATGGGGAAAGCACACGATGTCCACGGGGATGGGGCCTCGGGTCAGCAGCCCGCTCTCAGTGCTTCAGAGAAAAGGATTTTGCTGGTAATACATCTGAAACTGTCCTGTAAATTTTTGTGGTTTCCAAAATTTTAAGTATATAGTGAATGTATTAAAAACAGATTGTATAACGTTCTCACACTGATCTGTTTAGAGGAATCAGTGACAGTGAAATCCCAGTAAAGCATGTATAAACCATGATACAACATTTGAAGTTAAAAAATTTAAGAGCTTAAAAGCATGTTCAAAAATTAAAAAGATAAACTTCTGAAGGACTGAGTGTGGGTGGTGACCCGCGCGTGACGGGGACTCTGCCAGCGGGACAGAGCGTCTGCTGCCTGCTCTAGAAGGGCAGATGGCGAGACCGACTGCAGGCAGGCGGAGGGACGCCCGCGGGGCCTACTCACACAATGGTCTTCCCGATGTGCAGAAACGACTTCTCCACGAACTCCCGCACACTGTGGACCTCCCCCGTGGCGATGACGAAGTCCTCGGGCTCGTCCTTCTGCAGCATGAGCCACATGGCCTGGGGAGAGAGGCAGAGCGGGTGAGAGGGGCGCGCTCCCCTCGGGACGGTCAGGGCAGCGCGCGCACCCCCGATGGGCCACGCCGACAGCCCTCAGAGTGAGCCCCCAGGAAGCCGGGATACACATACACACACGCGCGTGCGCGCACACACACGCACGCACACACATGCACACACATGCACACACATGCACACACGCGTGCACATGCACGCACACACGCACACACCCACACACGCATGCACGCACACACATGCATGCACACACGCACGCGCACACACGCGCACACACGCACGCGTGCACACACGCATGCACGCACACACATATACATACGCACACACGCACACATGCATACACACACGCACACACACGCACACGCAAGGGCACGCACACACGCACTTACGCACACACACACATGCAAACACGCACACATACACACGCGCGCACACATGCATGCGCACACACGCACGCACTCACACGCATGCACACATGTGCGCGCACATGCACGCACACATGCACGCACGCACACGCAAGCGTGTAGCTGAACCACGTTGCTGCACACCTGAAACCAACAAAGGGTAAATCAACCTCAATACAGTTTTGCATCACCTGCACCCGCACCCGCACGTGTTTTTAATTTATTAATTTATTTTAATTGGAGGCTAATTACTTTATAATACTGTGGGTTTTGCCACACTGACATGAATCAGCCACGGGCGCACATGTGTCCCCCTGTCCCGAACCCCCTTCCCGCCTCCCTCCCCGCCTCCCTCCCCATCCCAACCCTCTGGGTTGTCCCAGTGCACCTGGGACCCCCATTTTAAATAAAATAGGTAAAAGCAGTAGGCACCCCCTTAGAACACAGACCCCACCAGCAGGTACACTGAACTTTTGCTTTCACATTTAAAGAAAACTGTTGGTTGGTGTCTCCCTGGCTGCTGTTAGATAAGCTGAGAAATACATTTCTGAGGTCAATGGAGCAGCTCATTTTCTTTTAGAAAATGCAGTCAACAAAGCTCAATTCTTTATCCATCTGAATCTACGGTAGCCTTCTAAAAAATACAACCGAGCTTATATCTCTTGTGCTTGAACTTTCTTCTTGCGACTATTTTGCATTTGGGGTCTACTTCCAGACCGTCTTCAATCATATTTTCGTCCTACAGAAGAGGGGACTTCTGGCCACTTCACACGCCGTGGAGCTGCAGCTCATGTGTCTGTAAGCGGGGCGATGGAGACAGCCCGCATCAGGGACACAGGGAGACGCCGGATGAGGTCGTCCTGCAGGAGAGGGCTTTGTTCACAGCCACAGACTGCAGAAAGACCGGCGGTTACATGTCGTATTATAGCTAGTAAACTCAGCTGCAAGCCTTTTTAAAATTTTATTTTTATTTACTCGGCTGCACTGTGTCTTATGTGAGACACGTGGGGTCTCCTTCCCTGACCAAGGGTTGAACCTGAGCCCCTGCGTTAGGAGCTGGAATCTCACCACCGGGTCCCAGCTGTGACACCTCGAAAGTCTCACACGAGTCACATTAATAGTAGAGCCTGACCGGCTTTAAACAGGCACAGGATGCAAGCTCTTCTCTTGGTCGCGACGGTGCGCCTGGCCTGGGAAGCCTGTGCTTCGGCGGCCCCCACAGTGTCGGGCCCGGGTGGCTGGCTGCTCCTCGGGGGCGCCCTGCTCGCGGGCACCCACAGAGGCCGGGCCCTCCTGGTGTCTGTCTTGCAGGAGCCTCCCGGCCTGCCTGCCCTCCTCCCGCGGCCTGGGAGCCCTCTCTCTGCACCCTGATGCAGCAGTCTCCTGGGTCTCCCTGGGGCGATGGCCCCCACGCTGACTTCACTGCAGCCACTTCCCCGATGAAGGGACCATCCAGCCTCCCAAACACACAAGCGGGGCACAGACGCACGTAAGCACACGCACGCACACACACACGCGTTTTGGCTTTCTTCAAAATACTTTCAAAGTTTTTAGGAAAAATCAAATTATGCTTCTGGCTAGAATTTCTATTTGAACGTTTTTCTGAGGGATTAGTGTATACACTTAAGTGTGTTTTACTCAAATTTCCATTCTAAAAATAACATTTCAAATGGGTCTTTCAGGACGGCTCCGCTTATTTTATTTCTTTTGAACACTATGTTGGGGCTCAAATGGTTTCGAAAAAAATCACATTTGGATCATGTGAAAGGAAGTGAGGACAGCTGGAAACAAAAGGAGAGAAGACGGAGGAGGCCGGCCGGGGCCGGGCCACGCAAGGCACCAGCGCCGGCCCCAGGGCGGGCTCGTCCCCGCTGGGAACCCGGGGCCACCAGGAGCCTCTCCTTTCACTGGACCCAACGCCGAGAATCTGCCCTCTTCTTTTCCATCAGACCGTCCGCGGCCTCTGACCTGCCAACTTCTAGGCATTTCCTGTAGAGTTCATACAGTCCCAGGCTGCAGTCTGGGAATGGGAAGAGAAAGGCTATACAACTCCAGAGTTATTTGTTATTCCTGAGCAGTTTACTGGTCTTAACAGAGGGAAAGGGCTTTGTCTGAATTTCCACTGAGTATAGCGGATGGTCCTTGGCTGGTGATGGGGGCCGGGTGACACCCGGGTCAGCAGGCGAGCGAGCTAGCGTCTGGAGTGGCTGTGGTCAGCGCTCTGCCCCCAGGCCTGCGGGGATGCTCGCCCAGCCAGACACGAGGGCCCCTGAGTGGGAAGCGTCGGCCCGGCCTCCATACACAGCTGGGCGCGCTGACCGGGTCCACTTCTCCCTGGACGGACAGAGCGGCTGACCAGGGTCCACCTCCACGCGCCTTCCTGATCGTGGGCAGGAGGGGTGACCCACGATCAGCCTGCAGCTTCTGACACAGAAACGCTCCAGAGGGGACAAACTTCAGAGGTCAGGGTCCAGCCCCATCTCTCTAGGCACAAGGGGCTCCGTGAGGATACCACGGATGTTCTCATGTCCTCACACACTCGTCACCGCCGCCCTGACCTGATCACCAGGGCAAACGAAAACTCCGCCTGCTTCTTTCTCACCTGTCCCATGGGGAGGAAAGACAGCCGGGGCAGGGGTGCACCAAGGCTTGAAATTGCTCCTTGATGGCAAACGGGCCCTTCAGCTGCCCAGCCACGTCTCGTGGCACATGCAGTCACGGAGACCTGACCCACGTCACTGACATCAGAGGCCAATCTAGATGGTTATAGATAGTCGCTCCATTCGGAGGTGTGTTTTCTTGTAACCGTACAATTAACTGAGCTGTTTTACAAATCTGATTAGAGAAGTCAAAATAAAACTTTGATTTTAAAATTTTTCAAAAAAAAAAAAAAGAACCCTAAAGCCCTCCTCTGCCCACCTGCTCGCTGGCCGTTCGGGTCACGGCCATGGAAGTCCCAGGGAGGGGCCCCCACCACCCTGGGCACGGGGCGCGAGGCGCGGGCGGCCCCCAGCTGGGCCAGTGGAGGGGAACAGCCAGAGTGCGTCGCACAGCTGGCCAGCGGCCCGATCCCGCACACGCCCTTCAGAGCACGGGCTGTGTTTGTCTTCAAAACCTGGCTTCGACGACTGCTTCCACCTCGCCGTTAACCTCCGGCTTGGTATCCAAGCCACGGACACTTATTAACCGAGCTATCATCCATGAATAACGAGACGTGTTAATCAAGGTTATGATTAACTGTGTCCAGGGGCCTGCTGCCGCCTCAGCCCTGTGCTCACTCGGCGTGCTCCACGGGCCGCCGTCCCGGAAATGGTCTAAACACACACACACACTTACAAATACACACGCGTGTAGACATATACACACACACAGATATAGAAAATAGGGTCCCCAGAAACTCCACAAACTATTTCTACTGAAAATCAGAGGCGTTTGAACAAATGGAGATAAAATTCCCCATAGAGTGTTCCAAGGGTGGAACTAGTTACAGGCATTTTCTTTAAGCTCGTTCAGTAGCTGTCTCCATGACGACAGCCTGGTGTTCTCAGCTTGCATCAGGACCTCGAGGAGTCCTGGGCGAGGCCGGGTCTTACTTTTGTGGGACCCACAGGGGGAGGTTGAAGGGCTACCCCAGGGTCGGGGGAGCACCGCTTACTCTGGCATAGCTGGGGAACAAGTGCAACTATATTGAGAAAATCCTGCGGCATAAAATCGAAACCTCAACCTAGTGATTCCTTCATGGGCAAAAATGCTGAGGCTTGTGGGGTCTTCTGATTAAGGGCCTTATTAGTCAGGAAAAAAATCATTAGACCATAAATTAAAAAAAAAAAAAAAACAACCAAAATAATGGAACAAACTCAGAAGGCTCTCTAAGCTCTCGCTATGAACGGTCATTCAACGCTGGTACCGATGCTCTGAAACGGACTGGGCCAGCACGTGCCCTGCCCTGGCCTACCCACGGACCTGCGAGGCCAAGGCGGGGGAACCACAGCCTGGTCGCCCTAGTCCTCCGGGAATCACCCTGACCAAGTGTGTCTGGAACGCCGTCTGCTCTCTGCACACGCAGAGCCAGGTGACCCAGCTGTCTCTCCTTCGCTCTCCGAGGACGCTTCGCTCTGGTTCCCGGGCGCAGCAGTCGCCCTCTCCTCCTCTGTGCTCAAGTCTGCGGCGCGCTGCCGGGTCACATTCGTGCTTGCTCTTTTCCACATTGTCTTATCTGATTTCCTTTTGCTTTTGCTCCTTTGATTGTTTCTAATAACATTTATTTAAAATTTTCTTTCTAACGTGGCTTCAATGTCTTGAATGATTCTCTCTCTTGTTCCTGACTACTTCAAGCTTAGCTCTTTCATTTATTTTATTTCATTTATTTCCTTGAAGTGTGGAACCTGCAAACATTTCCTTAAAGGGCCAGAGAGTAAACACTTGAGGTTTCTGAGCCACAGGCACTCAGCTCTGCGGCTGGAGCTCCGAACGCCCGCAACAGCTCAGGGACAGACCTGCGGGGCTGCACTGCTACGGAACCCTGCCTGGCCCACGGACGCTCATCTGTCCACCCAGGCTTCTTGCAGATGGAACTGGACCGTGCTGCCTGCAGTTTCTCTGGACCCCGGTATCTTCCTCTGACACTGTGCTTACGGTCAGCACGCATGCCTGCCTGCCTGTTGGGCCCTCGTATTCCTCTGGAACCCCATCCCCAGGCCACTCCGCTTTCCCACCACTACTATTCACTGCCGAACCGCAGGAGGAAGAGCATAAAAGCACAGGGTGGGCCTGCTGCCCCTCAAGGCTCTCCCCAGACACTCTCTCCAGAACCACCACGCTCCCCGCCGGGGCACACTTGCCCTCTCTCCCCAGTGTCGGGCTGGGGAGCGTGGCCACCGGGCAGCCCGGCCGCGATCAGTCTGCACCCTTGGCCCGGAGGCCCGGCCTGACAGGGAAGCTGGTGTGTCCTGCAGGAGACAGTAGGCATTGGTATGGACGTTCTCTAACCCTCCATAACCCTCATGGCAGGAAGCGAAGAAGAACTAAGAAGCCTCTGGACGAAACGGAAAGGGGAGAGCGAGCGAAGAAGCTGGCCTAAAACTCTGGCCTTCAGAATACAAAGATCATGGCTCCAGTCCCATCACTTCATGGCAAATAGATGGGGAGACAATGGGAACAGTGTCAGACTTTGTTTTTTGGGCTCCAAAATCACTGCAAACGGTGACTGCAGCCATGAAATTCAAAGACACTTGCTCCTTGGAAGAAAAGGTATGACCAACCTAGCCAACATATTAAAAAGCAGAGACATTACTTTGCCAGCAAAGGTCCGTCTAGTCAAAGCTATGGATTTTCCAGTAGTCAGGTACAGATGTGACAGGTGGATTATAAAGAACGCTGAGCTCCGAAGAACTGATGCTTTTGAACTGTGGTGTTGAAGAAGACTCTTGAGAAGACCTCGGACTGCAAGGAGATCCAACCAGTCAACCCTAAAGGAGATCAGTCCTGAATATTCATTGAAAGGACTGGTGCTGAAGCTGAAGCTCCAGTCCTTTGGCCACTTGATTCAAAGAACTGACTCACTGGAAAAGACCCTGATGCTGGGAAAGATTGCAGGTAGGAGGAGAAGGGGACGATAGAGGATGAGATGGTTAGATGGCATCACCGACTCAATGGACATGAGTTTGAGTAAACCCCGGGAGTTGGTGATGGACAGGGAGGCCTGGCGTGCTGCAGTCCATGGGGTCGCAAAGAGTCGGACTCGACGGAGTGATTGAACTGAACTGAACTGAACCATACGTAATATCGTTCTGTGGGGCTTTTAGGACTGAAGACTAAGCTGAGCAAATTCTAGAGCCAGACGTGCATGCCCGGCACAGCATACCTGGAGTGGGTGTGTCAGGCTATGTGACCATGTGCACCGTGAAGAAGAGCCAGAACGGACGACGCAAAACAAACGGCGTCACCCTGGGGCCGAGCTGCTCAGGACTCGGAGATCGGCAGCAGGAGGGCTGGGGCGGTGGCTCCGCCCTGCTCCCGGGCTGTGGGCCAGGTGGCCTGACCGCCTGGCCTCTCGCTGGACACACCTGCTCTCCTGCACCTGCCCTGCCTCCACGGCCTCCCGGCCAGCCTGCCCCCACCTCCTCAGAAAACAGAAGCTGCAAGGCCTCCTCTGGCCTCGGCCTGGAGTGACCCAGCGTCCCCCCACTCTATGGACAGGCTCAGCCCAAACCCAACAAAGCGGAAACACCGCCGTGAGAAGTCAAGTCGCACAGTGGGAGGCACCCGGGGTGAGAGGGCGGTCCTGTGACGACCGGAGCTTCAGCTGGTGGTTTCAGCACCGCAGTAGAGTTCCGTGCTTGCCTCTAACAGCGGCATCGCTGCCTCTGCCGCTGCGTCTCTGCTCAGCGCTCTTTGCCTTCAACACCCTGTCAGGCCCCCGAGAGGGACGGGAGCCCGGGACTCAGGCTTGGCGGCCCGACCCAAGCTCTGGGACTGTCGCAACACGCTTCCCAGAAGAGCTGCTTCCTGGAGCCCAGCCGCCTACCTGGACCAGGTGCTGCCAATTACCCGCTCCCACGCACACGGCCTGCGAGCCACCCAAGCCCGCTCCCGGCTCAGGGGGGCCGCCGCGAGCTGCGGGCTCGGGCCAGGAAGAGACTCCACACCCACGGCCACCTGCCGGCCGCCCCAGCCGCCCGTGGCTCCCTCGCAGAAGCCAGCCCTGACTTCCCTGTGACCTACCCCTCCAGCCCGTCCTGACCACCTGGCCCTGCCGCTCGGCTGACTCCAACCTCTGGAATCCAGCTTCTGGGCTGGTCGTGGGCGCCCACAGACGGCAGGCATGAGCCTCAGCACCCCGATAACCATCGCCACTGGTAAATAAACCCCACAAACACAACAGGGTATGTGCATCAGGGAAATGCAGATTGTACTTTCTTTACAAGCTCAGTTTCCTTCAGACAGTGCTGCCCCAACAGCAGTGTGCCACACATGCAGCTTAGCACCTTCCATGAGCTGCAGTGAAAAGCAGCTGGAAAAAGGGAAGCTGATTTCAGTGTCTTAGAATGCCAAACGCAGCACCGCGTCACTGCAACACGGAATGCCCTCCAGGCACGTCACGCTGCTTTTCTATTCAGGGAGCCCTGGCGCTCCTTCTGTGGCCACAGCACCCCTGAGTTCAGACAGGCACCCCTCACGTGCTCAGTGACCCGGGGGCCTGGTGGGCGCCCACTGGGCACAGGGCGGCAGAGCCGTCCCGGAGGAGGAGAGCTGAGTGGGCAGTGCCTCGTCCTGCCGCTCCGCCTGCAGGGCCAGGGAGGCGGCCTCCCCGCTGGCGGCACAGCTGCAGGGCTGACCTCTCGTCCCTCTCTCATCATGGCCTCCATGCTGCCTGCCTCTTCCTGGAGTGACCTCACCGGTGAAGACAGACCTTGAAAAGTCGTCCCATAGCTCCCGGCTGATGACCATCTGACACGTGGAAGCTTGCATCGTGACTGTCCGACGGGCAGCAATTCCCTCCCCACCCGCCCTGTGGGGACAGCGGGGAGTGAAGACCCCGAGGACCCTGATAGGCACGATGGCACTGGGCGCTCAGAGAGGAGGCTGGCTGCTTGAAGCAAATCTGGGTGCCTCAGAGTCACCCGCAAGGGGCCTGTGCACCCTGTGGGCCTCCACCAGCCCCCTTGGGGCTGACCCCACAGCCTGAACACCTGAACTTTAACAGGTTCCAGGGAGGCTGCCAGCACCAGTGTGGGAACCACAAGGAGAACCCAGGCTTGCTGGGCTCAGACGTGGAGTCAGATCACCCCGTTCCAGGAGTCACTGGATAACTTCTGAGAAGTTGCCTAATCTTCCAGCGCTTCAGAAAAATGAGAATAAATGGTGCTGGCCTCAGAGGGCTGTTTCTGGGATTAAATTAGTTAATATCCCTGCTGGCTCAGCTGGTAAGGAATCTGCCTGCAATGCGGAGACCTGGGTTTGACCCCTGGGTTGGGAAGATCCCCTGGTGAAGGGAAAGGCTACCCACTGCAGTATTCTGGTCTGGAGAACTCCATGGACCTATAGTCCATGGGGTCGCAAAGAGTCAGACGCGACTGAGAGACTTTCACTTTTCACTTCTACGAAAAGTGCCGGGAATGGGCTGGGGCAGAGTGAGTGCTCGAGGACTGCGGTTTTCCGTGACGCTGACGCTGGCCACATAGCTGGCGAGGGCTCCTCTCCAGGAGGGGAGAGTGGAGGGTGGAGAGAATTTAAGCCCAGTTCTGTTAGTCAGAGCCACAGACTTTCACAGATGGAAGGGACCTCGAGGTACCGCCATTCAATTCCACTCATTTAGAAGGTGGGCTAGCGGCTGAGAGCAGGGAGGCGGGGTGACCCGTCTGAAGCCACACAGCCGGTTCGGCTGGTGGCGGGACGAGAGGCTGCGCCCCCGTCCATTCCGCCTCCAGGCGCACTCCGCTCCCGCAGATGGCTGCTAGGAATCCCGCGTGGGCCTCTGTGCGCCTGCCCGGGGACCCGACCTGCCGGTTGGCAAGCGTTCCCAGGGTCCCGCAAGGTGCTGGCATGGAGGACGCAGGGCAGGGGGGGGCGGGCAGACACGGTGGACGCCCTGCCAGGCTCAGGGAAGTTCACACCTTGTGCAGGAAACAGCTTCAATAGGCCGCTATTTGATTTGGGGAAGGGCTTCTGAGTGCGAACTCCAGGGAGCCTCCAGGAGCTGTCGGGCATGGGGGCTCCCTTGGCCTCTGTCCTGAGCAAGCCCATGGCCCGCAGCTCAGGGTGGAGGGGCACGCGGCCGGGGAGCTGTCCCAGGGTCTCCCCTCCTCCCAGCCCTTTTCTGTGATGGAGACGGACTCATTCTGGGTCAGTCAGGGTCTCAGAAAAACCTGTGCCCAGGGGCCCAGAGCCTGCGTGGCCGGCCCTGGGTACCACAGATGCCCAGCTGTGCTGGGGGCAGCAGCTGGCTGAGGCTGGGGGTGCCTGGGGCAGGAGCACCGAGGCCTAGGGTGGGAGACCCAGAGGTGATACGTGGGGGCGGGGAGCACAGGCCTGGGGGGCTTGGCAGGGGGCCCCCTGACCAGGCCTGGGAGGCGCCCGCCGCCCCCGGATGACTGCCCCACCCCTGGACTCTCCAAGCTGGCTTCCGGCCCCCACGCACAGGCTGCGTGGGAGACGGGGGCTCAGCCCCTGGGTGGAGGGTGGCCACGCGGGGGCCGGCACTCAGCGCTCAGGAGGCACTCGGCTCAGGGCCTGCAGGGAGGATGCCAGGAGGGGCAACGGCCAGCAGGGGTGGGGGGCGGGGGGGCGCACCTTGGGATGGGCCCCCAGAACTGGCCCCTGTCTGCCCCTTCACCCCAGGACTTCAGCACCTGCCTGTCCAGCATCCCAGGGACCACCCAGCACTCACAGCATCCTCCTAACTGAGGACGGTGGCCTGGCCACCTCATTCATCGAAACTCACTTCAAACGTGTTTCCCACAATGTTCCGATTCACAAAAATCAGGATTTCAGCTTAAAAGTCACCCTCCCCTCAGGACTCCTGAAGCTACGATGGATAGATCCAGAATTAATCGTCCTGTCTTAACTTTTGGCTGCTAAATGTAAGAACACCCCAGCACACACAGTGTGTAAGCTTTGCTCTTCTGGGAGGTCAGGTCACTCTTATTAGCTCCGTCCTGCCCACAATGTTTCTGTTATAATTATTTCCTAGATGCTGACTCAGCAACATCCTTGATTGAAAGAGATGGGAAGGGAAGCCAGTTACATTTAAGAAAACATTTCTGTGACAGTAATACTGGAGCTGAGTGACATGGGAGGAGAGGAATTCCACCAGATAAAAAACCCTAGTAGTCTACAGACGCTCCCACAACACTGCAGAAAATTAAGCAAAAACCTCCTTAATGTTTTCCAAATTAAAAAAGAAAAAAAATCAAGAGAATTCCTAAAGGTTTGATCACTTTAAGAACACATAGGACAGGAGATTTTTTTTTTTTTGAGTCTTTATAACTTTAAATAAAATCTGGAAAATCAGGTCTTTCATAAATTGAATTAATATTCTCGACAGTTAACATATCGAATAGTTAAAAATTC
This sequence comes from Capricornis sumatraensis, assembly GCF_032405125.1. NCBI lineage: Eukaryota > Metazoa > Chordata > Mammalia > Artiodactyla > Bovidae > Capricornis > Capricornis sumatraensis. The sequence goes on along the minus strand of NC_091090.1, from coordinate 54,755,448 downwards.
TAAAATTCTCCCCTTACCCCCTAGTATCAAATCAACATAAACCTCTTAGAGAAGCTTAACTCAAATTACCAGGTTCTGGAGAACAAACCTTTATTTCTTGGTGACTAAAATTTTCAGTTGTTTGACAAGCACCAATGACTGTTCAAGACCGAGGATTAAGAAGAAAAAGTTGTGGAAGCCTGTGAAACACCAGAGGTGGCTCTCCCGGCAAACGCTGTCGGCAGGGGCCGCGGGGCCATCTTTGCTGTTAACACAGCATTTTCACATTCATTTCATATGAATGGACAATGTCTGCACTGTCTTCTTGAACACTAATTTAGTGTTGTTTTTTTTTGCTGTGTCAATGAGTGTCAAAATATTGTTCTTCTAATACATGAAAGTATTTGCATGGAGCTTTATGACTGATCTTCGGATGTTAGCCAGAGGCAAAATAAAACAGAGACACTCCAGTTGGGAAATCTCCCCAGCAATGAAAGGCAAGAGTCTTTAACATATTCTGCCTTTCTGCCAATTTTTTTTTTCCCCAACTGCACAATGGCTTATTTACCCTGCGACTGGTGAAATTAAAAGCATTGTCAGAAACAGCAAAACTACATTTCAACAGTAAGACCTAAGGATTCCGTTTCCCTGAAAATGAAACGGAAAGTTTTCAAGGAGGAAGACAAAAATTTCAAGAGGGAATTCTAAGAGCCTGACATGAATTAAAATACAAACCATATCCACCAAGTACAGAAAAGCCGACAAGCACAGTGCGCTGTAACCGTGAGCTGAGGACCACGCGGGCGGCTCGCCCTGAGCCGCGTGCTTGCGCGTTATCTCCTCGCAGATGCCCATGGCCTGTGGCCGCGTGCACGCGTCCCAGTTCTAAGGAGAGCAGGGCCACTGGGCTATCAGTCTCTTCAGACCTGCAGGCCCCGGTCAGCGATCTGACGGGTTTCGATTCCGCTCTCTCCTCCTTCCCACTCAGGATCTGGGCACGGCGGTTCTGACGGGAAAGGCGCCGTGCCTCTCACAGGAGCGCGGGTCCAGCCACAGCTTACTCACCACGAAACTGCGGGCTGGGCCGCTGCGTCGGGAGAGCGGGCCCGGGGCGGGAGCCAGGACAGGCAGCGAGGCCGCGCTCCGCCGCAGAGACTAGACCAGCCTTTCAAGTCAGGTGCTGGCTTGCAGACGAGCAAGCTCATCAGCCTGCAACAACCTCCACAATGTTCTTATTGATCAGAAAGGCTTGTGACGCAAGGCTCTGGGGGGACGGGGGGGCGGGTGGTATGTGGAAATCTGTCCTGGCTCTCTCGGCCCAACTTTCCGAGAAGGAGGCACTTGGGGTGGTGTTTACGGAAGGCAGACGTTACCCCAGGATGAGCGCCTTCCCGGGAAGACGTGCGACGTGCTGGGTCCTCGGGACCAACTGAGGCTGCTGGTCGTGCACAGATGCGCGGCATCTTCACTGTCCCGCCCTTACCACACACGGAGCCTGGTTAGAAAGCTGGCCACTGGTGACACCTCAAAACTCAATCTGAAATGATCCCGTAGACGTTTTTCTTCCCTGTGACACCCTAGGTAATGCTGATAGTTTTGTTTTTCAAATCAATGTTGTCGATTCAAGAGCAGTTATTGAATATTTGCTCCAAAAATCATAAATTAATGTAAGAGGCTGGATCACAAATTAAGAGGCCGCTAACTTTCAAGCAGGAGTATGTGTGTGAGCAGAACATGAAGTCACCTATCAAGGCTCTGGCACAGGGGCCAGTGTGACAGTCACACTTTCTGCTCAATCCACACGGATTCTCCAGTTCCCATTTCTACTAAACTCCTCCTAAAGTCACAGGGAAAGGCAATGTGGCGAGGGGATAGGAGGTCAGAGCTTTGGGACACACGCGGGGTGCTGCCTGACCAGGGCCATCTGACTAGCAGTGGACAGGGACTCCTTCCCACCCTGCCCTTCGCCATCAGCCACAGTGAAGCCTTGCGGGCAAAAATGAAGGGAAACAGGGCTTCCCAGGTGGCACAGTGGTTAAAAAAAGAAGAAATTCCGTTCAGAGTCCGGTGAGAAGACCACACAAGTGAGACGAAGCCTCAGTGAACTGCCCCCAAGGAAGCCCGTCTCCCCGGCAGGGAGAGGAATCCGCATCCCCCCGTGGGCAGCCCCAAGCCTGGGGTGGGCGCAGACGCGGGGTGGGCTGCAATGCCCGCTGCCCCACCCCTGCCCCGTGCCTCTGAGTGCCCAACGCCAGGCCACACGGGACAGGAAGGGGCACGAGCACGTGCTTTCATGGGGGCGTGGACGGGCAGGGCTCTGTACTTGGGGGCAGCGTGATGTCCCAGCCAGGCTGGCACAGATCCCCCCACCAGGGTCCAGGAGCAGCGTCTTGCGGTGCCAGTCACCTTCATCTCCTGCTCCGTGTTAGGTTAGGACCCTGAGAAGAGGCGCAGTTTGGGGCCTTCGCTCCCAGGCATGTGTAGTGTCCCCTGGCCGGGAATGTGTCACCCGTGGGGGCTGCCACCTGCTTCAGCAGAGACCCCGTCTCTTGGTGGCCCCGCTGCCCGCGGGGGGTCGGGAGAGAGCAGGGCCAGCCCCTGCTGATACCAACTCCTCCCGCTGCTGGAGGTGGAGGGCAAGGACAAAGGCAAGAGTGAGAACGGCGCCCCGGCTCCCAGCGGTGCCGGGCGTGGCGGCCGAGGATCCCGCCCGCGATCGGCCGCCACCTTGTCACGGGAGGGGGGTCAGTTCCACAAGCCGAGCCTGTGCCGCAAACACCCCCTGGAGAGACCCTCCCGCCTCCCGCAGATGGTGGGATGTGAAGGCCTGGAACCGCCACGCGTCCCCCCAGGAGAGCGTCACAGGGAAATGGGCCATGCAGGCCTGGGCCAAGGTTATGCGGTGGGAAGAACGCGGACAGCGGTCCTAGACCCCGGGCTCATCATGCCAGTCACGCCACCGACTTCCTGCTCAGGTTCCCCACGCTTCCCAGGGCCTAGAGCTCCCATCAGAGCGTCTCTTGAAAGCACTTTGTGATCCACAAGCTGTTCCCGCTACTGCAAATGCTGATTTTCCTGGAGAAAATTTCCTGGGCTAACACCTAGGAGATCAGTGACCCGTAATGATCTCCCAGATACGATGTGATAATTCCACGGCCTGTTATCAGTCCTAATATGAAAACACAGCATTCTTCAGAGCACGAATTCTTTTTAAAGATGTGTTTTAGAATGGAATCTGTGGTTTCAACATCCTTAAGAATTTCTGAGTCCTTGACCAAGGCAGGTTGGCTATTTAAGTTTAGAAAGAGTATAAAAACCCTGGTAATTTGTGTGTTCGTCTCATATGTGCATTTCTGCTATTTTAGGAAAATGAATCTGTGCTACACAAGCAGATACTCGGGGCCGGGGCGGGGGGGGGGGGGGGCGCCTGACTCACGCCTTCTGCGGCATCAGCTTCATGCATCGCTGTGTGTTTCTCGGTCTGATACTGTCCTCAAGTCGTCAACAGTTGTCGATAGAAAAACAGATGTTTTCCCAACATTTCTCAATGAAGTAGAAAAGCCTATAAATAGAGCCTGAACTGAGGCATGATGAGAAGGTTTCAACAAAATGAAGCCTTAAAACAAACAAAACAAACCTTTTAAGACAGAAAGTTAACTGGAGAGCGAGCTCTGGGGTGCTGAGCGCTACCGTAAGTGAAACGACAAATCTGACGCCATCATCGCTCAGTCGCATCGTCCTAAGTATCTTAGTCTAAACATCTCCAAACTTCACCGTTTCTTTCGGCATAGGAGCTCCCAACGCCTCCACCTCTCCTCCTGGGGCAGCAGGGGAGCCTGGGGCAGGACTGGTGGGCACGGAGTAGGAAGGCGGGTCAGAGAAGCCCCCCAACCGGAGAGGCAGGCCCAGACGGGGACCACGGTGGAGCCCCAAGAAACGTCCATCTGCCGTCGTTTCCATGAAGATACCAGCAGAATCTCCCTAGAGCTTCTCAGAAAGAACGTTAACTTCACTGTCTTATTTTACTGACGGGGAAAACAAACGGGGCTGGGAGTGGCCTTGCGAAGGTCATGGTGGCGGAAGGAGGGAGGGGCAGGCTTCCCGGCCCAGGGCCACCGTCCACCCAGGCCGCCCCGTCCGGGCGAGCCCGAAGGGGCTGAGGGTTGATCAGCGGCTCCCTGAAAATACCCCGAGCCAGCCCCCAGCACCCACCACAGTCCCTGGCCTGGGGGAGGCCTGAGCCCTACAGCTCCAGGCACAGGCCGGCCCGGGACTTAGCCAGGACGTGAGGGGCTCGGAGAGGCCCATCCCAGGATCAATGTGGGACCCTCCTCCTTCCCCGCTCTCCAGCCTGGACACGAGGGGTCCTCCCAGACTCTGCTGGGTCCCCTCATTATTGATGCTCTTCAGACGTCACGGGCACACGTCCTCTGTCTCAGGGGTCAGACTGGCCAGACTTGCTTCACTTTATGAAGACGACGGGGATGGGGGTGGGTGTTAATCTGAAGGATCCTGTCTCTACGAAGGAGCTCTCCACAGAGAACCTGAACGTTTGCTAGACACAGCGCTCCCCCCACCCCCCAACTCTGAGCACAGCAACGTGCTTCATTCCGTGATTAATTTTTTGGCAGAGAAGGCAGGTAATTTGGGAAGCCCAAGCTACTGTGTCTTGAATCACTGGAAACTGAAACGCAATAAGGATCACAGAACTTTTGAGAGCTGGGACATTTGTTTTGGGTTTTGGTGATAAGGAAACTGTCCAAAGAGACATTTCAGACGATGAGAGACGGCCTTGATGTGGGGCCCCAGTCCGTCTATGGGAGGGCGTCTGTCCAGGCACCCTGAGAAGCATGAGGCAGGTCAGTGAAGCCATGACTGTAATATTCAAGCATCTGCTTTTATACAAAAGCTAGGAAGGGCTTTCCAGTGAGCAGAGCACTTTACTTCGCAGAGTGATCTCTCTTTTAACACAGCACTGGATAAAGAGTCCAGAGGTTCACACCTCCAGTGACTTCAGGGGCACTGGTTGGCCAGGGAGGCACCCTGGTGACCTGCAGGGCATATTCCCTTGGGGAAGAGCCAGGAAACTGCCAGGATGAAGGTGTTTCTTCCCACATGGGATGGGGAACCAGTCTAGCTAGGCCTTCTGGGTATATAAGAGAAGCTGTACATCTGAAATGAAAAACTGACACTTTTGTTAAAAAAAAAAAAACACATAATTTTAAATGCTAGTTAAAAAAAAAAAAAATTAAACGTTGCCTGAACCAAACCAGGCATAGCCACAGCCCAGCTCTGGTGCGGTCGGGAAGGACCCCAACAGGAGTATTTTTCCCAAGGACCCGACGTGGGTGTCCTGTCCAGCCAGGACCTGCAGACTCTGCCCACACGGCCACTGCCGTGCACACTCAGCTGCAGTCAGTTCACGGAGGACAGTGGACGAGCCAAGAAGTGTGGCTTCTCGGTTTGTTTACAGTGTAGAGTACCCTTGTTCCCCACTTTTTCTGAAATCCATCATATAGGAAATGTAAACCACAAAGAGAATATAATTTTAAAACCAGAAACATATTTCCCAAACCCCCTTGCCCCAGATTTCATTAAATGTACAAGAGAAAACATCCTTTGTAGGATAGCTAATATCATTACAAAATAATTAGTCGCAGAGGTCCTATAAAAAAACCCATGGCCAACAACCCTTCAATTTCATCCACCCCAAATCAGTGAATTCATTATTTGAGGAATAAAAACACCAATTCATCTAATTTAAATTGAGGGTTAAGAGAAAAGAAAATGACTTGCAAACTGCAGCCCCGCTTCCCCACGCTCTTCCCGCCTCCGTGGACGGAGTCAGACGGCGGACGACAGAGGCCGAAGGCCCGTCCGGGCCCCTGGCCTCAGGGGCGGCCACCTCTCCCAGCCCCCAGACTGACCTCCCCGAAGAGCCAGACGGGCTGACAGAGACGTCAGGCAAGTGCTGAAAGGGGACTCGAGTGTCTGGCAGCGAGTCTGGAGCGAGTTTCTCTGCGAACTCTCTGGGGGCCGCCGCGCTCCAGTTTCTCAGGAATGTTTCGTGCCCCTCCCTGCCCCCCAGAGGTCAGGGAAGCCTGCGACGGCCCGAGGGCACGGCCGGACTAAGTGAGCATGAGGCAGCTTGGACTTTCCTCCAAACACGAAAATACAAGGGACGGAATTTCATTAAAAGCAGAAGACGAGCTGATCCAAGTTAATCCCGGCTCTGAGCTGCTGCAGAAACCGTGTTTACGTTCCGCGCGCCTCCCTGGGACAGAGGTCACCGGCGGCCACACCGGCCATGCCAAGTGTCCAGCGCGACATCAGCTGACCAGACCTTAGTTTCCCAGTGAAGCTTCACTGTGGGTTTGGGGGTGTTAAAATAAGTATTCAGCCTGTTTGTGTGTGACTCCATGAAGCAGTAAGACCCTGGGGTAAAAAATAAACATTTCAGGACTTCATCCTTTCACTATCTTTTAAATCGGGAAACAGAAAGCTTTACTAGGTAACGTGAGCCATTAACCATATGTAAGTGTGTAAACATGGGAATGTCTAATGTCAATTTAGCAAGGCATATACTGTCACAGACGTGCTTTCTATTATATCTACAAATATTTGAAAGAACACATTGTAAATATTTAAAATGATAGTGTAATTAATAAGATGTGCAAAAGGGCAAGGATGACATTTCATCATTTGCTTCTAAAAAATTTAATTGGAAGGATCACTCTAGAAAAGGTACAGTGTGGCCTGTCAGTAACATATGACCAATAAAATATTACAGAACTCAAACGCGGGTGCTCATCTTGGAACCTTCTGCTTCAGCCAATTGCCGATGGAGGCACTGTACATGTACAGCCATCACAGGCATTTTCAAGATGCCTGGTAGGACTCAGTGAAATCTACGGCCCCAGGACCGAGCTGAGAATTCGCCAATTGGAAGGTTGAAACCCAAGTGTCAACCTCATTAGTTTTAAGCTCTAACAAACCAAATTCAATTAGCTTAGACATGAAATGTTGATACCCTCAGGTAACACAGAGGTTAAGCCTAACGTTCTGATGATTTCTATCTCTTGTTACGAATGGTAAATAAAACCTTAAGATTTAGGGCTGTTCTATTTTTTAAAGCAGTGATTATTGCCTTTATTGGGGTCGTGAACCCCTCTGAGGATGTGATTAAGAATGAGGAAGATGCGTTCTTCTTCGAAAAGCACGCATGTGTGAGTCTCCATGGGCACGCTTCTGCCCAAGGTTTTCGGAGACTCACAGATGTCCCGGAAAGGCTGTCTGCGGACACTGGCTTAGACACCTCTGATTCACAGAGGACACACTGCAGCTTCCACTCATCTCACACTCACAGGCTCACTGATGACCACGGTGAGGTCGGGTTGGGAAGCTGAGTGGGACGCCAGGGAGCCGGGGAGGCGCTGACCTGTGCCACGGCCCGCGTCAGCTCAGGCCGGGGCGCTCCAGACGGCAGCCCCTGTGTCCAGGCCTGAGCCCTCGGATGGCGACCAGCTCTGGGGGTGGGACAGTGCAGTGAACAGTGCCTGCTTTGTAAACGGCGGACGCTGAACAAACGTCAGCTGTCGGTTTATGAAGTCAAACTTGCCTTCCTGCCTTGAGAGCCAGCCACGGATCAGGGAAGCGGAACTTTCACCCAGAAAGGGAAAGCAAGAAGGAGTCAACTGATCAGAAGCGTGTAGGACGTCTTCTTACTGAGAGGAGAAGATCACTTCACCAGAAGCACCCAAGGAACTGTTCTGAAACCTTTTTAAATGACGCTCCTTTAAGAAATGAAGCTGCCACAGCAATAAAGGAGGGGAGCCTGCAGCAGGGGACTCTGACTCACCTTCTTCATTGGTTCACGAGAGACGCAAGCAAAACACCGAAATCAAGTAAGCGAAAGTGTTACTCGCTTAGTCACGCCCGACTCTTGTGACCCCACGGACTATAGCCAGGCCCCCCTGTTCATGGCATTCCCCAGGCCAGAATACTGGAGTGGGTAGCTGTTCCCTTCTCCAGGGGATCTTCCCAACCCAGGGATCGAACCCAGGTCTCCCGCGTTGCAGGCGGATTCTTAACTGTTTGAACCACGAGGGAGGCCCGTGTAACAAGAGGCTTATGAGGCACAGCTTGCTTCTGAAACTCACTGGCGGCTTATGCCTTCTGCACTGAGACGCCTGCCCGCCGTGGTCAAGCACTTGCTTCTTTTGGAGCTCAAACATCTAAGCCTGAAAACAGGGCTACACTAGGCCCCTCAGCTGCCAGAGAGTCAGACCCCACACCCCGAGGAGAGCGGGCACAGTAAGGGGCCCTGGCACGGGCAGACTGGGCAGGACTCCGGCTCTGCTGTCTCATGTTCAGGGTGCCGCGCAAGCCCTTCAGCTGGAATGCGAGGGCAACAAAGCCTCTTCTGCAGGCTTTCAACAAACCCAGGAGAAAACGAGTGTAAAGTGCCCGTAACAATGGCCAGCCACAGAAGCAGGTCAACAGGGGCAGCTGCCGTTAACCTGCACTAAGGAGGCCACTCCCCAGTGTCTGAGGCCCAAAGGCCCCCAGCTACAGTGAGACAGGCTCTGTAAACACCCGCACGCTCTGCCGTCTGAGCCTCACAGTAAACTGGAGTCAATCGGCAGCACCGTGGTCTCTCCTTCGCCCTAGAGGAAGCGATGCGTGGAAGGTGTTAGTGGACGGGCTGAAGCCACACAGCAAGACACAGAGATGGCCTGCAGGGGCCTGTCAGTCACCCAGCCAGCAACGCACCCTGCACCACCAGCACCCACGGGCCCAGCACGCTCCCTTAGCACTGCAGGTGTTCAAGAGAAGGAAAAGGAGAAGCCCCATCTGGGGGTGCGAACACATGACCAGGAGGCAACCAGTCTTGAGAAAATGGGGAGCAATGGAAAGAAGCAGGCGATCGGCGAAGAGCGGCCCCCCCGACCCCCGGCACAGCCTGCGGTCCCCCGAGGGCGGGCCATAGGACAGGAGAGGCCCCGGCACAGCCTGCGGTCCCCCGAGGGCGGGCCGCCGGACCAGGAGAGGCCCCGGCACAGCCTGCGGTCCCCCGAGGGCGGGCCGCCGGACCAGGAGAGGCCCCGGCACAGCCTGCGGTCCCCCGAGGGCGGGCCGCCGGACCAGGAGAGGCCCCGGCACAGCCTGCGGTCCCCCGAGGGCGGGCCGCCGGACCAGGAGAGGCCCCGGCACAGCCTGCGGTCCCCCGAGGGCGGGCCGCCGGACCAGGAGAGGCCCCGGCACAGCCTGCGGTCCCCCGAGGGCGGGCCGCCGGACCAGGAGAGGCCCCGGCACAGCCTGCGGTCCCCCGAGGGCGGGCCGCCGGACCAGGAGAGGCCCCGGCACAGCCTGCGGTCCCCCGAGGGCAGGGCGCTGGACCAGGAGAGGGTGGGCGTGGCAGGTGGCGAGCTCTGCTCCAGAGTCTCAGTCTCAGCGGCTGTCAGTCACTGCTCCAAAGCAAATAAAGCGGACGAGGACACCAACTTGATCATGGCCAAAGCCAACACGCTCTCTCTCTCTTCAATCCCTGAGGGTAGGGCGGGGAGGGATAAGCGGAGGAAAGAGTGGAATCTCGTCCTCACACGTGGGGGGCATCTGAGTGTGTGCAGAGCAGGTCTGGGAGACAGCTTCCCCCAGTTCTTTCATTTCACCACCAGAGAGAAAAGAAGCTTCCGCATCTGCGGGGCATAAGAGGAGACGCCTTTCCAATGCTGAAGAGGCCTTCGAAGGATCTCAGTGTGTGAGCATTGGGACTGTGTCCTCAGAGGTGGTTAATAAACACTTTTCAGATTATGTTTAGCGCTCAAAACGCAGCAGCTCTAGAAGAGACCCAGGACAGCGGCCTCGCAGGGGGTCCCAGGACGCCCCCCCCACGGGCGAGGTCGCCCAGGCTGACATCCTGGAGGGCTGTCCGGCACCAAGTTCATCTGTAAGAACTTTGAAAACAGGCTGGTGACTGTGGGGAAAGACGGATGAGGGGAGAACCAGCCAAAGATTACTGTGATCCCGGAGAGAAAACTGAAAATAAAAAGATGCAAATATTCTCTGTTTCATCCCGACTTCTCTACAGGTGCAGCTTGCCAGCAATTGGTTTCTAGAAGGGGGGGTTTTATTGAAAAAACGGCTTCTATGTTTCTGTTTGATATCCATCCTGTTTAAGCCGGGATGCACATCCCAGAGCAAAACGTAAGGTAAAGAGACCCCGGGAGAACTCTGACCATCACTAGCTGGGCCTTCTCGGCAAACGGCAGACCCACGGCCCCCTACCTGTGAGCATGAAGCCCAAGGGCGGGGCTCAGCTGCCCTCTGGAGACGGGGGAGCTCAGGGAGGAACAGAGAGCAAAGACTCGACACTTTACACAGAAAACACTGAGGGCCCGCTATTTCAGGTTCAAGGTAAGTGCACCTTTGAGAGAAGACAGAAGCTACTTGGGTTAGCGAAAGGCTCTCTCAACAGTGATGGTGGCCCTTGGTCAGTATCAGCATCTAATGAAGTAATACCTCCTCAGCTGGAATTCCGTGCTTCTGAGGAGACGATGGCTGAAGGCCTGCTGGGGCTCAGAGCGCTCAGGGCTGCACAGAGCTGGGCTTGGGCGCCGCTCTGTTGCTGCTGTAGTTCAGCTGCTCAGTCCTGTCTGACTCTCTGCAGCCCGGTGGACTGTAGCACGCCAGGCCTCCCCGTCCTTCACCATCTCCCGGAGTTCACTCAAGCTTCTGTATAATGCCATCCGACCATCTCATCCTCTGTGTCCCCTCCTCCCTATGCGCACTAAAGCCACCTCACAGAAGGCTTCTGGGGGCCTCCAGACCACAGCAAGCACAGTCACGCAGATGAAGGCCGAGCCTACCGCTCGGCTGGCTGGGTGGCAACGTCGCAGCTTCACGGCAGGACAGTGGCCTTGCACTCGGGGGCAGTCAGATGTGGACTGAACCTGTGGTCTGCAGCGCGTGCTACTGGGGCTGGCCCAGGTCTCAGCTCATGATGTCTGACGTGTGAGGTTTTTTAATACTAATTTATTTGGCTGCTCCAGGTCTCAGTGGCAGCACTTGGTGGTGTTTTGGTTTTTTTTTTTTTTTCAGTTGTGGAACACAGGATCTAATTCCCTGGCCAGGGACTGAACCTTGGGCCCTTTCTTTGGGAGTGTGGAGTCCTAGTCACTGGACCACCAGGAAAGTCCCTGATGTGTGAATTCTAAGTGGGCAGTTCCTCTTGAGAGAGTACAGGAGACAAATTTCACTGGGGTAGTTCCATCTTATTCCAAAAGTGTCAAGATTTTAGCCTCCTCATAATGGATTTAGATTTTAACATAAAAGGGTGCAGGTGGTTCTTATGAAGTATCAAATCCACACACAGTTTATCTGTATCTAAGAGTTCAAATAGTTATGCTCACGTCAAAAGCTCAACCCACTGGACATGATGTATTTACAAAGAATAGAAATGAGACTGGTTTCGAATAGTGGCTTCAATTTGAAGCACAGAGATGCCTGCAATGATTCAAACCCACACTAGAATAACATACGGCTTAGTGCAAGGAGCTCTTGAGAGGAGAGAGTCATGGCCACGCTTGTTTCCTGCAAAATTCCCAAAAGGCCCTGGATGCCTCGGAGCTGAGGCCTCATAAACACATGAGTCACAAACAGGAGGCCGCGGCCTCCCGGGGTCTGCTCTTCGCTCACAGTACTGAGGAATCCAGCCCCGTGTGTCGCCCGGGAGGAGAGAGGCTGTCCGCTCGGCGTGTGCCTCTTCGCTCGGGTGCCACAGCGCACGCTCCCCCGCCTGTCCCTGGTGCTCAGCGCCTGTCACAAGGCTTTCTGCCGACAAGGATGATGCCGGGTGACGAGCCGACGTGAGGTAACGGGCTGGATCCCACGAGCCGGAGGGGCAGGCGTGCGGTGAGTCGCGAGGGCGGTCCCTCCGCTGCTGCAGAGCACGTTCAGCCGCTGCCACGCCAGACGCGATGCCATCTCTCACGAGGCTGTTAGAGCGGGTTAGGGCCCATCAGCAGGTCCCGTGCTGACTGCGTGCAAGCGTGCAGACACGGACGCACACGGCGGGAGCACACGCTGTCCGGCTGCCTCCCCGGAAGCCTAGCAAAGGTGTTTCAGCCGGCAGCCCACACTGACAGCACATGTGCCACGAGCTAGTGCAGGGAGGCCCTCCGTGTCCCTCACCGCGGGTGGGGACCCTGGCGTCATAGCTGAAGGCAGGGCCTGGGTCAGGGGCACGGAGTTTCAGGAAGTGGACAGGTGGCTGCCTGTCCTGGGGATGTCCATTTGGAGGCCATCCGTCTCTGGCTTCTTCCGAAGGACAGGTCTTCTGGAGACAACTACTTCATTAATGTCTGTAACACCTAATGTGATTATGGAAATAAATAAAGTAGCTCAGGGACCCAAGCCGTCAAGAGAGGAGGTGAATTCTGCTGACGTGCACATGGACCGCCCCCATCCCCGCCGGGGAGACGCCGGCGCACACGGAGCCCCCAGGACCAGCCACATGACACCGGCGCACATGGGGTCCCCAGGACCGGCCAGACACCCTGCCGGCCCAGGAACCAGGGATGGGGAGGCAGCGGCCTGCGGCCTGGGATGAGAGGACCAAACAGCCCATTATTGCTTCCTCTAGAAACTCATATTGCTGACGAGTCAAGGTGTCTCCAGGAGACGGAGATGCTCTGATAGTTTTCAAAGGTAGATGGTGGTTTCTAAGGGTTGGCATTTTTTTCTTCAAATTTTTTCAACTTTCTAAAGTGAATTTTACTCTTTTCTGTCTTTATGCGTACGTGCTAAGTCACTTCAGTAGTGTCCAACTGTTTGCAACCCCATGGACTGTAGCCCGCCTGTTATGGACGGACTCCTCTGTCCATGGGACTCTCCAGACAAGAACACTGGAGTGGGCTCCCGTTCCTTCCTCCAGGGGGTCTTCCCGACTCAGGGATTGAACCTGCAGCTTTTCTGTCTCCTGCACCGGCAGGCAGGCTCTTCTCCACTAGCACCACCAGGAAATCCCTTCTGCCTTTGTCATGAAGTACTGGGAGGCTGGGGGACCACGGCGGCCCTGCTCTGGGGCTCAGCGTGTGCTTGCCCTCCTCCCTCAGCAGACGTGTACGGGTCTCTGTGCTGCCTCGGTCCTGGGAGAGCAGAGACAGCTGGGGAGGCAGGCGGCTGGGGCCCAGAAGCTCCGTCCAGCTGTGCACTGACCACTGGGCACGACCTGGACTCAGCAACGAGTTAGGACCAGAAAGACATGGTCATGGGAGGTCACGAAGAACCACCATTGCTCTTTCTCCTGAGTCTCCAAGTCACAGGGCAGTGGCGGCCCTTCTTTAAGCCCCTTTCGTTAAAACAGGTGGATGCCCACTGAGGTCTGAGGTGCCGCTGCAGGCATGGGGCCTCTCGGCCCGCGGGGTGCCGAGCGGTCTCGGTCCCGGCTCTCGGGAGCGGCCTGGGGCCGTGCTATCACCGGAGTCAGCTACGTCTCGGGCTCCAGCTCTGACGGACGGGTCGCAGGCTGCGCTGACCTAAGTGCCCTGAGCGTCATTCTGGTTCTTCTCTACCTGGAGACGCAGCTTCCACCTCCCCTCCCATCATCCGGGAGCCTGTTATCGCAGGAAATGACCCAGGCAAGGGTGAAGATAGATGCTCTTCTCCAGCAAGGGTTCGCGGGTCAGGGACTAGGGGAAGCAGCCACACAGCTGAGCCCGCGGTCCCCGGGCAGGAGTCAGACAACCACCCTGTGAAGCAGCGCGGAGACGCGGGGGCGGGCCCCCCACCCGGCCGTGCGTCTGCCCACAACCCACGTGGGCGCCCACCAGGGCCCGTGTCTGCCCACAACCCACGTGGGCGCCCACCAGGGCCTGTGTCTGCCCACAACCCACGTGGGCGCCCACCAGGGCCCGTGTCTGCCCACACCCCCTGTGAGCGCCCACCAGGGCCTGTGAGCGCCCACCAGGGCCCATGTCTGCCCACAACCCACGTGGGCGCCCACCAGGGCCTGTGAGCGCCCACCAGGGCCTGTGTCTGCCCACAACCCACGTGGGCGCCCACCAGGGCCCATGTCTGCCCACACCCCCCGTGAGCGCCCACCAGGGCCTGTGAGCGCCCACCAGGGCCTGTGTCTGCCCACCCCATGAGTGCCCACCAGGCCCCGTGTCTGCCCACACCCCCATGAGCACCCACCAGGGCCCGTGTCTGCCCACACCCCCGTGAGCGCCCACCAGGGCCTGTGAGCGCCCACCAGGCCCCGTGTCTGCCCACAACCCACGTGGGCGCCCACCAGGGCCCGTGTCTGCCCACACCCCCTGTGAGCGCCCACCAGGGCCTGTGAGCGCCCACCAGGGCCCATGTCTGCCCACACCCCCCGTGAGCGCCCACCAGGGCCTGTGAGCGCCCACCAGGGCCTGTGTCTGCCCACAACCCACGTGGGCGCCCACCAGGGCCTGTGTCTGCCCACACCCCCTGTGAGCGCCCACCAGGGCCTGTGAGCGCCCACCAGGGCCCGTGTCTGCCCACAACCCACGTGGGCGCCCACCAGGGCCTGTGTCTGCCCACAACCCACGTGGGCGCCCACCAGGGCCTGTGTCTGCCCACACCCCCTGTGAGCGCCCACCAGGGCCTGTGAGCGCCCACCAGGGCCCATGTCTGCCCACACCCCCCGTGAGCGCCCACCAGGGCCTGTGAGCGCCCACCAGGGCCTGTGTCTGCCCACCCCATGAGTGCCCACCAGGCCCCGTGTCTGCCCACACCCCCATGAGCACCCACCAGGGCCCGTGTCTGCCCACACCCCCGTGAGCGCCCACCAGGGCCTGTGAGCGCCCACCAGGCCCCGTGTCTGCCCACAACCCACGTGGGCGCCCACCAGGGCCCGTGTCTGCCCACACCCCCCGTGAGCGCCCACCAGTGCCTGTGAGCGCCCACCAGGCCCTGTGTCTGCCCACACCACACCCCCGTGAGTGCCCACCAGGGCCCGTGTCTGCCCACACCCCCTGTGAGCGCCCACCAGGGCCTGTGAGCGCCCACCAGGGCCCATGTCTGCCCACACCCCCCGTGAGCGCCCACCAGTGCCTGTGAGCGCCCACCAGGCCCCGTGTCTGCCCACAACCCACGTGGGCACCCACCAGGGCCCGTGTCTGCCCACACCCCCTGTGAGCGCCCACCAGGGCCTGTGAGCGCCCACCAGGCCCTGTGTCTGCCCACACCACACCCCCGTGAGTGCCCACCAGGGCCCATGTCTGCCCACACCCCTGTGAGCGCCCACCAGGGCCCGTGTCTGCCCACACCCCCTGGGAGGGCCCACCAGGGCCCATGTCTGCCCAAACCCCCGTGAGCGCCCACCAGGGCCTGTGAGCGCCCACCAGGCCCCGTGTCTGCCCACACCCCTGTGAGCGCCCACCAGGCCCGTGTCTGCCCACACCCCCGTCCCTCAAGGCGCATCTGCACTGCCCGCTCCACTCCTACGTGAAGGCAGAAGTAAGACCAGAACGTCCTGGGCTAACAATGGAGGACCCCTAATGGCCTGCTCTCTGCCCACCTCTCCACCTGCTTCCTGCAGCCCAGGCTCCAGGGGAAATGGGGAAACATCAAAAATATTGATGTGGCAATTCTAGATGGAAAAATCACCTGTGTGCATTTTTATATTATTTTTGTATGTCTTTTTGACACAGCTCCAAACTTACTGCTGAAAACTGAAGTTGAAGTTGCCAAGTTTGGGGAAATTTACATACGCATATACGCACATCTACACACACACACATATGCACACGTGTGCAGACATCCACACGCATACCCACCGATACGCGCGTGGATCAGCTCTGCCCGGGAGATCTCGCCTCCCCAGCGGACGTCACGCCCGCAGTCTTAGGCCTTTTCTAAGATCACAGTAACGTGACTATTTCTACAAAAAGGGGACTCATGTTGCAAGTGTGTGCTCCTGGAACACCGCGCGTTGCTGGCAACCCTGTGTGGAGGGGGCGCTGGAGCTGAGCTAGAGGTTCCCCGAGTGGAGGTCACAGGGAGCATGCTCTCGGGGAGCAGGGAGGGAGACGGCGAGAAGGTGCAGAGCTCCTTCCTCATCCAAAGCACCAACTGGTCTCTCAGGCAGCTCGCCGTGAATAACGGACCTGGGAATTAAGAGCTTTAAACCTGTTAAAGAAGCAATATTAAGTTTGGTATAAATATAGCTGAAATAATCCAGACAGTTTTATGACCTTACACCCCAAATAAAGGTGAAATGCTGAATTCTTTCCCTAGAAATAGTGGTAAACACAGCTAACAGATGGAAGAGCTGAATGGAAATTTCAATAAAGAGGGCCACAAAGAAGCATTTGTGAGCTCAGGGGTGCACACTTTAAAAAAAGAAGCTGAAAAATGGAACTTTGTTTTATTTTGATAGAGTGCCAAAACAGGGCTGCATTCCTTACAGAGCGCATAAAGGCGCAAGTTAGACTGGCCTTCTCAACACCTCCCGAAAAGCCCCCGTGGGCCTCATTCTGCCAGGACGACTATTTATATGACAGGTTAGGGAATAGTTCTGCTGGATTCAGTTACAGCCGGGCCTCTGTGACCCCCGGGTCAAAAGAGCAGAGGCAGAAGTGACAAGGTAGATAATTGCCCGCTCAGCGTGATGGAGGTGGCCGCGGCCCGCGACTGTAACACCTGGAAGATGAATGGGCCGCCGCGCGGGCCCCAGGGCAGCGGGCAGGGCTGGGCGGCTAGCACCCAGTGGCCAGGGCGCTGGATTCCAAGGGGAGGGGCACGCTTCCTGACCTGGAACTCACTGAAGCCTGGCTGTTCCAGCATCTCAAATAGGCTAGTCTGTAAAACATGCCATGAAGCAGAAGCTCAGCCCAATGCCCCAAACTGCAGGATTAGAGCAACATTAGTAAACGCGGCCTCCATTAGTTTTCACCGTAACCTCCCAAGGCCGCGGCGCGCCCAAGATCCATTACTTCTGTCTGTCACTGGAGGGAACTTTCCCTTCCTGCCAGCCAGGAAAAAGCCTGCTGACGTCCGCAGTTCAGCCCTGGGCGCACGGCCGCGGCCGGACCGGTGTGGGCCAGGCCTGCAGCCGCGCTGCCATAGGGCCTGGCCTCTCAGACGCTCTCGTTTCTTCCTCTGAGGCAGAAAACGCCTGAGAGTGTTTTTCCAACCCCAGCACCCCCTGCCCTCCCAGTTCACAGGTTTCCTTCTGCAGCCTGGCCCTCCTGGCGGGGCTGCCACGGCCGCCCAGGCTGCTCCCTGACCAGGTGGCACCGCTCACGGCCAGGCGGCCCTTCTCCGCCTGGCGTCCCTGGCAGCCTCGGCCCGGAGCCCTTCAGTCCAGACGCTTGATGCCAGTGACGGGAGACCTCAGGCGAGGTGTCCCCTGCTCAGCGGCCCCTCCCCACACTGCGGCCCTCTCCCCACCCAGACCCCCTCCCCACACCACAACCCCCACACTCCCTCCCCCCCGGCCAAGCCCTGTTCTGGAGCTGCCCCCAGGCACGTCCGCCTGTCTGTGGGCCGGACCCTCTTTCCCTGAGCCATTCTGAGGGGGCCCGACGAGCCAGGAGCTATCTGGGAAGCCCAGGACTGGGAAGGAACTTGGGACCCGGCCACAACTTCCAGGAGAGACGGGGCACTTGGCGCTCCTGGGAGTGCTGTCTGGTCCGTGGGGACGGTGTCCTGTGGTGGCAGGTGTCCCAAGACGCCCCTGCCTCATGGAAGAGCCGCCATCGGCACCAGCAAAGGCAGCTGGTCCTGCACCCCTAGAGGCGACAGAGGGAGGAAGCTTCACCGGGTCACGGGGGCCAGGCTGACTGGAGCCTCTGCCCTGCTGACTCCAGCTCTGAGGTCCACTCCTGAGGACCTTCTCCCCGAAGGGCCGAGCTGCCCACCGCCCACCCCTGCAGAGCCTGACAGACCCAGAGAAGAAGGAGAGGGCGGCTGAACACGTTCCTGCAGGCAGCTGACACGAGCGGAAAGGGACTTTCTGGGGCCCACCTCTGAGGACAGGAGAGAGAGCTGTGTTCTGTGACCCAGGGCGAGTCCCTTCCCCCTTGGGGGGTCCAGGGTCCGTACGATGAGGAGGAGACCCAGGGTGGATCTCTGAAGAGACAGGGTCAGGTGTCAGCACTCAGCCTGGGGGACACGTGGACGAGACCCACAGCGGCCATGCCTGCCTCCGGTCCCAAGCTCCCTGGAGGCGTCTGCACTGGTCTAGGGTGGGGCAGAAAGGCCCGTGGCCCCCCAACCCCGAGTAACACTCAGCACCCGCCCCCAGGGAACCAGGAGCTGAGCCGTCGCCCTGAGAGCACCCGGCCTGCCTCCTGTCCACAGCCTGTGGGGCCGAGGCGGCTCTCCACCCTCCTGCTGGATTCCAGACGCAGCAGCGGGCAGCCTCCCATCTCTCTGCCCGCGTCCCCTCCTGAGAGGGCCAGCGCGACCGGCAGTCACTTGCCCGGGCTCCCGGTCACGAGTCAAAACAGCAGCTGCAGCACCTGAGTGACGGGCGGCCCAGCAGGACCCGCCCTGGTGTCCCGCCTGACTCCATGTTGAGGGCACGCTCCTTTCTAACTGCGGTGCTGACTGGCACCCCGAGATTTACCAGTCCATGAACGGCACCCAAGAATTCAGTCCATAAATGGCACCCCGAGACTTACCAGTCCATGGATGCGCCCCGAGCCCCTCCCGTCCGTGGGTGCGCCCCGAGACCCTCCCGTCCACGCCCACGTGGTGGCCAGACGTCCTGTGCGTGTGATGGCGCAGCGGCATGTGTTCGTATATAATTTGAAACCATCCAATTGAGAGACCACATTTCAGGTTTTAAAAACTAACCCAGCTTTCCTTCCTTCAGATCTCACTACCCACACCCTGAGTCTGAGGAACCACCTGCGGGAAGAGGGCTTCTCTCTCAGACACGCCTGCCAGTGCGGTCAGACCCCGGGACTTGGCAGCCTGGCCCTGGATGGGAGGCCCGGCTCTGTGGGCGGTGCGGGGCAGCCCGCTGCAGCAGGAGTCTCCTGGCTGTGTTCAGGGGACCCTCACGGCGCCGGGGCCCCAGGAAAGAGCCGCCCTTCCCAGTCCCTCCGTGGTGTCCGAGCAGCCCCATTCCCCGTGCCCTGTCGTCCCTGGCCCAGGGCCACCGTGTGAGATGTGGCCACCCCGCCAGCTCGGGGAGCACAGCCTGCCGCGGAAGTCCCCGGAACGGACCTGCTGGCCACAGCGGCCTCTCCTCCACACTCAGCCCTGAGAGACGAGTCACCAGCTTCCAATACTCTTCATGGTTTATGGAGCCTTTTACAATTTTATAGTATTGCACAATCCTCTCAAACCAGCAATTTTTTTTTTTTTGGCAAAAGTTGATTTTCAGAGAATCCCAGCTGTCCTGAAATATTGATGAGCGGGGTGGAAGGGTCCAACTTCAAACACGATCCCATCCCCACCCCTCGCTGCCAAGGTCAACAGGCGGCACAGCACAGGCTGTTGTGCTTGGATCAGAAGGCCCCAGGGCTGCGGGCCTGAAATACAGCCGATTTTATTACGAGTAAAATTAATTCAATGGAATTCTATTGAAACTGCATGGGAGGAAGGGGAATCTGGCCTGGTGGAGTCCAGACTCACAGAACTGGGTCCAACTCTCCCACTTATTTTCTTACTCCAACTTAGCCCCAAAGAAATTCCTAGCAAAAGACCTATTGACATGTATTTAAAGAACAAGAAGGAAAAACGAAACCCCCGTACCTAAGCGTGTTCTAAGGGGTAGGGTTTCTAGATGCACAGCACCAAGGATAATCACGATCGGTTCAAGCCTCGTCATCCTGAGTTGGACAATGAGGCAGTTTTTACCTCACCAGAGGCTGAAGAATGCTTCAAGCCTTAATCTTGTAATAATCTCCTTCAAGGTCTGTGTCAGGACCAATAAAACCTGAATCTGGAGCAAATGGACTGTCACAAAAAGCCAGGCGGTTCCACCCACAGAAAGATGGGCTTGTGGCCGAACGTCTGAGCCCCGTCTCGTGGATGTGAACTCTGCCTGGCGAAGAGACATTAGGAGCGGCTAGAGGCCATGAATGCAGGATTGCAATGCGGGTCAAAATGGAGTGGAATATTTATAAACCACCTTCCTGAAGGCCCACGCCATGCCAGCTGCCAAGCACACGCCCCCGCCCACCTCATTCCAGGACAGCCCTGCAGAGGGGGGGGGCTACGGCCCCCGGCAGAAAGCGGAGGGTGAGGAGGTGAGGATGCTGGCCCGGCTGGGGCGGGACCGGGGCTGCTCACCCAGCCTCCCCAGCAGCCCCCTGTGCTGGAAGGCCGGCCGCTGAGGCCACACGGGGCAGCCGCACTGGACCCTCACGTTTCAGGGGGGCCTGTGTGTGTCCCCAGGGCGCCCCTCTCCCCACTGCACCCCTGCGCCTGACCTGCCAGACATCAGTGAGGGCTAAATGCCGAGGTCAGGAGCCCCAAGTCCAAAATGACCCAAAATGAGGGTACAGCCTCCACACCCTTTGGAATACAAAGTCTGCAACCAGGTCTGAGATGCACAGCGCGTCCGTCCTTAAGAAGCTCCACGGTGTCTCACCGGCGGTGGCGGTCCTGCTGGAATAAATGCTGTTTGGCCTCTTAAGAGGCAGCAATTCTGTCACTACTGAAAACATGCCAAAGAGGAATGTGACAACGTCAGGACAAGTGGTGTGACAAGGCAGCTTGCTCGGTCACGTCACTGAGCTGCGCACACACACACTAAGAGGTTCTCAGGCCCTGGGGCTCAGTGACAGGCACGATGGTGACATGTGGTCAGGCCCCTTCCCCAGGGTCCCTGGCCAGCCTGGATCTGTGATAATTAGGCAGGTGGTCAGGCCAGATGGGCCAGTCTTAAAAAAACAGAAACCACAAAAACCTCTCAACATTAGTCAGGGCCTTGACCTCAGCGAAATATTCAGAAGTTCAATCTGCTGTAATGGAATTTATGCTCTGCATGTTACCAGTGGGCCATTTATGTTTACCAATGAAGAAATAAATCTAAGCATAACGATATGAAACAGAGACTAGGAAAGCTCCTCTGCAGGTTTTCCCAGGCCTCCCCGGCCTCCCTGGCCTAAGGGTGCCCAGCGTCTGTGTGACCTCAGGAGCACCTGGGCCGGGGAGCAGCATCGGTCCAGAGGAGGGAGAGGTGGGCAGGGCTGCTCAGAGGAGGTGACGTGCAGGGCAGAGTCTGGGCCCGAGAGGGCGGCGCGCGGGTGGAGAGGCGCCTCTGGATCCGGGCACCAGCTCTGCGTCACGGGACCGGAAGCCTCCGCCACCTCCGCGGCAGAAGAGAATAAAAGCACTCTTAAGCGCCTCTGCGGGGTCGGGCTCCTATTGCTTTCGGATGTGACCGACCACAGGGCAGCTTGGTTTCCTCTGCCTGGCACGATGTCCTTCTCTGCCCCGTCACAGTTACACTTTCAGATCTGAATAACGGATCGTGGCAACTCACAGATTAAAATGGTGCGATGATCTTTAAAATGACGTTTAAAGACTTTAAGCATCACCATTCAGAAAACACGCAGAAAGAAAGACCTTTCCAGAGTAGCTTTGATACAGAAATAATATGTGTTGCAGCATAAGTTTTTCTTCTAATAAAGCATAAACAAGGTAAGGATCAAAATAAAAAAGTGCTGCAAAGCCCCAAGAATATCCCCAAATCCTAAGAAGCTGACATTAGTTTTCATCAGAGACTGATATGAGCCAAACAGGGTTAGGAATGCAATTCATGAAGTTCTTCAGCCATAACAAATCCAGATGGTTTATCGTTGAAAGACAGGATTAAAAATATGTTTTTATTTGTACTTGTAATAAATCTTCAGCATGAAGTATATAAAAGAATAAAAAAGATCTATAGAGATGGCTGGTTAAGGGAAATTCTAACAAGTAACAAGAAAGACAGTTTAATCTGATGGAAGTCCTGATCTTTTCTGGGACGTAACAGGCTGCATCATTAGGCCTCACTCCTTGAAGAGAGGCATTTAACCAAGACCGTGGCAACAGGGTGCCCTGACGGTGTTTGATGGAACTTTCTTACTCCTGAAGGGCAGCACAGGAAAAGGACAGTCAGAGACGCTTCGTCTCAAGTTCGAACAGTGTGGTAACACCTCATTCGGGAGATATCATATTCTCAGAGAAGAGCCCACCGTCACTGTACGATGGTGCCCACAGGGGACGCAGGCACAGGGCCCTGTGATGCCGCCAGGCCTGGGCCCAGGGCACGCACTGCTGACAGACGGGTGACCACAGGTCTCAGGACGGCCCTGTGCCAGCGATGCAGTGTCCCCACCGAGCTCTCTAAACGTTTGAAGCATCAGTAAAAAGAGAGAAATGGGTGAAATGACTTTTAACGACATATCGTAGTTGTTGTTCAGATAAGTCATGCCCAGGTCTCTGAGATCCCATGGACTGCAGCATGTCAGGCTTCCCTGTCCTTCACCGTCTTCCAGAGTTTGCTCAAACTCACATCCATTGAGTCAGTGATGCCATCCAACCATCTCATCCTCTGCCGTCCCCTTCTCCTCCTGCCTTCAATCCTTCCCAGCATCAGGGTCTTTTCCAGTGAGTCAGTTCTTTCCATCAGGTGGCCAAAGGGTTGGAGCTTCAGCTTCAGCATCAGTCCTCCCAATGAGTATTCAGGGTTGATTTCCTTTAGGATGGACTGGTTGGATCTCCTTGCTGTCCAAGGGACTCTCAAGAGTCTTCTCCAGCACCACAGCTCAAAAGCATCAGTTCTTTCGCACTCAGCCTTCTTTATGGTCCAACTGCCACATCCATACAGAGGAGGCTGGTAGGCTACAGTCCACGGGGACGCAAAGAGTTGGACATGACTGAGTGACTTTCACACACAGTAATATATTACTTAATCTAATATATCCAAAGCATTATTATCTTGACTTGCAATTCATATAAATAATTGTTGAGATATTTTATGTTCTGCTTTTTGCCCTTGGAAATTTTGGGGCCAATTTACATTTACAACAATTTCAGGTCAGACCAGCCCTGTTCTAGGGGGATGGGTGCACTGGGGGAATGGACAAACTGGGGGGGGTGGGGGAATGGGGGGAGGGAATGGGCGCACGGGGGGGAATGGGGGCACAGGGGGGGATGGGCGCACGGGGGGGATGGGGGCACCGGGGGTGGGGCACCGGCAGGGTGGGGGCACCGGGGGGGATGGGCACACCAGGGGCCAGGCGCCCCCCCCACGGCCATTTCCCACGCCCCTCGGGAAGGCTGGCTCTGCTGGGGGTGCACAAGGCCTGGCCCCTCCCAAACAAGACAGGTAAACGTCAAAGTCACCACGATGAAGGAAGTCTGTCCACAATCTGTGGCATTTTGCTCATTCTGAAAATCATACTCACTTCAGCAAGAAGGAAAACAAGGCAATGACTACGGAGCGCTCCAAAAGCAAAAGAGAGACTGAGTGAAGGGCGTCGTGCCGAATGACCGCAGGGACCCAGGGCCGCCCGCCAGCAGACACTGCCCTGCAGCCACTCAGCACCCTGCAAACTCACGCGTGGCAAAACAAAAGCTTCCCACTTAATAAAAATGAAAGGCTGACGGATTCAAACATTTACAGCAGGCCTTTTCGGGTCTGCCTTAATCTCCCCCTTGGCTAAGTTGCCATCATATAAATCAGACCTTTAAGTTATCATTGTTATAGTAGCAATAAAAATAATAATAAAAGTACTGTGAGGTCAGAAAATGTCAAAAACAGTCGGAAAAATGAGAGAGACATGAAACAAAGTAAGAAAGAGGAGCTAGAATTGGAAAGACGCAGGTACCGTACCTCCGGGTGCCTGTCGGCGGGAGGTGGCTGCCTCTGCTGCTTTATTTAATGAGGCCCCACGTAACCCAGCTGCTAACCGTGTGATAAGTCCGTCTCCACACACAAGGGGCCCTGCTCGCAGTACGCGCTCAGGCCTGGCTGCCTCGGAAGGAATGCCGCTCACAGTAAGGGGGGACAGGCCTGGAGATGCTCTTGTGGATTTATGCTGCTGTTTCTTAATCAACACTGATTGGCTTAATTGTATCTTTTGCATCAAAATTAACATGTAAAGTCTCTAGACCCAGATATTAAAAAAGGCAGGAGAAGAAGCCCCAGATGCCTGAAATAGTTTAAATGTGGAGGAGGTGCCAAGATATTCTTGAGATACCAAAGAGAGAATCTAGACCCTACGGTGGAAATAAGGCGTGAAGTCAGTTTCACGAGTCGGGACTGTTTCTTGTAGGACTCGCACTTCTGCAGGCCTGGTGACTGAGGCTTCGGTGCTGATGCTCGGCTGTAAGAGCAGGGCGTGCCTGGGACTGAGACACACCCCCTTGCACTCCCGGAGCCCTGCCCTGACCACTAGCCTGTGACCTTGGCAGGTCCTTACACGTACCCAGACTGAGTCCACCCATGTGTCACACTGGAATATTAATACCCAGAGGTTAGGACAGGCAATCCTAGAGGAAATCAGTCCTGAATATTTATTGGAAGGACTGATGCTGAAGCTGAACCTCCAATACTTTGGCCACCTGATGCAAAGAACTGGCTCACTGGAGAAGACCCCGATGCTGGGAGAGATTGAAGGCAGGAGCGGAGATGACAGAAGACGAGGTGATTGGATGGCATCCCCGACTCAACGGACGTGAGCTTGAACAAACTCCAGGAGATGGTGAAGGACGGGGAAGCCTGGCGTGCTGCAGTCCGTGGGGTCGCACAGAGTCAGACACGACTGAGCGACTGAACGGAGCAGGCAACGGGAGAAGGTGGGCCGGCGGCCAAAGGCAGGAACAGCGGAGCCGTGAGCCACGGGTGGGGGCCCGGTGGCCACCAGGGCCACAGTCAGGGGAGGGAGGGGCAGGCTGAAGTGCCTGCAGGGACGCCCCCGGACTAGGCAAGCGCAGGGACACACAAGGGGCCCCAGGGGGCCCACACTCGGAGCCCCCGGTGTCCCCAGACACAGACCCTCCCACACGTGCGCACAGGCAGCTGCCATCGGCGCTGGGGAGCCGGAGCACTCAGTCAGGACCGGGGGTCCCTGCGCGCCTGATGGACTGAATTCTCGGCTACACGGCTGGGCTTGACCTCCAGCGCCCTCCTCCGCGAAGGCCAGGGGGTGGGCTCCTCCTACGGCTCAGAGCCCCGGCCACCAAGCCCCACAGGTGGTCTTTCAGCATGGCCAGCCCCAGCGCTCACGCTACATCGTGGCCCACCACAGCGGACCAAATGCTCCCGCACTTGGGAAATTCCAAGCATTTACAGCCTTCATTCCAGGAACGAGGGAGAAAGAACACCAAACCCTCTGCTATACAACGTAAACGTAGCTGGATGGCAGAACATCCTCAACACGCCTTGCTGGTGGTGGCACGGGTAAACTGCACTCGCATTTAAAAGAGGCGCACGGCCTCACTCCCGTTTAAATAACGTCGTATTTCTGCTCCTATAATCAAAACAATTTTTACTCACTCTGATACGTCTTCTTATTTTCCCCAACTTGTATCCATAAAGATACTTTTTTTGGTCCTTAAATACATGACGTTGCATTTACTGCTGTTGAAGTTCTTATCATGTGTCAT
The DNA here is from genome assembly GCF_032405125.1 of Capricornis sumatraensis. NCBI lineage: Eukaryota > Metazoa > Chordata > Mammalia > Artiodactyla > Bovidae > Capricornis > Capricornis sumatraensis. The sequence goes on along the minus strand of NC_091090.1, from coordinate 54,729,882 downwards.
GAAATGTTCCTCCCTCACTCCTTCCATGAGCAGCCTTACCAACCCTAATACCTGTCGACAAATCCAGACAGAAACGGCATCACTCCAGCCTGACGGCTCAGGAACAATCCCAAAGGGTTTGGGGGATGTGAGACAAGCCCCTAAACTGCCCGTGAATAATCACAGTAAGAGCCCATGGCCTCCGAGCGTCCTCAGAGCGCCAGGCACAGCCTGGCAACAGCCCGGTAGGATGGAGGCCGGGTCTCTCTGTTGCACAGACGAGGAAGCTGAGATTTAGAGATTTAGTGACTGGTCCCAACTCAGGTGAAAGGAGGCAGAGACAGATTTTAAGGTCAGCTGTTTGGCACAAGCATCCAACAGGCAACTGCCACTGAGTTCTTTATCTGTTTTAATGGAGATGAGGAAGATTTATCTATGAAATTTATTTATTTTACAAACTATCAAGGTTCTCTATAGTTATAGTTAAAACTGAAATTTAAGTTTTCCTCTATATCCGAATATAACTAGTAACACGTGTTTTAAACAAATGTGATTTTGCTGTCAACAGCCCCGCTGCTTGGGGATTGAGTGTAAGGAGGTCTGTCTACTCACACCTGCCAGTTCCGTCGCCCCTGGTGGTAGCTGAACGCTGGTCCCCAAAGAGGTCCACGCCCCAGTCCTCTAACCCGTGAGCATATGCCCTGAGTCAGCTCAGGTGACGCCGATGAAGGTAAGGACCCTGACGCGGGGAGGCTGTCCTGGTTACTGAGGAACCCGCGTGGCCAGTGTGAGCGCAAGGAGGAGGCCGAGGGGACGGGACGCGGCGTGCGTGTGCGCGGCGCCGCAGGCCGAGGGGCGCAGGCGTGTCTAGGAGCGGGGAGGCGGGCGCAGAGCCCCCGGGGCCTCCAGAAGGCGGGCTCCGTGACTGCAGCCTGTGTGACCCGTCCAGACTCCGACCTGAACCGTCAGATGATAAATGTGCTCCTGTTTTCTCCGTCTGCCTGGCCTGCACAACAGGGCATCCCCCGCTCAGAGTTCAGCAACAGACCATGCTCTCCATTCTAGAGGCTGCGGTCACAGCGTGGTCAGCAGCTCTCCCCCTGGCTCACAAACGGCCACCTTCTCACTGTCTTCTTTTCCTGACGAAGAGAGCCCCACGTCACGACCTTCTCCAAATCCAGTTACCTCCCAGCAGCCCACGTCCAAATCTCACTACACGTAGGAGGACACGATCCAGTCCACACGGAACTCTTCTCGACCACCAAGTCTGGTGACGTGTGTCAGCAACAAGACACTATATGCTTCTTTTCCCGTAAGTGAAACTAACATCTTACTACTCTAACTATACTAACTATGAGCTTCCCAGGCGGCAATAATAGTAAAGAATCCCCCGAAGGAGGAGAGGCAGGAGACGCGGGTTTCACTGCTGGGTCGGGAAGATCCCCTAGAGAAGAAAATGGCAACCAGCTCCAGGATTCTTGCCTGGGAAATCCCATGGACAGAGGGGCCTGGTGGGTTACAGTCCAAGGGGTCACAAAGAGTCAGACACGACTGGGCTGATAAGCACAGCACACACACTAACTCCAGTCCATAATACTGCATTGTATATCTGAAAGTTGTTAAGAGAGATCTTAAAAAGTCCTCATCACAAGAAACAAACTGTAACTGTGTCTTGTGGTGGCTGCCGGCTAGAATTAGTGCAATCATTCTGCAAGATATGCAAACATCCAACCATCATGCTGTACACCTGAAACAGATACAATGCTATAGACGGATCATATCACAGTTAAAAACAACAACAAAAGTCCTCCTTCCAGTTTCCAGAATGTAGGGGGGACTCGGGCTTATTAAGTAATGATGAAAACTGAATATATTTTTAAACTTTAGTGCGGTGTACAACATATGATCAAGTTATATTTATTTTAAAATTAATTTTCAAACTAACCAAAATGTGACATGTCAAAAATATAAGAAATTTTAAAGTCTTCAGAGACTTATAATAAAAAAACAATCCCCTTGTTCCCTGCTCCTCCCAACTTGTGAGACCCTTTAGGGCCCTTTTCAGTACTTATAACCGTTTGCTAAATCATGTGTGTTTATTCTTTTATCACCTGATTAATCCACTTTAGGCCTTAAAATATTGTCTAGTATAGCGATAGGGGATTTTTAGCATTACACACCTTTTTATCCTACTTTTTACCTATATTACTCCTCAATTTTTGGATAAATTTATATCATCGTTGTTGTTGCTGCTGAGTTGCTAAGTCGTGTCCAACTCTTTGGGATCCCATGGACTGAAGCTCACCAGGAGAATGAAATCTGCCACTGTTTCCACTTTCCGCCATCTATTTGTCATGAAGTGATGGGACTGGATGCCATGATCTTAGCTTTTTGAATGCTGAG